>NC_064638.1:1129290651-1129915651 GCF_023864345.2 Schistocerca serialis cubense | reverse complement strand
TACTGAAACTGACCGCTGTTGATTATATGTTGTAGCAACTACTTGACCTCCTCCAAAAGTTTAAACCCACTGACCGGTTGTGCAGGCGTGCTACGACCGTGAAAGTTCTCTATAAAATCGGCTAGCAGATGAACAGGTGGAAAACATTGTCGGGATGATAGGATATATGTAAAGTCACAAAGGAATTTCTTCGTCGGTGCAGTCGTTGAGCAAGCTGTAGACAGTAAAACGTTTTGTGGAAGGATATACACTCCTGGAAATGGAAAAAAGAACACATTGACACCGGTGTGTCAGACCCACCATACTTGCTCCGGACACTGCGAGAGGGCTGTACAAGCAATGATCACACGCACGGCACAGCGGACACACCAGGAACCGCGGTGTTGGCCGTCGAATGGCGCTAGCTGCGCAGCATTTGTGCACCGCCGCCGTCAGTGTCAGCCAGTTTGCCGTGGCATACGGAGCTCCATCGCAGTCTTTAACACTGGTAGCATGCCGCGACAGCGTGGACGTGAACCGTATGTGCAGTTGACGGACTTTGAGCGAGGGCGTATAGTGGGCATGCGGGAGGCCGGGTGGACGTACCGCCGAATTGCTCAACACGTGGGGCGTGAGGTCTCCACAGTACATCGATGTTGTCGCCAGTGGTCGGCGGAAGGTGAACGTGCCCGCCGACCTGGGACCGGACCGCAGCGACGCACGGAAGCACGCCAAGACCGTAGGATCCTACGCAGTGCCGTAGGGGACCGCACCGCCACTTCCCAGCAAATTAGGGACACTGTTGCTCCTGGGGTATCGGCGAGGACCATTCGCAACCGTCTCCATGAAGCTGGGCTACGGTCCCGCACACCGTTAGGCCGTCTTCCGCTCACGCCCCAACATCGTGCAGCCCGCCTCCAGTGGTGTCGCGACAGGCGTGAATGGAGGGACGAACGGAGACGTGTCGTCTTCAGCGATGAGAGTCGCTTCTGCCTTGGTGCCAATGATGGTCGTATGCGTGTTTGGCGCCGTGCAGGTGAGCGCCACAATCAGGACTGCATACGACCGAGGCACACAGGGCCAACACCCGGCATCATGGTGTGGGGAGCGATCTCCTACACTGGCCGTACACCACTGGTGATCGTCGAGGGGACACTGAATAGTGCACGGTACATCCAAACCGTCATCGAACCCATCGTTCTACCATTCCTAGACCGGCAAGGGAACTTGCTGTTCCAACAGGACAATGCACGTCCGCATGTATCCCGTGCCACCCAACGTGCTCTAGAAGGTGTACGTCAACTACCCTGGCCAGCAAGATCTCCGGATCTGTCCCCCATTGAGCATGTTTGGGACTGGATGAAGCGTCGTCTCACGCGGTCTGCACGTCCAGCACGAACGCTGGTCCAACTGAGGCGCCAGGTGGAAATGGCATGGCAAGCCGTTCCACAGGACTACATCCAGCATCTCTACGATCGTCTCCATGGGAGAATAGCAGCCTGCATTGCTGCGAAAGGTGGATATACACTGTACTAGTGCCGACATTGTGCATGCTCTGTTGCCTGTGTCTATGTGCCTGTGGTTCTGTCAGTGTGATCATTTGATGTATTTGACCCCAAGAATGTGTCAATAAAGTTTCCCCTTCCTGGGACAATGAATTCACGGTGTTCTTATTTCAATTTCCGGGAGTGTAGATTGGTAGACACCCAACAAATAACTGAAGATATCTGGTGCAAGCGCTACTATGTAATATATTACGTAGTTTGATACAGGACAGGAATTCGTGGTGGGTCGCTTCATGCCAGTCAGAAGACTGATGATAAAAAAAGAACATTAATCCAATTTGGAACATCCTACTTGTGCGAGCTGCATTTTATCCGGTCACTGCAAGATTTCGTGCGAAAATTAAAGTGGAACAGGAAAGCGGCTGTATCCAGTTCGATTTCATTAACTGTTGCTGTGGTCTTCCGCCGGAAGACTGGTATGACGCCGCTTCCCACGGTAACCTATCTTGCGCAAGACATTTCATACCTGCGTAATTACTGGACCGCACATTCTTTCTTCAATTTTTACTCCACGCTTCCCTCCATAACCAAATTGACTATTACGTAAAGGTTCAGGGTGTGCGATGTCAACCGATTTCTTCTTGAAGTTGAGCAATAACGCTCTTATGTCCTCAATCCGATACAGTACCTCTTCAGTAGTAATTGGATATACCTCTCTAAACTTCAGAATACTCCTGTAGTAACTCATTCTGAAATCAATTCTCTTCTTGCCTGTACTGTTTACCGTCCACGTTTCACGTCTGTATAAGGCTACACTCCAAATGAATATCCTGAGTAAAGGCTTCTTAACATAAAAATTTATATTTAGTATTTATAAATTTCACATTTCAGAAAAAAAACATTTCTTGCTGTTTCCAGTCGACACCTTGTACACTCTTTATTTCTGCCGTCGTGGGACAATTTGCTCTCTAGTTATCAGAGCTCGTCTACCACATTCAGTGTCTCATTTCCTAAGCTAAATACCTCAAGGTCACCTTATTTTATTCGACTAAATTCCATTGTCCTTCTCTTATTTTTGGTGATGTTCATTCTATACTCTCTGCCAAGACACTCTTCATTCTTTGCAACTAGTCTGACTTGATCTTCGTTTCGCCTGAGTGCATCACAGTGTCATCAGTAAACCTTGAAATTTTTACCTCATCTCCCTGAACGACAGCCCCTTTATTCCAAATTTCCCATTCTTCTCGTTTACTTCTTGCTTAATGTATGGACAGAGTAACATGGGAACAGCCTGTCTCACTCCCTTGTCGACTATTGCCATCCTTTCATGTCCTTCGTCTGTTACAGCAGCAGTTCCTGTGCAAGTAGTAACTTACACTCCCTGCATTTTAGTCTTGTTGCCTTCAAAATTATAAGATACTAGCTATACCCACCGAACTTCGTTCCGCCTCTAAAAATCTGTATATGTTATAGCTGACCCGGCAAACGTTGTTTTGCCATATAAATTATCTCTAGACTATAAGAATGGTGTGGGTTCCTGTTGTCATGTCCTAGTTCATGAGCCACGGGCAACGTATGAGTGGCCAAGTAAGTGGTCCTGACACTCGGAATACCAGTTACTTTGGAATAAGGCTGGGTATCTCGGACATATTCCGAGCCGTGGTCACCTTTGTGCTCAGACGGCAAAGACTACCAAATCCACCGTTTTCCCTCCACCGTTAGGGGTAAAAGTCAATGGGACCCGGGGCAAGTACAGCTAGCAACCTGCTTCCAAGAACTTTAAATACGATGCTGGCAACAATCAGAGCAAAATGCCTCGTACCTTTGGAGGTGACGGAGTCCCACCTCTAATTGACAAACCAGGGACTCCTAAGATACGACTCGGCAAACGAATGGTAACGAGATGGGGAGCTATTAATATCAATGGGTGCTACTCTGGGAAGAAGGTAGAGCTGGCAGAGGCTGCAAGTAAGATGGGGCTGGACGTTTTAGCTGTTAGTGACATTCTGGTAAGGGGTGAGAAAGAAGAGGAAGTGGGAGAATACAAGGTCTACCAGTCAGGAGTCAAAGCAGGAATAGCACAATGGGGTGTAGGGCTTTACATCAGGAAAGAAATGGAACCCAGTGTAGTTGCAATAAGGTATGTAAAAGAACTAAAGGTAGGATTAAGCAAACAGCTTGGTGGAATGACACAGTCAAGGCAGCCTGTCAAAGAAAAAGAAGGCGTATCAAAAATGGCTACATACTAAAACTCAGGCAGACAGAGAAAGTCATGTTGAAGAAAGAAACAAATCCAAACAGATAATTGCAGCATCCAAGAAGAAATCTTAGGAATACTTTGGAAACAGGGTGGAGACTTTGGGTCAAGCTGCTGGAAAACCATTCTGGAGTATAATTAGCAGTCTTCGAAAGGGAGGTAAGAAGGAAATGACAAGTATTTTGGACAGGTCAGGAAAACCGCTGGTGAATCCTGTTGATGCCTTGGGCAGATGGAGTGAATATTTTGAAGAGTTGCTCAATGCAGGTGAAAATACGATCAGTAACGTTTCAGATTTAGATGTACAATGGGATAGGAATGATGATGGAAATAGGATCACATTTGAGGAAGTGGAGAAAATGGTCAATAGATTGCAGTGCAATAAAGCGGCTGGGGTGGATGAAATTAAGTCGGAACTCATCAAATACAGTGGAATTTCAGGTCTTAAATGGCTACACAGGATAACTGAAATGGCGTGCGAGTCGGGACAGGTTCCATCAGACTGGACGAAAGCAGTAATCACACCAATCTTTAAACATGGGAGCAGAAAAGATTGTAACAACTACAGAGGTATCTCTTTAATCGGCGTTGTGGGTAAAATCTTCTCAGGTATTGTTGAAAGGAAAGTGCGAGTATTAGTTGAGAACAAATTGGATTAAAATTAGTGTGGGTTTAGACCTCTTAAAGGTTGTCAGGACCAGATCTTTAGCTTACGGCAAATCATGGAGAAGTGTTACGAGTGGAACAGGGAATTGTATCTATGCTTTATAGATCTAGAAAAGGCATATGACCGGATTCCTAGGAGAAAGTTATTGTCTGTTCTACGAGATTATCGAATAGGAGGCAAACTTTTGCAAGCAATTAAAGGTATTTACATAGATAGTCAGGCATCAGTTAGAGTTGACGGTAAATTGAGTTCATGGTTCAGAGTAGTTTCAGGGGTAAGACAAGGCTGCAACCTGTCTCCACTGTTGTTCATATTATTTATGGATCATATGTTGAAAACAATAGACTGGCTGGGTGAGATTAAGATATGTGAATACAAAATAAGCAGTCTCGCATATGCGGATGACTTAGTTGTGATGGCAGATTCGACTGAAAGTTTGCAAAGCAATATTTCAGAGCTAGATCAGAAATGTAAGGACTATGGTATGAAGATTAGTATCTCCGAACGAAAGTAATGTCAGTGGGAAAGAGATATAAACGGATTGAGTGCCAAATAGGAGGAACAAAGTTAGAACAGGTGGACGATTTCAAGAACTTAGGATGCATATTCTCACAGGATAGTGAGAGAACAGGAAACGAGGTGTAGCAAAGCTAATGCAGTGAGTCCTCAGCTACGATCTACTCTCTTCTGCAAGAAGGAAGTCAGTACCAAGACTAAGTTATTTGTGCACCGTTCAGTCTTTCGACCAACTTTGTTGTATGGGAGCGAAATCTGGGTGGATTCAGGTTACCTTATCAATAAGGTTGAGGTTACGGATATGAAAGTAGCTAGGATGATTGCAGGTACTAGTAGATGGGAACAATGGCAGGAGGGTGCCCACGATGAGGTGATCAAAGAAAAACTGGGAATGAACTCTATAGATGTAGCATAGATGGTGGGGTCATGTTACACGCATGGGAGAAGCAAGGTTACCCGAGACTCATGGGTTCAGCAGTAGAAGGTAGGAGGAGTCGGGGTGGACCAAGGAGAAGGTACCTGGATTCGGTTAAGAATTATTTTGAAGTAATAGGCTTAACATAAGAAGAGGCACCAATGTCAGCACTGAATAGGGGATCAAGGAGGAATTTTGTAAGGGGAACTATGTTCCAGACTGAACGCTGAAAGGCATAATCAGTCTTAAATGATGATGATGATGATTATTATATAAGAATAATGTATACATGTAAAACAATGTATACCCGGCGAACTTCGATATATACGTGAAGCACAATAGCCGTTGTTGGCGGGAGCTCGTGACACAAACAATAACACTGGCCGAAAACTGTGTAGGGAGTCAGAAAAGGCTTAGGGAAATGTCCGGCAGTATCGGCCACTATTAATTCTAGCGTTTCTACGGTAGATCGCGCGGATTTAATAACTGCAGCCCATACACGGCTCGTCCATGAGCATACAAACATAGCGGCAATTTCGTGTCGAAACGTGTTCGCCAGAATTATGAATAAGGCCACGCGCACACCCATCGATTTCTATCGTATGCAAATATATTGTACAATTAAATTCTTTTAGAGGAACAAAGAAGAGCATAGGAATTTCTTTGTTCCACTAAAAGAACTTGTTCGTACGATATGCGATAAAAATCGATGCGTGCGCGCTAGGCCTAAATGTCGGTTTGGAGAATGACGCGTGCTACCTAGTTAAACTTCTCGGTCTAGTTACGTCGATTCAAAGAGGGATATTCGAGTCGTTGCTTTTGGTACGTTTTCTTCAGTTACCTATCTATCGAACAGTAAGAGACTATAACCGTTAGACACCTGGCGGGGATAACTGATCAAGTAATAATTGATCAGTTATCGACTTGGGTTCAAAATTATTAAATTTTTAAAATCACTATTAAAAAATAGGTGTTGGTGGTAGAAGGGTGAAAATTTAGGGTTGTGTGTATTTTGTAATGCCCATCATAAAAATATAAAAATAAAAAGTTCTGTCCAAAAAACAAGAAAAAAATTTTTGGGGTGGACCACGCTTATCTCTTAGGGGTATGAAAATCTGATTACGACCGATTCTCAGACGTACCGAATATACATGTAAAATTTCATCAGAATCGATCGATCCGTTGATCAAGCGATAATTGATCAGTTATCGACCAGGGTTGACAATTTTTAAATTATTAAAATGGCTATTAAAAAATAGGGGTTGGTGATAGAAGGGCGAAAATTAAGGGATGTGTGTATTTTTTAATGCCACATCATAAAAAAATAAAAGTAAAAAGTTCTGTCCAAAAAATAAGAAAAAATTTTTGGGGTGGAGCACCCTCAAAACTTAGGGGTATGAAAAATAGATTACGACCGATTCTCAGGCCTGCCGAATATACATGTAAAATTTCATCAGAATCGATCGTAGGAGTATGGCAACTAACACTGTGACACGAGAATTTTATATATAAGGATGTAGTCCAGTCAATAGTGGCGAAAGTTTTATCTAAATTTGCGACTGCTATGAATGTTGCTTTGACTTTTACCTATCTGTCTTGCTAGACAAGTCATAGTGTAAATATTTTCCTACATTTCTCCGGAACCCAAACTAATCTTGCTCATGGCGGCTTTCACCAACCGCCCGTTCTTCTGTGTACAATTCATGTCTCATTTACATTGATCAATACATCATCGAGCCGACTCGTGGAGATAATAGCTTTGATTTCCTGGTCACTGAGAGGTTCTAACTTCTCGACTCAGCGTATTTGATGATAAGGCTATTACAGCATCGCTTAATTTGATTGAATATAGGAATATAAAGAAAGATAGAAAGCGACAAGTAACAGATGTGAGGCAAAAAAATTTCTACTGTTCGACCACTGCCTCTTAGCCCGGAAGTTTTAATTAATGAAGACGCCGACCGTGAAAGCTTACACGTTATGATAGGATTTCCTCCTGCCTGAGCGGTCAATAAGAAAATTTAACCTCCATGAGCGACGCAGTTGAGCATCAACGGATAACGTTCATGAGTGTCATACAATATGCTTTAGATGGTATCGACTGAGCAAAGTCGCGAGGGATAGGAAAGACAACCATGGTTACACAACCGTCTCAGAACTCTCCTCTGCACGCAAATGGAGCTTCACTGCAAATTTAAGCCTCACGGACAAACAAAAATTAAACGAAGCCAGAATTAATATAAGGAGAGCTATGATTGAAGCGTTCAACGAATGCGAAAGAAAATTCTGTCTAAGGACTCGAGAGAAAATCCTAAGAAGTTTTATTGTTAAATCAATAAACAGGTCGTAGCCATTGTCCGAGCACTGTGTGACCATAACGGCACTGAAACGAGGACCCTCTTTTTTCTTAGTTTTCTTGCGCCTTTCTTTCGCATCGGTGGAGGGTTGGCCAGGTTATGAACGGATTTCGCATGGTTAGTCAAAGGAGTGGCCGGATGCCCTTTCTGCCATCGACCCGCCACCCCCGCTGCCCCCACTTCAGCCCATCCCCATCCCCCTCCCCCTCCTGTCCTGCCCGACCCAAGACTGAAAACGCGAATCCCAAATGTCAGCGTGTAGTGTTAGATTTCCTAAATGTTCGCAAATCGTGTAACTGAGAAGGGAATTGGTACCAGCCCCCTATTCACTGGATGGGATGTTGGAAACCACCTAAAATCAAGTCCAGGATACCGCCGGGCAGATTCGATCCGGGGACGGCGCATCTCCCCGTACCGGAAGCGGCATTTTAACGAGCGCTGCTAACCGGGTAGGTGTACTCAAACTGAGGTCGTCATAGAAAAGACCAGAATACTAAATGCCTTTTTCCAAAACTCTTTCACAGAATAGTATCAAGCTGCAAGGCCTCCGTCAAATCGTCGCACGAACGACAAAACGGCTAATATCGAAATAAGAGGCCGTGGGACTGAAAAGCGTACGAGGGAAGGCCTCTGCATCTGATTGAATATTAGTACGATTTTGCGTAGAGTATTCGAAAGAGCACTGTTCTAGCAGCAGTGTACGTAGTTCTCTGAAGGAGCAAAGTGTTCCTGATGACTGGAATAAAAGCGCAGGTCATTCCCGTTTTCAAGAGCGGTTGTCGAACGGAGATACAAAACTATAGTGCCATATCTCTGACGTCGGTCTGTTGCAAAATTTTGGAACATGCTTTATGCTCAAGTATTATGACTTTCAGACCGAAAATCTCGTATGCAGGAATCAGCATGGGCTCCGGGTAGATACAGAGTTACTTGACTTCTTCAAGGCATTCGATAGATTTCCGCACAGCAGCCTATTGAATGAAATAGGAGCGTATGGAATATCAGACCATTTGTGTGACTGAATTGAAGAGTTTCTAGCAAACAGAACTGAGGGTGTCATCCTTAACGAGAGAATTTTTTAACTGCTGGTATACCACAAGCGAGATTATGGATGGCCGGCCGGTGTGGCCGAGCGGTTCTAGGCGCTTCAGTCTGGAACCGCGCGACCACTACGGTCGCAGGCTCGAATCCTGCCTCTGGTATGGATGTGTGTGATGCCCTTAGGTTAGTTAGGTTTAATTAGTTGTAGGGGATTGATGACATCAGATGTTGAGTCCCATAGTGCTCAGAGTCATTTGAACCATTTGATATTATAGATCCATTATTTTTCATAATACGAGTTTATTGTACCTAAGTGACAGAAGAGATAACATCGGAGGTCCGATGAGGCTTTCCGCGAATGACACGGTTTTGTACAGAGAAAGCAGAACGCTAGAAAATTGTAGAGAAATGCAGGAAGACCTAGAGAGGATCGACGCTTGGTGCAGGTATTAGCAGTGGACCTTCAACATAAACAAACATAACGTAAACAGGCATAAAGTGTCGTTATCTACAACAACACCCTAGCGTCATTGAAAGCAGTCACTTGCATTAAATATCTAAGAGTATGAGTACAGGGCCGATTAAAAGAGCGACGACCACGTGAAAGTAACGGCAGGTACGGCAGCTGCCAGACAGAGATACCTTGGAAGAATCCGCAGAAGTGTTGCCCACACATAAAGGAGGTCGCTAACAAAAACCTCGTGCGGAGAACATCAATCTGGGATCCACAGTAAATTGAACTAGTAGAGAAGATAGACAAGAACAGCGTTTTTCGTTAAAAAGGGTCATTTAGTAAATGTGAGAGCGTCACGGAGATGTTCAGCAAATTCCACTGGCAAACACTACGAGAGATTCGGTTGCAGAACTACGCTCCTGGAAATGGAAAAAAGAACACATTGACACCGGTGTGTCAGACCCACCATACTTGCTCCGGACACTGCGAGAGGGCTGTACAAGCAATGATCACACGCACGGCACAGCGGACACACCAGGAACCGCGGTGTTGGCCGTCGAATGGCGCTAGCTGCGCAGCATTTGTGCACCGCCGCCGTCAGTGTCAGCCAGTTTGCCGTGGCATACGGAGCTCCATCGCAGTCTTTAACACTGGTAGCATGCCGCGACAGCGTGGACGTGAACCGTATGTGCAGTTGACGGACTTTGAGCGAGGGCGTATAGTGGGCATGCGGGAGGCCGGGTGGACGTACCGCCGAATTGCTCAACACGTGGGGCGTGAGGTCTCCACAGTACATCGATGTTGTCGCCAGCGGTCGGCGGAAGGTGCACGTGCCCGTCGACCTGGGACCGGACCGCAGCGACGCACGGATGCACGCCAAGACCGTAGGATCCTACGCAGTGCCGTAGGGGACCGCACCGCCACTTCCCAGCAAATTAGGGACACTGTTGCTCCTGGGGTATCGGCGAGGACCATTCGCAACCGTCTCCATGAAGCTGGGCTACGGTCCCGCACACCGTTAGGCCGTCTTCCGCTCACGCCCCAACATCGTGCAGCCCGCCTCCAGTGGTGTCGCGACAGGCGTGAATGGAGGGACGAATGGAGACGTGTCGTCTTCAGCGATGAGAGTCGCTTCTGCCTTGGTGCCAATGATGGTCGTATGCGTGTTTGGCGCCGTGCAGGTGAGCGCCACAATCAGGACTGCATACGACCGAGGCACACAGGGCCAACACCCGGCATCATGGTGTGGGGAGCGATCTCCTACACTGGCCGTACACCACTGGTGATCGTCGAGGGGACACTGAATAGTGCACGGTACATCCAAACCGTCATCGAACCCATCGTTCTACCATTCGTAGACCGGCAAGGGAACTTGCTGTTCCAACAGGACAATGCACGTCCGTAAGTATCCCGTGCCACCCAACGTGCTCTAGAAGGTGTAAGTCAACTACCCTGGCCAGCAAGATCTCCGGATCTGTCCCCCATTGAGCATGTTTGGGACTGGATGAAGCGTCGTCTCACGCGGTCTGCACGTCCAGCACGAACGCTGGTCCAACTGAGGCGCCATGGCAAGCCGTTCCACAGGACTACATCCAGCATCTCTACGATCGTCTCCATGGGAGAATAACAGCCTGCATTGCTGCGAAAGGTGGATATACACTGTACTAGTGCCGACATTGTGCATGCTCTGTTGCCTGTGTCTATGTGCCTGTGGTTCTGTCAGTGTGATCATGTGATGTATCTGACCCCAGGAATGTGTCAATAAAGTTTCCCCTTCCTGGGACAATGAATTCACGGTGTTCTTATTTCAATTTCCAGGAGTGTATGTTGTTTACTGCTAAAATTCCTACAGCGTACGTTCCTAGAAAAGTAAATCAATATATTATTCCCCACTAAGTGCGTCTCGCGTAAAGGCCACGAACGTGAAATCAAAGAGAATCGAGGGCACACGTATGTTCACCATCTGTTGAGTCTCGTACCTTGGAAGCAAGAGAGAGTATGTTATTGGTGGTTGGCATCCTCTTTCTACAATTCAAATGCACTCGTGGATTAACTTGTCCTGTGGTACAAGCATTATCATTGTCCTCTTGCAGACAATATCAATAATCTGCTACTCTGTACCGTCGTAGCCCAAGCCCCGCTCTGCAAATAAGTGACAGATGCCAAAGTAGAATGCGAGTTAGTGTGACTGTGACTGAGTGACAGAGTCCGCGGCGGCGGCCTAAATACTTGCTGTCGAGAGGGCGTTGGAGGAGTATTGCTTGAGAGTCTGTCTCTGGACCCTCTTTTGATAGGCGCGCTTGATCGAGCTCCTATCGATCTTCGCGCCACATCTTTGCCGACCGGTGTGCTGGTGACAGCTTACGCCAGCACACCAGAAATCATGCTTCCCACAGACCATATGTGACCCGAACAGGAACAGGGGTGACTGTGGTACAAACAGGACTCTCCACCACGCACTACACGGTGCCCTGCCGAGTATAGCTGTAGATGCAGTTCCATAAATGATAAAGTTCATTACATCTTTTGTGAATTTACAATACTGTTCTGGTCATTATTATATTTTTGAACTGGTCTAACCAGGTCAGTTAAATAGACCAATGTTATGGTTTAAGGCGCTGCGGAAGAACTCTAATAGATTTGGGGTGTTAGAAACCCAGAATTTTGTGAACCACTGGTTGAGAAGACTATATCCAATAGGTTTCCTTGGAAATTACAATCAGATTGTTTTGTTTTCTAATGGCTTTCCGAATATGTAATAATATTTAACCTACACATGCAACCAAAATTCAAAATTCGCTTCAATACTAACTGTGATGTCTCATTAGATTCCACTAATTTATTTTCTCATCCTCCTGATTCTCTAGATGGATAGATGCTACATAAAATCAGAGAGAAATCAACGCAAATTTTGTGCTGTGACACCTAAGAATTTACACATTCCACACACGGGAACAGAATTATTAGTCTGTAATGACTATCCTACAATCTTTTCGCAAGCAGAAAAATGTTAAGTTACTTAGAGGAAAGTTCTCAAAGTTTTTTTCCATATATGCCTTGGGGCTGGTAAGTCACATTGAATGGTAGTTAGTATGTGCCATTCTATGGCGAATAAATGGGGTGATTCCATGATGATGTTACAGACTTTCACGCATGATACAAAAGGGTAAATGTATCAGTTTGAGGTAAAGGATGCTGGGCCAGTAACGACCGAGTCGAAAGTTATACGTGAAAATCGTTCTGACAGCTCTCATAGTGGAATACAGTTTTTAGTACTATCGTTGCTAAAATTGTAAAGTAAGCAACTTTCGGAGATGACAGCTTAGACCAAAACAAGAAAAAAATTACTAGTAAACATGAGCGCTTAAATGCATACCTTAAAATCTATGAGCACTTGTTCGTCCTCCCTGCTGTGGAACACGTCTTCTACTGAACAAGTGCCGAAAGCTCTTTAGGTACGAGTTTTAGAGCCAATATGTACTGGAATTTTTCTTGTTTTGGACCATACTACTATAGTAGTAACTTCTGCCAGCAAATGTAACAGCAAAACCAAATGTAGCAGGAAGAGGTAGAAGGCACCGTATTAAGACTCATCCCAACTTTCCAGGTGTTTTGTTGTTTGCAACTACAGTGCCCCTGTTCCTCTCGATCTGTGTCACTGGGTCCTGCAATGCTGAAGACACCACTTCACTGTCTGCAAAAGGGCTTGGTGGGGAATGGCTGCCTCAGCGACACGTGCACGCACTGCTGTGTGTCAGTCTTGTACACCAGCAGAGTTTCGGGGTCGTCAGGATGCCGGCAGGTGACTCAGCAGTCTGCGTGCCTGCCGACTCAGCACTGCTCGGTGTGAGCCGCAGGTGGCCAGCTGCGTGCTTCTCGCCGGCGTGGCTGGGATTGCGGCGACAACAAAGCGCCCACGATCTGGCGACCGAATCTGTGGCCCTCGCCTCAGGATGTCTCCAGCAGGTGTTGGAAGCCAGGACACCTGCCCACGGTAGCGAGCCATGGAGTGGCCCGCTGCTGGCTGGCTATGGACCCCACGTCGGCCTCAGAGGGTCGAACCAGTGACCCGCCGTGGACTGGAACACTGGCGCCCCGTTTGCTGCTGCGTGTAGCTGGTGGTGTGACACGCCCCGCCGTCCAGGAGAGCTCCCACACTTGAATGAATCTCGTTAGAAACCCGCACCTATTTATATTCGGCTGTGCTCCACTGTTTTGCCATATGTGCTGCTTTGCGTCATGTACTCATAACACGTTAGGTTGGCCAGTGGGTCCCCTTCTGCCTGTGATTTGCGACATGCAAAACCGCCACGTATACTCTTTCATCAATTTGATGGCCCTGTGGCCCCTATTCTACTTCGAAACTGTTGGTATGCGTAACTCACTGCAATCCGACCTGAAACTGGCTGTAACTTGTGCTAAGAATACTGCATAAAACTAACTTTCCCTATCCTAAACGGTGGTGCCGCTACGCTACCTTCTCAAAAAATACAAAAACCCAAGAGTTTGCAATAGAAGAGATGTCTTACACCGTGCCGAACACGAACAAGTGCTCATAGCTCTTGAAGTATGCATTTTAGAGCCCATGTTTACCAGACATTTTTGTCCACGAAAATGCTTCCTACTTTTTTCCCACGTAAATGCTTCCTGTTTAAGAAAACCTGATGAAAATCTTTATAATCTTAGTAAGAAAAAACCTTCCTTCTGTAACAAACAAAACTCGCAAATTAACCCAGTGTAACTTTAGTGATACTTTACTGTTTTCCTTGTAACCCTTAGCATGGCACCTAATTGGTTTCTAGGTTACATGAGCCAATAAACACGCGCCAAGCAGCTCGTCATGATGTTGAAAGTGTCACTTTGTTCACAGTGTGAGCAGATTTTAAAACCAGTATTTTACATGAGCGCCTTTACGTAAAACTTAATATTGATTTTATGCATACCACATAATACGAAGAACAAAACAAAAAAATCACTCAATTACATATCTAAGAAATCATCTTGGAAATAGTAGCAGCTATGAGACAGGCCTGATTTTCATTTATTTTTAAGTACTTTTTTTGTTTCCTGTTCGACACTTTTCGTCACTGGGAATCTGGACAGCGAATATTGTATTCAGTTCTTTCTGCATCAGGATATAGTTAAGTAGATGAGGAGGGGCTTTCGTTTTCCTCTTATGGTATAGTGCTTGTGACTGGAATCGTAAATTTGCATTTGTGACCCTCTACTAATGAGAATGCGTTTTACAGCAAAAGGCACTAGAGTCTTTTGTCTTTCTTTCAGAATCTAAAGACAGAGTAGATATGCACTGACAAAGCGAACAGAGGCAAATGTACGATGTTAAGGCAAAGATTTAGGAATACTGATTCCGTTTCCCACTACTGACAGTCAACACTTACTTTTTCTTTTCTTTGTTAGTCTCCTAAGTCCAGAGTTATTTAAGTGTAATAGCAGCCTTAAATCTCAAGACCAAAGGTGTGCTCAGCAAATGCCTGGTGAGATAACTGCGTGACTCTGAACTCCTCTGTAGCAAATAACACGCATGTTCCTGATGGTGTGTAGTATGCAAGGTATGCAGAGTTTGAAAACATACATGTCATTCCCTCTGTTGAATTGGCAGGACACAGGAGAAAATATTAGAGATTTTCGATGCAGTTTTGTAATTGTGTTCTCCTATTATAGTGTGAAGCATGCCATTTGAATTGAAGGCATAAATAAGTAACTTCTGAGCTTTGTATCCGATTTCTGAAAATTTCCTTGCGAGTTTTGATGACTGAATATTCCTGACATTCCTCTCGCTCTCTCACTCTCTCTCTCTCTCTCTCTCTCGCTCCTTTTTTTTGTTTTTGTTTGTTTGAGTGTCATATCACCGAACTTAAGCTCAGTCGGGCTCGGCTAGCACTTGGATGGGTGACCATCCGGTCTGCCGAGCGCTGTTGCCAGGCGGGTTGGACTCAGCCCTTGTGAGGCAAATTGAGGAGCTACTTGATTCAGAAATGGCGGCTCCGGTCACGTATACTGACATCGACCGGGAGGGCTGTGTGTTGACTCCACGCCCCACCACAGCCGCATTCAGTTTAGCATCTAGAGTGAGGATGACACGGCGATCGGTCAGTACTCTTGGGTCTTCCGAGACCTGTTCGGACGGAGTTTGTTTAGTATTAAATGTACACTTTCTTGTCAGCATTTTTTTCTGCTTGGTAAATTCCCGCCTTCTGCGACGACGGTAGAATGTAGTTGTGGTCAGTACCGTTCGTACAATCAAATAACCACATTTTCAGTGTTGAGATGTTACACAGCTGGACTATAGAAATTCCAAACTGGAATATTACGAACAGCACGGAAAAGACATAATGATGCGCATGTTAATTAAGAAGCGACCGACTAAACTTCTAAAGATTACATTAAGTTTTCGAACATTTCCTTCTTCCTTAAAGTTTACAAAAGTTTGTGGGTTCCATTCCCAAAAATTTCTTATAATTTTTGCAGTCTTAAGTCAGTTTTGAAAGCGCTTCATTTAGGCGAAAAGTTCCAAGTTGTTATTTGATTCAGATTCAACTTCAAAACTATAGAAAATGCCACAAAATAAGTGTCCAGATAGAGCATTCTGTGCAAAATAGAAGTATACATCCCTCGACAGGAAGATGCCTAGAAATTGTACTTGTCTTCTTACGAAATGCGGTGAGTCAAGATGTAGAAGAACTGACGGTCTACGAACATGACTTGCTTAAACAGGGTTAAATTTAACTGAAAAGTTGTTGTTTTTGTTGTTGTGGTCTTCAGTCCTCAGACTGGTTTGATGAAGCTCTCCATGCTACTCTATCCTGTGCAACCTTCTTCATCTCCTAGTAACTACTGCAACCTACATCCTTCTGAATCTGCTTAGTGTATTCATCTCTTGGTCTCCCTCTACGATTTTTACCCTCCACGCTGCCCTCCAATGCTAAATTTGTGATCTCTTGATACCTCAGAACATGTCCTACCAACCGGTCCCTTCTTCTAGTCAAGTTGTGCCACAAATTCCTCTTCTCACCAATTCTATTCAATACCTCTTCATTAGTTATGTGATCTACCCATCTAATCTTCAGCATTCTTCTGTAGCACATTTCGAAAGCACCTATTCTCTTCTTGTCTAAACTACACTCCTGGAAATTGAAATAAGAACACCGTGAATTCATTGTCCCAGGAAGGGGAAACTTTATTGACACATTCCTGGGGTCAGATACATCACATGATCACACTGACAGAACCACAGGCACATAGACACAGGCAACAGAGCATGCACAATGTCGGCACTAGTACAGTGTATATCCACCTTTCGCAGCAATGCAGGCTGCTATTCTCCCATGGAGACGATCGTAGAGATGCTGGATGTAGTCCTGTGGAACGGCTTGCCATGCCATTTCCACCTGGCGCCTCAGTTGGACCAGCGTTCGTGCTGGACGTGCAGACCGCGTGAGACGACGCTTCATCCAGTCCCAAACATGCTCAATGGGGGACAGATCCGGAGATCTTGTTGGGCAGGGTAGTTGACTTACACCTTCTAGAGCACGTTGGGTGGCACGGGATACATGCGGACGTGCATTGTCCTGTTGGTACAGCAAGTTCCCTTGCCGGTCTACGAATGGTAGAACGATGGGTTCGATGACGGTTTGGATGTACCGTGCACTATTCAGTGTCCCCTCGACGATCACCAGTGGTGTACGGCCAGTGTAGGAGATCGCTCCCCACACCATGATACCGGGTGTTGGCCCTGTGTGCCTCGGTCGTATGCAGTCCTGATTGTGGCGCTCACCTGCACGGCGCCAAACACGCATACGACCATCATTGGCACCAAGGCAGAAGCGACTCTAATCGCTGAAGACGACACGTCTCCATTCGCCCCTCCATTCACGCCTGTCGCGACACCACTGGAGGCGGGCTGCACGATGTTGGGGCGTGAGCGGAAGGCGGCCTAACGGTGTGCGGGACCATAGCCCAGCTTCATGGAGACGGTTGCGAATGGTCCTCGCCGATACCGCAGGAGCAACAGTGTCCCTAATTTGCTGGGAAGTGGCGGTGCGGTCCCCTACGGCACTGCGTAGGATCCTACGGTCTTGGCGTGCATCCGTGCGTCGCTGCGGTCTGGTCCCAGGTCGACGGGCACGTGCACCTTCCGCCGACCACTGGCGACAACATCGATGTACTGTGGAGACCTCACGCCCCACGTGTTGAGCAATTCGGCGGTACGTCCACCCGGCCTCCCGCATGCCCACTATACGCCCCCGCTCAAAGTCCGTCAACTGCACATACGGTTCACGTCCACGCTGTCGCGGCATGCTACCAGTGTTAAAGACTGCGATGGAGCTCCGTATGCCACGGCAAACTGGCTGACACTGACGGCGGCGGTGCACAAATGCTGCGCAGCTAGCGCCATTCGACGGCCAACACCGCGGTTCCTGGTGTGTCCGCTGTGCCGTGCGTGTGATCATTGCTTGTACAGCCCTCTCGCAGTGTCCGGAGCAAGTATGGTGGGTCTGACACACCGGTGTCAATGTGTTCTTTTTTCCATTTCCAGGAGTGTATTTATCGTTCATGTTTCACTTCAAATGGTTCAAATGGCTCTGAGCACTATGGGACTTAACATCTGTGGTCATCAGTCCCCAAGAACTTAGAACTACTTAGACCTAACTAACCCAAGGACATCACACACATCCATGCCCGAGGCAGGATTCGAACCTGCGACCGTACAGGTCGCACGGTTCCGGACTGAGCGCCTATAACCGCTAGACCACCGCGGCCGGCTGTTTCACTTCCATACATGGCCACATTCCATACAAATACTTTCAGAAACGACTTCCTGACACTTAAATCTATACTCGATGTTAACAAATTTCTCTTCTTCAGAAACGCTTTCCTTGCCATTGCCAGGCTACATTTTATATCCTGTCTACTTCGACCATCATCAGTTATTTTGCTCCCCAAATAGCAAAACTCCTTTACTTCTTTAAGTGTCTCATTTCCTAATCTAATTCCCTCAGCATCACCCGACTTAATTCGACTACATTCCATTATCCTCGTTTTGCTTTTGCTGATGTTCATCTTATATCCTACTTTCAAGACACTGTCCATTCAATTCAACTGCTCTTCCAAGTCCTTTGCTGTCTCTGACCCAATTACAATGTCATCGGCGAACCTCAAAGTTTTTATTTCTTCTCCACGGATTTTAATACCTAATCTGAATTTTTCTTTTGTTTCCTTTACTGCTTGCTCAATATGCAGATTGAATAACATCGGGGAGAGGCTACAACCCTATGTCACTCCGTTCCCAACCACTGCTTCCCTTTCATGTCCCTCGATTCTTATAACTGCCATCTGGTTGTAAATAACCTTTCGCTCCCTGTATTTTACCGCTGCCACCTTCAGAATTTGAAAGAGAGTATTCCAGTCAACATTGTCAAAAGCTTTCTCTGAGTCTACAAATGCTAGAAACGTAGGTTTGCCTTCCCTTAATCTTTCTTCTAAGATAAGTCGTAAGGTCAGTATTGCCTCACGTGTTCCAACATTTCTTCGGCACCCAAACTGATCTTCCCCGAGGTCGGCTTCTACAAGTTTTTCCATTCGTCTGTAAAGAGTTCACGTTAGTATTTTGGAGCTGTGGCTTATTAAACTGATAGTTGTGTCAACGCCTGCTTTCTTTGGGTTTGGAATTATTATATTCTTCTTGAAGTCTGAGGGTATTTCGCCTGTCTCGTACATCCTGCTCACCAGATGGTAGAGATTTGTCAGGACTGGCTCTCCCAAGGCCGTCAGTAGTTCTAATGGAATGTTGTCTACTCCCGGGGCCTAGCTTTGACTCAGGTCTTTCAATGCTTTCATCTTCATCTACATCCTCTTCCATTTCCATAATATTGTCCTCCAACACATCGCCCTTGTATATACCCTCTATATACTCCTTCCACCTTTCTGCTTTCCCTTCTTTGCTTAGAACTGGGTTTACATCTGTGCTCTTGATATTCATACAAGTGGCTCTCTTTTCTCCAAAGGTCTCTTTAATTTTCCTGTAGGCAGTATCTATCTTACCCCTAATGAGATAAGCCTCTACATCCTTACATTTGTCCTCTAGCCATCCCTGCTTAGCCATTTGGCACTTCCCGTCGATCTCATTTTTGAGACGTTTGTATTCCTTTTTTCCTGTTTCATTTACTGCATTTTTATATTTTCTGCTTTCATCAATTAAATTCAATTTTTCTTCTATTACCCAAGGATTTCTACTAGCCCTCGTCTTTTTACCTACTAGATCCTCTGCTGCCTTCACTACTTCATCCCTCAGAGCTACCCATTCTTCTTCTACTGTATTTCTTTCCCCCATTCCTGTCAATTGTTCCCTTATGCTCTCCCTGAAACTCTGTACAACCTCTGGTTTAGTCAGTTTATCCAGGTCCCATCTTCTTGAATTCCCACCTCTTTGCAGTTTCTTCAGTTTTAATCTATAGTTCATAACCAATAGATTGTGGTCAGAGTCCACATCTGCCCCTGGAAATGTCTTACAATTTAAAACCTGGTTCCTAAATCTCTGTCTTACCATTATATAATCTATCTGATACCTTCTAGTATCTCCAGGATTGTTCCATGTATACAAACTTCTTTTATGATTCTTAAACCAAGTGTTAGCTATGATTAAGTTATGCTCTGTGCAAAATTCTACCAGACGGCTCCCTCTTTCATTTCTTACCTCCAATCCATTTTCACCTACTATGTTTCCTTCTCTCCCTTTTCCTACTCCTGAATTCCAGTCACCCATGACTATTAAATTTTCGTCTCCCTTCACTACCTGAATAATTTCTTTTACTTCATAATACATTTAATCAATTTCTGAAAAGTTACTTAACATAAAATTTGCAGGGAGTCTGTAATCCAGAAATGGCATCTTCTACGCTGCAGATGAAAATACGGAGGATGTTTTTATTTAATGGGGATAACGTATATGATTCTTCTGACAGGCTTGAGATAGACAGCCAATCCAGGTAGTAGCTTTGGTTCGCAGAAGCATTGCTGAATAAATTCCTCAACTACTGAATGCGGTTTTTAAGACATAAATAATTTGATTCACTCAACTATCACAATCTAAAGAATCCGTTCTTAACTGTGTAAGCTCCATGTCCACTGTAAGTGAGGCGAAAATAAGTGAATAATGTTTGTGGGATATGTTTTTACTGTACTTATTCGCTTGTATATTTAGAAAAAGGAAATTTCAAGGAAGTATTTACTATGCGCAAGAAGCAACTGGTTACAGAATGAAAAATCAACTTACGCGGCTAACTTAGAACAATTCCTTTGCGACCACTGAGCTAAAAGCTAGATGCAAGTTTCAATTCAGCTTCTACATCTACATCTACATGGATACTCTGCAAATCACATTCAAGTGCCTGGCAGAGGGTTCATCGAACCACCTTCACAATTCTCTACTATTCCAATCAGATATAGCACGCGGAAAGAATGAACACCTATATCTTTCCGTAGGAGCTCTGATTTTTCTTGTTTTATCGTGGTGATCGTTCCTCCCTATGTAGGTCGGTGTCAACAAAATATTTTCGCATTCGGAGGAGAAAGTTGGTGATGGGAATTTCGTGAGAAGATTCCGTCGCAACGAAAAACGCCCTTCTTTTAATGATTTTCAGCCCAAACCCTGTATCATTTCTGTGACACTCTCTCCCATTTTTCCCGATAATACAAAACGTGCTACCTTTGTTTGAACTTTTTCGATGTACTCCGTCAGTCCTATCCGGTAAGGATCCCACACCGCGCAGCAATATTCTACAACAGGACGGGCAAGCGTAGCGTAGGCAGTCTCCTTAGTAGATCTGTTACATTTTCTAAGTGTCCTGCCAATAAAGCGCTGTCTTTGGTTAGCCTTCCCCACAACAATTTCTATGTGTTCCTTTCAATTTAAGTTGTCCGTAATTGTAATACCTAGGTAATTAGTTGAATTTACGGCTTTTGGAGTAGACTGATTTATCGAGTAACCGAAGTTTAACGAGTTCCTTTTAGCCCTCACACTTTTCGTTATTCAGGGTCAACTGTCATTTTTCGCACCATTCAGATATTTTTTCTAAATCTTTTTGCAGTTTGTTTTAATCTTCTGATGACTTTATTAGTTGATAAACGACAGCGTCATCTGCAAACAACCGAAGACGGCTTCTCAGATTGTCTCCCAAATCGTTTATATAGATAAGGCACAGCAAAGGGCCTGTAACACTACCTTGGGGAATGCCAGAAATCACTTCTGTTTTAAATATCACTTTTTGTATTAGATGGATCTATTTTAAAGGTATTGGTGGAAGTGTTTACTGCACAACTTTGCTTTTTCAGCTGTGATCATCAGATTCAAATCAGCAACTACTTGAATCTGACCAGTGGATAGTAACAAGTTGCGAATGGGAATACAGCTAGCAGTTGCTATTGGCATATTGTTTCTATTCCTTCCTCATCCACAACAGTGACACTTTTTTAATACTATTTCTATTTTTAAATAAATTCTAAGCACAAAATTACAAACATATTCATATGAGATTTGCAGCCAACGGCCACAGGAGGAATAACATCACGACAGTCAAAATAGAAGAAATTGAAGAATCGAGAATTCTTATAACAATAAAAGAAAGTATCTGAAAAGTATTAGGTTCCAAGTACGAAAAAAATTTAGAACCCTGATTACAAGCAAAGATATTAGTAGCATGCAAGCGGAGATTTTCCTGGTGAATACGTATTTTAAAATCCTCTCGCGTGTTCTGCTGAGTTACATTGTTGGCTCTGCAGGGTGTTTCGGTAGAAGGCTTGCTGCCTTCTTCAGGAGACTTCCAACTAATCATTCGTCAGTAGTCAACTGAAGATGGCAGCCAAATTCCGAAAAAATTGTTGCGAATGGTTTGGCATTTTTCCATATTCATAATATTGTTGCCGCCATCACGCTTTTTTATGTGCTAGTATGGCTTGTGTACCTCAAAGACATAGCCAGTCGAACCAAATGAGCAACAATGTAATTCTCTTTGAGTAGAAATCAGACTAAGATACGTATCCTGAAGAGAAGCAGAAATTTTTTTCAGTGGATACAGGACGAACAGTCTGCGCGATTGTGATATAGCCCGGTAACACTACGGTCGTGCTGAAAATAAGGAGGAACTACAGCCGTTATGCTGAATGGCTTAATCATGACTCCAACCTCTTGGATACAGTATTGTTTAGGTGAAATAGTCCCTGATCGGATCTCAAGACAGAGACAACCAAGGAGGTGTCGTCAGATTACTCGAGATTTATCCATCAGGAGAACTACATCATACCAATTTACCAACTGAAGATCATAACAACACTGTGAGCAACATTATACACAAGCATTGTAAGACTGTAAGCCAGACCGAACGACATGGCACGAGGTGAATGTTGGGATGGTTCATTTGGAAAGAACACAGCTCAGCTCACTTCCCATCTTTCCCCAATTCGAGTTTGTGTTCCGTCTCTAATTACCTCACTGTCAACAAAGCCATATGTTCTTTCGTTGTAAATTAGACCGGAGAAAACTTGCAGCTACGTTAATGGACTTTAGGAAGGACAGGGAACGGAAAATTTGCACCTGTTGTCTTGAGGTTAGTCTCGAGCAGTTACGACTGTGCTCTCGAGACTGATATTAAAGCTGTCACTTAGACGAATTACTGCATAATGTTTCTGTAGCGGCACTGACCGTAGTGAGGGTAGCAGTTCCTGTGTTATCAGAGAATCTGACTTTCACGATAAACATCACGATATCCGGCCTAGCAAGTAAAATGGTATACGAGTCTATTACACAAACAAAAAGTTCACCTGGCAGGTGAAGATGAAGTATTGTATTGTTTGTTGTAGTGTCAAGACCCAAGAAGGTTGTTCAGCTGCATAGTTGCAAAGGAATGCAAGGAATACTCTTCCACCGCGCATTGTTGTGGCTATTTTTATTGCAGATGGCAATGTGTAGGTGTGAATTTTTCAGATGGCAGACTTCATATCATTAGCTAAGTGCGTCGTTCGCTCCAGTCACATCATACGAAACTCGCCACTACGATCTTCCAACCGATAGATTCACCATCGAGTTCTTTCAGTTAATGTAAGCTGGAGGGGTTTAAAATTGAACACATACATTGGGATAATGCCTGTTGATCGTAAACTCTACGCTTGCATCTTTCTCTTTATTAGCAATAGAAATACCTTTCGTAGATTAGAGTCATCTTGAAGTGTATATCCAATACATTATACTACGGTATTTTCTCCAAGGGTGTCCTAGCCCAAGGAATTCAGTTACAATGTTTGGTTGAAATTGTTTCAGGAGTTCCAAAGTTACGTACCTACCCTCAATCCCACAAATAGTGATCCCAGTGGTATGTTAACACTGTAGAATTTATTCGTAGGTGGTAAGCAATGTGTGCACTTGGTTTCGTTGATATTTTTCTACCTGTTTCTGAGTTACGTTTGTACGAGCTCATTCCCTTTCAATAGCCTCACACCCCATCTCTACGAATGCTAGCCGTGTCCCACACTACTTGCTTCCACATAGTAAGTCATAAGTGCTTCAAGTAACCCACAGCTGTATTTTAGATACCACACATCCCGACCACCCCTAGGGGCTAAACGGCAGCAAGCCTGACACCAATCACAACAGCAGTCGTGAAAACTATAAATTCACGTGAATGTGCTTTCGATTATTTTTATATGTCTCCTCCTTTACAAACTCACTCCACCCCTAAAGATGCTAGGGTGGCTTACCCCATGAATACATTTATTCCATATAGTAAGTCATATACAATTATGACCGAATTTCGTTAAAATCATCCCTTGCGTTACAGAGGTTTGCTTACATTTTATACGACTGTGATAACTGCCTCCTGGTACGAGTTTGGTTGTAATTGCTCGGCTCAATCCTGTGCTATGACAGGACATACAAACTTGCACATTCATTTTTAGGATTCCGGATCTCAGTCGTTAAGAACGGAAACCTTGTAGAATAACTTCGTTATCCGTCCGTCTGTCTATCCTACTGTTAAAATTCATTTTTCTCAGGAACGGTTCAAAGTGTGACATGCTAACGTCTGCGATCCCTTGGATGTGTGAATAATTTCAACATCTAAGTCAATACATTCAAAAGTCACAGCCATTTATGTCACACATTTTGATATTCGCAAACTCAAAACCTATGAATAAACATGATTATACATATTGGGCCAGGTGATAGAACGGTAAAGTTAGTGCCTAAAAACGAAAGGTCGCGGGATCGAATATCGATTGGATCAAAGGTTTTGCCAATCTTCGTTTTAACCTAGACTTCACCTCTCAACGACGTGAGTAAACGGCATATAACTTACAACACATGGTTCAGAATCCTCCCTAAACTGCAGGTCCTCTTTCCTGGGTTAAATAACTTGTGTACGTATGGGAAGACTTACACCAGGCGATTAAGCTCCATGGAATTATTATATTCTCATTTATATACATAATTAAGTTTGGGCGGAACCCTCGGAGGGTGAGATCTACCAACATTTATCCGATTTTTATATTTACAGAAGATACCCTGTTACTTAGGCTGACCATATTACGGGCTCGGGTTGTCTCCCTGACCAGAACAGATACCTTACGTTTTACAACGTACACATACAAATTTATGTATAATAACAAACAGAAAACCATTTAAATATATTGTCTAGTATGCTATAAATAGCTATACGTTTAATACTATGGCAACCTTACGTTACGGTGGCCGCAGTTCGCAAAAATAATTTGACAATTGTACCCCGAGCGCTAAAATTGATAATCTGAGCTATTGTTGTCTGTGTCGGGTGAATCGCGCTATAAGGCTCTTAAAATAAAAACCTCTGAAAAAATTAATTTACCAGTACATAAATATGATGAATTCCCTGACGTTCGTTACTAATTTTTGTTGTTTACAGTGAGGAATTACAATACCGACTTCGTTTCTTTCTACTGGAACAATATACTTTTCTCTGTGGCATTTTAAAGAAGTTTCTAAGTGAGCTTCAGTGACATAACATGTATGGGATTTGATCAGATAGTATCAGGATAACAGCCCCGGAAATCAGCATCCTCCCGTCAGGAGAAGAGGTTCCACAAACGCCTGCTCTGTTAGACCGAATCTAAGCAAACTCATAGCCCAGGTATGATTCATACGTTATCAGGCTATTATACCAAGCGCTCAAACTGTTGACTTTGAGCACTGCCACACACCACAAGGTCAGTCACTAACTATTGCCACCTAGAATAACTCAGAAAGTATGATAGTAGCTGAAAAGTTTGTGGGCCAAATGTTGTATGGGACAACGGGAGCCATAATATGACGTTGTTATTTTGTTGCTAGGTAGGGTCGCGTCAGGGATATGAAGGTCAACTTTGTTTTTTTTAAGTGGGATGCTATATTTTGGTATTCATTTTCTGATAGCGGCTATCCAGACGAAGCCAATTATGTGTAACAGTAAGGTCTTTGAAGGGTCAACGAAGGTCAGAAAGGTGACATGAACGTCCAGTTACAGAAGGTGTTCGAAGTGATGACCATTGGTATAAATGCAGCGCTTCAATCTTCTTATCATGGACTGAGTGGTATTCTTTATCAGTTCGACACTTATCGAAGCACATGCTCTGACAATTCTCTCTCGTATATCGTGCAAATAGTAAATATTCGCCGAAAACAGCGTATCCATCTAACATGCCACTGGCATGTAAACACCATTACAACACTAATAGGAACAGTAAGACTAGTATCGTCGAATCAAGTGAATGTGAATGCTGTATTCCTTCGAACAAGAAGTCGATATGCTTCTCATATACGGAGAATACCAACGAAATTCAGTGAGAGCTAGAGACTTATTTGCTGAAAGATATCCTCAACGGCCTTCCCGATTTGTAAACACCGATCTCCGCCCTATCACCGAAGTTAAGCACAGTCGAGCCCGTTTATTGTTACTCCGGGTCATTGTCTAGGTGCTCAGGGCTAGTAAGTCTCTCTGATGTGGCGTTCAGTGGAAAGACTTGCCCCATGTCTGTGGGGCGTTCGACATTGTTATTATCTGCACGATCTCCATGGAGCAGATACCGCGGAGGCTGCACTACAAGACAGTCTAATAAGAGTTCTAAGCAGTTTGCAGGGCGTCTTCCTACGAATGTCTATCAATTAATTTCTTCAACATATTAGTTACAGTTCTTCACCAGTCAAACAGGCCACTGAACATTTGCGTAACCCTTCTTTGTATATTCTCGAAGTCCTATGTTACACGGATCTGATAACAGAGTTAAACTACGGGCTGTACAAAGGTTTCGTATAAAGTCTCGTTTCTACACAAATTACAAAGTTTCCTACTGTACTACCAACAAGTTGTCGCCTTCCATCCGCTTTACTTACAACTGAGCCCACGTGATCGTTTCGCTTCACCTTAGAGGTATTCAGGCTTAGAAATATGTACGCCAACAGCTAGTCGTTCTTCTTCCATCTACTGTGAATGGAATACACCAAGGGATAATTTGTACTGATCCATTAAGCAGCATCTGCAGCAGAGTCTGCGACACAGAGTTGTCGGAGTAGTTCCATGTAGAAATTACATTGCACAATGGATTTTTGTCCGAGTTCTCATAAACAAACGAAGAGAAAAATGGGGTTAAATTTGCATAAAAATCAAAAAATGTAGTCAATATAGTTAAGAACAAGGATTGATCTGTAGAGAAATTATTGTACGGAATTTCAGTGCCAAACGCAAGCTGCAGGACAGACTGATGGGGGCATCAAAATGAGTGACATGAGACTCTTTTGCAAGAAAAAAGATTTGGTTGCTTTCTTAGTTGAAATTTCACTGCATTGTCTTCGTCTATGTACCCTTCATAACAATAAAATAGAGATCAATGTTTAAATACATTGTATTTAATGATTTCTCAAAAAAACTTGAAAATAAATAAAATGGAAAAAAGGTCGTTGTTTTGTGAAATGATTTGTCTAAAAGTACGAAATAAAATAGACTACAGAGTTATCTGACTAGCCTTGAATAATAGCCTAGATCATGTATACCTAATGAGGTGCTGACTGATAATTTAAAATCTGATGTTTAAATTAGAATCTTAGAGTCTTAAAGAGTATGTCAGTAACGTATGAGTACCTCGGCTGCTGTACATGATTTCAAGTGTCATTCAAAGGCACTTCAAATTTTTCTCTAATCTGCTTTATTCCTTATTTTTAGACTAATCGTATCCCAAAAAATTTAACAGTGTTTTTAGTTTTTTTATCCCTTATGCGATAGGCGCACCAATAATAACGGCCCTAGAACTGTGGCATGGGGCATTTCTAGCTGAGAGCGATGATGCCTCCAGAATATAAATTAATAAACTAATTTTTCAGAGGAATGTAACCTGCAAAGGGAAAATTTGTAATGGTGTACTTAACAGCTTCTGGCATACAAGTAAATTTGTTTTAGAAATGCTAGCGTAAAAGCAGACGTACTTATCTAAATTGCAGCATGTGACCTGACTTTTCGTGATACAGACGGATGATGAGTAATATTGGCCCCAGATCTGTACCTTGGGGAATTCCTTGGTGGCAACAAATTGGTTTACCTCAACCTACCATAATGGCTGCTATGGTACAAATACATGTATTTGACTTTGTATGGAGGTACGTTAACATAAAGTAACCATTATGCTTAATACCTGAGCCCCCATCTTACTCTGTTACTCGCTCCTGTGAACGGGAACGCGTTATGCAGATCTTGGTGCCTCTCGCGTCCATCTAGAAAAGATAACCTGAAAATGCCTAAATAAGGCAAAACGCGTCGTTGAAAAATAAAAAACTGAAATTGCAACCAAGACTGTTTTTAACCAGTACATAAAGCATTCTTTTAAAAAGAAACTTGCAACGTTGAAAGCTGATGCTGGTGTACTTCACACCCTCAGCCACACACTGTTCGTCGGTTGCCGAAGTACAGGCTAGATTTTGAGGTAATATTATCGGAAATAATGGAATGTAGTGCGATTTTTCTGCAGATACGTAAGGGCTACGAGCAGTATTGGTCCCAGAAGTGTGCCCCGGGGCAACCCAGCAGAGCAGCCGCCGGCTCCCGAGCGCGTCAGCCGGACTTAGCCTGCGGACCGGGGGCCGACGAAAGCGGGCTTGGCGTCGGCCTACCGGTTCTCCCGGAGACTTCACTTTTCCCCGGGCCGCGCGTGTGAAGCGCCGCTTGGGTAAGAGGCGCGTCGAAGGCGGGGGGGCGGCGGCGCATCTCTGACCGCGCAGGGGTGGCGCTGGTGGTGGGGGGGAGGATCTGCCGCTATAAAAGCGCACCGCGCCGGTCCGTCAGCATCAGTCGCATCTGCAGCCTCCCTGCAAACACACAGCAGTCGCAGCGATGAAACTCTTAGTGGTAAGTGGCCACGGCTCACTGCTCACCTCTGAGCTCCGCAAGGCACTATCCTAGTGCCTGGCGGACGCTACAGGGTCCCACTGAGCACAGTCGTTTTCTCTACACATCATTCGCGGATAGAGCATGGGTGGACAGTCGTCAGTGCTCTTCCACATATTTCCCAATATTTCACGGGACATATGCGATGGTTAGCAATCCGCGAAAATGCATCTGGACAAATGATTTGCCTGCAAATCTCGCTTTCGAATAGCAGTAACGAAACAGGCTATTACTAGCCGAACTCCAGATCAATATTTCAAATTGCTTCTCACATTTTGTTCAGCTCTTATTTCGCATAAATGGCAGTTTATTTACCAGGCGTTCATCTTCCACGTATTCTGTGGTGATGTTCTTGACTAATTTCTTGCTCTGGCCCAGTTCTACAAAAGTGGAACATACTTAACTGTTCGAATATTAGTAGCTCACCAAAACTTGTCCATTGCTCCTTTGAGGACAGGTATGTCTTTGGGGTGGGAGAGAACTAACTAGTCAGAAGGGAACAAGAATCACAGCATCTGTTCTTTCTTCGAAATTGATACTGCAAATTCAGCTTAGCGTAGTTTCCTTACTCGCGGTACTGACCGATATCGTGTATCTCGCTACATGTATCTTCTCGTACCTCTATCGTGATTTACTCCCTGCCAATGAAATCTAAGCATGCTTACTAAGGATTTTTCTTGCTTCATAACAGTAAACTGTCTAACATATTTCAGAATGTCATTCACGATCGCGTCCAATTCTATAGCTATATTTACAAAAAAAAAAGACTGCATAAAAAGCAGTTATATGGAATGCGCCGATTGCCTACGTATCCAAATGCGGCTGAAAAGTTTCGGTTCACATTTCAGAAAACCTCATGAAGACCACTGCATCTGATGGACACTTTGGTTCCTATTCATTAAAAATATCGTAATGGAATCATTGTTTGACACATTTCAAGTATTCTAAGCAGTGTCTTGCACATTCGCAAAGCAAGTGGTTTGCTCTTGAGAAGTTATTACGTCTGATACAGAGTATCATCGCGACTTCAGTAACTGTTACATATAGCAGAAACTTTAACTAAGCCATCAATAGTGATATTCTTTGATAACGAGAATGTTGTTTCCGCTTCGTTCGCAAGAATCTCAGGCATCTTTCTGAGCTATCTCTTACATAGTACTTCCCGATGCTTCCGAACTGCCCACCATTATTGGCATAACGCCATTGGCAACCTCAGAGGGAAAGTGGCAAGACTATAAATTCAAGTCTTCTCCCAAACCGCTGAGCGAGATTTGACAGTTAGCGCACGGATAGAGCGTTTACGAGCCAAACGTGGCTGCCACTCCCAGCTCTCGCTTGATGGAATCTGAAAGAAGTAATGTTAGCTGCCTTTAGTGCTAAGATCCATTCCTGCATCAAACTATTGTGCACCGTGAACAGTTTGTATTACTTCATTCACTGCTATTCGAACGCCCACCGTTCTCGAAGGGTGGAGGTTTGCAGCAAGGAAGTACTGTGTTAAAAATACGTACCTCCTTGTGCGACCTGATCTATCTTGGTTCACTCCCAATAGAATTACGGGACTTTTGCGGTGGTAACAGTAGAGATGGTGTGCAGTCTGCCTTGAATAGTGGTTCTCTAAAATTATCCAGTAGGATTTGCCAGAACAACTACTCCTTTCTTACGTTTCGCATCTAACTTCACGGTTGATGCTAGGCACTGCAGCAATACTCTTTTCTAATGGTTTCGACTGACCAAGTGTTCGCTCATACCGATCTGTAGCGAAATGATCTAGAATCTTGCTAACAGATTAAAACTGCGTTCTGGCCAGGGATTCGAACCCAGAACACTTTCGCAGGGAGCCACATAGTCACGATTCACGACCAACCGCACAGCTTAAATGTGCCAGTAACTCCCTCATGCTTTGCAAACGTTACTCTGTTGGAATAGCATTCCTGGAAGAAGAGATATTGCGGAGTAATGACATAGCCATATATCACAGCAGAGTAAAAGAATCATTCTAAATGCTGTCTAAGATTACCGCTAACTCTATGCTCTAATTCAGTCGGGTTCTTCCTCAATGTTTCATAAAGGCTTTCTCAGATTTTGCAGAAAGAACTATGCTATTCTAGGCAGACGCAACTGAACTCTGTACTAAGATGAGCGTATCTGCAACTTTTTCGTACTTACATACAGAGCCAGCTACTGTACAGTGCATAGAGGAGGGCAGATTTCACAAACAATAGCGATTGTCTGAGCTATTCCGTTTGCATATTGGGCGAGTTCCTCTGTATATGTACTAAGATCTCCTGCTTAATCTGATAGTCTCAATGTGGCGGCATAACTGTCTTGACAACATAGCCTAACAGTCCTTTCCATACAAGAGGCAGCTTTCCGTCTATTAGGCGTGGTCTAGGACGTGGTACATGTAGAGAGCACAGCGAATGCCCTGTAATACAGCGTCCTAATGCGGCCCTTGTGTTTCGCCAGCTCGTCGCCTCGCTGGGCGTGCTGGCGCACGCTAGGCCGGAGGCCGGCTACACCTACCCGAGTTCGCCCTCGTCGTCGTACGGAGCTCCCGGAGGCGGCGGCGGCTTCGGCGGTGGCCACGGAGGCGGCTTCGGCGGCGGCGGCTTCGGTGGCGGAGCGATAGGCGGCGGCTCCATCGGTGGAATCGGAGGCGGTGGCATCGGAGGCGGTGGCATCGGAGGCGGCGGCATCGGAGGCGGCGGATTCGGTGACGGCGGCCTGGGAGGCGGCTTCGGCGGCGGCGCCATCGGAGGCGGCGGCGGCGGCGGCTTCGGAGGCGGCGTCGGCGGCGGCTTCGGTGGCGGAGCCGGCGGCGGCTTCGGCGGTGGCGCCGGAGGCGGCTTCGGCGGCGGCGCCGGAGGCGGTGCCCTCATCCAGAAGCACATCTACGTGCACGTTCCACCCCCAGAGCCCGAAGAGGTGCGTCCCCAGAGGCCCATCCTGCCCGCCGCGCCCCCACAGAAGCACTACAAGATCATCTTCATCAAGGCCCCCACCCCTCCCACCCCCACCGCCCCTGTCATCCCCGCCCTGCCCGGCCAGGACGAGCAGAAGACCCTCATCTACGTGCTGGTCAAGAAGCCCGAGGAAGCTCCCGAAATCACCATCCCGACGCCCGCACCCACCCAGCCGTCCAAGCCCGAGGTATACTTCATCCGCTACAAGACCCAGAAGGAAGGCGGAGGCATCGGCGGCGGCATCGGTGGAGGTGCTGGCATCGGTGGAGGCATCGGCGGCGGAATCGGCGGCGGAATCGGCGGCGGAGTCGGAGGCGGAATCGGCGGCATCGGAGGAGGCATCGGAGGCATCGGAGGCGGAGTGTCCGACATCGGCGCCACTGGAGGTGGAGTCACCGGCATCGGAGGCGGAATCGGCGGCGGCGGCATCGGCGGCATCGGCGGCATCGGCGGTGGCATCGGAGGCGGCATCGGAGGCGGCAAGCCGTCCAGCAGCTACGGGCCCCCCGGCCACACGAGCGGCGGCCCCTCCGGCCACTACTAACCGCCCCCGCCCCCGGGTTCGCCCCCGCGCCAGCGAGCCCCTCGCAGTGCCGCAGCGGCTCGCTGCTTCCATCCTGTGTCGACCCGCTCCCAGCACGGACACTGTTCTAGGACGATTCGGAACGTTCATGTTTTCCTGCCAACTTACGGGTAGAACGGCACTATACGGTGATTTCTCATGGTCCTCTTCATCTTATTTTATTTCGTACTGCTGCGTCGTTTTGTATTATTTTATTTTACGTGTAAGTCCTACAGCGTTGTAATGTATGCGTGTGTGTGTAGTACAATGTCTACATTTTATATGCGTTTTTTGTACGATATTTTGTATATATAACGATTTTTGCAAGAAAACGGTGGCAATAAATGTATTAGCCTAAATATGACTACCTATTATTATTTTTCACTATCCTTCCTCCTCTTTACTATGCAACAAAATTTCACAGTGCTCATTTTCACAGCTACTATTGCACCTTTAATTTTACTGTTGTAGAAACTGCTCCATTTTGCAGTAAGTTCTATTGCAGCCAAACTCACCCTAAACTCATATAGAACTACAACAACAATTTATCACTTCATAGCTATTTAATCTAACACAAATCATTTTTATAAACAAAGCACAATATAGATCACGCATTTTTAATGCTATGAATGGTTTCGGTTGAAGAAGGTCATCTTCAGAAAATCAACTGGTGTCTGTGTCTTGAAAACTCGCCAAAACTGACGATATACATTAGCTAATTATGCCGATAGCTATCATCATCTCCTTAATTTACATCTTACGTGGTCTACTACGGCAAAAGCCGGTCATTGAAATCAAAATACGTGATGTACACTATACATGCTTTATAAAATTATAAACATGATCACTGTTTCTCCTGGTGGAACAATGCCACCTTTCCCTCATCTAAAAGCATCTTCAAACAGTCCCAGCTCCCTTCTGTGTCACAACGACTAGAATTAGTAGAAATAGCTATGAATATTTACATGATTTAACATGATAATTTACTTTGCTTGTAACAGCTGGGTTTAGTTACTCATTTTTGCTATATTACCAATTCTGAAAATCAAATTTCAGTATCGACTGCAGATGTACGTATCATTAACGCCTGTTCTCGACACGATGCAGATTGTAAATAAATGCTCCCAATGCAAAGACAGTTTCATATGGCGGACACACAAGTCATGTTGTGCACACATTTGGCGCTGTCTTTGCTTTGTTAGAATTTATTCTCATCCTGGACATCATGAGCCACATCGCGATGTTACGAAAGGCAGGGAAAATGTGAACAGTGCACTCCGAAACGAAATGTTGTATTTCTAAACTGGCAGTGCTACAAAAAATGATGTGCATGAACAGTTGTTACAAGGAACGTAACTTATTTTTATTTAAGATTTTATAGCTACGCAACCAGGACATATTCAGTGCGATGAAGCAAATTAGTTTCCTGCATTGTCATTCCAGCTAAATATAAATTCAGAGCAGCTAAATATAAATTCAGAATGAGTGTCTTTGCAATAGACCTCTCAATATCAATTGCCAGTTTCTTGTTCTGTTTATCGATTATTGCTGATATAACTTTTTCAGTACCTAAACTCAGAAATGCTCGAAGTTTGAGACATTTCACCAATAATCACCTACACTCTCCGAAAATCGATAATGACCAGCTTCTGTACCTTGTTGCACATTATCCTCGTGTGAGACAAGTAACCACTGTATCATTGGATAACGTCAGTTCCCACTTAGTTGACGCTGTAGTAACTGAACCTACCGCAGAAAATGAGCTATATATTCAATAACAACCTTACCTTGCAAATCATGACATGAAAACTCTTACTATATCTTTATATAGTACGAATGACGCTTTCAGCTGTAGTTGTAGGTTTAATTTGCAACAGATTTCGGTGTTACATTACATCATCTGCAGGGCCCCTCTGTTGTTCCTGGCGTCAACGTGGTTACGGGGTAATCATCGTTCTACATAGAGGGTACCAAAAACCTCTGACCTCAATGTCGCTATATATTGAGATTCTTTCCTCCTTATGATGTCAATGGCGATAGCACATGAACTAACTGGTATTTGTATTCCATGCGGGTTTTTGGAGATGAACAATGGCTAATATCCACTCTAAGACGATGGTGCTCTGGGAAGGGCTACGAAGGGTCATTTTACAAAAAATATTAAGTAACTAGTTCCATTAACAGAAAATGCAGTGCGTGTAAACCCTTCTCGATTACGCTGACAGTGACGGTAAGTTAAAGAAGCCAAAGTATCAGATCTATAGTCGATTTGAATGAATTCCTATGTATAACATAAAGTGTCTTTGGAATTCATGTACCGCTATTAAAATTCTATTTCTTGCTAAGAGCACTATTTACTTTTATAAGCGTGTTATAAAGTTACTGAGATGCCTGTTTTCCCACTTCGAGACTTAACAATTATGTCTCCTAATGAAGCCCACTTGTAGTAGTGACCAAAACGTTGGTAAGTCATTTTACAATCTGACGTGTACAGCAGTTTTGCAGAAATTTGGAAGTAACTATGTGATTTATTTCCCGAGCATTATAAGATGATTACAAATGACAATATCTCGTCGTTTCCAAAAATTTTGTCTACAGGTAGCTTTCGATAATATATAGAGATTTTTTTTTTAGTATTATGGTATCAGGGATCGTTGGTCTCCCGGGGGCACGTTACTGCACTCTTACGTTTCGTTGTATTTCTTACCCCCATTTATCCTGATGACTGTATTGCACTGTAAACATCTGCTCAACAGGCATACACAATAGTATGCACAGCTGCCATGATGAAAAATTGGCCGATATGCATCTCGCGTATGCGTACGCTGAATGCAGTGGAAGAAGTAAACGGCGGCTCTATTTTAAGATGTTAACGCAGTGGCTTTAGCCACATGACAACAGTTTTGCATATCTGAAGACAGTGGTTCAAATGGCTCTGAGCACTATGGGACTTAACATCTGTGGTCATCAGTCCCCTAGAACTTAGAACTACTTAAACCTAACTAACCTAAGGAGAGCACACAACACCCAGTCATTACGAGGGAAGACAGTGGCATTGTGTTGTGTTCTGTACTGCACGTCTCACAATAACAATGGTAACTGGGGGGGGGGGGACAAACCGAATGTATTCGTAATTATATTGTTACTCTGCAACGAGCCACTAGAAGCGACGGGTCTCGTACAATAAAACACTCAGAAAATGCCCTTGAACAACCTCTGAAACATCGACGAAGTTATGGTTCGCCTCGTATTTTTGGATGGATGCGGAGATGAGGGTTCTTAATTTTACATGATCTTCTCCATTATTTTCGAAGCAGAAATCTATCTGGGGGCAGCACACAAATTATTTGGTTTCGAAATAGAAACTCCGCAGCTAGGATTTATTTCCATTTTGTTTTATTTATATTTAAAATTTATGAATAGCGATGATGACAGATTCCATTCCGACAGCTTGACCATACAGAAGAATATGTGTGTGTATGTGCGCGCGCGTGCGTGGATGTGTGTTTACGTACCCGTCCTAACATTCGTCAGGCGCATTCTCTTTGATTTTCCGGCAGGTGTTTGCAATTTCGTTGTGCACTATGTAGCTAGAGTCATCCCAAACAGAGGCTGATCATTACGTCATACTTCAGTCGCCCAGTGTCGATAGAATGTGTCGGTTTCTTTCCCTTTTTTGTTTGTTTTCCAAACAAAACACTTTTAAAGCGGAATTTTACGTCCTCTTGAACAGAGCGGCCCAAATTATTTTAATGCCATATTTGTTTAATTGATATGTGTTGACAGGAACAGTAAAACACGAGACACAATCAATACTCCAGCGACCATAGTGTGTGCTACTGCTAAGCAGCATGAAATGATCGTACGGCATTGTCGGCCGGGAGACCCCATACGTGGTGTTCGGCCGCCGAAATTGCATTCCTCTTTAGCTGACGCCACTTCGGTGACTTGTGAGTCAATGATGATGAAAGACACACAACACCCAGTCATCTAGAGGCAGAGAAAATCACTGACCCCGCGGGGAATCGAACCCGAGACCCCGTGCGGGGGAGGCGAGAACGCCACCGCAAGACCACGAGCTGCTGACGCTAAGCAGCATATATAATTTGTAGCGGTAGAACTTCTATTTTTAAAATGAAGGACTTTTCATTTCTCAGGTGAATAGTCTGACGCCGTATTTACCTCTCTGTACCGCTCAGAAGTGATCGATATGCAGGACTCGCCACTTCATAGTTGTCTTATTTTTTCTGCTTTCCTCTTCGGAAGCAGGGGAAAGTAGCGAGAGCTGGGGAGAGTGCACTAGGCAAATGTGTTTCACCTAGGCGCAGTACTTGGCAAACTAAATTTCTGAAGAGGAGAAATTTCCGAAGTGGCGCTTCTGCGTTCAAAGAGGCGAAGCAACAAGCGCACACGCTCGTCGCAAACTGCCGCGCGAGGTCTGTCGGGCGAAAGTCCTGCCCCGGTGCGGTGGCGGCGGCGGCGGCGGAGCGGCCAGTAGCGCACTAGCGGCTGTGCGCATGCGCGACCCGGTCGCTCGCCTTGTTTACGAGGAAAGTTGCGGCGACCTCGCCGCATCCTCGCGCCTTTCACCTGTACGGGTAATTGGGCGCGTCGCGCCGCTGGCCAGGCCGGGGAATGGTGGGAGGGGGAATGGGGGGAGGGGGGGGGAAGGGGACAGCTACTGGCCAATAGGCGTCGCCGTCGTTGCGCAAGGAGGCGCGCCGCGTGAAAAGACGCCGAGGAATTGCGCAAAGGAGGCCGCAAATCGGAAATCTTACGGTGTGTTTACGTGTGTCTCTGTGTGTTTACAAAGTGTAAAAAGTACTAGGACTCCTAGATAGTTACGTTTCGTCTCTTTATTTGCTTCACGTAACTTCATTACACAATTATGGTAGACGGCTTTTCACAGCTTCCATGTAGGCCTACTTGGGAAACGTTGTGGACACATCTTACGGAGCACAAATTATTCATTATTCGACCTTTGTTCGAAACTAGCCCACCATTAGGAGCCTCTAACTGATACTAACCAGACAATGATAATCTACCAAGCACTTAAATGCAATCTACAAAAGAGTGACGTAGATGTAGATGCCAACTGGGATGTGATTAACCTTTCGTGGCTGAATTTCACAGCTATGTAAAATTTATTAAAGGACATGGTGGCTGTTAAATCTGAATCGAATTACCGTTTTAGTCATAAAATCAACTAATTACAGTTTTACCTTCTGGTTATTATCAAGTAAAGTACTTCTGAACTGCGAAGGCGGTGTTCACTCCATGTGACAATGGTCACAGGGCCGAAATTGCATAACTGAAGTAATGAATAAGTAGTTTCACAGCCAGAGGCTAGTGGTTCTTTTCTTTGAAAAAATAAGGTTGTGATTAGTGTCAGAGTACTATTCTACAGCCGGCCCTTGTGGCCGCTTCAGTCTGGAACCGCATGACCGTTACGGTCGCAGGTTCGAATCCTGCCTCGAGCATGGATGTGTGTGATGTCTTTAGTTTAGTTAGCTTTAAGTAGTTCTAAGTTCTAGGGGACTGATGACCTCAGATGTTAAGTCTCATAGTGCTCAGAGCCATTTGAACCATTTTACCATTCTACATCATGGGCTTGTCCTGAACAGTTTCTTCTCTTAAGAGGGGTAGGACGTCAAACGGGCCGACTTGGAGCAGGAGGGGCACCACAGGACATTTTAATTTCCACTGTCTATACTTTTACAAGTAAATTCATAAAACTTTGTCAGCATAACCAGGAAGGATTCAGAATTCACACTCATAGCAGTGGAAGTTCGAAAACATAACGAAGTAATTTTTTTTTACATGTGAAACTTCATCATTTTTTTCACTTATTAATGGCAGCATTTGTTGCTATAGGTACACTTTTTTTCATAAGTAAGAGAGATGGTTCGATGAATTTTGCGCAGCGTACAAACCATGCTTAAAGGTGTATGAAACTCCAGAATTTTCCAAATCTATTAAAAACTGTGCTAAAAATTGAGGTAATTAACTACAAAATTTGTGTTGTTTCTAAACATGAAGTTTAAAATACAACAGATCATTCATTTTTTCATAAATTAAATAAATTCTAGAGTTTCATACACCTGTAAGTATGGTATGTATGCTCCGCAAAATTCATCGAAGAATCGCTCCTACTTATGAAGAAAAGTGTACCTATAGCCACAAATGCAGCCATTAGTAAGTGAAAAAATGATGACAATTCACACGTAAAAAAAAAATTATTTTGTAATGTTTTCGAACTTCCACTGCAATGAGTGTGAATCCTGAATCCTTCCTGGTGATGCTGGCAAAGTTTTATGAATTTATTTGTAAAAGTATAGACACTGTAAATTAAAATGCCCTGTGATGCCTCCCCTGCTGCAAGTCGGCCCGTTTGACGTCCTACCCCCTTAACTTGCGGCCGGCCGTGGTGGCCGAGCGGTTCTAGGCGCTTCAGCCCGGAACCGCGCGACTGCTACGGTCGCAGGTTCGAATCCTGCCTCGGGCATGGATGTGTGTGATGTCTTTAGGTTAGTCAGGTTTAAGTAGTTGTAAGTTCTAGGGGACTGATGACCTCAGATGTTAAGTTTGGTTCAAATGGCTCTGAGCACTATGGGACTCAACTGCTGAGGTCATTAGTCCCCTAGAACTTAGAACTAGTTAAACCTAACTAACCTAAGGACATCACAAACATCCATGCCCGAGGCAGGATTCGAACCTGCGACCGTAGCGGTCTTGCGGCTCCAGACTGCAGCGCCTTTAACCACACGGCCACTTCGGCCGGCTAGATGTTAAGTCCCATAGTGCTCCGAGCCATTTGAACCATTTGAACCTTAACTTGCTTCACATAACATCATTATACATTTCTGGTACACGGCTTTCCACGGCTTCCATGTAGGCCTACTTGAGAAATGTTGTGGACACCTTTTATAGAGCACAAATTATTCATTATTCCACCAGTGTTCCAAACTAGACCACCATCAGGTGTCTTTAACTAATACTAATCAGACAACGGTAATCTACCAAGCAAATTTAAAGATTGGATTCCATTAGGAAATTTGTGCACCACGACCGCACAACAGGTATTGTATAGAAGGAAAACTCTAGCATTGGTCGTATGATCTTGAAACCATATTTTTATTGAGATACTGGCAGAAGTAAAGCTGTGAGTAGCGGGCGTGAGTCGTGCTTCGGTGGCTCAGATGGTAGAGCACTTGCCCGCGAAAGGCAAAGGTCCCGAGTTCGAGTCTCGGTGGGGCACACAGTTTTAATCTGCCAGGAAGTTTCATTTTTTTATTGTTATTGTATATCGATTTCAATCACAGAGCGATATTACAGTGCAAGACTAATTCCAGTTTACTCATACGATCATGTACGAAAGATAACTTCAAACACAGGTATCCATAGTGAAGAACATGCCAGCTAGCAGGCAAGATTCAAATTCAACCAGTTGCTTGCAAAAACCTACGCAGCTGCCAAGCTCCATAGTTGTATGAGTCCACTGAACTTAGTCTTGCACTGAAAATGATCAATTTGTGATTAAAATCTATATGCAATAACAAAAAAACTTGTTTCCGATTTGTAAGACGGATGTTGGAGTTATCTTGTTTGCAATAAATAGGTTGTAAGCAGCTTAGAGGTGTTGTTTAAAAGCTGTTGTTTATCGACACCATTAAACAAAATCAGTATACAATGAAATACGCAAGGTAAGCGACAAGCTGCCCCCACCAATGTCGTTTTATTCCAACCGCAATATTATTTTGGCGTTCAAAACCAACGCTTAAGATTTTCATCGCTCGCTATGCCACACTTTTAGACCTACCGGAATAAACAGGACCTACTTGTAGCAAATTTAATGTACCTTAATTTTTTACTGGGATACATTTGCTGGAGGGCCCGCATCTCGTGGTCGTGCGGTAGCGTTCTCGCTTCCCACGCCCGGGTTCCCGGGTTCGATTCCCGGCGGGGTCAGGGATTTTCTCTGCCTCGTGATGGCTGGGTGTTGTGTGCTGTCCTTAGGCTAGTTAGGTTTAAGTAGTTCTAAGTTCTAGGGGACTGATGACCATAGATGTTAAGTCCCATAGTGCTCAGAGCCATTTGAACCATTTGCTGGAGGCCATAGTTTCCGAGTTATTCAAGATAAACGTATCAGGTTTCTAGCATGTCGCACTCCTTCCTACCACTGTACAGAATTTCCCGACTACACGCAGCATTCCCGATACTCCACTTTTTTTGGTCTCTATTGATTAGGGTATTACATCACCAGCATATTCGGCTGTGTCATTAACAGCAAAAGTGCCCGTAAGGGTAATGAAAGGAAAATGACTTTTGTAAACGTCACGCTAGAACTAATTACGTCGAAAATTCGATACAAACTTAACCCTTACAGGCACAGGAGTTTCGTAATCAGAAGGCCTCACGAATACAACGATGTAATTGTTTATTGTATGCTGTTAGAATTAAGAAGCTTTTTAGGTTAAATTTACACAAATATCAATTTGACAATTTGTAAGTGCTCGAATAATGCGGTGGCTTAGTAAGGTTAGTCAATGAAGACCAAAACTGGTCGAATGTGTGAAATATTTCGTGTAGTCACAAATTTTTGTGTAACGATAGGAGGGAATGCCATGAACAACATACTAGAAATCCTGACCAGTGGGGGCTGAGCGTGGAACTGGGGATGCGTTTGAACGTCACTTTTGTACAGTTTTCTTGAATAGTTCGAAAACTGTGGCCTCTAGTGAAAACGGATCCAAGTACAAAATTTAAATGCCCTTTTTTCCGTAGGACAAAATTTAACTGCCCATTTTTTTCTGTAGGAGTCACAGTTCACGCGTAGCAAACGAGAGAATACGAAAATCTCGCGCGTGGTTTTGTGAAGGCCAGGTATAACATTGCGGGCTGCGTAAAATGACATCATTATGGGCAGCTGAATCACCTAATATGCAAAACACGTAGAAATATCACATTTCTACTTCACATGTTTGTAGTTTCTGATTACCCTAACACAAAACTGAATAGTAAACTGATGAAGAAAAAAAGGAAAAGCTACGACTTGTATTGTCTCAGTACTAAAAAATTATACAGGGTGGTCCATTGATAGTGACCGGGCCAAATACCTCACGAAATAAGCATCAAACGAAAAAACTACAAAGAACGAAACTCGTCTAGCTTGAAGGGGGAAACCAGATGGCGCTGCCATAGGTCAAACGGATATCAATTGCGTTTTTTAAAATAGGAACCCCCATTTTTTGTTACATATTCGTATAGCACATAAAAAATATGTATGTTTTAGATGGACCACTTTTTCCGCTTTGTGATAGATGGCGCTGTAATAGTCGCAAACGTATAAGTACGTGGTATCTCGCAACATTCCGCCAGTGCGGACGGTATTTACTTCGTGATACATTACCCGTGTTAAAATTGACCTTTTACCAAATGCGGAAAAGGTCGACATCGTGTTGATGTATGTCTACTGTGATCACAATGCCCAACGGGCGTGTGCTATGTATACTCCTCGGTATCCTGGACGACATCATTCCACTGTCCGGACCGTTCGCCGGATAGTTACGTTATTTAAGGAAACAGGAAGTGTTCAGCCACATGTGACACGTCATCCACGACCTGCAACAAATGATGATGCCCGAGTAGGTGTTTTAGCCGCTGTCGCGGCTAATCCGCACATCCGTAGCAGACAAATTGCGCGAGAATCGGGAATCTCAAAAATGTCGGTGTTGAGAATGCTACATCAACATCGATTGCACCCGTACCATATTTCTGTGCACCAGGAATTGCGTGGCGACGACTTTGAACGTCGTGTACAGTTCTGCCACTGGTAACAAGAGAAATTACGGGACGATGAGAGATCTTTTGCTCGCGTTCTATTTAGCGACGAAGCGACACTCACCAACAGCGGTAACGTAAACCGGCATAATATGCACTATCGGGCAACGGAAAATCCACGATGGCTGCGACAAGTGGAACATCAGCGACCTTGGAGGGTTAATGTATGGTGCGGCATTATTGGAGGATGGATAATTGGCCCCCATTTTATCGATGGCAGTCTAAATGATGCAATGTATGCTGATTTCCTACGTAATGTTCTACCGATGTTACTACAAGATGTTTCATTGCACGACAGAATGGCGATGTACTTCCAACATGATGGATATCCAGCACATAACTCGCGTGCGGTTGAAACGGTATTGAATAGCATATTTCATGACAGGTGTATTGGTCGTCGAAGCACCATACCATGGCCCGCACGTTCACCGGATCAGACGTCCACGGACTTCTTTCTATGGGGAAAGCTGAAGGATATTTTCCATCGTGATCCACCGACAACGCCTGACAGCATGCGTCAGTGAATGACGGACATCATTTTGAGTATTTATTGCATTAATGTGTTATTTACAGGTAATCACGCTGTAACAGAATGCGTTCTCAGAGATGATAAGTTCACAAAGGTACATATATCACATTGGAACAACCGAAATAAAATGTTCAATCGTACCTACGTCCTGTATTTTAATTTAAATAACCAACCTGTTACCAACTGTTCGTCTAAAATTGTGAGCCATATGTTTGTGAGTATTACAGTGCCATCTATCACAAAGCGAAAAAAGTGGTGCAACTGAAACATTCATATTTATTCTTTACGCACTATAAGAATATGTAATAAAAATGGGGGTCCCTACTTAAAAAAACACAGTTGATATCCGTTTGACCTATGGCAGCGCCATCTAGCATTGCAAAGCTAAAAAGCGATAGACAGAATTTTGAACAGCTACGCTCAAATCAAAAGTAAAACAAAACGTTGTAACTTTTGCCACGTCTACCGATTTGGGAACAACATCAGACCTAGCTATCCTGAAGCCACACGTAAAACAAAACGTTATAGCTTTGGCACGTCTATCCACCTGGGGACAACATTAGACACTAGCAAAATTTCAATGCTGGTCACTAAGAGGTGACACAGAAAATGTCACTTACATGTAAGGGCAATATTATGGAAATGGAAGAGGATGTAGAAGAAGATGAAATAGGAGATACGATACTGCGTGAAGAGTTTGACAGAGCACTGAAAGATCTAAGTCGAAACATGGCCTCGGGAGTAGACAAAATTCCATTAGCCTTGGGAGAGCCAGTCCTGACTAAACTCCACCATCTGGTGAGCAAGATGTAAGAGACAGGCGAAATACCCTCAGACATCAAGAAGAATATAATAATCCCAATCCCAAAGAAAACAGGTGTTGACAGATGTGAAAATTACCGAACTATCAGTTTAGTAAGTCACAGCTGCAAAATACTAACGCGAATTCTGTACAGACGAATGGAAAAACTGGTAGAAGCTGCCCTCCGGGAAGATCAGTTTGGATTCCGTTGAAATATTGGAACACGTGAGGCAATACTGACCCTACAACATATCTTAGAAGAGAGATTAAGGAAATGCAAACCTACGTTTCTAGTATTTGTAAACATAGTGGAAGCTTTTGACAATGTTGACTGGAATACTCTCTTTCAAATTCTGAAGGTGGCAGGGGTAAAATACAGGGAGCGAAAGGCTATTTACAATTTATGCAGACACCAGAAGGCAGTTGTAAGAGTCGAGGGACATGAAAGGGAAGCAGTGGTTGGGAAGGCAGTGAGACAGGGTTGTAGCCTATTCCCGATGTTATTCAATCTGTATATTGATCAAGCAGTAAAGGAAACAAAAGAGAAATTCGGAGTAGGTATTAAAATTCATGGAGAAGAAATAAAAACTTTGAGGTTCACTGACGACATTGTAATTCTGTCAGAGACAGCAAAGGACTTGGAAGAGCAGTAGAACGGAATGGACAGTATCTTGAAAGGAGGATATAAGATGAACATCAACAAAAGCAAAACGAGGATAACGGAATGTAGTCGAATTTAGTCGGGCGACGCTGAGGGAATTAGATTTGGAAATGAGACACTTAAAGTAGTAAGGGAGTTTTGCTATTTTGGGAGCAAGACAACTGATGACGGTAGAAGTGGAGAGGATATAAAATGTAGACTGGCAATAGCAAGGAAAGCGTTTCTGAAGAAGAGAAATTTGTTAATATCGAGTATAGATTTAAGTGTCAGGAAGTTGTTTCTGAAAGTACTTGTATGGAGTGTACCCATGTATGGAAGTGAAACATGGAGGATAAATAGTTTGGACAAGAAGAGAATAGAAGCTTTCGAAATGTGGTGCTACAGAAGAATGCTGAAGATTAGATGGATATATCACATAACTAATGTGGAAGTATTGAACAGAATTGGGGAGAAGAGGAGTTTGTGGCACATCTTGACTAGAAGAAGGGATCGGTTGGTAGGACATGTTCTGAGGCATCAAGGGATCACCAGTTTAGTATTGGAGGGCAGCGTGGAGGGTAAAAATCGTAGAGGGAGACCAAGGGATGAATAAACAGAATAGAGTCAGAAGGATGTTGGTTGCAGTATGTACTGGGAGATGAAGAAGCTTGCACAGGATAGAGTAGCACGGAGAGCTGCATCAAACCAGTCTCTGGACTGAAGACCACAACAACAATACATGAAAGGTCTGTACCGATCGAAGGAACTGGGGAAGGAGTGTGAGAGAGTGGTCCAGAACGTACACGGAGGCGCTGGCGACACAGCGGCACCTGTAATATTTATTTTGCAGGACGTGTTTCACAGAGTTATCATCGCTAGCCGCGAAGGAATGTTGATGCGTCGGAGCTGCAGATCAGTCAGCTGAGGTCGCCTATTGTCGTGCAGGTGGCAGAATGGAGGCCAGTAGGCGCCACCAGCCACGAACGTTTCCGCGGCACGTGAGGCCGGCACACTTCAGCGCTCTCGTAGACCCTGTCGCACGCTTAGGTGAGGACAGCTGACTGTGTGGTCCTGGATATCAGTTGTCCCTGGCTATCCACCGTAGATGGAACAAAACTGCAACAAACATTCATGAATCGACCACGGGGCTGCACAAATGCCCCTTGCCTGGAAGCTGTGGGGCCGACAGTTTGCAGACAATCCACGGATGACTCTTACCGGAGGAGGCCTGCTAGTACTGACTTCTCCTCATCCACAATCTCCCAGTAGGCAACAGTGGTAGAATATGGCTGTGATTTGCATCAGGTTGGTTGCATCTCGGCATTGAAGTCAGCAAGCAAGTAGCAGGCGGATCGTAGTATTCCCCTTGTCGACTTTTCACTGTAACTCAATAGACCAACATTATCCCTAGTTCTGCAGCATAACTAGATGGACCGGCCGCTGTGGCCGAGCGGTTGTAGGCGCTTCAGTACGGAACCGCGCGACTGCTACGGTCGCAGATTCGAATCCTGCCTCGGGAATGGATGTGTGTGATGTCCTTAGGTTAGTTAGGTTTAAATAGTTCCAAGTCTAGGGGACTGATGACCTCAGGTGTTTATTCCCATAGTGCTTAGAGCCATTTGAAGCATTTTGGATAGATGTGTCTTTAAGCTGCAGAAACCCCATTATCTAACCCTTGCAATATCAAGAGGGAGGGTGATGGCGGGTACTTTGTTCAAAAATACTTCAAATGGCTCTAAGCACTATGGGACTTAACATTGAGGTCATCAGTTCCCTAGACTTAGAACTACTTACACCTAACTAACCTAAGGACATCACACATATCCATGCCCGAGGCAGGATTCGAACCTGTGACCGTAGCAGCAGCGCAGTTCGGGACTGAAGCGCCTACAACCGCTCGGCCACAGCGGCCGGCGGTACTTGTGCCCATCTTTTGAAAGTATAGTCATCAAGTCAGTTTCTTTATATTTAAAACCCTTGGAATAAATATTTATTCTTTGTAACGAATTCTTCTACCAGATTCCACACATGTTTGAAATTTTTCAGTTAAACCTAATCCAAAAATTTGAGTCTCAGTAGTAGATTTCACTTCCCCAATCAAGTTTGTATTTAACATTTCCAGGTTCAGGGCCTTACTTACACATCAATATCTCTTTAAAAAGTATGATGAGAGTAAAAATCAACAACAAAGATCGAAATTTGAATTCTTTTTATTTTTTTGTAGTGGTCACAAAGTCGGTATCACACGTTATTGAAAATGCGTTGATATTGTTAAGGGTGTCTGTTAGAAGATATTTTCAGGTCTTTGCCCCTGATTACACATCAGCACCTATTTAAAAAGCATGTTCTTAATATAATTCAACAACGAATTTGTTTTTTAAAAGTTTTTTAGGGTGAACACGAAGTCCCCCTCCCCCTCCCCCCCTCGCACCGCCGATCCTTGGTAATGCGTGTTATGAAAAGTGCCTTGATACTGTTGTTAGGGTTAAACAATCGAACCTTCGTCTATGACGCAGTGGATCTGGGTGCATGAGTGAATTTGCGCTCGTTTACTGGTTTCGCCAGCGCTTTTTGCCACACTGTGGTTGCTAATGATCACACTGGGTCGTCGAGCTCAGGTCGTTCTACAAGTTTTGACTACTAAAGTGACGCCCTGGCGCTTGAAGCTAAGCAGTGTTACCTCATTTTGCCCCGTTACGCTGTACTCTAGCGTTTGCGCTTTTGCTTCTCTCACTCGGAGGTTGTGTGGCAATGCTTGCCTGGTGCCCTGTCTTCCGCCACATCGGCGATATGCTGCGTTGACATTCTGATTGGCACACTGAACCGGACCCCAGCTGGTTACCTTCGGTCTGACCTCGAGGAGTAGAACTCTAAAAAATTTAGGCATATATACAGAAATGATTCTGTGGCGCAACAACATTAAGTGCCTCCAAAGATGAAATCACTTCATGCTTAATGTGGGAATGATATTAGGAGTGGGATGCCGGTACCACAGAACAATGCGTCTAACGGCTCTTGAAGTTATGGAAACCTTGAAATGGAGAACTTTGTATCCCCGATCTATATGCTCCGTTCCCTTATCGGCGGTGGGAGCATTTCATGTTCATAGGCCATTTGTTGTCTTAACTTTAACTGTGGCTGTAGAGGAACTGGAACACCCAACCACGTAATTCTGAACGGTATACATCTCAGAGACGATACTGAATACGAGACAGCCGAATTAAAGGGTAGAAACTTACACATCATCATATGATACGAATCAGAGTTCCATAACTTAAACTAAATAAGCTAGATGATATCCCGGAGAGGGCTGAAGATATACCTTGAACAACAACAGCAATGGAAAACTGTGTTGAAATTCAGGAGGATTTCCAACGAATTGATGCATGGTGCAGGGAATGGCTATTGAATCTCAATGTAGACAAGTGTAATGTGCTGCGAATACATAGAAAGAAAGATCCTTTAGTCTACCGTTTAGCTACAATATAGCAGGTCAGCAACTGGAAGCAGTTAATTCCATATACTATCTGGCAGTAAGCATTAGGGGTGATTTAAAATGGAATGACCATATAAAATTAATCGTCGGTAAAGCAGATGCTAGACTGAGATTCATTGGAAGAATCCTAAGGAAATGCAATCCGAAAACAAAGGAAGTAGGTTACAGTACACTTGTTCGCCCACTGCTTGAATACTGCTCAGCAGTGTGGGATCCGTACCAGATAGGGTTGACAGAAGAGATAGAGAAGATCCAACGGAGAGCAGCGCGCTTCGTTGCACGATCATTTAGTAATCGTAAAAAAGTTACGGAGATGATAGATAAACTCCAGTGGAAGACTCTGCAAGAGAGACGCTCAGTAGCTCGGTACGGGCATTTGTTAAAGTTTCGAGAACATAACTTCACCGAGCAGTCAAGCAGTATATTGCTCCCTCCTACGTATATCTCGCGAAGATGCCATGAGGATAAAATCAGAGAGATTAGAGCCCACACAGAGGCATACCGACAATCTTTCTTTCCACGAACAATACGAGACGGGAATAGAAGGGAGAACCGATAGAGGTACTCGAAGTACCCTCCGCCACACACCGTCAGGTGGCTTGCGGAGTATGGATGTAGATGTAGCTGGGACAAGATAATTACTTATACGAACACTTTTAAGGTGACGATCGCAGCTTATACGTGCGTCAAGGTGCATGTAGTGTGGTGAAAGGAGTCACACAACTTCTGTTGACCCCGAGGCTGTCCGCCGCGATATGTCGACATGTCACTGAACAGCGACCAAAGTACATGAGGAGAAGACCGACAGGTACACACCGTTGTCGCAAGACCTATCCTTATAAAAACATTCAACAGCCTAGACCGATTAAAATATTTCTTTATTTAAGACGGCCGATTTCGACAGACTTTGCTGTCATCTTCAGGTCTTAAAAACCTTTTTGTTGTGAAACGTGCTCGTTTTACGCTGGACCTCACCTCAAGTTATCATGTGGATAAAAATCAGCACATTATAAAAGATTTGTCATAACTAAAATATTTAAAACCGTAAAGCACCTTGTGCAAAAGGCCATGTTCTCATGCCCTTACTGGAGTCATCGAGGCAACTTTAGAGCTAGATGGCGTGCGTTGCTACTGTCGGCACAAACTGGTACTGTAAGAAGTGACTGTCGAAGGAACTGTCGAAGATACGATTCTGTGTTCTTCTGATTGCTCAAGGTCTTTTTGCATTCTAGTAATTAGTGAGTAATTAGACGAGACTTAGTACATTTCCTGACTGTAGATATGCCCCTAATACGCAAATTATGTCAGGAAACTGGTTGCACACGCGGGGTAATAGTATCCCATTAAGGCACTGTACTGTACTACAGATGGTAAAGGTACGTAAGAAACATTCGACGTACTTCATGAAAATATAAAAAGCAAAATCAGACGATCTAACCTCAAACGCACTTGCTAACAAATCAGCGACCTCATTACGTGAAGACTATAGACGAAAACACTTAAAATGATCTACGCCTATACATCTATACTCTGCAAACCACTGTGAAGCACATGGCAGAGGGTACCTCATATTGTACCAGGTAACATGACTCTTTCCCGTTCAATTCACGTATGGAACGCGGAAAAAAATATTACTTAAACACCTCCGTCCTCGGTGTAATTAGTGATTAACTTTCTAAGTACGCTTTCACGGGGCAGTTTGCGACTATTTCCAAGAGTCTGCCAGTCAGTTCTTTCATCACCTCTGTGGGTCAAACATACCTGCGACCATTCGTGCTGCCCTCGTTCGTTAGTCCTTTTTAGTATGAGCCCCACACACTTCAGCAATATTCTAAGATGGGTCGCACGAGTGGTTTGTATATAATCTCGCTTGTAGACCGCATTTTTCTAGTATTCCACCAATAAACGGAAGTCTGCCGCCTGCTTTACCTAGGATTGAGCCTATGGGATCGTTCCTTTTCATATCCCTGCAACGTTTACGAATCACGTTAATGTTAATTTACATTACATACACTACTGGGCAGTTGAAAATCCACCCAGGATTCGTGAGGTACAACGCCGCGTTTCGTCACAGGGTTATTTGGTAAGCGTGATAGCGTTACGGAGTTGTTTAGCAAACTCAAGTGGCAGACTCTGGAAGAGAGGCGCTCTGTATCGCGGTGTAGCTTGCTGTCCAGGTTTCGAGAGGGTGCGTTTCTGGATGAGGTGTCGAATATATTGCTTCCCCCCACTTAAACCTCCCGAGGAGATCAAGAATGTAAAATTAGAGAGATTCGAGCGTTCACGGAGGCTTTCCGGCAGTCGTTCTTCCCGCGAACCATACGCGACTGGAACAGGAAAGGGAGGTAATGACAGTGGCACGTAAAGTGCCCTCCGCCACACACCGCTGGGTGACTTGCTAAATGTAGATGTAGATGTAGAAAATCGACCGTGAATCGTAAACCTATGGTACGGCACCATAGGAAACTCCATTATGTGACCTTACTTCATCCCAGGGATGTTAAATGGAAATACGTATGCACACTTTCTTACGAAGATTCTATCTGTTCTTCTAGAAGAGGTACCACTGGATAAGCGACAGTGTATGTGGTTCCAACACGACGGCTACGTGGCTCACTCTTCCCATGTTGCAAAGCAAATACTGAGTGAATAGTCTCCTAACAGTTGTATAGGACGGAATGCTACAGCACAGTGGCCTGCCAGCTCTCTTGACTTGACTCCTCTTGATTTTTTTCCATGGGGACTACTGAAACACACAGTCGATCGTGAAGCTCCTGCGAACAGTACGCCAGACAATATGCGCCGTCGAATCACCACAACATGCAACGACAAATCACCCACTGCCCTTTCATCTTCTCATCTATCTCTCGAACGATGAGTGGGAATATATCTTGTTGTCAATGGTGAACAGTTTGGGCACATACTTCAGTTATAATGTAAAACCACGTTTCGTTAAGAAACGTATTTATTTTGTGGGTGACATGCCGTCAGCCATTGTGAACTGTTTCGTTTATTAACAGTGTATTCCGTCTAAAGTTAAGAGTAGTATCTATAGACACATTTGTTTGATAGCAAGCAGCTTATTTGAAGAAGTATTTTTCTGGCTTTTCGAGACAAAGACAGGTCAACCATTTTTTTTTTCAAATATAAGGAAATTGATACAGTAGTTTCCTTTCTGCCTTGCATAGGACTGTTTATGTTTTCTGTTTCGGCTTTGCCAAGTAAGGGAGCAATAGGAATGGTTTAAACGAAAACTGCCTGAAAAAACTGTAAATAATTCCATGAAAGCCTGGAAACGTAAGCACATTTGTTATGGCTCTTCTAAACCTCACCTGATGCGCCAAAAGTAACATACGCCGTAGCTCCAATATAAAAATCGTAGCTGACCCCGTATCTATGTCCTGTAGGAAATGAGGTTTAACTTAGTGGCCTGTTTAACATTCACTACTGTAAACAATGTAAGTCTGTAATATGAAACAATAAATGTAGTTACAAGATGGAAATTTCAAACGTGCTACCTGTTTAAAATACCAGGTAACAAGTTTTTAAGTATGCAATAAACGAATTGAAAAATGAAAATTAAAAAAAATGCAGTCAGTATAAATTCAGCCAATAATTAGCTGGAAATTGTTATTTCTTTAAAAGTAATTACTGTATAATATTACAGAACTACAGTAATTATAAACAATAAGAAGTCATGGTCTGCACAAGTTTTAGGTAGCAGATCTATAACCATACCACAAAAAAATAAATAACTAACTCTGGGAAACAGCCGTGTTTTATCCTAATTCTTGTTAAGCCTGTGACGAAATAACTGCTAATCTTTTGGTAGGTTTTAGAGGAACTCTCGTCTCGATAGTAGCATATCACTGGCTACTGATAGCGCTGGAGTGTTTCCAAATTATGTTCCAATTTTGTCAGGCTGTGGTTCTCATCAGCTTTTCAAAATCGGACAGTGGAACGATAGTCACTGGGAGTAATAAACCACTGAAAAATTCAGAAACACATACTGTCACAAAGTAAAAGATTAAACCATTTTTCAGTGTTGATGCGAAATAACTAATAGGACAGAGCTTCTGTTAAGTTTGGAAGGTAGGAGACGAGGTACTGGCAGAAGTAAAGCTGTGAGGACGGGGCGTGAGTCGTGCTTGGGTAGCTTAGTTGGTAGAGCACCTGCCCGCGATAGGCAAAGGTCCCGAGTTCGAGTCTCAACCCGGCACACAGTTTTAATCTGCCAGGAAGTTTCATATCAGCGCACACTCCGCTGCAGAGTAAAAATCTCATTCTGGCAACTTATAGGACATTTAAAACAAGAATTGCGTCACCTAAGTATTCTTAATCATTATTCGTACAGACATGAATGTATCTAGGGATGTACAAAAGAGCATCGTGACGTTGAAGGTTCAGCGGGAAAAATAATTACTGTGTCACAGCGCTATAATTTTGGAATGATATCAAATTAAATTTGATTTATCAGTTTGGATTCCGTAGAAATGTTGGAACACGTGAGGCAATACTGGCCCTACGACCTATCTTAGAAAATAGATTACGGAAAGGCAAACCTACGTTTCTAGCATTTGTAGACTTAGAGAAAGCTTTTGACAATGTTCACTGGAATACTTTCAAATTATGAAGGTAGCAGGGGTAAAATACAAGGAGCGAAAGGCTATTTATAATTTTTACAGAAACCAGATGGGAGTTACAAGAGTCGAGGGACATGAAAGGGAAACAGTGATTGGGAAGGGAGTAAGACAGGGTTGTAGCCTATCCCTAATGTTATTCAATCTGTATACTGAGCAAGCAGTAAAGGAAACGAAAGAAAAATTTGGAGTAGGTTTTAAAATCCAATGAGAAGAAATAAAAACTTTGAGGTTCACCGATGACATTTTAATTCTGTCAGAGACAGCAAAGGACCTGGAAGAGCAGTTGAACGGAATGGACAGTGTCTTGAAAGGAGGATATAAGATGAACATCAACAAAAACAAAACGAAGATAATGGAATGTAGTCGAATTAAATCAGGTTATGCTGCAGGAATTAGATTAGGAAATGAGACGCTTAAAGTAGTAAATGAGTTTTGCTGTTTGGGGAGCAAAATAACTGATGATGGCCGAAATAGAGAGGATATAACATGTAGACTGGAAATGGCAAGGAAAGCGTTTCTGAAGAAGAGAAATTTGTTAACATCAAGTATTTAAGTGTGAGGAAGTCGTTTCTGAAAGTATTTGTATGGAGTGTAGCCATGTATGGAAGTGAAACGTGGACGATAAACAGTTGGACAAGAAGAGACTAGAAGCTTTCGACATGTGGTGCTACAGAAGAATGCTGAAGATTAGAGGGGTAGTTCACATAACTAACGAGGAGCATTGGAGAGAAGAGAAATTTGTGGCACAACTTGACTAGAAGAAGTGATCGGTTGGTAGGACATGTTCTGAGGCATCAAGGGATCACCAATTTAGTATTGGAGGGCAGCGTGTAGGGTAAAAAAACGTAGAGTGAGACCAAGAGATGAATACACTAAACAGATTCAGAAGGATATAGGTTGCAATAGGTACTGGAAGATGAATACGCTTGCACAGGATAGAGTAGCATGGAGAGCTGCATCAAACCAGTCTCTGGACTGAAGACCACAACAACAACAACAACATCAAATTAAATAAATAAAGCTGAAAAAAGGAGCATTCTGTGCTTCAGATAGTTCGCAGTCAACGTACGCCGGCCGCAGTGGCCGTGCGGTTCTAGGCGCTACAGTCTGGAGCCGAGCGACCGCTACAGTCGCAGGTTCGAATCCTGCCTCGGGCATGGATGTGAGTGATGTCCTTAGGTTAGTTAGGTTTAATTAGTTCTAAGTTCTAGGCGACTGATGACCTCAGAAGTGAAGTCGCATAGTGCTCAGAGCCATTTGAACCATATGAACCAAGTCAACGTACTTGTTTATTTCAGCTTTGTAACAGTATACGACATCAACAGATTAACTTAAAACCATCTCTTTTCACTCTGGTACGTGCCACAGTGCTACTATATAGGGTGCCCCACACAAAACCGCTACGTCTCAGGTACCGGTTAATCATCTCAAGTCGAATTGACGTGAAGTGGCCTGGATGCCCGCGGCCACCACATCTAGCATCTCTTATACACAGGTCACTACGTGTTTATAACGTTACTGCTATCTATTCATTTTTAGTTAGTTGATTGTTGTTTGAATCTCTGGCGTAGGGTGTACCGATTTTATGTGAGGTACCATGCATTTACAAAATTGTAACATTTTCACGAGTCGACTTTTAAGGGGTATAGTGTCAAATTTTGATCATGAAGATTTTTGCTTACGTTCCATTTTCAAGTCGTTTTGAATCCCAGTTTTAGATTTTTTGGTGTTTTAGGTTTTTATATGGTTGAGAACCATTTGCTATCCTTAGAAAAAATTAGAAATCATATCCACTAAAAAATGTCTGTTGAAAACATTGCCATTTCAGAAATGATGTCAAGTATCTAGAAGACGCTGCGACGTCTGTATTAATGAAAGAGAAACCAGATTATAGTACACACACTGTTTGTTTCTTAGACCCATAGTGAAGAAATCCTCGAGGATATGCAACAAATCCGAAAACAAAACTGCAGAATATATATTTACAAAAGTACTGACATGATAATGTTCCTTGCACAGATCCAAAGATGATCCTCATGGACGTGGAAAAAGTCATGGCCAAGAACCGTAGAAAAAAAGCATCTAGAAAGGCTTACTTAATGCTCGTAGATTGCAATATGACACTGAAGCAGTGTCGAAATCATGTGTTACACACCATGCATGTCATGTATGTAGTTAAGATACTCATTTAATTTCATTTATTGCGTATTTAAAGACTTGTTACCAGACATTTTAAAAAGCAGGTCGTACATAAGACAATTTTAAATGTAATAGTACATTGTTCCACATTAATAACAAATTTTATTTTGAGCAATAAAACCAGGGTAATAACAATGAGTTACAGAAATAATTAAATTAACTGTAGAAACCGGAGCGTTAAAATAATAAATGTAAAAAATTTAGAAAAAGTAATAGATAGAAAAGGGATGATCAACGTTTTTTTACCACTGAAACGAAATACAACATGAAAATTATGCTTCGTGTTACTTTCCAGGTGGGAGGGCCTCGGCAGAATCATCCAGCCTGTCCCACCCGAAATATCGCAGAATATTTTGTCTTCTTACATTACTAAATGAAACACAACATAAGTGACACTGTTTCCATTTTTTTATATTGTCTAAGTAACTAGTACTACTTATTACATCTTTTGAGTGCTTACGTAGGGTATACCCGTTGCACTATTTGTGTTACTATAACTAGATGTAGTTCTACAAGTTGTATGTCTGCTCTTGGCATGGGCGAAAGGGAAGCCTCGGAACAAACTTCGAGCCTCACCTCCTCATACGGGGTTTTCCTTAGATGTAATGACTGTTTCGTTGCTTGTATTACTCATTTTCTTTTACATTATATCTCTGCTTTCCTTATAATTACCCATTTTAGGTGTTATACTCGTTGTGTTGTGAGCATGTGTCTAATGTTGTTACCGTGTTTGTAACATTTTCTGTGTCTGTCTCTATATCAAAGTCTGTGACTGTGTCTTAGTTTGTCCTCGCACGGACCCCGCGGTTGTGTGTGTTGTAAAAATAAAGTTTTAACCAAAGGTCAGTTTGGTTTCCAGAAGGATTTTTCAACGGGAAATGCTATATATACTTTCACTAATGAAATATTAAATGCTCTGAGTAACCGGAAGTCACCCGTTGGGATTTTTTGTATTCTATCAAAGACTTTTGATTGTGAAAATCATGGAATACTTCTAGATACGCTCAAGTACTGTGGTATGAATGGGACAGTGCTCCAGTGGTTTAAATCGTACCTAACTGGAAGAGTGCAGAAAGTTGAAATAAACAGTTCAGATAATATGCAAAAAAACTGATGATTTCTCAAACTGGGGAACAATCCAGAATGTGGTGCCGCAAGGTTTGGTCTTGGGTCCTCTGCTGTTCTTAATACATATTAATGACTTGCCATTCTATATTCACGAAGATGCAAAGCTGGTAATTTTTGCCGATGATACAAGTATACCTATCACACCCGACAGACAAGAATTAACTGGTGAAATTGTAAACGAAGTTGTTCAGAAAATCATTAAGCGGTTCTCTGCAAATGGTCTCTCATTAAACTTTGACAAAACACAGTATATACAGTCCACACAGTAAATGGAATGACACCATTAATAAATATAGACTTCGATCATAAATCGGTAGATAAGGTAGAATATTCAAAATTTCTAGGTGTATGCATTGATGAGGGGTTGAACTGGAAAAAACACACTGAGGATCTGCTGAAACGTTTGAGTTCAGCTACTTCTGCTATTAAGGTAATTGCAAATTTTGGCGATACACGTCTGAGTAAATTAGCTTACCACGCCTATTTACATTCTCTGCTTTCGTATGGCATCATATTCTGGGGTAACTCATCATTGAGTAAAAGAGTGTTCATTGCACAAAAGCGTGTAATCAGAATAATTGCTGGAGCTCATCCAAGATCATCCTGCAGACACTTATTTAAAGAGCTAGAAATCTTCACTGTAGGCTCACAATATATATATTCACTTATCAAATTTGTTATTAACAATTCGAACGAATTCAAAAGTAATAGCAGTGTACATGGCTACAACACTAGGAGAAAGGATGATCTTCACTACTCAAGGTTAAATCTAACTTTGGCTGAGAAGAGGGTAAATCATGCTGCCACAAAACCCTTTGGTCACTTACCTAATAGCATCAAAAGTCTGACAGATAGCCATATAGCATTTAAAAGGAAATTAAAAGAATTTCTGAATGGCAACTCCTTCTACTCATTAGATGAATTTTTGGATATAGTAAATGGGTAATTTCCCAACCCCCACAAAAAAAAAAAAAAAAATTGAGTGTCTTGTAATATTTTGTCTAACGTAATATCTTGTATAGACACCTTTTATTAACCTGACACGTTCCACATCATTACGAAGTGTCGTATTCATGATCTATGGAACAAGTACTAATCTAATCTAATCTGTCCGTTCGAGATCTGCTGTCTGAATTTTCTTGTCTATAACCGTCACGCAGTGTTCTAGAAATCTTATCATCGATGTCACCTAGAGGACACCGTTTTTTCTGGGTCACGTAACATTTCTTTGATGTCATTATATTCTGTTACAGTTCTTAGATGTGTGAGGGTGTTGAAATCTAATGCCACGTGTGGATGAGAATAAGATGCACCTCCAGTGTACATAGCGCTCTGGCTAAGGTCCACGCGGTTCAAATGCGCTGTGCTCGGTCCGCGGCCGATCACAAAAGTGAACCATGCTGCGGCTTGCATCCGCATGCTTGAGCTTCAGCCGTTCTCGTATACTGGGGATGAAGGAGAAAACGTGGCGGCCTTTGTCGGCCGTCTCCCACACCCGCTGCCGTGTGTCAAGGCGCCAGCTGTTTAACTGACGCATGTCTACGATGTTTCCCCTGATATTTCTAGTCTCCCCTATTTAGCCAGCATGCCGCTGCTCTGTGGCGGAAGGTGATGTCAGTGGAGCAAGTCCGACACACAAGGCTTCTATTCATGAGGTGTCAAAAGCACCCGAAGTTCTGAGTAGTACGTATATTCCTCTATCCTCGCGTCACTGTCTTTCTGTAAGTCACCAGACAGTGCGACACACATCTACATCTACATCTACATCTACATGATTACTCTGCAATTCACATTTAAGTGCCTGGCAGAGGGTTCATCGAACCACAATCATACTATTTCCCTACCATTCCACTCCCGAACAGCGCGCGGGAAAAACGAACACCTAAACCTTTCTGTTCGAGCTCTGATATCTCTTATTTTATTTTGATGATCATTCCTACCAATGTAGGTTGGGCTCAACAAAACATTTTCGCATTCGGAAGAGAAAGTTGGTGACTGAAATTTCGTAAATATATCTCGCCGCGACGAAAAACGTCTTTGCTTTAATGACTTCCATACCAACCCGCGTATCATATCTGCCACACTCTCTCCCCTATTACGTGGTAATGCAAAACGAGCTGCCCTTTTTTGCACCCTTTCGATGTCCTCCGTCAATCCCACACCGCGCAGCAATATTCGAACAGAGGACGAACGAGTGTAGTGTAAGCTGTCTCTTTAGTGGACTTGTTGCATCTTCTAAGTTTCCTGCCAATGAAATGCAACCTTTGGCTCGCCTTCCCCACAATATTATCTATGTGGTCTTTCCAACTGAATGTGTGTGTAATTTTTGCACCCAGGTACTTAGTTGAATTGACAGCCTTGAGAATTGTACTATTTATCGAGTAATCGAATTCCAACGGATTTCTTTTGGAACTCATGTGGATCACCTCACACTTTTCGTTATTTAGTGTCAACTGCCACCTGCCACACCATACAGCAATCTTTTCTAAATCGCTTTGCAACTGATACTGGTCTTCGGATGACCCTACTAAACAGTAAATTACAGTATCATCTGCGAACAACCTAAGAGAACTGCTCAGATTGTCACCCAGGTCATTTATATAGATCAGGAACCGCAGAGGTGCCAGGACGCTTCCCTGGGGAACACCTGATATCACTTCAGTTTTACTCGATGATTTACCGTTTATTACTACGAACTGCGACCTTCCTGATGGGAAATCACGAATGCAGTCGCACAACTGAGACGATACCCCATAGGCACGCAGCTTGATTGCTGCAAAGCACAGTACGGCTTCCAAGAGGGCTGTGGATATGTTCGTAGCGTCTTCAATCGTAGTCGGTAGTGTGTGGTATTTAGCCATGCAAATTTGTGGATGAATTTAGTTTCTTTGTCAACTGACGGTCTTGTGTGCACTGTAAGAGGTCCATGATTAAGGAATTTGTTGCTATCGCACTCGAGCAGATGTAATTTCGATGGACTGCTCACGCGCTGCCTGCGATATGTAAGCTATAAGAGAATCTCAGACCAAAGAGTACTGTTGACTGCAGTAGGAACTGTGTAGTAGTAGGAGTTAGCAGTAGCGAGCAGTCTGGTGTATCGAGTTGTGCGGGCCGGTCGTGTGGAGCGATGGCGGTGTCTGAGCGTTGTAGTATAAGGTAAAAGCAGCCTCGCGCGTATGTACTATTGTAAGATCAAGTCCCATGTAAATGTTTTTCAAAAAATCTCTTAATAATAATCTTTCTTACAAAAATTAACTTTTGACGATCATTCCTCTCAATTTAAAGAATTTACTAATTTCTCCAATCCATGGTCATCCTGATTATTGTAAAGAAAAATCAGTTGTTTTACTTTTATACATGACAAATCTATCGGCCAGCTTTGCACTGGGTTGTGCCAGAAAAATTTCTTATAGGAGCAGATATACAGGGTGAGTCACCTAACGTTACCGCTGGATATATTTCGTAAACCACATCAAATACTGACGAACCGATTCCACAGACCGAATGTGAGGAGAGGGGCCAGTGTAATTGTTTAATACAAACCATACAAAAATGCACGGAAGTATGTTTTCTAACACAAACGTACGTTTTTTTAAAAATGGAACCACGTTAGTTTTGTTAGCACATCTGAACATATAAACAAATACGTAATCAGTGCTGTTTGTTGCATTGTAAAATGTTAATTACATCCGGAGATATTGTAACCTAAAGTTGACGCTTGAAACCTCCGACGTTCAGTTGCGTGTTGTAACAAACACGGGCCACGGGCGTTTCATAGGACGTGGAGGACGCATAAATTGGCTAGCCCGTTCTCCTGATCTTACACCTCTGGACTTCTTTCTGTGGGGAACGTTAAAGGAGAATGTGTACCGTGATGCGCCTACAGCCCCAGAGGATATGAAACAACGTATTGTGGCAGCCTGCGGCTACATTACACCAGATGTACTGCGGCGTGGCCGGCCGAAGTGGCCGTGCGGTTACAGGCGCTGCAGTCTGGAACCGCAAGACCGCTACGGTCGCAGGTTCGAATCCTGCCTCGGGCATGGATGTTTGTGATGTCCTTAGGTTAGTTAGGTTTAACTAGTTCTAAGTTCTAGGGGACTAATGACCTCAGCAGTTGAGTCCCATAGTGCTCAGAGGCATTTGAGGCACTGCGGCGTGTACGACATTCATTACGCCAGAGATTGCAATTGTGTGCAGCAAATGATGGCCACCACATTGAACATCTATTGGCCTGACATTTCGGGACACACTCTATTCCACTCCGTAATTGAAAACGGAAACCACGTGTGTACGTGTACCTCACCCCTCATGGTAATGTACATGTGCGTCAGTGAAAAAGACCAATAAAAAGGTGTTAGCATGTGGACGTAATGTGCTGTTCCAGTCTCTTCTGTACATAAGGTCCATCACCGTTCCCTTTGGATCTCGCCCGGATCTCGTGGTCGTGCGGTAGCGTTCTCGTTTCCCACGCCCGGGTTCCCGGGTTCAATTCCCGGCGGGGTCAGGGATTTTCTCTGCCTCGTGATGGCTGGGTGTTGTGTGATGTCCTTAGGTTAGTTAGGTTTAAGTAGTTCTAAGTTCTAGGGGACTGATGACCATAGATGTTAAGTCCCATAGTGCTCAGAGCCATTTGAACCTTTGGATCCCTACGTAATTCGGTGCTCTCCGATACACACGATCGAACAGCGGAGGAGTGGTACTCAAGCGTCAACTTTAGGTTACAATATCTCCGGATGTAATTAACATTTTACAATGCAACAAACGGCACTGATTACGTATTTGTTTATATGTTCAGATGTGCTAACAAAACTAACGGGGTTCCATTTAAAAAAACGTAGGTTTGTGTTAAAAAACATACTTCCGCTCATTTTTTTATGATTTGTATTACCCAATTACACTAGCCCCTCTCCTCACGTTCGGTCTGCGGAATCGATTCGTCAGTATTTCATGTGGTTTACGAAATATATCCAGCGGTAATGTTAGGTGACTCACCCTGTATATGCGTTATCCGGCGACTTGATTGAGGTAAGAATTTTCAATTTATTCAGTATGATCTTTCAGGGCCATGACACAGAACTGCTGACGTCCAAATTTACCAGTTTAAATTCACACTCAGTTATTGAAAGGTTATAAGTGAGTCACATTATTTTATTGAGAGATTAGTCACATTGTATTATTGGTAGGTTACGCAATTTTTCTGTTGGTACGTTACGCTAAAATGTGAATGTTATATAATTATTTTTTAATGTTGGGAGGTTACACTAAGTGCAATGCTGGCCGATAGATTTGTCGTGTATAAAAAGATACAAATGATATTTCTTTACAATAATCGGGATGACCATGGATTGGAGAAATTAGTAAATTCTTTAAATTGAGAGGAATGATTGTCAAAAGTTAATTTTTATAAGAAAGATTATTATTTTTATAAGAAAGATTATTATTAAGAGTTTTTTTGACAAGAATTTACATGGGGCTTGATATTACAATAGTACATATGCGTCAGGCTGCTTTTACCTTATCGCTTCACACGACCGGCCCAGCCAACTTGATACACCAGACTGCTCGCTACTACTAACTCCTACTACTACATAGTTCCTACTACAGTCAACAGTACTCTTTGGTCTGAGATTCTCTTATAGCTTACATATCGCAGGCAGCGCGTGAGCAGTCCATCGAAATTACATCTGCTCGAGTGCGATAGCAACAAATTCCTTCCAGAATGAGATTTTCACTCTGCAGCGGAGTGTGCGCTGATATGAAACTTCCTGGCAGATTAAAACTGTGTGCCCGACCGAGACTCGAACTCGGGACCTTTGCCTTTCGCGGGCAAGTGCTCTACCAACTGAGCTACCGAAGCACGACTCACGCCCGGTACTCACAGCTTTACTTCTGCCAGTACCTCGTCTCCTACCTTCCAAACTTTACAGAAGCTCTCCTGCGAACCTTGCAGAACTAGCACTCCTGAAAGAAAGGATATTGTGGAGACATGGCTTAGCCACAGTCTGGGGGATGTTTCCAGAATGAGATTTTCACTCTGCAGCGGAGTGTGCGCTGATATGAAACTTCCTGGCAGATTAAAACTGTGTGCCCGACCGAGACTCGAACTCGGGACCTTTGCCTTTCGCGGGCAAGGTAGGAGACGAGGTACTGGCAGAAGTAAAGCTGTGAGTACCGGGCGTGAGTCGTGCTTCGGTAGCTCAGTTGGTAGAGCACTTGCCCGCGAAAGGCAAAGGTCCCGAGTTCGAGTCTCGGTCGGGCACACAGTTTTAATCTGCCAGGAAGTTTCAACAAATTCCCTAATCATGCACCTCTTACAGCACACTGAAAGTAAGTCGTTCGTCAATATGTATTTCTAAATATCGTGTTACTTGTTTCCTATTTATATAAACATTATCTAGTTTAATAATTGTTTTTTGTTTCAGTGTCCCTTTGAGTAATAGATATACTGTTTTGTTTTCAGCTATTTTGAGTATGTTTTGGAAGCACCAGATACTTATACCTGTGAGAAGTTTTCTAGGGGTACTTTTGAGTTTGCTGATACAACAACTAATAAGTCATTGCATAAGCGACTACCCCGTTTTCCTTGTCATCCGCATCCAAGTTGTTTAGGAGAGGCTCGGTAGCAATGTCCCAGACACTAGGTCAACAGACTGAGCCTTGCGGCGATCCTTCTGCCATTTTCTTGAATACTTCATGGCGTCCTGCCACCCACTCTGATTACCTATTTTTGCAATAAACTAATAATCTGTTATACAGAGCAGCTGCTAGTTGCATCCCCCTCATCCTAGCGAACAACGCAGGTCACCAAAGGTTATCAAAAGCACCTGCGATGTCGACTAAAATTGCAACTGCACATTTATCATTGGTAGCGTGTATTATTTCTAACGCGCGGTTGATTGCTTCATATATTGATCTTTTTGCTCTAAAACCGTATTGGTGATGACTGTAGTCGAATCACAAAGGAACCGTTCCTGTACCTTAGCCCATGTTTTTAGGAGACAGGTTGGCCTGTGTACTTTGGAGTCTCTGTTTTTCAAAGATCATGGACTCTTCCTTGTTGTAAGACATCGTTTAGCATGTCCGTTAGAAAGGGGGTGGTCTGTGTCACAGGTGAGTCGTGGCGCCATTGAATTAGTAGACTGTTCTGTCTAGCGTCACTGGCTCAGGTGTAGTATCGACTATTCCTCTTGCGGCCCCATTGGCAGTATCTATGAGGAAACAATGGCATCAGCGGGTTGTGTCCTTAGAAGTTCGTTACTTGCCGATACATATAGGGGATCGCTGGCTCGAGAGGGAGGCACGAAGTTTGCGGATTGGCGGTAGCGTCGCGACAAGAGATGGACACGAGGTCCGAGCGGCCGAAGCCACGAGCTGCGCAAGGAGGGCCTGCGCAGACCGAAGATACCGGAGTACTTCACCGGCGTGAGAGTCGACTACAAGCAGCAGGCCGACATGCCTTCGGTTGGTTGGCAACATTCGTGTCGGACGACCTCTCGTGGCCTGGCTACCCTATTCTACCTTGCTTTCATCGGCACCAGTCAGTAATCGCTGCGACGCACAGAGGATCCGTGAAACTGCTTGCTTATAAAGGGGAGTAACATTCCGTAATCCTCGTGGTGATTTGTTTCATTGTCTAACTGCCCTCATTATTTTCTGTCTTGGACCTGACTCTCAGAGATTTACTCGGTCGGCTTTTTTTGTCGTAAATATACGCCATAGTGTTGTACTAAGACACTAGTTGTCGCTTGAAAATTTGTCCCGCTATTATATTGTCTTTCGTTTCTGGTTTGTACGTCATCATTAATTTTCTTATTAATCAGCTCTTGGTAGCAAATACAGCCGGAACAATTGTACTAAGGCACAGGTTGCCGTTAAACAAAAGAGGAACCTTGTGGTTAGATTTAGCTGTTAACCGGTTCAATTCTTTGATTGTAAGTTTATTTCTTAGTCATTATTTATAGGCTGAACAGCCTGTTGTACTAAGATGTTCGTTTCTGTGTTTGAAATACCTGGTCATTATAGGTGTATTTTAGTTGTCTCTTGTGCTTCCACCGAATGAGTTCTCTTGTAATAAGTTTTCACAAGTATTGTTTTAAGACGTTCCTTTAAAACAGTTTTAATAACTGACTAACAGTTTAACTTTGAAAAATATCAACAGCCAAGTGTCGCCAGGGCTTTGGTCAGAATAAACTTGTCAGAAGGGACGAATTGGGATCCACTCGCACCTTGGTTGCCGATTGAAATTAAGGAGTTGGTTGCTTGTCATTGTCATGCTGTTGTGGTGGTCTTCAGTCCTGAGACTGGTTTGATGTAGCTCTCCATGTTGCTCTATCCTGTGCAAGCTTCTTCGTCTCCCAGTACCTACTGCAACCTACATCCTTCTGAATCTGCTTAGTGTATTCATCTCTTGGTCTCCCTCTACGATTTTTACCCTCCACGCTGCCCTCCAATACAAATAGCAAAACTCCCTTACTGCTTTAAGTGTCTCATTTCATAATCTAATTCCCTTAGCATCATCCGACTTAATTCGACTCCATTCCATTATCCTCGTTTTGCTTTTGTTGATGTTCATCTTATATCCTCCCTTCAAGACACTGTCCATTCCGTTCAACTGCTCTTCCAAGTCCTTTGCAGTCTCTGACAGAATTACAATGTCATCGGCGAACCTCAAAGTTTTTATTTCTTCTCCATGGATTTGAATACCTACTCCGAATTTTTCTTTTGTTCCCTTTGCTGCTTGCTCAATATACAGATTGAATAACATCGGGGAGAGGCTACAACCCTGTCTCACTCCCTTCCCAACCACTGCTACCCTTTCATGCCCCTCGACTCTTATAACTGCCATCTGCTGTCTGCACAAATTGTAAATAGCCTTTCGCTCCCTGTATTTTGCCCCTGCCACCTTCAGAATTTGAAAGAGAGTATTCCAGTCAACATTGTCAAAAGCTTTCTCCGAGTCTAAAAATGCTAGAAACGTAGGTTTGCCTTTTCTTAATCTAGCTTCTAAGATAAGTCGTATGGTCAGTATTGTCTCACATGTTCCCATATTTCTACGTAATCCAAATTGATCTTCCCAGAGGTCGGCTTCTACCAGTTTTTCCATTCGTCTGTAAAGAATTCGCGTTAGTATTTTGCAGCCGTGACTTATTAAACTGATAGTTCGGTAATTTTCACATCTGTCAACACCTGCTTTCTTTCGGATTGGAATAATTATATTCTTCTTGAAGTCTGAAGGTATTTCGCCTATCTCATACATTTTGCTCACCAGATAGTAGAGTATTGTCAGGATTGGCTCTTCCAAGGCTGTCGGTAGTTCTAATGGAATGTTGTCTACTCCCGCGGCCTTGTTTCAACTTAGAGCTTTCAGCGCTCTATCAAACTCTTCACGCAGTATTATATCTCCCATTTCATCTTCATCTACATCCTCTTCCATTTCCATAATATTGTCCTCCAACACATCGCCCTTGTATAGACCCTCTATATACTCCTTCCACCTTTCTGCTTTCCCTTCTTTGCTTAGAACTGGGTTTCCATCTGAGCTCTTGATATTTATACAAGTGGTTCTCTTTTCCCCAAAGGTCTCTTTAATTTTCCTGTAGGCAGTATCTATGTTACCCCTAGTGAGATAAGCCTCTACATCCTTACATTTGTCCTCTAGCCATGCCTGCTTAGAAATTTTGCACTTCCTGTCGATCTCATTTTTGAGACGTTTGTATTCCTTTTTGTCTGCTTCATTTACTGCATTTTTATATTTTCTCCTTTCATCAATTAAATTCAGAATTTCTTCTGTCACCCAAGGATTTCTACTAGCCCTCGTCTTTTTACCTATTTGATCCTCTGCTGCCTTCACTACTTCATCCCTCAGAGCTACCCATTCTTCTTCTACTGTATTTCTTTCCCCCATTCCTGTCAGTTGTTCCCTTATGCTCTCCCTGAAACTCTGTACAACCTCTGATTTAGTCAGTTTATCCAGGTCCCATCTCCTTAAATTCTTACCTTTTTGCAGTTTCTTCGATTTTAATCTGCAGTTCATAACCAATAGATTGTGGTCAGAGTCCACATCTGCCCTTGGAAATGTCTTACACTTTAAAACCTGGTTCCTAAATCTTTGTCTTACCATTTAATCTATCTGATACCTTCTAGTATCTCCAGGCTTCTTCCATGTATACAATCTTCTTTTATGATTCTTGAACCAAGTGTTAGCTATGATTAAGTTATGCTCTGTGCAAAATTGTACACGGCGGCTTCCTCTGTCATTTCTTAGCCCCAGTCCATATTCACCTACTACGTTTCCTTCTCTCCCTTTTCCTACTACCGAATTCCAGTCACCCATGACTATTAAATTTTCGTCTCCCTTCACTATCTGAATAATTTCTTTTATTTCGTCATACATTTCTTCAATTTCTTCGTCATCTGCAGAGCTAGTTGGCATATAAACTTCTACTACTGTAGTAGACGTGGGCTTCGTGTCTATCTTGGCCACAATAATGCGTTGACTATGCTGTTTGTAGTAGCTTACCCGCACTCCTATTTTTTTATTCATTATTAAACCTACTCCTGCATTACCCCTATTTGATTTTGTGTTTATAACCCTGTATTCACCTGACCAAATGTCTTGTTCCTCCTGCCACAAACAGAGCAGTCTTTTACCAATTCTATTTGTCCTTAAGTGTGCTGGACATTCACTTGCGAAATGTTTATATTTCTTTTGTTAATTTACACTTTTTTCAGACCATTATCGGCCATTACTGCCCATCATCTACGACCAGTTAACAAAAGACGGACCAGTTTTATGTATCACCTTGCAACGTTAAAAATAAATTAGAGTAGCTTGTTACTAAAGTTGTTGGATGGTTACAAAGATGTTACAAAGTTGGTCTGCTTCTTGTTAGCTAGAAGCGATTAATGGGCGCTAATTGCCCGAAACTCTTCCGACGAAAACGTCTGAATAAACACGAGAGAATTTTAAGCTGTACAGTGCCCAAGCTTTGGAATCGAGAACCAGAGTACTAGAGAAGGTTAGCGCTCGTCTGTTACTTTGGCGAGATTCCGCTTGCAAAGTAATGGCAGAGACGAACACGGGAGGCTATTTGGCGCGGTTTGTCCCGCGTTCCAGTGCCGCAGGCGGAACAAGAGTGTGCGTCTTGTTCGATTCCCCGCGTTGGCTCGTCAGCAACTATCTGGCCATCTGGGGGCACGCCGTAATGAGATCTTTGTTCCCATTAATTAGCAGGCTCCCCACTAATTAGCCCGGAGCTGGTGGGAAGTGACGGCCGCATCGGCTGCTGGCTTTTCCTCATCTGCAGCTTTCATCAGAGGCGGAGCAGGCTCCACCAGGAGTACAAGAGGGGGGCCAACCGCTTACATCCAGGTCAGTCTCTTCCTCAGCACACCGAACAAAACGTTGGTCATCGGTACCTGTTGCAAACAGTGGTCGCTTTGGAGCACTGTACTTGGTGTGGAAGTGGTACTGCGCGCTCATAATACCCTCCGCCGTAGACAATTTTAGCAGTGAAGCGGTGTTTGTGCCAGTTGGTTGTACGCTTTCAGCGAAGTGACATGTCAACTTCGAGACACGACAGAATGGCCCGAAGTACCTGCAGTGTTTGAACGCGCACATCGTGACGAAGTTGCCCGATTTGTCGATGTATCTGTGTGAGAAGTCCAACGTGTCTACAAGGAATGATACACCACTCGCAATCGTTCAACACAGCGCATCAACAGTTATCGCAAAAGGATCACAACTGACAGAGACCTGCCGCCCGGCGTGGCCGAGCGGTTCTAGGCGCTACAGTCTGGAACCGCGCGACCGTTACGGTCGCAGGTTCGTATCCTACCTCGGGCATGGACGTGTGTACTGTCCTTAGGTTCGTTAGGTTTAAGTAGTTCTAAGTCCTAGAGGACTGATGACCTCTTAGTGCTCAGAGCCATTTGAACCATTGACAGAGACAACTGAGAGGAGTGTCAGCCCTTTTCAATGCCATGCATTTTCAACCAGGATAGGAACTGAGACAGTAAGTGAAAGCAGGTCCGATCTTAACCTGTTTCCGAGCGAAAATTGCTGTGGTAACCGCAAGCATTAGATATTAACACTGTGGTGACACAAGTCATGCGATAGTGGCCATTACACAACGAAAATGACTTGCTACAGACGCGAAATTTAACCGACAGGAAGACGATGCTGCGATTTGCAAATGATTAGCTTTTCAGAGCATTCAACACGGTTTGCGCCGGTGGCGACATCTACAACGTGCTGACATTAGGAAAGTTTCCAACCGATTTCTCATACACAAACTGCAGTTGACCGGCGTTGCCTGATGAAACGTTGTTGTGATGCCTCGTGTAAGGAGGAGAAATGCGTACCATCACTTTTCCGACTTTGATAAAAGTTGGATTGTAGCCTATCGCGGTTGCGGTTTAGTGTATCGCGACGTTGATGCTCGCATTGGTCGAGATCCAATGACTCTTAGTAGAATATGAATTCGGTGGGTTCAGGAGGGTAATACGGAACGCCGTGCTGGATCCCAACGGCCTCGTATCACTAGTAGTCGAGATGACAGGCATCTTATCCGCATGGCTGTAACGGATCGTGCAGCCACGTCTCGATCCATGAGTCAACAGATGGGGACGTTTGCAAGACAACAACTATCTGCACGAACAGTTCGACGACGTTTGCAGCAGCATGGACTTTCAGCTCGGAGATCATGGCTGCGGTTACCCTTGACGCTGCATCACAGACAGGAGCGGCTGCGATGGTGTACTCAACGACGAACCTGGGTGCACGAATGACAAAACGTCATTTTTTCGGATGAATCCAGGTTCTGTTTACAGCATCATGGTGGTCGCATCTGTGTTTGGCCACATCGCGGTGAACGCACATTGGAAGCGTGTAATTCGTCATCGCCATACTGGCGTATCACCCGGCGTGATGGTATGGGTTGCCATTGGTTACACGACTCGGTCACCTCTTTTTCGCACTGACGGCACTTTGAACAGTGGACGTTACATTTCAGATGTGTTACGACCCGTGGCTCTACCCTTCATTCGATCCCTACGAAGCCCTACATTTCAGCAGGATAATGCACGACCGCATGTTGCAGGTCCTGTACGGACAGAAAATGTTCGACTGCTGCCCTGGCCAGCACATTCTCCAGATCTCTCATCAATTGAAAACGTCTGGTCAATGGTGGCCGAGCAACTGGCTCGTCACAATACGCCAGTCACTACTCTTGTTGAACTGTGGTCTCGTGTTGAAGCTGCCCATATCCAAGCTCTGTTTGACTCAATGCCCAGACGTATCAAGGCCGTTATTACGGCCAGAGGAGGCCGTTCTGGGTACTGATTTCTCAGGATCTATGCACCCAAATTGCGTGAAAATGTAATCACATGTCAGTTCTAGTACATTATATTTGTCCAATGAATACCTGTTTATCATCTGCGTTTCTTCTTGGTGTAGCAACTTTAATGGCCTGTAGTGCATATGCACATACACAGCTGGCTGTAGTATCGCGTGCACAAGGCACAAAAGGGCAGTGAATTGGCGGAGCTGTCATTTGTACTTAGATGATTTATGTAAAAAAGTTTTCCGGCGTGATTATTTCCGCACGACGGGAATGAACAAACTTCGAATGCAAAATATTAGTTGGAGCTGAACACATGAGGCATATCATTTCGGAAATGGTTAGGAATTCAATGTTCAGAGATCCACAGTGTCAAGAGTGTGCCAAGAATATCAAATTTCAGGCGTTACCCTCTCGTCCGATGGCCTTCACGTAACGACCGACATCAGTGGCGTCTGCGCAGAGTAGCCAGCGCCAACAGACAAGCAACACCGCGTGAAATAAAGGCAGAAATCACTGTGGGACGTACGACGAACGTATCCGTTAGGACAGTGTGGCGTAATTTGGATTTCGTGGGCTATGGCAGCAGACGACCGACGCGAGTGCCTTTGCTAACAGCACGACTTCGCCTGCAGCCCCTCTTCTGAGCTCGTGACCATATCGGCTAGTCCGTAGACGTCAGTGAAACCATGGCTTGGTCAGATGAGTCCCGATTTCAGTTGTTAAGAGATGATGATATGGTTCGATTGTGCCGCATATCCCACTAGGGCCGTGGACCGAAGTTGTTGACAAGTCACTGTGCAAGCTGGTGGTGGCTCTGTAATGGTGTAGACTGTGTTTACATCGAATGAACTGGGTCTTCTGTTCTTACTGAACCGATCATTGACTGCAAATAGCTCTCGCTACTTGGAGGGTATTTGCAGCTCTTCATGAATTCCATCGAACATTTACGGGACATAATCGAGAGGTCAGTTCGTGCACCTGCAACACTTTCGCAGTTGTGGAGGACTATAGACGGAACATGGCTCAGTATTTATTCCGGGGACTTCAACCGACTTAATTCCATGGCACGTCGAGTTGCTGTACTAGGCTGAGCAGGAGAAGATCAGACACGATATTAAGAGGCACCTCATAAATTTTGTCACCTTAGTGTAGATTTCCTCTCTTTTTCAAATGATGCAAAGTGTCGAGAGCGCCAATGCCCAGTGAGACGCGGAGGTCGTAATTCTGATCCGAGGAGACTTTGTGATGCTTTGGCAATGTTTCTCGTACTGTGACTTGGGTCCCTTCATTCAGGTTACCGTGAACATGAAACAGAATGTTCAGAATTCTCGGTAGCTAAGTGTTGTTGTGGAACTCCTCTCGTCCGAGATGATAACAGGGCCGCAAGATTACGTTTGTTGTTTGATGACTATTGCGGCACCCTGTGTAACCTAGCTGAGCAACTAAATCGCCCAGTCTTAATTTCATAGACAATGTGTGGTTCTAGTTGCAAAGTATCAAAAGCCTTTTGATCTCTCTACCCCCCGACGGAGGCCATCATCTAGGCGGTGTTATACCATATGAGCGTGACATTTTCTTGGGGTGACTAATTTTTGTCCCGTACACTTGCTTGAAACCTAGCGAGGTAACGTAGTAGTGTTTAGATACTGTATCGATTGAGTGAATGGATCTGAAATCCCCGTCCAGCACATAATACACGCAATTTCAATTACCTTGTGGATGCCTTGTTGCTTGACTTTGACACATCCCACCTATCGTTTAGCCAACAATACAGTAGCTCACCCAGTATCGGAACAGATTTCTGGCTGGATTCAAAACTTAATGGTAAATAAAACTTTACATATCGTTCTAAACGAGACGATATCGACTGATGTAAAATTAACTTCTGTGGAACCCCGAGGGATGCTATAAAGCCGTTACTCTTTACAGCAGACACTGCCTGACAAAAAAAGAGCCCAGTGAACCGTGACGAAATGTCACGCTTCGTTCTGTGAGTTCCCTCCTTGTCTGTAGCGCTTTCCTTTCGAAATTCCCGCTTCGCGCTCTGCTGTTTCCTTACCCTAGCCAGAGGGCGCCGTGGCGGAGCTGCGACAGGCTGCCTGCCGTGTTTGCGGGGGAGCGTCGGTCGGGAGGAGGGACTCTCATTGCGGACGTCTGGGAGCGTACAGGAGGCCTCGCCGTCTTGTTGATGGTGGATCCAAGGCGATGAGGCCTGGTGCTCCATTGAAACTCCTATCCTACGGATGTCATCGGACTTAAAGTAAGACGTTTTGGCCATTATTTGCGTCACTTGCAAGCAACTGGGGATTCCGGCGTTTGCTGTAATTCGGCGTAGATTATTTGTTTCGTCGGTGTGTAAATGATTGAACAAGGAGCAGTTTATTTAATGTTCACCTTACACTCGTGTTCTGCGTGTGCTGCTTGCAAGTGTAAACTTGACTCTCACCTTTGTTGGTTTTAAGGGCATCGTCAAATACTGAATCCAACTAGTGGCTTTCAATTAACTAGCTGGATTCTTTCTTCCTCTTCACGACACGTGTTAAATGGAAAGAGTAGAATTGTAGACCTTAACTTGCTACCTCATTTGCGTGCCATCAATAAAAGAGCCAAACCTGTTAACTAATTAAGGCTTGTAGTAAACAAAAGTATTTAAGTATGTTGCTTTAAAATATTATCTGAAATGTGTCAATGATTAATGTTGCGCTAGTTGATTGTGGGGTATGAACGGAAGTGTTGGCACGTCTGCCGTGTAAGGTAATCCTGCTATTTTTGATTGTTTTGGAAACTTTAATTGAGAGAGAAACTAGTGTGCTTCAGTCCTGCCTTGAGTTAAGGCTATATTCGGGCTCTGGCATTTGTTCTGCAAGCTGCAATATCATCCTATTGTTTCATGGTAGTTTTGTTCTGAAACTAGGTGTCTGCGCTAAACATGCTTTGGGCTGGGCGTTTGTCTCCTCAGCATTGTACTTGGGTTTCAGCTGAGTGTTCAGTCTGTTGACTGTCCATCAACCGCCACATCGGTAATGGTCAACCTGTCATCAGTTGATTTCAATGCTGTAGTTAGTTGTAAGTTAGTACCGATTCCATTACCTTCTGACCAGGGTTCTTGCTCGACGCTTGTCTTTAAATTCGCCGCTAACCTGGTTAGCGTATGTTGTGGCTAGCTTAAATTAATCTCTGCTCAATAGCCCAACACAGTTTGTCGGCCGTCAGAAGCCGTGTATGTGTTATTTATTTCTTTATTCTGTTCAATCTACAAGCATGCTATTCTTAATTTTGTTACTCTAGGTAGCCATTAAGTTGCCATTTTTGGGGTGTTTAGATGGAGGGCGGCTCCTTTGAGTATAGATATGTCAATTTCCAATTTAGTGTTTTTCCATCAGTTTTTAATAGTGCTTATGTGGATATATAATCTAAATGTTTTTTTATTACTGTTGAGCTGTAATGCCATATTGTAGAGAAAGGGACTTATTATAGGTAAACTGTCGCCGTAAGGTGTTGTGAACGGTCCACTTTCTTGTTATTCACTTTAATGTTCTAGTCAATGTGTAAACTTGCTAATTACTTTCCCTTTAAATGGAGTGTGCCTGCCTTCATGTTATAAGTGACTGTTTCATAACCAGCTCTTTAACGCGCCTACGCGCATACTTATATTTATGGGAGAACTTAAATTGTGTTCGCCTGTTGAACTTTAACTAAAGTATAGAAAACTAACCAGGTTTTTATTATTGTTCTAGTGCTATTATCTGTCAAGTGTAACACGCGACATTTTCGTGGTCTGTTACCAAGTGTTGCAATAAATGCAAATTGCAGTGAAGTGATGAACTATTTCAGTTGTTCCCGTGATTTCCTGTCTCTGCAAATAATATTTAATTGCTTGTTATAAGACTGGTTAAGCCTTTGTTGAAATATTGGAGGGAGGTGCGCGTGTCTCACCCAGAAGGGGAGGAGGAAACGAAATGAAACTCCGGGGTTGAGAAGGTATTGATTTGATTTCGGTGACTGCAAAATCCAATCAAATTTAGAAAGAGTTTGGCAGCATGATACAATGTTGCACACCACTCTGGCCTGGACGCATACACCGATTCGGTTGGGAAGGGCGCCATAAAACTGCTGTATTCTCTCACATGGCAAGCTGGCCCACAACTATTCTAACTGGTGCTTGATATCCTGGATAATGCAGCTGAGACGGAGCTGACGACAGAACTTTTCCCAAGAGATGTGAGGCTCTTACTGGCCGCACCAGTTACTCAGCATTACGCAGATAATTCACAGGGAAACGTACCATGCAGGGACGAACTTCGTCCTCCTGAAAAGTGACACCACGATATTGTTGCGAGAATGCAGGATGCAAGATGTGTGTGACGCATCGTTGTGTCACCATAGTTCCTTAAACACTACCACTTCCAGGCACAATGAGCTGCCTCTCCAAAACATTGGAAGAATGAAGCCTCTACAGAGTTCGCCGCCATACTGGCCGACGATGGTCATTCGGGGTAGTGCAGAACCACTTTTCGTCGCCGGACACAATACAATGCCATTGGTCAGCGGTCTATGCATCCCAGTCAATGCACCACTCCAAAAGCAACCATCTTAGTTGTGGTGTTCAAAAATGGTTCAAACGGCTCTGAGCACTATGGGACTTAACTTATGAGGTCATCAGTCCCCTAGAACTTTGAACTACTTAAACCTAACTAACCTAAGGACATCACACATATCCATGCTCGAGGCAGGATTCGAACCTGCGACCGTAGCGGTCGCGCGGTTCCACACTGTAGCGCCTAGTACCGCTCGGCCACACCGGCCGGCAGTTGTGGTTCTAAATGACAACCTACGCATCGGACCGTAAACAGAGAGAAGGCCGAAATTCTGAATTCGGTCTTCGGAAGTTGTTTCACCGCGGAAGATCGTAACACTGTCCCTGCTTTCCATCATCGTGCGAACGTCGAAATGGCAGATATTGAGATAACCGATTGCGGAATTGAAAAGTAGCTACAATCGCTTAGTAGCGGAAAGGCTTCAGGACCAGATGAGATACCTGTCAGATTCTATAAATACGAGGGCAGTTCAATAAGTAATGCAACACATTTTTTTTCTCGGGCAATTTTGGTTGAAAAAACCGGAAATTTCTTTTGGAATATTTTCAAACATTCCCGCTTCGTCTCGTATAGTTTCATTGACTTCCGACAGGTGGCAGCGCTGTACGGAGCTGTTAAAATGGCGTCTGTAACGGATGTGCGTTGCAAACAACGGGCAGTGATCGAGTTTCTTTTGGCGGAAAACCAGGGCATCTCAGATACTCATAGACGCTTGCAGAATGTCTACGGTGATCTGGCAGTGGACAAAAGCACGGTGAGTCGTTGGGCAACGCGTGTGTCATCATCGCTGCAAGGTCAAGCAAGACTGTCTGATCTCCCGCGTGCGGGCCGGCCGTGCACAGCTGTGACTCCTGCAATGGCGGAGCGTGCGAACACACTCGTTCGAGATGATCGACGGATCACCATCAAACAACTCAGTGCTCAACTTGACATCTCTGTTGGTAGTGCTGTCACAATTGTTCACCAGTTGGGATATTCAAAGGTTTGTTCCCGCTGGGTCCCTCGTTGTCTATCCGAACACCATAAAGAGCAAAGGAGAACCATCTGTGCGGAATTGCTTGCTCGTCATGTGGCTGAGGGTGACAATTTCTTGTCAAAGATTGTTACAGGCGATGAAACATGGGTTCATCACTTCGAACCTGAAACAAAACGGCAATCAATGGAGTGGCGCCACACCCACTCCCCTACCAAGAAAAAGGTTAAAGCCATACCCTCAGCCGGTAAAGTCACGGTAACAGTCTTCTGGGACGCTGAAGGGGTTATTCTGTTCGATGTCCTTCCCCATGGTCAAACGATCAACTCTGAAGTGTATTGCGCTACTCTTCAGAAATTGAAGAAACGACTTCAGCGTGTTCGTAGGCACAAAAATCTGAACGAACTTCTCCTTCTTCATGACAACGCAAGACCTCACACAAGTCTTCGCACCCGAGAGGAGCTCACAAAACTTCAGTGGACTGTTCTTCCTCATGCACCCTACAGCCCCGATCTCGCACCGTCGGATTTCCATATGTTTGGCCCAATGAAGGACGCAATCCGTGGGAGGCACTACGCGGATCATGAAGAAGTTATTGATGCAGTACGACGTTGGCTCCGACATCGACCAGTGGAATGGTACCGTGCAGGCATACAGGCCCTCATTTCAAGGTGGCGTAAGGCCGTAGCATTGAATGGAGATTACGTTGAAAAATAGTGTTGTGTAGCTAAAAGATTGGGGAATAACCTGGTGTATTTCAATGCTGCATAAAACAACCCCTGTTTCAGAAAAAAATGTGTTGCATTACTTATTGAACTGCCCTTTTTAATGTGCGAGAGAACTTGCTCCCCTTCTAGCAGTAATTTATCGCAGTTCACTTGAGCAACGAAAGGTACCTAACGACTGGAAAAAAGCGTAGGTCAATACCGTTTTTAAGAAAGGCCGTAAGACGGATCCACATGATTATAGACGTATATCGTTGACGTCAATCTGTTGTAACATGTTTTATGCTCAAGAATTATGACATTCTCGGAAAATTAACATTTCCTCTATTAAAATCAACATGGATTCCGCAAACAGAGACCCTGCAAAACTCAGATCGCTCTGTTCCTCCGTGAGGTCCACAGTGCAGTGGACAGTAGCGCTCAGGTTGATCCCATGTTCCTTGATTTCGGTAAGGCATTTGACATCGTCCCGCATTGCCGTTTACTGAAAAAAAAAAAAAAAAAACACGAGCTTACAGAGTATCGGAGCAGACCTGCCATTGGATTCAAGACTTTCTTGCAGATAGAAATCAACACGTCGCTCTTAATGGAACTAAATTGTCATATGTAAAGGTGACCGCAAATCGTGGTCTCTTGGTCGCGTTCTCGCTTCCCGAGCACGGGGTCCCGGGTTCGATTCCCGGCGGGGTCAAGGATTTTTACCTGCCTCGATATGAGCGGGTGTTTGTGTTGTCCTCATCATTTCATCATCATTCCTGAAAGTGGCGAGTTTGGACTGAGCAAAGGTTGGGAATTTGTACGGGCGCTGATAACCGCGCAGTTGAGCGCCCCACAATCCAAACATCATCATCATCATCATCATATGTAAAGGTAATATCCGGAGTACCACAGGGAAGTGTAATAAGCCGTTGCTGTTGACAATATATATAAATGATCTAGTAGAAGGCCCCGGATGCTCTTTAAGGCTATTCGCAGCTGATGCGGTGGTCTATACCAAAGTAGCAACGCCAGAAGACAGTAAGAATATGCAAAACGACCTGCAAAGAACTGATGAATGGTGCAGACTCTGGCAGTTGACCCTGAACGTAAACAAATGTAACATATTGCACATGCGTAGGAAAAGAAATCCGGTACTGTACAGCTACACTATTGATGAAAAACCGCTGGAGACAGCGTCTGCCGTATAATATCTAGTCGTAGCTATCCAGTGCGACCTGGAGTGGAATGACCACATAAAACAGATAGTGGGGAAAGCAGATACCAAACTCAGAGTCATCGGAAGAATTTCAAGGAAATGTAACTCATCCACGAAAGAAATGGCTTATAGGGCGCTTGTTCGTCCGATTCTTGAGTATTGTTCATCTGTCTTGGATCCCTATAAGGTAGGAGCGATAGAGGAGATACAGAAGATCCAACGAAGAGCGGCGCGTTTCGTCACGGGATCGTGTAGCTGGCGAGAGAGCGTTACGGAGATACTAAAAAAACTCCACTGGCAGACGTTACAAGAGAGGCGTTGTGCATCACGGAGAGATTTACTATTGAAATTTGGGACAACACTTTTCAGGAGAAGTCGGGCAACATATTACCTCATCCTACATACATCTCGCGTATTGATCACGAGGGGAAAATTTGAGAAATTAGAGCCAATACAGAGGTTTACCGACAATCATTCTCCCCATGCACTATTCGTGAGTGGAACAGAGTTGGAGGGATCAGATAGTGGTACCGTAAGTACCCTCCGCCACGCACCATTAGGTGGCTTCCGGAGTATGATGCAGATGTAGATGCAGAAATGCCCCGTCCGGCTGTTACTAGTCTCTGACCAAAGGTGGGGCGTGGCACAGAACGTTGCAAGAAGACCATTACTTGTTCTCGCATGACATGGGCAGACTGGTGCATAATACGGCCATCCTCCGTGTGGTGGTTGGGCATAGTCGTCCATAACCTTTACGACAAGTATGCCTGCCCTTACGTTCCCATTAAGTCCTACATCAGACTGCTGTCACACCAACCGCCCTACAAATCTGAACAATGCGTGATCAGAGCAGCCAGACGAATGAAAGCTCAGAATGACGTTGTCCCACATGGACAAGCAGCACATCCATGTCGTTCACAGTAATCCCTGAGAATCTCACGCTGTTCAGCCCTGTTTATACCCTAAAAAGCCTGGTAACAACACTGATCACGAACAACACTAATTCCCTCTGGTGGCTGTTCTACTTGTCAAAGCGAATTGTAACTTTGATATGCGGTGTATTATTTCGGTAAGAGTGGTATTTGTGTTTGGGTTTCGTAAGCGTGAACATAATGGATGAAATGATCGAAATGCTTTCCTTTATTAACGACAGTATACAATGCACGAGCGTCTACAGAAATAAAAAAAGGAAATACTTGCGCTCAGTCTCTACATTATGTAACTTTAGTGAAACAATAATTTGAAAAAAGAAAAATAAGTACTCATCGCACAGTAACGAAATAATAAAATCTTCAAAGGGGGTACATTACCTGAAATACATAATATATAAACGTAATTCAGGAAAAATGGGAGTTTAGCCTGCAGAAACGAAATTTAGAAACGACACAGAAAATAATACTGAACTACAAAGCCAGTTTACCGAAAAAGACAACAACACCCAACTACAACCATCACTTTAACCGCACAATGGACGCACAATAATGAACATAATGTACTGTAATGTTTCCCCAAGTGTTAGCGGATTTAGTGACTATGTAGATTGTTGTTGTTGTTGTTGTGCTCTTCAGTCCAGAGACCGGTTTGTTTCAGCTCACCATGCTACTCTATACCGTGCAAGCTTCTTCACCTCCCATTACATACTGCAAACCTACATCCTTCTGAATCTGCATTTTGTATTCATCTCTGGATCTCCCTCTACGATTTTTACCCTGCTCGGTGCCCTCCAGTACTAAATTCGTGATCCCTTGACGCCTCAGAACATGCCCTACCAACCGACCCTTCTTCTAGTCAAGTTGTGCCACAAACTCGTCTTCTCCCTAACTCTGTTCAATACCTCCTCATTAGTTACGTGATCTATCCGTCTAATCTTCAGCATTCTTCTGTAGCACCACATTTCGAAAGCTTCTATTCTCTTCTTCTTCAAACTATTTATCGTCAATGTTTCACTTCCATACTTGGCTACACTCCATACAAATACTTTCAGAAACTACTTCCTGACACTTCAATCTCTACTCGATGTTAACAAATTTCTCTTCTTCAGAAACGCTTTCCTTCCCATTGCCAGTCTACATTTTATATCCTCTCTACTTCGACCATCATCAGTTATTTTTCTCCCCAAATAGCAAAACTCCTTTACTACTTTAAGCGTCTCATTTCCTAATCTAATTCCCTCAGCATCACCCGACTTAATTCGACTACACTCCATTATCCTCGTTTTGCTTCTGTTGTTCATCTTATATCCTCCATTCAAGACACTGTCCATTCCGTTCAACTACTCTTCCAAGTCGTTTGCTGTCTCTGACAGAATTACAATGTCATCGGCGAACCTTAAAGTTTTTATTTCTTCTACATGAATTTATACTCCAAATTTTTTTTTATTTCCTTTACTGCTTGATCAACGTACAGATTGAATAACATCGGGGAGGGGCTAAAACCCTGTCTCACCCCCTTCCCAACCACTGCTTCCCTTTCATGCCCCTCGTCTCTTATAACTCCCATCTGGTTTCTGTACAAATTGTAAATAGCCTTTCGCTCCCTGTATTTTACCCCTACCACCTTCAGAATTTGAAAGAGAGTATTCCAGTCAACATTGTCAAAAGTTTTCTCTAAGTCTACAAATGCTGGAAACGTAGGTTTGCCTTTCCTTAATCTATCTTCTAAGATAAGTCGTAGAGTCAGTATTGCCTCTCGTGTTCCAACATTTCTACGGAATCCAAACTGATCTTCGCAGAGGTCGGCTTCTACCAGTTTTTCCATTCGTCTGTAAAGAATTCGCGTTGTATTTTGCAGCTGTGGATTATTAAACTGATAGTTCGATAATTTTCACATCTTTCAACACCTGCTTTCTTTGGGATTGGAATTATTATATTCTTCTTGAAGTCTGAGGGTACTTCGCCTGTCTCATACGTCTTGTTCACCAGATGGTAGAGTTTCGTCAGGACTGGCTCTCCCAAGGCCGTCAGTAGTTCCAATAGAATGTTGTCTACTCCCGGGGCGTTTCGACTTAGGTCTTTCAGTGTTCTGTCAAATTCTTCACGCAGTATCATATCTCCCACTTCATCTTCATCTACATTCTCTTCCATTTCCATAATATTGTCCTCAAGTACATCGCCGTTGTATAGACCCTCTATATACTATTTCCACCTTTTTGATTTCCCTTCTTTGCTTAGAACTGGGTTTCCATCTGAGCTCTCGATATTCATACAAGTAATTCTCCTTTCTCAAAAGGTCTCTTTAATTTTCGTGTAGGCAGTATCAATCTTACCCCTAGTGAGATATGCCACTACATCCTTACGTTTGTCCTCTACCCATCCCTGCTTAGCCATTTTGCACTTCCTGTCGATCTCATTTTTGAGACATTTGTATTCCTTTTTTCCTGTTTCATTTACTGCATTTTTATATTTTCTCCTTTCTTCAATTATCTTCTGTTACCCAGGAATTTCTACTAGTCCTGCGTGGATTATCTATGTAATTTAAAAGAAGGACTCAAAAATTTTTTGTTCTCTCTCTTCCCTTTTAGCCATTTCCTGGTACGGTCATAAAATATATTGCTTGGTCTATTTTATGAAGAGATTTTGTTATTTGTGCTTATTTTGCTTAATAACAACTATTTTATTTCATTGTGTTTGTTATGACGACTACGCCCCAAAAGATGGAATGGTCTTCGTAGGATGCCTACTCCCTATTCCAGCTGTTATTACTCCCCTAGCGATCATCCATAGGAAACGCGAAAAGGTATCAGTGACGATGAATACGTATCTGCCTACTGCCGTAAGTAATCAATAAACATCTTTTTCATCGTTCTATCAGGTTGTGTTGACGAAAGTAACAGTTGCGTTTGTTGCTATTCGGCTTGGTAAACTTACAAGTTTCACACTGATTCACAAGCCTTCTCACATCTTTGCTCAGGAATGGCCAAGTTACATATTCATTAACGTTCTGAATTGTCTTGTGTACTCTCAGGTGACCCCCCCCCCCCCTTATCCCATCCACCTTTCCCACAAGAAGGTACCCACGAAATTATTAGAAAACTGCTGGAACTAACTCCTATGTAGGAGAACTGAATAGAGCACGAGAAAGGAATACAGAGGGAGACGGATGATAGTTTTGAAAGATGAAACTGTGAAGGCAGCAGTCAAATAGGTGAAAAGACAAGGCCTAGTAGAAATCCTTGGATAACACAAGAGATATTGAATTTAACTGCAAAATGGCAAAGCAACATGGGTAGAGGACAAATGTAGGGATTTAGAAGTATGTATCACTAAAGGAAAGATAGATATGGCCTACAGGAAAATTAATGAGGACTTTGGCGAAAAAAGAAGCAGCTGTATGAATATCAAGAGCTCGGATGGAAAACCAGTGCTAAGCAAAGAAGGGAAAGCTGACAGGTGGAAGGAGTATATAGAGGGGCTATACAAGGGAGATGACCTTGAAGGCAATATTATAGGACGTGAAGTAGACGTAGATGAATGTGAGATGCGAGATATGGTACAGTGAGAAGAATTTGGTAAATCACTGAAAGGCCTAAGTCGAAATAAGAACTCCTGGAGTAGACGACATTCCGTCAGAATTACTGGTAGCCTTGGGAGAGCCGGTGATAACAAAATTCTTCCATCTGCTATGGAAGATGTATGAGACTGGAAATATCCTATGACTTCCAGAAGAATGTAATAATCCCAATTCCAAAGAAAACAAGTGCTCACCGGTGGTAATATTGCCGAACTATGGGTTTAATAAGTCATGGTTGCAAAATATTAATAAGAATTCCTTACAGAAGAATGGAGAAACTGGGAGATGCCGACCTCGGGGAATATGTTTGGATTCTGGAGAAATGTGGGTACACTCTTGGCAACTCTGACCCAATGACTTATCTTAGAAGAGAAGTTAAGGTAAAGTAAACCTACGTTTGTAGGATTTGTAGACGTAGAGAAAGCTTTTGACAAAGTTAACTGGAACATTCTCTTTGAAATTCTGAAGGTATTAGGGGTAAAATACGGGGAGCGAAAGACTATTTAAAACTAAACTAAGAAAAATGTGGAGTGGGAGTTAAAGTTTAAGGAGGAGAAATAAAAAGCTTTGACGTTCGGCGATGACGTTGTAATTCTGTCAGAGACAAAAAAGGACTTGGAAGAGCAGTTGAGCGGAATGGGCAATTCTTCGAAAGGGGAATATAAGATGAACATTAACAAAAGCAAAATAAGGATATCAGAATGAAGTCAAATTAAATTAGGTCACTCTGAGAGAATTAGATTAGGAAACGAGATATTTAAAGTAGTAGACGAGTTTTGTAATGATGGCCGGTGTAGAGACGATATAAAATATAGACTGGTAATGGCAAGAAAAGCGTTTCTGAAGAAGAGAAATTTATTAACATCGAATGTACACTCCTTGAAATGGAAAAAAGAACACATTGACACCGGTGTGTCAGACCCACCATACTTGCTCCGAACACTGCGAGAGGGCTGTACAAGCAATGATCACACGCACGGCACAGCGGACACACCAGGAACCGCGGTGTTGGCTGTCGAATGGCGCTAGCTGCGCAGCATTTGTGTACCGCCGCCGTCAGTGTCAGCCAGTTTGCCGTGGCATACGGAGCTCCATCGCAGTCTTTAACACTGGTAGCATGCCGCGACAGTGTGGACGTGAACCGTATGTGCAGTTGACGGACTTTGAGCGAGGGCGTATAGTGGGCATGCGGGAAGCCGGGTGGACGTACCGCCGAATTGCTCAACACGTGGGGCGTGAGGTCTCCACAGTACATCGATGTTGTCGCCAGTGGTCGGCGGAAGGTGCACGTGCCCGTCGACCTGGGACCGGACCGCAGCGACGCACGGATGCACGCCAAGACCGTAGGATCCTACGCAGTGCCGTAGGGGACCGCACCGCCACTTCCCAGCAAATTAGGGACACTGTTGCTCCTGGGGTATCGGCGAGGACCATTCGCAACCGTCTCCATGAAGCTGGGCTACGGTTCCGCACACCGTTAGGCCGTCTTCCGCTCACGCCCCAACATCGTGCAGCCCGCCTCCAGTGGTGTCGCGACAGGCGTGAATGGAGGGACGAATGGAGACGTGTCGTCTTCAGCGATGAGAGTCGCTTCTGCCTTGGTGCCAATGATGGTCGTATGCGTGTTTGGCGCCGTGCAGGTGAGCGCCACAATCAGGACTGCATACGACCGAGGCACACAGGGCCAACACCTGGCATCATGGTGTGGGGAGCGATCTCCTACACTGGCCGTACACCACTGGTGATCGTCGAGGGGACACTGAATAGTGCACGGTACATCCAAACCGTCATCGAACCCATCGTTCTACCATTCCTAGACCGGCAAGGGTACTTGCTGTTCCAACAGGACAATGCACGTCCGCATGTATCCCGTGTCACCCAACGTGCTCTAGAAGGTGTAAGTCAACTACCCTGGCCAGCAAGATCTCCGGATCTGTCCCCCATTGAGCATGTTTGGGACTGGATGAAGCGTCATCTCACGCGGTCTGCACGTCCAGCACGAACGCTGGTCCAACTGAGGCGCCAGGTGGAAATGGCATGGCAAGCCATTCCACAGGACTACATCCAGCATCTCTACGATCGTCTCCATGGGAGAATAGCAGCCTCCATTGCTGCGAAAGGTGGATATACACTGTACTAGTGCCGACATTGTGCATGCTCTGTTGCCTGTGTCTTTGTGCCTGTGGTTCTGTCAGTGTGATCATGTGATGTATCTGACCCCAGGAATGTGTCAATAAAGTTTCCCCTTCCTGGGACAATGAATTCACGGTGTTCTTATTTCAATTTCCAGGAGTGTATATTAAAGTGAAGAGAAATTTATTAACATCGAATATATATTAAAGTGTTAGAAAGTCGTTCCTGAAGCATTTGTATGGAAGTGAAATATGTACGATAAACAGTTTAGCAAAGAAGAGAATAGAAACTTTTAAAATGTGGTGCTACGAAATAACGCTGAATGAAAACTAGATGGATGAGCATGCAATTAACGAGGAATAACTGAATAGAATTGGGAAGAAAAGAAAATTTGTGGGACAGACTTATTGGAAGAAGGAATCAGTAGATAGTACACGTACTGAGACAACAACGGGTCATCAATATAGTATTGGAGGGAAGTTTGGGGGATATAAAGTGTAGAGGGAGACCAACACACAAATACGGTAAGCAGATCCAGAAATATTTAAGTGGCAGTAGTTCTTGGGATATGAAAGAGCCCGCACAGGAGAGTGTCATGGAGAGCTGCATCAAACCAGTTTTCGGAGTGAAGATCACAACATAAACGAGGCTTTACATTAAATTCTTGCGTCGGAATAGTAAGAGAGACGTTTCATGCCTTCAGCTCACTCATTAGTTCGGTGATGACTGTTTTTTATGTCGTGCAAATTGTACGTCCCAGCATGGCTTTCTGTAACTTTAAAAATATCTTTCCAGATTACAGAAGGTAAGCTAGGCTCGAGAATTCCAGATCAGAAACCGATCGCCGTTTTGACACAATATTTGGTGGGAACCCTGCTTTAACGAGTAACAACCAGGACAGTGTTACAGTATACAATTAAAACTAAGATATGGTAAATGTCTTGCTTACTAGGCGTAGTCTAAATAATACTTCTGGGATCCAAATTTAGTTTCAGGGATGATACATTGCTCCGTTAACGATAATAAATCATTCCAGATGCCAAAGAATATCCGTTGCGTTAAGTATGTGTCTGTATCGAATCATCCCTCAAGGACAGTCAGACTGCTTAATAATATTATCATTTGAGCCTTATTCACTTAATAGAGAAGCCATCTTTAATCGGGTAAATTTCATGTGGAATTTAGTGACCACAGCTGCAAACTCATATTATACAGACACCATAGAAACCTAACATTTGACACTAAATATATGAACGACACTAATGCACCCGGGTGGCCGTTCCGCCTGTCACAGAGAATTGCAACTCTATAATTATTTACAAGAACGCCGATGATGTACACGTGTCAAGTTAAACTGACTTTCTGTGCCGCACCTTTTTGTCAGGCAGTATGTATTTATGCGTCATGTAAGTAAATAAAGGATCAAACGCCAAAAACGGAAAATTTGAGTTATTGACGAAATTCCGCTCTAAATGTCAATTACAGTAACATCTATTTTGACACAAGCTCCAGAACAGCGGGAAACAGAGTTTATAGCTGTCTAAAGATGACACTTGTGTCCAAGACCAACATCGATATTCAAATAATGAGTCAAGCGCCAACGCTCTGTTAGTGTCTTGTCGTGCACTTTTGTGAAATCCTGACAGTTGAATTAGCTCTGTGGTTTGTTTGCAACGATAGGGAATTGGCTGAAGTAATTGTTACAGGAAGATAATACACGATATTGCAAAATGGAAAGAAAAACTGCATCAAAACGCAGGGAGAAAGGTGAAGGTAGTGCTCAAAGTGAAAAGAAGAAAGTAGGCGGCGAAGAAAAGGAATACACTCGGAAAGACAATGCTGTGGTTCTAGCTAGGGAGGCTCCCAAGCACCAGGTAGACCTTTACCGTTATTTAACATTTATTATGTGGCTTGGAATCAACATCAGTAATGTTAAAGTAATTTAGTGCATTTAATTTATTACTGAAACGAATTTCGTGTTGACAAAAAGAATCATCGTTCTGATTGTGAGGTTATAACTAACAATTTGCATGGAATAATTTACTTACATAACAGAAGCGGGTTACTTTACGGAAATAGAACACAAGTTTTCGGTGGAAGGACACTCTTTTGTCCGCAGCTCGTGGTCGTGCGGTAGCGTTCTCGCTTCCCGCGCCTGGGTTCCCGGGTTCTATTCCCGGCGGGGTCAGGGATTTTCTCTGCCTCGTGATGACTGGGTGTTGTGTGATGTCCTTAGGTTAGTTAGGTTTAAGTAGTTCTAAGTTCTAGGGGACTGATGACCATAGATGTTAAGTCCCATAGTGCTCAGAGCCATTTGACACTCTTCCATGTCTTGCGATGGCGATTTTGCTCACATTGAGAAAGGAAAGAGGCTACCGGTTTGTGAAATTCCGAAAGATTTAGTTACCCTTATCACTCAATTTACGCGCACAACACCGTTAACAAGGACGGTTACGCAAGAAAGAGGTTTTTACGAATTTACGTCAGCTGCTGAAAAAAATATTAATTTCACCAATGCGCGTATTTAAAAAGCGCAGTGAATCAGACTGACTGCTGAACGCCTAGGAGTACCTACCCCAAGTTCGGTCAGCTGTCATTGCAGTTAACAAGTTCTAGGGACATTACATCTTGAAAAGAAATGTGAAGGTCTCTGATGTTCAGCAGGCCCAGCTGGAAACATTACACAGTGAACCTAGGTTGTCTGAAGAAAAGAGAAGGGATTTAGCTAAAATGATTTGTAAAAGAGGAGAATAAGTAGTTTAACGAGAATCTTGTGAAATTAATGAAAACGTGTGTGATGACACTTTTATCGTTATTTACGTTAAAGCATACAGAACATTTCATTTTCTTCAGGTTTTGTTTAATTTTGTTCGTAAACCTACTGACATGGAATAAAAAGCACGTGTATAACATGAACTCTATATAGTTTTTGTGTTTGTGTCTCGATCCTCAACTTTTATACTGCTTTTGTATAATTAATATACAGATTTTGTTGATTACTACTAAACTGATAGATTATTGGTCCTTACCCAGTATTTATTTACATGCCACATACTGTGAGGCAGCGGCCTGTTTCAGGCCTTTCTCCTCACGTTTTATCCCATTTGCGTACGAGACTCTCTTGTTTCATTTACTTTCCGATGCACTTGGTCTTGACCAGAGAAATTACTTTTCGCTGAGTTGAAAACAGCAGGAACTTTCGCACTTTCTGGAAGAGCTGCCGATCGCTTAGAGGGCAGGGTATCATGCTAGTGTGCCACATGAACAGTCGGACTAGCCTTTACAGGGATTATGCTCCTGGATCAGTTTTTGCGTACAGTGAGTGGCGGAACAGAAGACTGATGTCCTCAATAGCAGAAAGGGAAACCGTGTAATGGATAAGAACCCTGGCTTGCTGGCTTGTTAGTAAACTTCGGGTGGAATCATCAGCTGACCACTTCCCGTAATGCTGCTGTGTGTGGTCTCCAGACACGTTTCCTCAAGCAAAATACAGGGTGGAGAAAAATTGTGTCACGAAATTTTAACCTGGGTTAGCTGATGCCATTAGGAACCAAAATTACTAGTGTTGTGTGGGTCGACAACGCACAGTTTTAACTACGGAGCCTTGGCGCCACGCGCTCCGATTGTCCGCGGGATTAAGTAGTTGCCGGATGCTCTGGACAACCGCGACCGCGAGCTTTGCCGGCTGGGGATAGCGATGTATCCAAGGCAGTCCACACGCTCGGTGGTAGCGCGCCAGCCTTCCACTCTGGCGGCGACTCCGCCGGGGTCCCGACACATCCATTGTAATTTTATAACGCGTACCTGTAACAAACCCGTTAACAGCTGTTAGTTCCAGTACAGAAAATATTTTACAAATTGTGTCGGCCCAGAAAAGGGCCTTTTTTGTAGAAAGGATATTGTTTACTTAAAACATGTGCTCGAACTGGCGACCCTCTGAAGGGACACAAGCTGGGTAACGCCGAACGGTGTTTTGTCGAAATCTTTCAAAGATTCTTGGCATTTCCCTGACGTGATTGGTGATATGTTGAATGCGATCCAGTACTTCCTCTTCGTTTCTAGGTGGTTCGCGTCCGGGTGGGTGAACCAGAACCTTGAAGAATCCCCACAGGACAAAGTCCGGTGGCGTAAGGGCTGGTGATCCTGGGGGGGGCACGTCCTACGAGCACATCTGCCAATCACCCGTCCGCGGAAGAGTTCATTTAAATATCCGCGCACAGCACGACTGTTATGTGCGGGTTCCCCATCATGCTGCAACCACATGCGTAGCCGTATGTCCAGGGGAACATCTTCCAGCAGACCGGGTAGAGTTTCTTGCAAAAAGTGAGGGTAATTTGCCCAACAAGTCGAGGAGGTAGACGAACCGGTCCAATCAGATGGTCACCCATAATGCCTGCCCAAATGTTGAAAGAAAATCGTTCCTGGTGTACGTGGACGTAAGTGGCGTGAGGATTTCCGCTTGCTCAGTAATGAACGTTTAGAGTGTTGTGAAGGCCATCCCGATGGAAGGTGCACTCGTCCGTAAGCAACACGTCGCAGAAACCACCGGCAAGACCCTAGCCTGTGTTCATAATCCACCACAAGATTAAGGTCTTGGACAGGGTGGAAACTAAATGGATGCTGGCCATCATCCCTCAAAACCTCCCACACTAACCGATGGTGACCCCATGTCATGTCCAAGCACTCGAGTACACTACGTGATCAAAAGTATCCGGACACCCCAAAAAAATATTAGGTGCACTGGCTGCCACCTACTGCCAGGTACTCCATGTCAGCGAGCTCAGTAGTCATTAGACATCGTGAGAGAGCAGAATGGGGCGCTTTGCGGATCTCACGGACTTCGAACATGGTCAGGTGATTGGATGTCACTTGAGTCATATGTCTGTACATGAGATTTCCACACTCCTAAACATCCCTAGGTCCACTGTTTCCCATGTGATATTGAGTGGAAACATGAAGAGACACGTACAACACGAAAGCGTACAGGCCGACCTTGTTTGTTGACTGAAAAAGACAGCCGACAGTTGAAGAGAGTCGTAATATGTAATAGGCGGACATCACACAGGAATTCCAGACAGCATCAGAATCCACTGTAAGTACTATGACAGTAAGGCAGGAGGTGAGAAAACTTGGATTTCATGGTCGAGCAGCTGCACATAAGCCACACATCACCCTGGTAAATACCAAACGATTCCTCGCTTGGTGTAAGGAGCATAAACATTGAACGATTGAACAGTGGAAAAACGTTGTGTCGAGTGACGAATCACGGTACACAATATGGTGATCTGATGGCAAAGTGTGGGTATGATGAATGCCTGGTGAACGTCATCTGCCAGCGTGTGTAGTGCCAACAGTAAAATTCGTAGGTGGTGGTGTTATGGTGTGGTCGTGTTTCTCATGGAGGGGGTCTTGTATTGCGTGACACTATCACAGCACAGGCCTGCATTGATGTTTTAAGCAGCTTATTGCTTCCAATTGTTGAAGAGCTGTTCGGGGCTGAAGATTGCAACTTTCAACACAATCGAGCACTTGTTCGTAAAGCATGGCCTGTGGCGGGGTAGTTACACGACAATAACACCCCCGTAATGGACTGGCCTGCACAAAGTCCTGACCTGGATCCTATAGAACGCCTTTCGGATGTTTTGGAACGCCGACTTCGTGCCAGGCCTCACCGACCGACATCGATACTTTTCCTCAGTGCAGCACTCAGTGAAGAGTGGACTGCCATTCCCCATGAAACCCTCCAGCGCCTGAGTCAATATAAGCCTGCGAGAGTGGAAAATGTCATCAAGGCTGAGGGTGGGCCAACACCATATTGAATTCCAGAATTACCGATGGAAGGCACCACGAGCTTGTAAGTTTATCGAGCCAGGTGTCCGTATAATTTTGATCACGTAGTGTACTTGTCGTAGGTGCTTCCTCGAAGTGCTCGAGAACAGTCTCTTCAAATGCAGCATCCTGTCGTGTTCGTGGTCTTCCAGCATCATCATGATATCCCGCTAACGAGCCCGTTTCGCCAAGTCACCGATGAACTGCTGTAAACGTTGGCGGGTGTGGGTGGCGTTTTGCTGGGTACCGTTCCTCATATAACCGTCGAGCTTCATGCGCGTTATCGTCGGCTAGTCCATAAACAAAAACCATATCTCGTTGTTCTTCAAACGAATACTGTGCCGCAGTGCTTACTGTATGACTAAATCGCAGGTGATCTGTGTGTGCTCCGAAGCGAAGCTTACGTGTGAATGGTTCTGACGTGATGTGGAGACAAACAGCAAGACTTATTCGACACGGGTGCGTATCACGTGGAGGCAGTGACGGGGCAAAGGACGTTTGTAATCCCACGACCAATCGGAGCGCGTGGCGCCAAGTTTCCGTAGTTTAAAAGTGGTGCGTCGTCGACCTACACAACATTAGTAATTTTGGTTCCTACTGACATCAGCTATCAAGGGTTAAAATTTCGTGACACAAATTTTCTCCGTCCTGTACACAGCCACTTGTGAATCTGCCAATTTCCAAACTTAGCTTTTCCCATTGGAATGGCGTGCGAAACCCAACAAAATTTACAGAATTTTTCGACAAACAAGTCTGGGCGTGGTAATGGGGCTTCACTCGTCTCCTGTTTTCACATTCACATACCTCATTGACGGATCCGTTGTGGTGGAGCTAGTGAACGGTCTTCCAGATCCCTGACTAGAGGAGCACATAGTCCTTTTCTACGACAAGCCGGATGGCTTTCTGTGTTCTGAAGGAAGGGTATTGTAAGTAGGCTGTTCATGTTTTCTCTATGTAAGTAGGCTGTTTAGGTTTTTTTATTGGTAACGCCACCTCTGTATGAAAATCACTGGCTGTGCTGTGTGCAGTCTGTGGCTGCTTTGCATTGTTGTAATACTCGCCATTGTAGTGTTAGGCAGCTGGCTGTGAACAGCGCGTAGCGTTGCGCAGTTGGAGGTGAGCCGCCAGCAGTGGTGGATGTGGGGAGAGAGATGGCGGAGATTTGTAATTTGTCATGAACTGCTATATTTATATATGATGATATCAAGGTAAATACATTGTTTGTTCTCTACTAATATCTTTCATTTGCTAACTATCCCTATCAGTAGTTAGTGCCTTCCATAGTTTGAATCTTTTATTTAGCTGGCAGTAGTGGCGCTCGCTGTATTGCAGTAGCTTGAGCAGCGAAGATTTTTGTGAGGTAAGTGATTTGTGAAAGGTATAGTTTAATGTTAGTCAGGGCCATTCTTTTGTAGGGAATTTTGAAAGTCAGATTGCATTGCGCTAACAAAATATTGTGTGTCAGTTTAAGCACAGTCCTGTATAATTGTTCAAAGGGGAAGTTTCATATGGCGACCCTGCCAGGATTCGAACCTGGAATCTTCTGATTTTTTGTTGTAGTTTGTGTAATTAGTGTAGATTTTGTTTATTGCTAGCACGTAATTGTAGAGAAAATCTCCTTTGTAGTTGCAGACTTTCATTGCTGTACAGTAAAACAGTTGTGGTATGCATGTAGATTTGCACCAATTATTTCGCAGCTGCAATTAACTAGATATTATTTTCAGTGCTATGTTAATGTGTTCTCTTATTTTTGATCTTCAAATTGTGTTTTTCTGTGTTGTCGTGTGAAATACTGTGACAATAATGGCGTGTGAAAAACGTAATACTAGGCTCCAAAGTAAACTGAGAAATGACAGTGAAAATGAAAGCAGTGTGTTAGCGCCACCGAGTAATGAATTAACTGATGTTCAAAGTAGTAATTTGGTAATTGTGCATAGGGAAATGGAGCGGGCGGCAAACAATGGTGTAGACAGTGAAACAATTAGTGAAGAGGGAAGCATTATCGATCGATCGGTCGGCAATAGCTCGCCTCAGGAATCCGAAATGACAGGACACAATTTTGCAAATACTGTAGATTCAGGTTTTGCGTCCTCACCGTTTTCCCAAATGAGTCAAGACACGTTTTCAGCTTGTCAAAATGTGAATGTTGCCGGTGCAAATTCACTGCCGAAAAGCACTGAGGAACATGTTTCAGACACCAGTGCATTGTTATTACAGTTAATGCAACAAATGGGACAAAAGCTACAAAAGTTAGACACAACACTTGAACAAAATCAGAAACAAATGGGACAAAATCTTCAAAAGTTAGACACAATGGAACAAAATCAGAGACAAACACAGCAAAAGCTTCAAAAGTTAGACACCACACTTGAAAAAACACGTGAAGATTTAACTACTGAGTTACATAACATTGAATCGAAATGTCAAAGAGTCTGTAATGACGTAAAAACACAAATTTGTGAGCATTTTCAACCTATTTTTTCGCGGCATGAAAATGTATTACAGAATCGCGAAGCAGCCATAAAAGAACTGCAAACCACTGTTCATGAAAATCACGACACCTTGCAAGCTAAAATTGACTCAGTTGCATCTACCGATTCGGTTACGCAACTTGCAAAAACTCAGGAAAACTTAAAGGACACAGTAGATACTCTGAAACTTGGTTCAGAAAAACATACAGAGGAAATAATTTCACTATCGGATAAAGTAGCTGAACTTTCAGATCAGTTCACTAACTTATCTACAAAGGTAGATGATGATCTGAATAACACAACACCTGTAGCCTTCACTGACACAGAAGAGTATGAACAAATTAGAAAATTCAAACAGAATCAAAATCAAATCAATACACAGTACAAAAGAGAAATCCGGGAAGTACAAGATCAGCTGACACAGGTAATTCAAGAATTACGTATTTCAGAGGATACTCGCACCCCAATACGGGAAGAGGGACACAGAAATATGGAACAGCCACAAAATAATAACACAGGGCATTTCGGAAGTTATGAAAGAAATTGGCAATGTGCACCGAATTTTGATATGGAATGGCCGACACGACCTAACAATGACCGATATGCGACTCGCCGACATGATGATTTTGACTATAAGCTGTTCATTACTACACGTAAATTCAAAACATTTAAGAATTCTGGCAACGACATTCATCCACAAGCATGGCTCCATCAATTCTCTCATTGTTTTCCTCCCAACTGGTCGTTAGAACACAGATTAGAATTTATGTGTGGCTACTTGGAGAATGAACCAGCTGTAAGAATGCGATCGGTAATTCACGATTGCCAGAGTGAAGGAGAGTTTTACCATGCCTTCCTCTCAGCATATTGGTCTCAAGCCACACAAGACCGAGTAAAACATAGCATCATAATGATGAAACGTTTCGAACAATCTGAATTTTCCAGTCTTATGAAATATTTTGAAGACATGTTGCATAAGAATCAATATCTTTCAAACCCATACAGCCCCTCAGAACTCATCCGCATTTGCTTAATCAAACTGCCTGAACATTTACGACATATTATTTTGGCAGGACATTGCAAAGACGACATTGAAGCATTTCAGGGACTCTTACAAGAATTAGAAATTGACACTGACAATCTCGGAACGCGAAACCAGGAACACAACAATTACAGGTCGCATCCGTCGCAATTCCGCGATGAAAGAAGTAATAACTTGACACGACAAGGCTATTCTCACAACACAAATCGTGACCAAAACAGACACCACCCGTATGACAACCGTTGGCAGAGTAATAATAGTTACAGAGAAAGATCGCATTTCCGTAGTAATGACTATCACAGAGACAATCAGAGAAACAGACAATATGGGAACCAGAACAATTATTATCAAGGGAGGCAGAATAACATCAGACGCAACAGTTCAGCACGGAGTTACGATTCAGGGAGAAATTCTCCACCACGTGACCGACAAGGAAGAAACTACGGATTCTACCGACATGACGACAGATGATATAATCATAACGACAGACGTCAATTTCATCAGAACTGGCGGGATTCTAACACGGCTGGGCCCTCTCGGCAAGGTGAATTTGTAGAAGTTAGGTTTCCTAATCCCAATAACGATGCGCGCCAACAAAGGAACAGACAATGACTCGCACCGCAGGCAGCCACCTGCGCCGGCTGGCTCAGAGAAAAATAACACAGACGCTAACCTTGAGAAAAGATTTAACATTCCTTACCGACATATAAAACATGACAATTGCTTTTCAGTTGAAACTCTGCGTACTAGAAAGAGTAAAGGTTTACACCACATTTTACATGTAAAACCGTTTATTGAAAGATAATCTGCTTTTTAACTTAGTCTTTGCCATAAAACTTTTCACTTCACATTTCTAGTATGCTTTGTCAGACTTAAGAAACTGTTAACATGCAACAATGTTTGAAGTTAAATATCCAATCAAGAACCAAGAGAACTTATTTAAACAGAAATGACGAATGCATTGTTATAGTGAACAGACGACACAGTGTTGTATTTGTACATTCTTGCTTGTTAGTTGCACGATTACGTAACGACTATCAGGCTTACATACTTAGAACCTATACTGGTACTGCTAATGAGATTTTAATGCAACATTTTGGTTTACTTGAAAATACATTCTGGGTTTAAAGTACTTTCTGTGAGATACCAGACGACACAGTGGTTAGTTTATGTGACAACTACACGGTTTTATCACGATGCTACTAATGAGTGACAATTTACAATGTTGCTTTTGGGGTGTATCTGTTTTATATCTGCACAGTTTTCTGTTTTATTCTGGAAAGAAAAACATGTTTTAGTAGTAACTTTTGTGGTATAGCAACAATGAGACAGCCTTTTTCGTGGCACAACAATACGTTACTGTACAGTACTTTCTTCATCACGGCAATAAGCGTAATAACTAAGACATTTATACGCAAAGCATTTCACTTTTGTGTATTATGAGGTAAGTACATTGACTTATGCAGAACTTAGCTTTCGGAGGACGATAACTACGACACTTCCACACAGATTATGTTGCAACAAGACGCACATTTAGCGCTACAGTACACGTATTTGAGTGATCAATTTTATACTTAAAACATTTATTTTTAAAGATTTTTGAATTACAAAGAAGGTTTTCCGTGATACATTTCATTCCATTGCAATAATCTATAACACCTGAGGGTATAATTACATTAATCCTCAGGGGGGTACACGCTTACTTTGTGTACTATGTGTGTGGCAACCACAAGGAACCCTAGCTAATATGGTATTTGCTTATACAACTTTACACATCGGTACCATATTTCTCTAACACACAAATTACACAGCTATCTAAACTTTTTTATTACATCAGTGACAGATGTTTACGCAATTACACAGTTGGATAACTTCACACTTATGAAATTGTATTTTGTCTGTACTTTGTGAAATGCTCATATTTTTTCGGAACCATTGTGATACTATGAGAGCTTTGAATGATATATTTGGTAAGGGAGCATGATTTTAAAGTACGTTTGAGGTAGATGACATTATTGAAATGAGCAGAGAATATTTTTTTAGGGTTTGAAATTATTGCAGAAAGCTACGACGATTTTGAGATTTGACTGAGGTGTTATGATGTTATTTTTACGACGACGATGTGTATTATGCTGCTGAGGTATGTTTATGATTAATAGGCTGAGGCTATATGAGTTATTTGATTATGCTTCATATTTATAATGACGAAATATTGACGAGTGTCGATGGATACGTATATGTGTAATAAGGTAAGGAGCAATGAATAGTGGGTAGGGACTCTTGACTTGTGAAACAGGATGTTGGAAACCAAGAATCGTACTTTAGAATTATGAAATGTGTGTACATGTGAGAATGTATTACAATGCCAACGAAAAATTTTTTGGACACTGTTATATATATAGGGTTTTGTTTCTACAGATTTGGAACGCTAATTCTTGACCTGTGAAATATTCTTATGTGAGACTGTCACTGTAGCGGAAACCGCTGTCGTAAATATTTCCGTAAGAAAGTTAAGTCACCACCTGCACGTAATGCGTCGCGGGCACCCACCTGGGCGACAGCCGCCCAAAAAAAAAAAGCCATTAGCCTTTCAGCTGCACAGGTAGAAAAAAAAAAAGGAGGCCATTAACCTCGCTTCTGACATTCCTTTGTAGAAAGCATCGCAAAAACGACACGGTCGAACTTGAAAACATACGATTACACTGTGCTCTTAATTTATGATATTTACTGAAATGCCTAATGAAATGACGAGAAATATTTTTACATCTGCACACCTGATTATGACAAGCGTCGTTCTATGAGAGTTGAGAGAATTTCTACTAACTTATGAAATGTCACATGACTATTGAATGATATTTTTATGCTTTGGTTTGCGTAATTGCTTATTTCATTTGATACCTGTTTTCCAGCTGTGTTACAGCATTAGGTTTCATAAAATAAAATTAAATGCATTTGCTAATGTGAACACTTTCTGTCAACAGATCTATTAAATAATAATTTTGTGATCCACATTCTTCAAAAAAGGAGCACTTGGAAAGGAAAGAACAATAAGAAGGGACTAGTAACAGTAATTGCATACATAATATTCTTTTCAAGTACATGGTAATATTTTTTTTACAATAAGTTGTTGTGGTGCACCACTTTAATTACATAGATATTAAGATGTGAATATACATTTCCCTTATCTGCATTGTTGTCTTTACTGTAATATTTTTTCTGCTTGAGCTATGTCATGTTTAGATATAAGCTGCTGTTTGCCAGGCATAGTGCTACTGAACTTTAATTTGTGTTACTCTGCTAAGCCAGATTTATTTTTTTATTTGCTGCGCATTGCCTCATATTAGTTGTAATGTTGAATTGCTTGGTAATTTAGATTTGCTGTAGCTTGCTTTGCGATTTTCCATTTTTTTTATTGCTGTTTATATTAATTGTTTTATGTGCTGCTGCATTGCCTCGTCCCTTAGTTTAGCATCTGAGCTCAGTAGATTTAAGTTAGCTTAAGAGAGGGTAGACTATATAAGAAACTAACTATTATAAATTTATAAGAAATAGGATACTGTACAGTGGAGAAAAACTATTATTGACAGAGGATGTGAACAAAATACAGAAGGCAGGCTTAGATAGGACTTTTTGGGAATAATGATGAACAAAGGGAGATCTCCATGCAAAATACTGCAGTAAAACAAACCCTGTCCTTTCCCTTTTGTGTTATCCCACTATATGTTTGTGTACCCTTGTGTATTTGTTTTCTTCCTGTCTCTGTGTAGTTTCATAGAATTTTTTTTTCTTTTAATATTAAGCTACATTCACTATGATGAGGAATACTGTTATCCTCGAATATAATTGGCATTAATAATATGTTATTTACTTTGTAAAGATGTTAGACATTATTAATTCTGTTCTGTTTAATGCTCATGTGTGAAGTTGACGTTTCAAAAGTTATTGTGATCTTTTATGTATCTACTTATCTCATAATTCCTGTAACACTGATGTATATGTTATTTCGATTCTTTTGTAAAGCCTGTACTACAAATGTTATCTGTATTATTATGTTCTTTAATGATGTATTTTGTACCTTTGTAATTGTATTTTCATGTTGTAAATTTATAAAATTGTAATTGACACCAGTTCATCTTTTTATTAACTTGTAAGTTACATTTCACTGCACACGTTTCTGTTGGTCATAGTATATGGACAATATGTGAGAAGTAGGGACTGTTAGTGTTTGCACGTGTGTTAATAATTCAGCAAGGGACTGGATAACAGCATTGCTGGTTCTAAGGACAATTCCAAAAACTTTGTGAGTGCACAAGTGGTGGTTTATGGACTTGCTATATTCTCCGCAAGACTCTTCGATGGTGAATGTGCACCTGCACAATCGCAACAGATGGCTGCTGGTCATCTCTACAAGGACTACAGTGGGTCTGCACCTCTGGTGGCCCACCAATACCATTATCTCTACAAGGACTACAGTGGGTCTGCACCTCTGGTGGCCCACCAATACCATTATCTCTACAAGGACTACAGTGGGTCTGCACCTCTGGTGGCCCACCAATACCATTATCTCTACAAGGACTACAGTGGGTCTACATCTTTGATGATCCATCAGTACCATTATTTCTACAAGGACTGCAGTGGGTCTGCGCCTCTGGTGGCCCACCAATATCGTAATCTCTACCAGGACTACAGTGGGTCTGCTCTGTGATGACCTACCAATATTCATCAAAACTTCGACTGACTCTGCAGTGGGTTTGCTCTGTTGTGACCCAATACTTGTCTGCATGTCGAGAGTCAGCACTGTCTTTCCGTTGGAAGGACAACACTACTTCTTCAAGATTGCATGGAAATCCACTACTTCCGTGTGCATTTTCTTCTACTGCTCAGACTTTGAGAAAAACACTATATTTTACCGTAATGAATGATCAGGACTGTCTTTATGGACTGTGACAAAATTTTAGCTTTTGACCAACGTTGTATCAATAAGTGTGTGCATTTGATATCTTTGTTATTGTAATTATGAAAAAATTTTTCAAATCTGTATTGGGCACTGCCCAAACCAATTTGCAAAATTTTTTGTGGGGAGCATGGGGGCTATGTAAGTAGGCTGTTCATGTTTTCTCTATGTAAGTAGGCTGTTTAGGTTTTTTTATTGGTAACGCCACCTCTGTATGAAAATCACTGGCTGTGCTGTGTGCAGTCTGTGGCTGCTTTGCATTGTTGTAATACTCGCCATTGTAGTGTTAGGCAGCTGGCTGTGAACAGCGCGTAGCGTTGCGCAGTCGGAGGTGAGCCGCCAGCAGTGGTGGATGTTGGGAGAGAGATGGCGGAGATTTGTAATTTGTCATGAACTGCTATATTTATATATGATGATATCAAGGTAAATACATTGTTTGTTCTCTACTAATATCTTTCATTTGCTAACTATCCCTATCAGTAGTTAGTGCCTTCCATAGTTTGAATCTTTTATTTAGCTGGCAGTAGTGGCGCTCGCTGTATTGCAGTAGCTTGAGCAGCGAAGATTTTTGTGAGGTAAGTGATTTGTGAAAGGTATAGTTTAATGTTAGTCAGGGCCATTCTTTTGTAGGGAATTTTGAAAGTCAGATTGCGTTGCGCTAACAAAATATTGTGTGTCAGTTTAAGCACAGTCCTGTATAATTGTTCAAAGGGGAAGTTTCAGTATCAAATTCAGAGCGGCATTCGTTTTGGTTTCCTGATTCTAACCTCGACTCGGTGATGCTATTCTGGACTGCACACTCGTACGTGTTTTTCTTGTCTTAAATTTCCTGCAAAGTCTTCGAAGTGTCACTTTGAAGTTGGGCGCAGTAATCAGAGAGATCTACATCTACATCTACATGATTACTCTGCAATTCACATTTAAGCGCTTGGCAGAGGGTACATCGAGCCATAATCATACTATCTCTCTACCATTCCACTCCCGAACAGCGCGCGGGAAAAACGAACACCTAAACCTTTCTGTTCAAGCTCTGATTTCTCTTATTTTATTTTGATGATCATTCCTACCTATGTAGGTTGGGCTCACCAAATATTTCGCATTCGGAAGAGAAAGTTGGTGACTGAAATTTCGTAAATAGATCTCGCCGCGACGAAAAACGTCTTTGCTTTAATGCCTTCCATCCCAACCCGCGTATCATATCTGCCACATTCTCTCCCCTATTACGTGATAATACAAAACGAGCTGCCCTTTTTTTGCACCCTTTCGATGTCCTCCGTCAATCCCAGGATCCCACACCGCGCAGCAATATTCTAACAGAGGACGAACGAGTGTAGTGTAAGCTGTCTCTTTAGTGGACTTGTTGCATTTTCCAAGTGTCCTGCCAATGAAACGCAACCTTTGGCTCGCCTTCCCCACAATATTATCTATGTGGTGTTTCCCACTGAAGTTGTTCGTAATTTTAACACCCAGGTACTTAGTTGAATTGACAGCCTTGAGAATTACTATACTACTTACTATACTATTTATCGAGTAATCGAATTCCAACGGATTTCTTTTGGAACTCATGTGGATCACCTCACCCTTTTCGTTATTTAGCGTCAACTGCCACCTGCCACACCATACAGCAATCTTTTCTAAATCGCTTTGCAGCTGATACTGGTCTTCGGATGAACTTACTAGACGGTAAATTACAGCGTCATCTGCGAACAACCTAAGAGAACTGCTCAGATTGTCACCCAGGTCATTTACATAGATCAGGAACAGCAGAGGTCCCAGGACGCTTCCCTGGGGAACACCGGATATCACTTCAGTTTTACTCGATGATTTGCCGTCTATTACTACGAACTGCGACCTCCCTGACAGGAAATCACGAATCCAGTCTCACAACTGAGACGATACCCCATAGGCCCGCAGTTTGATTAGAAGTCGCTTGTGAGGAACGGTGTCAAAAGCCTTCCGGAAATCCAGAAACCACGGAATCAACTTGAGATCCCCTGTCGATAGCGGCCATTACTTCGTGCGAATAAAGAGCCAGCTGCGATGCACAAGAACGATGTTTTCTGAAACCATGCTGATTACGTATCAATAGATCGCTCCCTTCGAGGTGATTCATAATGTTTGAATATACACTCCTGGAAATTGAAATAAGAACACCGTGAATTCATTGTCCCAGGAAGGGGAAACTTTATTGACACATTCCTGTGGTCAGATACATCACATGATCACACTGACAGAACCACAGGCACATAGACACAGGCAACAGAGCATGCACAATGTCGGCACTAGTACAGTGTATATCCACCTTTCGCAGCAATGCACGCTGCTATTCTCCCATGGAGACGATCGTAGAGATGCTGGATGTAGTCCTGTGGAACGGCTTGCCATGCCATTTCCACCTGGCGCCTCAGTTGGACCAGCGTTCGTGCTGGACGTGCAGACCGCGTGAGACGACGCTTCATCCAGTCCCAAACATGCTCAATGGGGGACAGATCCGGAGATCTTGCTGGCCAGGGTAGTTGACTTTCAGCTTCTAGAGCACAGTGGGTGGCACGGGATACATGCGGACGTGCATTGTCCTGTTGGAACAGCAAGTTCCCTTGCCGGTCTAGGAATGGTAGAACGATGGGTTCGATGGCGGTTTGGATGTACCGTGCACTATTCAGTGTCCCCTCGACGATCACCAGTGGTGTACGGCCAGTGTAGGAGATCGCTCCCCACACCATGATGCCGGGTGTTGGCCCTGTGTGCCTCGGTCGTATGCAGTCCTGATTGTGGCGCTCACCTGCACGGCGCCAAACACGCATACGACCATCATTGGCACCAAGGCAGAAGCGACTCTCATCGCTGAAGACGACACGTCTCCATTCGTCCCTCCATTCACGCCTGTCGCGACACCACTGGAGGCGGGCTGCACGATGTTGGGGCGTGAGCGGAAGACGGCCTAACGGTGTGCGGGACCGTAGCCCAGCTTCATGGAGACGGTTGCGAATGGTCCTCGCCGATACCCCAGGAGCAACAGTGTCCCTAATTTACTGGGAAGTGGCGGTGCAGTCCCCTACGGCACTGCGTAGGATCCTACGGTCTTGGCGTGCATCCGTGCGTCGCTGCGGTCCGGTCCCAGGTCGACGGGCACGTGCACCTTCCGCCGACCACTGGCGACAACATCGATGTACTGTGGAGACCTCACGCCCCACGTGTTGAGCAATTCGGCGGTTCGTCCACCCGGCCTCCTGCATGCCCACTATACGCCCTCGCTCAAAGTCCGTCAACTGCACATACGGTTCACGTCCACGCTGTCGCGGCATGCTACCAGTGTTAAAGACTGCGATGGAGCTCCGTATGCCACGGCAAACTGGCTGACACTGACGGCGGCGGTGCACAAATGCTGCGCAGCTAGCGCCATTCGACGGCCAACACCGCGGTTCCTGGTGTGTCAGCTGTGCCGTGCGTGTGATCATTGCTTGTACAGCCCTCTCGCAGTGTCCGGAGCAAGTATGGTGGGTCTGACACACCGGTGTCAATGTGTTCTTTTTTCCATTTCCAGGAGTGTAGTATATGCTCCAAAACCCTACTGCAAACCAACGTCAATGATATAGGTCTGTAGTTCGAAGGATTACTCCTACTACCCTTCTTAAACACTGGTACGACCTGCGCAATTTTCCAATCTGTAGGTACAGATCTATCGGTGAGCGAGCGGTTCTATATGATTGCTAAGTAGGGAGCTATTGTATCAGCGTAATATGAAAGGAACCTAATCGGTATACAATCTGGACCTGAAGACTTGCCCGTATCAAGCGATTTGAGTTGCTTCGCAACCCCTAAGGCAAGTTTTTCTGCAGTCTAATTCTTGCTTCAGAGGGGATACTTTCCACAACCGCTCATGTTTTGTTTCGTAATCGAGTTAACTCACTGGAGCTCATTTGCTTAGTTACGTTTCTTTCTATGCATCTTCATACACGACTGGCCATTAAAATTGCTACACCACGAAGATGAGCTACAGAAGCGAAATTTAACCGACAGCAAGATGATGCTGTGATATGCAAATGATTAGCTTTTCACAGCATTCTGGTGGTGACACCTACAACGTACTGACATGAGGAATGTTTCATACCGATTTCTCATACACAAACAGCAGTTGACCGGCGTTGCCTGGTGAAACGTTGTTGTGATGCCTCGTGTAAGGAGGAGGAATGCGTGCCATCACGTTTCCGACTTGGATAAAGGTCGGATTGTAGCCTATCGCGATTGCGGTTTAGCGTATCGCGACATTGCTGCTCGCGTTGGTCGAGATCCGATGACTGTTAGCAGAATATGGAATCGGTGGGTTCAGGAGAGTAATACGGAACGTCGTGCTGAATCCCAACGGCCTCGTATCACTAGCAGTCGAGATGACAGGCATCTTATCTGCCTGGCTGTAACGGATCGTGCAGCCACGTCTCGGTCCGTGAGTCACCAGATGGGGACACTTGCAAGGCAACAACCATCTGCACGAACAGTTCGACGACGTTTGCAGCAGCATGGACTATCAGATCGGAGACCATGGCTGCGGTTACCCTTGACGCTGCATCACAGACAGGAGCGCCTGCGATGGTGTACTCAACGACGAAACTGGGTGCACGAATGGCAAAACGTCATTTTTTCGGATGAATCCAGGTTCTGTTTACAGCATCATGATGGTCGCATCCGTGTTTGGCGACATCGCGGTGAACGCACATTGGAAGCATGTATTCATCATCGCCATACTGGCGTATCACCCGGCGTGATGGTATGGGGTGCCATTGGTTACACGTTTCGGACACCTGTTGTTCGCATTGACGGCACTTTGAACAGTGGACGTTACATTTCAGATGTGTTACGACCCGTGGCTCTACCCTTCATTCGATCCCTGCGAAACCCTACATTTCAGCAGGATAATGCACGTCTGCATGTTGCAGGTCCTGTATGGGCCTTTTTGGATACAGAAAATGTTCGACTGCCGCCCTGGCCAGCACATTCTCCATATCTCTTACCAATTGAAAAGTCTGGTGAATGGTGGCCGAGCAACTGGCTCGTCACAGTGCGCCAGTCACTACTCTTGATGAACTGTGGTATCGTGTTGAAGCTGCATGGGCAGCCATACCTGTACACGCCATCCGAGCTCTGTTTGACTCAATGCCCAGGCGTATCAAGGTCATTATTACAGCCAGAGGTGGTTGTTCTGGGTACTGATATCTCAGGATCTATGCGCCCAAATTACTTGAAAATCTAATCAACTGTCAGTTCTAGTGTAATAATTGAATACCCGTTTATCATCTGCATTTCTTCTTGGTGTAGCAATTTTATTGGCCAGTAGTGTATATTCGCTGTGTTTGTAATGCCACAACGAAGCATAGCCAAGGTGCAGCAGTTGAATAAGTGAACGCTCATGCCAGCTGTTGGATAGGTGCGAAAACAAAAGTACAGGTGCTTCCGTCAGGCGGCAGTCAAATGAAATAGCGCTACGAGTAAGACAGTATCTGAATAGTGCTGCACTTGGACGACGAAATAAAGAAGCATTAAACTATGATAATAATATTACATATAGTAAAAATATTAATTTAATATTATATATATATATATATATGTATATATATATATGACTGTAATTGAATATGTTAATGTTATGGTATGTCCATTTGTAAATAGTGTCCTTGGCATAGTGTAAATTAATGTTTAAATGTGAGGGAAATCCCCGAGAACGCGGACAATGCAGGTTGGCGCGTGAATTTCGCTGTAGAGATAGATGTGTTCTGGAAGTGTTCAGATGCAGAACAGAGATTACGCTGCGCGAAAGTGACGATTTCAGTACGGTACGGTAACGTTGCTTATAGACAGTTAAAAGTGAGCTTACAACAAATACGAACTGGATTTATGGTGTGTCAGCAAGTCAAATAGACAATAAAGCTTGCAGGATGCAACACTTCGACGCAGATGGCTTGTGAGTCATATAGCTGCTGTTCCCGCTAAAAAAGCACATGGCACGCCTTGTGGAAGTCTGCGTAATTTACGACGGACTGCAGCGACCAGCAGCAAGGTATGAAGTGATCAGTGTCTGCAGCTAATGTTGCAATGTGATCTTACTACCATATGAGATCCATTGATGAGCTCACGCCAGCACAAGGAACCAACTAGTAGCTATCGTACGACAGTGTTTTTATGAACAGTGCATTTTATACCGCCGCCATAACAAGTACATTTATCCGTAGCGAACCAAGTCAAGTTCTCTACAGCGTAATGTCTGAGTGAAATAATAAGTTTGTGATTCAAAATGCATTCCACGAGTGTCATCAATTATTTACAGAAAATAGTTCATTATTATCCCAAATCCATCACTGTGTGTGTGTGTGTGTGTGTGTGTGTGTGTGTGTGTGTGTGCAGCAATACCAGTAAAAAGGCTATATTACGTAAGTATCGGCGTATTAATGCAACAAGAGGATATAATCGGAGTTAACGACGAAAATTTCCAACAAACTCCGAATTATACAACTGATAGAAGACGCCAGGTACTGTGACACATTAATTACAGTTCAACTCGATGTGGTTGCTTTTCAGTACATTATCAACGTAAAAACTCATTCAGTTTCATTATAACAAAATGATTCTAAAGTAATGTTTTTGACATCTCTAGTAACCATCAGTTCTATAGTGTTCATTGATTATTCAATCAAAGAATTTATTGCCATCACGGTACTCATTGTACCTTCAGTACAATGCAAATTCAGTAACATTACAGTCATTACTGACAGTTGATATAGACCAATCTAACTTACAGCAAATTCAAGAGTTTATCGTATGTTTGTGTATATTGTGTTACGTAAATGTTGTTAGACTGCTAGGCGTGATTAACGTACACCAATTAGTGCATTCTGTTCAGTCACTTCAAAGACGTTATTTTTGTTAATGAAAATCAGAATTCATTTAACATTCGATTTCTTGTACGCCATCGCCAATATTTATTCAGTAATTCCGTGTAGTAGTCTGAACTACATAGCAAAGCTATTCAGGCTTATTACGCGCGATAGCCGCTTTCCAGACGTCCGATGCCCCATGGTCTAAAAATATTACAGTACATTCGGATAGTGGCATCGCATGTTCCATAAAATTTCGGGCATGCAGCCACATAAATTCAGCTTCTCCTTCTAATATTTTGTCTGAATACCGTCCAGATACCTTCAGAGTGAGCCGAGGTGACTAGCGCTCCAGCACTTGCTCCGTCCTTTAAATTCGAGGACCGAACCACTGCGTATTGCGGCCAAAGTACACAAGGCGCCATAGACTGAGCAAGTGCTGGAGCATCTCGGCTCATCCTGAAGATGGCTGGCCGGTATTCGGCCGAAATATTAGAAGAAGAAGCTGAATTTATGCAGCTGCACGTCCGAAATTTTGTGGAACAAGTGTCTTTCTGTTTCTTTATTCATTGATCTGTTGTGTACCCATGTTCTAATTCACATATTTATGTGTAATTTTATGGTTTTGCAATCACAAAAGAGTAATTAGTGTCCTTTATGTGTATAGGCACCATTTCAACGACTGTTGTTCGGCAATATGCAGGTGGCATGCCTAACAACCGTTCATTTTCTTAACATTGTTCTATTTTAATTACGTAAATTCATTCTCATATTGTATTCTAACATCGATGTTAGTGCGTCCTGAGTAATTTTTGGACGCTGCTTGAATAAATATTTTATCAAATGAAACTCTGTCATTCAGAAGCCATTAAAGTAAATTATTCAACTCAAATGGCCAGGTCCTCCAACCGTAAGCAATAGGCGAGACCGCTGACGAGTTCAGGAACTTACCAAGCAACGATTTCCGATGTGCGCGGCAGCTTATTTTTCAAGTGGCCTATTAGCATCACAGGGGTAATCTATTTCATATGACCTGGGGTGATAGATTCAGCATCAGTGTAATCTGTATACCCACGGAGCATATGATGAGCAAGAGGTCGTGTTCACAACACTTCAGTCTTCTGGCAATATTGTACGCCAGAAGTCACTTTTAACTCTGGACATATCTCTGCTTTTCAGCTTCTTGTATGTCTGGTGCAGCTATTTTCCAAACGCCTTGTTGGTTGGATGACGAGAAACAGATCGTTCCTTCTCTCTGGTTATTAGTCGAAATGGTTTCAGCAGTGAAGAATGACTCCAGTCTCCGTCAGCTACTCAAGAGAGGCGTGCAGCACGAACACTTTCTCCAGGCGCTTCCCTCCCTGGACTGACCGCTCCGGACAGCCGTCTGGTTCGCAGCTGGAAAGGCCAGGTGGACACGCGAAGCTTGCCTCCAGGCGGTTTGGTGTCCTCCTTCGACACCAGACTGGCTCCAAGACGAGCAGCAGCTGGTCAGAGCAACAGCTCGGAATAGCACGAAAGTTTTCCACCTGTATTTACATCTACAGCTCTGCAAATCACTCTGAAGTGCGTGGTGGAAGGCACTTTCTATTTTAGGACGTAATAGGGTTTCTTCCTGTCCCATTCGTGTATGGTTCGTGGGATGAATGAGTACTTGAATGCCTCTATGCGCATTGCAACAATTAGTTAAACATTTTCCTCGCGGTCCTTGTGAGAGAGGTACATAATTAGTTGTGGTATATTCCTGATTCTCCACTTAATATTGGTTCTCGAAGCCTTGTAAGTAAGTGTTCGCGAGATATTTGACGTATTTCTTAAAGCGACTGCCTGTTGAGATTTTTCACGTTCACGTGGAAGAGCCGAGTGTGTCTAACGAACTACTGGTCATTCGTGCTGACTTTTCTATACGTTTGACATTCTGTGTTGGTACCATCCGGTATGAGTCCAACACACCTGAGTAATTTTCTGGGGGATGTATTGCACGACTATTTTGTAAGTAATCACCATTTGCAGACGGATTTGAGTTTAGCCATTACCCTTCCACTGAACCGAAGTTTGTCAGCTATTTTCCTGGTACTGAATGTATGTGATCATTCCATTTCATAGTTTCAGACATTTTTTCTGATCTAACCATTTTTTCTGGGCTAACTGATACGAAATTTCATCCGATGATTTTGCTGCGATAAGAAATTACATTTATTTCGTAGTCTAAAGTTCAAAATTTTAATTTACTGAACATTTAATTCAAGTTGTCAGTCGCTGCTCCACATCGAAACCTTATCAAGACGTGACTCCATCTCTGTGCGGCTTTTTTTCGATCGTATTTCATTATATGCTGCTTGACTGTGAAGCAACAAGAAAACATGGTCGGATGTCGTTGTAACTACGGACAGGTAATCACCATCAGCGGCTGTATAAATGATTAGAGTTGCAATTCTCTGTGACAGGTACAAAAGTCATCAAAGTTCACTGCGTTGTTCGTGTTTATTGTTGTTACCAGGCCAGGAAGAGTATAAAGAGACATGAACAGCGTTAGACTTTGAGTGGTCGCTGTGAAGGACACAGATGTGTTTCATACTCCTTTGAGAGAGCGTTATTTATTTTATTTTGCGTTCGATCTGCCAGATGCCTTACAGTACTATACACATTCAGCATGGGAAACGTAATAAAAATGCAGATGTAACGAAACATTATTCATCATAAATTTAGTTATACGTATTGCAGTACTTATAAACCTATAGTGCATAGATGCTGCAATCTGTCAAAAAAAGAATTAACAATCAAACAGAAACACTTAAATTACAAGGCCAAGAAATGGCACAATCTGTGAGTCTATGCAGATCCTATAGTGAACCGTCCCGAAAACCATGAATTTCACACTCGATTATGTACTGCATCGTCTGTATTTCGCCGCAGTCACAGTGAGGATCGTCCACGTAGCCCATCTTGGCCACCAGCTCGTTGCACTGTCCAACAAGTTCTCATTCTGTTTAGTGCCACCCAAGCTCTTCGAGGGATGTTGAAGCCAGGAACACAATCAGCCGGGTTCTTAATGAGGTGCCCATTGTTAACATTTGCTTCTTGCCACAGGTGTTTCCATTCTGCTATGGTGTCCCGATTGTTCGACGAGTCGTTCCAGAAGGGGTTTCTTGACTTTAATCGTGTCGGGACATGCAGATCAGAGTGTATTGGGAGTGTGGTGTCAGCAGCAATTTTTTGCATTTCTCTTTGGATTGCCTGTTGTCTGCGGAGAGGGGGAGGTTCATTGTTTGCCAGCAAGGAGAGCCATGGTGTTGGGGTAGGTCTCACTGTTCCAGTTATTGTTCGCAAGGTGTCATTTAGGCGAACATCTACTTTATTGACGTGCGAACAGTTGGCCCTGGCGCACAGTATTCTGCAACGCTGTAGACTAGAGCCAAGGAGAAAGCTCGAAATGTCGTAGCATTACATCTCCAGGTAGAGCCTCCGAGCTTTTGGATGATATTGACTCTGCCCCTGAGTTTCTGGCTGACATCATGCAGATGTTCTTTGAATGTTAGTTTACGGTCCAGTTTAACACCCAGGTATTTTGGTGCTCTTTCGTGTCTTATATTCTGGCCTGATATATTCAAGCGCAGCTTCTTGCCTGCTTGTCTGTTATTCAGGTGCGTCATTGTGGTTATTGTTTTTGATGCATTGATGCCAGGTCCTGTAGTAGTCATGGAGTGGCACTTCAACAAATACATATCGATGAGAGGGCGTTATCAGCATCCGATAGAACTTGAAAGAGGCCTCATTGTGGATCTCCATTTAGCCGGCTGCTTGAAGTGTACTATATTCAAATTTGTGGGGCATTATAATGTTACAGTGCCCTGATATTGGACTGCATGAGAACGTGAGGGCTCGCATACTCCTTGATAAGGTTTTGGCCGACCTTGTGTGGCCACCGCAAAGGAGAAACGCCGTACTGTGCACCAAGAATATTGTAACACTTTCACATCTGCACCTGACGTCCCTGGATCAGTAATGGACTCTGTGCAATATTTTGTGTCATTACGCACCATAGGTCGGTGACTTACAGCACTCGGACTGGAAAATTACCGTCCCATCCGTACGCTGCCGTTAACACCACAACACAAACGCCTGCGTTTGAAGTGGTGCCGTGATTGCGAAGCATGGACTGGTGGCGAGTGGCGTCACATTGTGTTTTACGATTAGTCGCCGTTCTGTGCTACCCTACATCTACATCTACATTTATACTCCGCAAGCCACCCAACGGTGTGTGGCGGAAGGCACTTTACGTGCCACTGTCGTTACCTCCCTTTCCTGTTCCAGTCGCGTATGGTTCGCGGGAAGAACGACTGCCGGAAAGCCTCCGTGCGCACTCGATTCTCTCTAATTTTCCATTCGTGATCTCCTCGGGAGGTATAAGTAGGGGGAAGCAATATATTCGATACCTCACCCAGAAACGCACCCTCTCGAAACCTGGACAGCAAGCTACACCGCGATGCAGAGCGCCTCTCTTGCAGCAGAGTCTGCCACTTGAGTTTACTAAAAATTTCCGTAACGCTATCGCGCTTACCATACATCCCTGTGACAAAACGCGCCGCTCTTCTTTGGATCTTCTCTATCTCCTCTGTCAACCCGACCTGGTACGGATACCACACTGATGAGCAATACTCGAGTATAGGTCGGACGAGTGTTTTGTAAGCCACCTCCTTTGTTGATGGACTACATTTTCTAAGGACTCTCCCAATGAATCTCAACCTGGTACCCGCCATACCAACAATTAATTTTATATGATCATTCCACTTCAAATCGTTCCGCACGCATACTCCCAGATATTTTACAGAAGTAACTGCTACCAGTGTTCGTTCCGCTACCATATAATCATACAATAAAGGAGGCTATCGTCGATTATGGCGCCTAGAGCGGATAGATCTCACTCTCCCAACGGTTTGATGCCAAGCCTGGCTTCATAGTATATGGATACTTCGGGTATGACTCCAGGTCACAGGTAGTAGCCTTGCACTCTGTAGCTGAAAGTGGTAAGTGATTAGGGTTGTGGGGGCATAAATACTTATGAGCTTCCATATTATTAATTAATAACGTAATCGAGCCACATAGAACGCATTAGTTTAAATAACAACGTAAGGAAATATTACTTGCACTAAAACCCAAAAAACAAACAAGAACATTGTACCTTCTTTAAACGTCAACGGGACAAAATTCTTTATACTTCACATAAATTTTGGTTTTGCAGTAGAACGAGAGAGTCAGCAAATCAACAAGCATACAAGTAATTAAGTATAAATATTGGAGAGAACAATAATAAAATAATGTTGATGGATATAAGCTCAGGACAGAATCCCCAAATATAATAAAAATGAGAGCTTACTAAAGGCACTTAAGATATAATATTATTTCTGCCAATCAACTAAAGGTAGCAAGAAAAAGTTTAAAAAATGCAGAAAAAAAGTTTACACCGAACTGGAATATGGACAAGATAGACACTACGCAAACAGACTAGATATAGAGTAAGCAGTTAAACATAACTAAATGTAGGAGCACACCCACAGGGTCTAATTCACGCAGAACCTTCCACAACTGAAACGGTTTTCAGGCAGACAAAACTAGGCCTAGCAGTGGATCCGCCGTTAGAACAGTAGTAAACGAAAATACTAAACCCTTCAGCTGATACACTATGTGATCAAAACTATCCGGACACCCCCCAAAACATACTTTTCTCATATACACCGACTGCCAGGTAATTCATATCAGCGACCTCATTAGTCATTAGACATCGTGAGAGCGTAGAATGGGGCGCTCCTCGGAACTCACGGACTTCGAACGTGGCCAGGTGATCTGGTATCACTTGTGTCATACGTCTGCACGCGAGATTTGGCCTGTGGCGGAGTAGTTACACGACAATAATATCCCTGTAATGGACTGGTTTGCGCAGCGTCCTGACCTGAATCGTATAGAACACCTTTAGGATGTTTTGGAACGCCGATCTCGTGTCGGACCTCACGGACCGACATCGACACCTCTCCTCAGTGCAGCGCTCCGTGAAGAGTGGGCTGACATTCCCCAAGAAACCTTGCAGCACCTGATTGAACGATTGAACGTATGCCTGCGAGAGTGGAAGCTATCATCAAGGCTAAGGATGGGACAACACCATATTGAATTCCAGCATTACCTATGGAGGGCGCCACGAACTTGCCATTTTCAGCCAGGTGTCGGGATACTTTTGATCACATTGTGTAGATTAAAGGTCATTTACAATCAGAATACAGACAATTGCACAACCAATGTTTTCAGCAAGTACCATTGTCATGATACTCTTCTTGCGCACTGTTTTTCAAGAGGTTAGTGTGTTGACAGCACCGCCTTTCCTGGAGCCAAGATCGCAGTCACTGTCCACCCATCTGGTACAATAACTGATGTACACAGGGCCGATTACAGACATCTCTGTGGGAATTCAGGATAGTTGTTGGGAACCTATGAAGTGAGTCTGACGCTACTAAAACATGATCTGAGTATTGTGTATCCTCAAGGCTTACAAGTCGTCGTTCTGCCGCACAGGCCTCAGCTGTTGCTCTTTCGGCTGCGTGTTGGATTGTAGCTGACATTGTCGAGTCAGCTCAGCAGCTGCACACCCATGAGAAGATGTAGCGACCCAAGAGCCGCCTTAGGTAAGTGGCTCGCAGGTGTGGCCAATGCCCAGTACAAGGTGGTTCTTGCTCTGGCTACTTGAGTGTCCTTAGTCCCTCTCCGAATCCTATGACAACCCTTGAGGGCATATCTACGTACACGTTGTCAGTCATTGTATCGTCAGTTGATCTCCTCCCTTCTGGCTGATAGGTTTCAGCACACGGAGGCACCTGAGTATAGAATAAGACCAGGGACCCAAAGCGGCCCAATTGCTGGCTTCTGCATTAAAGTTGTGTGCTAGCAGCGCTCTGTGATGTGGTGTTGTAGGAAGAGAGTCTCTTCATCCTCCAGTAGATGGTAGTCCATGAGGAGCATGTGTTCATCAGATGAAGGCCATCATCTTGAGTATGCCTTCAGCTCGTTTATAGACGGTGCTGGAGCGTCTATGACATAAATTCAAACTGCAGTATCACAATCATGAAGTTATTTGTGAATGTCATCAATCCCAATAATCAGCTCATAACAAGAGATAGAAAGTTGGAGTATTTAAAGGGATCTTGTGTGAGGGTATGACACACGGCTACATTCGTAATGGCAGCATGTGTTCTCTTTATTCTGCTGTATTCATTTAACAGGCCGTTAACTGCTTTGTCAGTTCCTCACTATGCGCTCTTGTGAAATAAATAGTTTCAGATGCTATGTCTTACGAGCTAACGAATATGCTTGTCTTACTTCCTATGGTTCTTTGTTGCAGTCTCCCTTCTGCTGAATGTGTATCCTCACCCGGCAGACAGCGTTGTAATGTGTCGATGACCCTACCCATGTGTGGCATACTGGCTCACACCTCTGCTTGCTCCTCTGTCTCTGGAATGACTTGAGTTTGCGTGAAGCAATTTGAATGAGTTTTAATAACATTTTCTGATTTCTGCCCGTTATTATTCTGTGCCCAGAATCCACTGGGCTGCGCTACTGCAGCTCTGTTCCTACCACTAAAACCCATCTCTGTTGCTCCCTCGTTCTCCTTCACCGTTGACTCCATCTTAGAGTCCCCAAGATGACAGTGGCTGCTTTGGTCTCTATACGGATGGGTTTGCTAACACTGGTTCAAATGGCTCTGAGCACTATGGGACTTAACATCTGTGCTCATCAGTCCCCTAGAACTTAGAACTACTTAAACCTAACTAACCTAAGGACATCATGCACATCCATGCCCGAGGCAGGATTCGAACCTGCGACCGTAGCAGCCGCGAGGTTCCGAACTGAGCGCCTAGAACCGCTAGACCACCGCGGTCGGCTGCTAACACTGGTTTCCAGCATCGCGACGCCACTTATCATTCCAGACATGTGCTACCAGATTCTGTGGCTCTGCTGCTGTGTGGGTCAATTGTTGCCCAGCCAACTACCAGAGCACCAGAAAACACAGATTGGCTCATTTTATTTGCATACAATGCTGCTCATTCCTATTGTCAGCTTGCTGTCCGTGACTCATCTACCGAGGTGTAAGCTCCAAGACAATGTGTTTGCTGCTGCTCGCTGGGCAATTCCAGGAACCAGCTATTCCAGAACTAAAAGGCACCAGATGGCGTGCTATCCATCGACCAACGACACTTTTGAAGTGGTGTCCTACAACTGCTGTCCATGTCCCCGGCGTTGACTCCAAGTTGTGGCCATTTAAGTGTCACACATCAGTCTGCCTTTGTGTCATTTGTACCCAGTCGACGCCTTGTCGTGGCAGTGTGCGTGGTTCAATTGATATTGTGTGCGCTCTCTGCCGCAGTGGGATCACGTCATATAGATGGCGCCAACTGTTGAGCAGGGTGGGACTTTGGGTGTTCCATGTGCCGCTAAGTCATTGCTCAGTAATGACTGAGGGAACTGATGGCACAACTGTACATTTTGGATATCCTGCGTCCTCACGTACTCTCTCATATGACAGTACTATGATGCCATTTTTTTATACAGGAGAATGTTCACCCACAAATGGCTTTTGTCTCTATGAACCATCTGTCATGTTGAGGTACTCCCATGGATAGCGACAATCCCAGATTTGTCCCTCATAGGACTTGTGTGAGGCCATCTCCGATGCCAGTATCCAGGATATCAAGAACCAGTTACGAGAACTGTTGTCGAGCTTGCCTCAACGGCCTTCTGACACCGTTCACAATCGAATCAGTGCGTGCACACAGGACGGAAGTGGCGCAACGTCATTCTCGTAAGTGGGTTCATACTGCAAAGTCCTTTCCAAATTGCGCTCGGTTTTGTATTCACTGAAATAACGCGTCATGATTCAGTTCGTTTCATCTTCCACTTCTGGATGTTTAATTTTTTTCGTGAGAAAGTTTCAGGTAGCTCCGCTAAATAGAAAAATGCTATTGTTACATCATACAACACAAATACCAAGACTCTTTAACAGATTTCTCTTGACACGCCTAAAATTCCTTATATATATATATCGATGACTCTTCATTCAATAAATACTCAATCCAGATACAAATTTCGTTTCAATCTGCGATACTAGAATGTCCTGCTTTGGAGATATCGGTGGATCGTCTGTTAGTGATGGAACTCGAGAAGAAGGTTGTTGGTCAGGAATCAGGTGGTGCGAAAGTGTGGTGGCAGAATATGACACCTCGTGGCTTGTGCTGTGTAATCAGTAGATCGCCCATCCACATCTCACATTTAATTTTGCACTGCTTCTCAGCTTCTTGCCCTAAGAGACCATAAAAGATCTTCAGATTTAAATGTCGACATAAGGGACTTAGAATTTCAACCAAAGTTTCAATAAATTTCGGAATACTTACGGTCAAATAAGGCTTAAAGGACACGCAATACTCCTTCAGAATTTTTAAACTCATCTTAAAAAGTAGAAATCAACGCTTCTATCAAGTTATGATATAGGATCTGTGAGACTGTAGACATCCACCGAATTTTCGGTAGAGTATAGTCCACGCTATGTCGAAGATAGCAACGGCAGATAAGGACCACATTGTTAGCTTGACATATGCATGCAAGTTACTGACAAGCATAATATTGCCGAGAGCTGCACTGCATACAATGAGGCGTGGGAGTTAGCCCCGCTGATTGGCGTGCTGTGAGATGCTAGTTCAAATCCAACCAACCTCAATTATATGTCGTGTAACATATATATGAGTTCCAGAAGTTTTTCTAAACTTTTGGTGTTCGAAATATTTGTATATACTGAAATATTTGATGTCTGCATAACTATCCGCATTCTCCATCCATGAATTCAGTTTCATTCTGGCTGTACGATGGTGTTCATAATAAGCATGCTATCAGTCATAAGTATTGTACTTCACTGATAACCTTGCTTTCAGATTTGTCCTTGATTCTTACTGCGACGTAACATTATTTGATGGAGGCACCATGTACTTCAGAACGTCTACATCATCGTGGCTCCAATTACGTGCTGCAAATGCTGTCGCCTATAAGCACAGGAACCAGAATACAAGCAGTACGTCGTTCCTAAGATCCGTGTATTCAGGAGACAGTTGGATTCCAAAATAGTACTAAGTCACCTCAATATCAGGCATCCATCAATGGTTTCCAGAGACGATGCTCAGAACCCTACGAAATGGCCAAAAGGATGCGATCGAGTCGTCAAATACACGCTTGAGAGGACACGATGTGATGGTCAAATGAGTGCTTTTACTGGGACGACACGGACCGTCAGTTGTTCGAGAACAACGAAGAGAAGCTCAACAGCTGAGATAGAACCCAGGCCGAACTGAAGAATATGTTTTGTGACAATGAGCAACAAGTCCTCTTCGCAAATAAACAATTGCAGAAATAGGGCCCAACGTCATGGAGAAACGACACTGTACTACGAAGAGATACGTGTGTTAATAGATAGAATCGTTAACTGTGGCCCTGAAAAGGGCTCAGGTATATATGTTTCCGGTGTGAAAGAATCAGCCATCACACTATTTTGAATCATATTCTGACGTTGCCTGTTCGAAGAGAGATAACTGCGAACAAGGAAAGAAATGCAGTGAAACAGGAAACTACTCATCCTCTGTATGGGCATGAACCGCATCCGCAACCACTGAAGTCAAGGAAGAGTTTCCTTAGGACATCAAAGGGACTTAGAACCGCCGCTGAAAAAGCTAGGTTACAGCTATGGAGGGCTTCCCCTTGGTTAGAAAATAGTTGTTGAAGCTTTACCTCCAGGCCATGACGGGGAATCGACAACTTCGAAGTCCCTGAATAGACTGAGATCCGGAGTTGGAAGATCAAAAGTTAACATGGCAAGATGGGGATACACTGATCCAAATGATATTCGGTGTGACTGTGGGAAAGAACAGACAGTTCGGCGCATGCTTCGGTGTCGATTGTGCACAGTCTCCTATACACAAGATGATCTTCAACAACCAACAGAAAATGCGCTGAAAGTGGCCAAGTTTTGGTCAAAAGTAATTTAATCATAACTGTGTAAAATGTATGTACCTGTATGTGAATGTTTCTGACATGAGAATAATGTTAAAGCACGATCAGAAAGTTTTAACTCTAAGTCACATTGTGAATCCGAATACGGCAGAAGCAGTCAAAATTTCGAACTTGATGAAATGAGTCGAAGACTTCTATCAATGTCTTCTGGTAAAAGGTGCCATAGCAACTGTGTGGTGTCAGGGCATCGAGGAAATGCAATAGAAAAGAGTCGGACGACAGAGGTGTGACCGACTCCTGGATGTGGCCCCTCGCTTCCCTCAGACGCCAGGTTGTAAGACAGGATACAGAGTATTCTATGGCCAAGTAAGGAGGAGATGGCAGTCATAAAAGTTGACCCCGTACGCTGGAGGTGATATAAAGAGGCGTATCGATTTTTAGCACCAATCTCAATTGCTATTCGAACGCACAAGGAAGAATGGCGCAGCCAAATCGGACTTACTTGCCGCAGCAGTCGAACGAAAACCCAGCACTGAACCAACTTCTCCATCGAGTACAACGACTCGCGGAACAACAGACATTTGGTGGACAGAGGGCAACACGCTGGTGTGTTTCCATTGAGGACGCCCTGGACCCACAGTACGCTGCTGCAAAGAGAGAAGACAAATTTTCGACAACTGCTACTGCGCCAAACGTCAAACATCACAATTATATTCGCCGGTCAACTGCAGATGGTTTTAGCCCACCTGTAGGACGAAGCCTATCGCCATATCCTAGACGCGGTCACTTCCTAACACGTAGTAGCCATTCCCCGTGGCCGTACAGATGTACCGCCCACTCGTCTAGTCACCGAATTTAGGAAAACTTAATGAATCGTTCATCTATGGAGGTGAGGCCGCCACGGAAGAATATCTTCTATAGACGACAGTTACCGAGATGTCAGGAAATCTCAGTGAAGTCATCAACGACTGCCAACGTTTTCGGGCGCTATTCGACTTAAGGGCTTCCTTTTCTATAATCTTCAATGTTTATCATCGCCAGCTAAAGAAGACTTATATTCCGTGATAAGAAACTGATTGCGCTTAATGTCTTGGGCAAACGTATTTCTAGAATGACCATCAGTGACATAACACTTCGCCGGCCGGGGTCGCCGAGCGGTTCTGGGCGCTACAGTCCGGAACTGCGAGAGCGCTGCGGTCGCAGGTTCGAATCCTGCCTCGGGCATGGATGTGTGTGATGTCCTTAGGTTAGTTAGGTTTAAGTAGTTCTACGTTCTAGGGGACTGATGACCTCAGAAGTTAAGTCCCATAGTGCTCAGAGCCATTTGAACCAACCAACATAACACTTCCCTTAGAATTTGTCGTTTTATCAGAATGCTGTCATAATGTTACTCTCTCAGGTATCACAAGCAGTAGTATATCTTCAAAGATCAGAGCTCCAGACTGACGAATCTGTTCCAACAAGCACACATAATAAAAATATCTGTGGACAGTTATTTGTTGCTGAGACATAATTATGCCACCGTCATCATCTAGACGACTTCCAATAAAACTGTGAAGCTTCTGCCGATTCTACAAAGCTACTCATGCTCACAAAGGAAGTGTACATAGCAGTGACGATAGCAAGAATTGCAGGGAGCCAAGGAGCACTAACTGTCACTATCAACCCCAACTCATCTTTAAAGGTGCGGTGTAAGATCCGTCGTGCTAGTCCATCATGCTCCACGACTACTACAGACAACACATTGGAGGAAATGACTATCGAAATGCCAATAGCATTTGGCCTGACAGGGGAACAACGTCGGCGTTTGTTAACCTTTCTGACATATTGCATGCTTTCAAAACTGTAATGTAAAAAATGCTGACCAAATTGTACTTCGGCTCGCCCTATTTGCCCAAGAAATTCACAGTGCCGTAGACACTGGCGAGCAGATTGATGCCGTATTCCTGGACTTCAGGAAGGCATTTGATACGGTTCCGCACTTACGTTTAGTGAAAAAAATACGAGCTTACGGAATATCGGACCAGGTTTGTGATTGGATTCAGGATTTCCTAGAAGAAAGAACACAACATGTCATTCTTAACGGTTCAAAATCTGCAGATGTAGAGGTAATTTCGGGAGTACCGCAGGGAAGCGTGATAGGACCTTTATTGTTTACAATATACATAAATGACTTAGTTGACAACATCGGTAGCTCCGTGAGGCTATTTGCAGATGACACGGTTGTCTACAAGAAAGTAGCAACATCAGAAGACTCGTACGTACTCCAGGAGGACCTGCAGAGGATTAATGCATGGTGCGACAGCTGGCAGCTTTCCCTAAACGTAGATAAATGTAATATAATGCGCATACATAGGGGCAGAAATCCATTCCAGTACGATTATGCCATAGGTGGTAAATCATTGGAAGCGGTAACAAACCGTAAAATACTTAGGAGTTACTATCCGGAGCGATCTGAAGTGGAATGATCACATAAAACAAATAGTGGGAAAAGCAGGCGCCAGGTTGAGATTCATAGGAAGAATTCTAAGAAAATGTGACTCATCGACGAAAGAAGTAGCTTACAAAACGCTTGTTCGTCCGATTCTTGAGTATTGCTCATCAGTATGGGACCCTTACCAGGTTGGATTAATAGAAGAGATAGACATGATCCAGCGAAAAGCAGCGCGATTCGTCATGGGGACATTTAGTCAGCGCGAGAGCGTTACGGAGATGCTGAACAAGCTCCAGTGGCGGACACTTCAAGAAAGGCGTTACGCAATACGGAGAGGTTTATTATCGAAATTACGAGAGAGCACATTCCGGGAAGAGATGGGCAACACATTACTACCGCCCACATATATCTCGCGTAATGATCACAACGAAAAGATCCGAGAAATTAGAGCAAATACGGAGACTTACAAGCAGTCGTTCTTCCCACGCACAATTCGTGAATGGAACAGGGAAGGGGGGATCAGATAGTGGTACAATAAGTACCCTCCGCCACACACCGTAAGGTGGCTCGCGGAGTATAGATGTAGATGTAACACTGTATCAACACCAGAAATGATCCGTCAACTAGCCGGCACTCAGATAAGGTGTTGCCTGCTGAACGACGAATAATACAGAAGGAAGTCGAGAAGATGCCTCGAGACAACATAATTGAATCTTCATACAATTCTTGGTCCTCTCCTGCGGTTCTTGTGTTGCAGGGCGGCACATGGGGCTTCTGCATCGACTACCAACGGCTGAGCAGAATCACAAAGAATGATACCTAACAACTGCCGTGCACTGACGTATCCATAAACTGCTTGAGAGGAGCCAACTGCTTCTCAATAATGGTCTGGCAGTCATATGAGTACTACCAGAAAATCGATGTTGACGAGGCTGATCGTGAAATGACTGCCTTCGTAGCTCCTGAGTTCAAAGTTATGTCGTTTGTACTACATAACACTCCAGCCAACTTTGAGCGTACGTTGAAGTACCTGCTTCTAGACGTTAAAAGAATGACATGTCTCTGCTATCTGCATCGCACAGTCGCTTTTTGGATGACAGATGTAAACCATTTAACCGACGGATAACCATGCTGAATTGTGATGAGACTGCAGGCCTTAGCCTGAATATGAAAAAGTGCCTTTTCGCTGCCCAAGAAATAGAATTCCTGAGGCATCTGTTCAGAGAAAATAAGAGCTTTCACGGATTTTGCGGTTCCTCCGCACATTCAAGATGTGAAAAGCTTTTCGAATGTGCTTTTACAACACGCAATTAATAAAGGACTTCTATTGTCAGTGCACAGCCCTAGTAAGACTTACTATAGCATAATGCCAGATTTTCCCAGAATGGGGAGCAAAATAGCTCTTTCCTTGTCCTTAAGGAAGCGCTAACAGCTCATCTAGTTCTAGCATTGTATGATAGGAATAGTCCTTCGCACCGATAGTAGCAGATATGGGATAGGTGCAGTTTAAAGTACAAATCCAGACGGCGATAGCTTATGCTTTCAGAGTTCTCTCCAAGAGCAAACACTCTAAACGAAAGATGCTGCCATCAAGAAACTCCAGACATATTTATTTGGCAGACCATTCACTATTGTGACAGAACACCATTCTCCATGCTCCTTCGAGGCTTCGGTACCAATTCCACAGGCTGCAGCACCATTCCATCAAATTGGACTCAGTCTCTTGGGTAGGTTCCCAAAGTCGACAAATGGATCAATGGATATTGTTCTGCTGTGACTTCCTCATCTGATATGCTGTCACCAAAGCAGCACAGACTGCTGAGGCTCTGTAAATCGCAAAGTTCCCTGTAGAAGACATCCGTTTAAAGCATGTGGCCGAGAATTCAGCAATAAAAATATACTATTACTACTAGTGTTTAGGAAAGTAACAGAAGTTTAATATGTTTTCTTGTTCCATTTTGAAATGATAGCATTCACCTTATGTCTGCTACAGTCCTTTTCTGAAATTACATTACCCTGGAAAACAAACGTTTTACCAAATGCGAAAAATAGTTCCACGGTACAAGATGGTAATGTGGTTAGGAACAAATATTGTTATGAAATTTAAAAGTGTTGCAATCGAAAAAATCTTGCCAATACCCCATTTAATGTGTCACATTATCAATCTGCTATATACAGTAATCGATATGTGAAAGCAAATTAAAAAGAAATATTACCAAAAACCACTTAAAAGTTAAAACCATTTTCAAATAAAAGCAATTGGCAGTTAACAAAAAATTTCCACTCCCAAGACAGAGGAAATTGTTAGTATCTTAAATAAACTCGGGTCATTTGCACATATCACGTGTTCTATGGTGGGAGATCGTCTTCCGTTTCAAGGCACAGAACGGTGACCGGTAGGCGAAGTATGGCTTAAACATCCACAAATTATATAACTAGTTTTATAAATATTCTGAATTTTTCTCACCATAAAACTCTGCAACTGAAGAATTAGCAGTATCCTCCAAATAGCTTTAATGAGAATATGTTATGCAGCACTTACATATGTAGATGTCGTAATATTTATAAACGCTGCGCAAGCCACAACCTCACATCTCACAGCAACAAAAACAGCAGAAAATGCCATAAGCTGATAACGGTGGCTTCTAGTGCGCATTCCTTCCAGTGGTTCTGAACTCTGTCACTAGACTGAAACAGTGATGAGGAAAAATCATGCGTTTCAAAGTATGCTATCCTCCAGGTACAACACTCACTCCCACTAAATATTTTGTGTAAGAAATAGATACGAGAGTCACTCCAAAAGTAATGCACACTATTTTTGTAAAAATACAGTTTTCATTCTGCATGTGTGGAAGTTATACAGTGTGTAGATACATCCTTCCCGCTTGCTTTCAAACTTAGTTTCAACCTGTTCTCGTGAGTGGCGCCGTCATAGTATGTCTTCAAGATGGGTGTTACACTTGACGTTCGTCAGAAGCAACGTGCTGTCATAGAATTCCTGTGCTGTGAAAACGAGACAGTGGGAAACATCCACAAGAGGTTGAAAAAGGTGTATGGAGATGCTGCTGTCGATCGCAGTACAGTTAGTCGGTGGGCAAGCAGGCTACGTGATGAAAGCGGGCACGGCAATACTGAGGATTGTCCTCGCAGCGGCAGGCCTCGTACTGCACACACTCCAGACAATGTGTAGAGAGTTGACGTATTGGTGACTGCTGACAGACGCATCACAGTGAACGAATTGTCATGCTACGTTGGGACAGGGGAAGGAAGTGTTTGCAGATTACTGAAAACGTTGGCGTTAAAAAAGATTTGTGCCAGGTGGTTTCCCAGGATGTTGACAGTGGCTCACAAGGAAACAAGAAAAACGGTATGCAGCAAACTTTTGGAACAGTACGAGTATGGTGGAGATGAATTTCTTGGAAGAATTGTGACAGGTGATGAAACATGGCTCCATAATTTTTCACCAGAGACGAAGAGGCAATCAGTGGAGTGGTATCATGCAAATTCACCCAAGAAAAAAAATCAAAACCACACCTTCTGCTGGAAAAGTTATGGCTACGGTGTTTCTCGATTCCGAAGGACTCTTGCTTGTGGACATCGTGCCAAGTGGAACCACCATAAATTCTGATGCATATGTGACGGCACTGAAGAAACTTCAAGCTCGACTGAACCGTGTTCGACCACATCGGCAAAAGCAGGACGTTTTGTTGTTGCATGACAATGCACGGCCACATGTCAATCAAAAAACCGTGGAAGCGATCACAAAACTCCGATGGACAACACTGAAACATCCATGTTACAGTCCTGACCTGGCTCCATGTGACTATCGTCTCTTTGGTAAACTGAAAGACTCTCTTCGTGGAACAAGGTTTGAAGATGATGACTCCCTTGTGCATGCTGCCAAACAGTGGCTCCAACAGGTTGGTCCGGAATTTTACCGTGCAGGTATACAGGCGCTGGTTCCAAGATGGCGTAAGGCAGTTGAGAGGGATGGAAATTATGTGGAGAAATGAAAATATTGTTCCTAAAGGATGTATCTATACACTATAAAACTTTGAAACATGTGGAATAAAAGATGGATTTTTAAAAAAATAGTGTGCATTTCTTTTGGAGTGACCCTCGTACAAGAGTCTTACACAGCGGCACATAATATGTTTAAAGCACAGAATGATAGCCAAATTTTCCACTTATCCATAGCCTATTATACTTGCACACCATTCTCTACAGTACTGGCTGGAGAATGGAGTGCCGTAATGGTGTACATCAGTCTACGTGTTGAAGGTAACCGCTACGTGTTGTACAGTTAGCTCATGAGTCTACGCTCTGAATTCCATTCCGTGGACGCTATGGCCGCTTGAGACTGCAATACTGTGAAGGCCCTTGCTGGTGAGCTGAGTGAAAAGTGAAGAGTTTCCAGACGAAAATCTAATTTAATGCGGTGACTTATTTGGTCAACATCTTGATGGATACAATCATTCCGAGAGGTGCGTTTCTAACAATTTGAAAATATTATATAATGTACCAAAAGGACTACTACTAAATACTTTAGAAGAAAGTAAACCGTTATCTGTTTTAAATGAGCAACTTGAAATCAAAGACAAACATTTCTTTGGCATTTTTGATGATCTGCTTTAGAATCTTCACTCGTCTGTCTCTCGTTTTTTAAAATTATTAAAACCTTTATGAAATATTTTATTTTTACCTTGTAATTTTTTAGTATTTAGCCAAATATTATTTTATGACTGGCTATCTGTTTTTAGAATGTTTACTTATAACGCTTTAAGGCTGCATAATGCTAATTCACATCCTTTAATTTTTGACACTACGGTTCATAGTATTATAATTTCAAGTTTCTTCCATTTTCATTATTTTTGTTTGTTTATAAGGCTGGCATGCAACATAAGACATAGCAATGGCTCTACAAATCATCACATGTAAAAATTGCAAACTACATAGGAACTTCATAGACAATATTTCATAAATATACACAAGTACTTTGCCCTCTCGATTACTTTCTTTCTTAGTATTGATCTGTAAGAATTAATAATTATGTATCGAGTAATCTATATAAATGGAAGTCTCTTATTACACCATGAAATTGTATCTGTGCATCATGTACTACAACACGTCAGTTAACGAATTTTGCAGCCTCCTCATTGGAAAGCGCCCTGATGGAGCGTCTATCGTTTCAATAAAAATATGTTGCTGCTCAATAGTACGTCGTCTGACGTGACAGTATTTGCCATTTGACTTTCACAACAACTTCGTTGGAAAGAAGCCTGCTGCCACATCTTTGGAAATGGCGTCTATCCTCACCGTGGCAACCACTAGTTTACCTATCGACTTTACAGCAAATTCAGTGGAAATAAGTCTGCTGCCACATCTTTGGAATGGCGTCCATCCTCACCATGGCAACCACTAGTTTACCTATTGACTCTACAACTTCAGTGGAAAGAAGCCTGCTGGCACATCTTTGGAACGGCGTCTAATCTTACCATGGAAATCAGTGGTTCGAAATGGTTCACTAACAGGCCTAGGGAGGGCAGCCCAAGTACTGTCAAAACAATGTTCATTTAACTTACATGTTTAAATAATTTTAACGCTTATTAACTAACAATAGCTGTTGAACCAGCAAAGTTTTATGTGCGTTTATTTTTCTTTCTTGTTACTGTTCTTTTAACTATGGAATTTTACGTTGTTATTCGACCTATAGCCCATTGGTTAGCGATGACATCATTCTGTCAGAAGCAGCCGGAGCCTCCAGTATATATAGTAAGACCTGCGCTGGTTTCTTCAGTAGTGATTTGCCACCAGAAGAAGCTTCTTGCTCATTGGTAATTCATAGTTTTATGACTTTGTAGCTTTATAAATTTTATTTAAAGTATGTAGCCCTCTGATCAAACTTTGCATTTGACTTGTAGGTCTGAAGATGACCACAGTTGTGGTCGAAACCAGTCACCGGAATAAACAATTTGTGATTAAGACTGATTCTTAATAGTAAATATTAGTAATAACACTGTTGCTCCCGCAATGTATTCAAAAGTAATTACATTCATTTTACATTCAATCTCTCCAGGAGATAGCACTGACTCTGCGGGCGGAGAGGCTTATGTGTTCGCATGAACCTGAGGGCTCTGCCGGCAATAGCGCAGCTACTGGACGAGATTGCCCTGCCGGGTAGGTCTCAGCAGATGAACCACACCAAATGTGTTCTACAACGTCCTATCTCTCCTGCATCCATTCCCACAGAGCTTCCCGAATTCCCCGCGTTCCCGATCCCAGGTGTGATACAATCCGTGCCGAGGGGTGTGTGGCACTTAGGAAGATGTGTCAGTAACGGAGCCTCAGGGATGCCAGACGACATCCTCTAGTAATTAGCCTTGCGTCGCGTGGAGTTCCTTGGTGTTGATCTGACATGTCCCCAATTCTCGTCGGACCAAAATTTCTTTGACAGCATTTGTAACGACACACTGATTGCAATAAAATCGCTTTTTTCCTCTTTCAATACGAACTCATTTTTTGAATGATCTCAATACATCCGTCTTTTATGCAGTAGAACTAGCAGGCAGATAAAGTGATGTTTAAACACTTATAAATATATTATGTGCAAACATTCTATTTTGGTTAACATTTGAGTCTGTGAACAGCCATGTTTAATTTTTAAAAATGTCTTTACGTACACAGTAGCATGACAATTACCAACGTACAGAACATACAGGGCGATTTAAAACTACGTAACATTAAAGTGGGAGGAATATGTACCTATTACACACGCGCGAAACATGTATGATATTCAATTACGACTGCTGCGAGCTTTATTGTTTTCCTGTTTTATAGTTGGTGTTCCATAATGGCTGACCAATGTACAATGGAAGAAAAGAGTTCTAGCAAGCTTGATTGAAGTGCATGGATCGTTGACTGTGGTCTGCCGAATGTTTCAGGATCGATTTGTAAGTAACGCACAAAGCCGTTCAACAATTCGCTGCATTTGCCAAAAGTTGTAGAAACTGGATTTGTAGCAGGCGACTGCGAGGATAAACGGGACGACCAACACCAGAAGATCTGAAAGGTGTATTGCAGAGTCCTTCGAAGTTTGCTAGACTGTGCCGTTTTGAAACTGAGAGTTCCCAAACAACTGTGTGACGTATCTTGAAATACGACGTACCACACTCAGGTTTTTCAGTTTCTAACAGTGAACCAATTCGAGTTTAATGCTGTTCAATTTTAGCGGAACTAATGAATATTCAGAATCAAATTTGGGACGTATCGCTGTTCACAACGACATTGCGACAGTGAAATTGCTCGTGAAAATCAGGAAGCTGAATGTCTGATGTGCTTGACCGCCAGTGGAGTGGTAGAACCCTACTTATTTGATTTCCCTAAAATGAATGCAAACCTATACTTAACGACGTTGCAAGAGTGTACCATTGATGAGATTCCGCTACAATACTACTCCTGGTATCCTGTTACAGGGGAAATTGAACATACTCATATACATCACAAAACAAAGGCGGACGGATCTCAAAGGAAACAACAAAATCATGACAAGGACAAACGATGTGGGTTCTCGGACAGGATAAAACTAGAAACTTGGAATGCACGAGAACTGGGATAAAAAGAACAACAACTAAACATTGAGTTGAAGATCAGAAACAACAGTATGGCAGTAATAGCTGAAACGAAAAATAAACTAAACGGGACAAAGAATTTGGATGGTATGAATAGCTTTATTTAGAGTGGAGTGAGCACAGAAAGTAGAGCAGTAACAATATTTTTAAAAAAATGAATAAAAATAAAAAAATACACAGCTATACCTTCACAAATGAAAGAATAGTTTCAGTAAGGCTGAAAATGTGAAATTGGAGAAAGGAGAGAGGCTAACCGCACAATAATAGATGTATATTCCTATGAACAAGGAGCCGGCCGAAGTGGCCGCGCGGTTCTGGCGCTGCAGTCTGGAACCGCGAGACCGCTACGGTCGCAGGTTCGAATCCTGCCTCGGGCATGGATGTGTGTGATGTCCTTAGTTTAGTTAGGTTTAACTAGTTCTAAGTTCTAGGGGACTAATGACCTCAGCAGTTGAGTCCCATAGTGCTCAGAGCCATTTGAACCATTTTTTATGAACAAGGAAGGGAAGCAAGAGCAAAAGAACGTAAATACAGACTGGGGACACATAACAGCATGTTAGATCCAAGCGACAACGGAGGCTACAGGGAAGAAAAAGAAATTTAAGCGTAGATAGGGCGTCAAAATATGGACTGATAATATAGCAAATGCAATTAAAGAGAACCAAATACCTTACATTACAAACTACGGAACGATAGACATTAAAGGAAACCGCAGTGTAAACAAAAACGTAACGTCTAACGCTTTCTTGGACGACAGTGCTGTGTTGGGTTGCACGACTCACACGCCTCTTCCAGTTGACTCATACCCTGTGCGTGCAGCCTATCCTCTTCCTTGGGTCATCAGCTACGTCACTCACCGTTTAATTCTTCTCCGAAGACTGGATCAGGTCAAAGGGAATAACATTAACCAATCTTGTCAGTTCAACAGCAATATATTTTCAACTCTCATCCCAAAGTAACAATTATTCTGTACAAACTCCAGCAAGCCAACTGGTTCCGAGATAAACGTCAGAATCGACTAAACACTCACACAATTACATACGTTCTGCCTCATGCAAAGCCAAGAAATGATGTAAGAGTCTCTATACAATACACGCTTCATCTGTCTCTGTAACAATCCTCATGACACCACAAACCACGGAACATTATACAAACGCTCTTTGACTTTTTGATGTAACTTCCAAGGCGCTGCTGGTAACCACCCGTCGGGGCCACTCGACTGACGCAGCTCCGGGCTTCTCGTGACAGCTGTCCCTCCTGCACACACAGACATGTGTGGCGCAGTAAAAAGGCTCTCTCATCCTCGTCGTTAAAATATAGGGTGTTCGAGACGGTGGAGAGCCAAGTGTTTCTAGAATTTACCCCTAAATTCTCGAAGCACTACAAACTGCGTTAAGATGAAACTGAGAGAATCCCGCCAGGACTCCTGGGAGAGAATGATATGAAACAATGAAAATTATCTACAAGGTAGACAAGAGTTTGCTTATAAACTGCTGCAAGAACTTAACATACAGGTAAAAGATTGGGCATGGTTGCTTCTAATAGACAAATGAACTTGAATAAAACGCTATCAACGATGTGGGTAGAAAACAATGATAAAATGGAACTAACGAAAATAGACCAGAGCAGAGAAGAATATGAAATGTACCAAGGAGACAATATTACATTGGAGGAGATACAAGAAGCGCTAAAGCAAGTGAAGGATAAACAGAGCCGATAACACAGAGAAGAACAGAACGGCGCCCTGAGGGGATGGTTGCTCCGAGGAGGGCGGTGGTAAGCACATTAGAGAGGGAACAGCGTCAAGTTGTGGCTCCGCTAGGATTCGTTAGCATCATGTGAAACCTTCCCGTCTCCTCTATACCTCTTTTGTTATTGGTAACCTTCCCTTGTACAATAACCTATGAAACCTTCCCTTAGGATTTCTATCTCTTGCTTAATAATAACAAATGAAATCTTCCCTTTGAAATTTATTCTCTTTCTCAGTCTTCGCATACAAATTTAATTGCTGCTTTTTAAAAGTGATTTTCGGATTATTTCGATGAAACATAGAATGTGTCGTCGCCGTGTGGCCCTCAGTCGTTACGTGCAATAACCCAAAAATATTCCTTACCGCGCGACTGCTACGGTCGCAGGTTCGAATCCTGCCTCGGGCATGGATGTGTGTGATGTCCTTAGGTTAGTTAGGTTTAAGTAGTTCTAAGTTCTAGGCGACTGATGACCATAGATGTTAAGTCCCATAGTGCTCAGAGCCATTTGAACCATTTGTTCCTTACCTTTTTTACTGTTACTGGATCGCCATCTGACTGCTACATCGAACTACGATATGAATATACTTACTCTGGTTTACTATACTCTATTAGCTGCTGGTGGGCTTTCATAATAAGTGGCTGTATTTATTACCAAAGCTGACGTTATTCTTTAATAGCAAAGCTGACGTTATTCTTTAATTAATTTGACTAAAGTTACGTAATTCATAGTTAAACTTTTTCTTGACAACAATAAAATTTTGCAAAGTTTTACGTTGATGGTTTTTGGGATGGATTGTAATTAGAAATGCAATATTGCTGGCAAAAGTTATTATATTCTAAATGAAATGATTTTACAAACGTTCAAATGGGACTTACTTTTTACAATAATCTTACAACTAGCATTGCGCAAACATACCTTCAGTAGTCTTGAGTTTCTCAAAAAAATAATTCAATAATATTAGTTCCTCTTATGATAATAGCTAGCTGATGCCTCTGTACATCCGTTTATAATCTCTTGTAAATCATAGCTAGTGGCTGGCAGGTACACCGCTCCTCTCAACCTGCTACCGACTCGCTTCACATCTCGCTTACTACTGACTTCCTACGAACGCTGAAGTGCGGTCTCTCCTGCCAACAATGTTTTCTGGTGCAGACAATCCCTGCTACCATCACAAAATATATTAATGCGCGGTCTTTCCCGCTCTTTTCTTAAAATGTATCCATACGCGGTCTCTCCCGCCCCTTTAAAAATTATATCAATTTGCGGTTTCTCTTGTCAACAATACTTTGGTGCAGACATTCTCTGCTGCCACAATTATTTCCAACATGACAAATATTAATTATTCCTACTTAATCCTATTAATAAAATATAAACATCTTTCATAAAGTGTGGTTTGACAATAGACAATAGAAATACACATGTCTTACACATGGAATGGACGAAGCTGCAACGCTCGCATACTTTTGAGGCATACTTTTCTAAACGACCACTCAATCATCGCCACGCAACGTGCATTCCGCACCCATTTTAATATTGCGCCCCGTGGCCGTGTTCATAGCCGGCAGTCGACTGTTTCATGATAAACCACTTCCGGTAGACTGGTGATGTGAAGAAAAAAACCTGGGCTTCCACGAATAGATAGGTCACAACAAAACACTGACATGGGAAGGCTTTCTATTTTGCTATCCTCTCAGCTCTCTGCACGCAAATTTTTAGCTGCGGTCGGGTTGTCTGTGCGTTCTCTGAGACGGATCCTTCATGAAGAACTAAAATTTCATCCTTAAAAACCGACTGTGGTGCAGGAGTTTAATAGACACGATTTTATTGTTCGAGAAAAGGCACGTGAGGCGCTTCTTGGCGTACCTCACGACGCACTTATTTTCTTCAGTGATGAGGCTCACTTCCAACTTTTGGCTTCTAGGAATAAGTATACTGGAGCCTTAATAACGCAGGCAACTTCATCAGCGTTTCTGTACATTCATCTCTTTGGGGTGATCTGCTCTGGTCACCGCTTTCGCCGGACTTAATCCCTTGTGACTATTTTTTTATGGGGCTGTCTAACATCATTTGTTTGCAGCGATCGCACTAGGAGCCTGGTTCATCTAAAGAGCAACAGTCGTCAAGCTGTCGTCGACATATGGGTACACGTCGATATGTTGGAAACAGTTGAACGAAACTTCCGAGTTTGATTAGAGCAATATATTGAGAATGATGGATGCCGTCTGCCTGGATATCATCCTAAAATTTAAATGTTGTATTTTATGCTGGTCAAAGAATTAAATATATATGTGCATTAATAATTCTAACCGAACTTCTAAACACGCAAGTTGTTCAGCCCCACCCTCTATTAACGCAGACCTTATCGAATTTGGAGCATTAATTTTAGACCTGAGGGTATGGTACTTACTAAGTGAAAGTTGGCAGTGGAAGATGATACCAGGCCCTTGGAGAGTGGAGAAAGTAACGTCATTCTATAAAAAAGGAACTAGAAAGGCTTATGAAAATTGCAGAAGAATAAGAATGAGATTTTCACTCTGCAGCGGAGTGTGCGCTGATATGAAACTTCCTGGCAGATTAAAACTGTGTGCCGGACCGAGACTCGAACTTGGGACCTTTGCCTTTCGCGGGCAAGTGCTCTACCATCTGAGCTACACAAGAACGACTCACGCCCCCTCCTCACAGCTTTACGCCTGCCAGTACCTCGTCTCCTACCTTACAAACCTTACAGAAGCTCTCCTATGAATCTTCGCTGGAGGGCTTCTGTAAAGTTTGGAAGGTAGGAGACGAGGTACTGACAGACGTAAAGCTGTGAGAACGGGGCGTGAGTCGTTCTTGGGTATTTCAGATGGTAGAGCACTTCCCGCGAAAGGCAAAGGTCCCAAGTTCGAGTCTCGGTCCGGCACACAGTTTTAATCTGCCAGGAAGTTTCATACAGAAGAATAAGTTTGTTGATCACTGGCTATAAATTATCTGCACGAATGATTAATAACAGACTGCAAAGAATAGCTGACGCCCTCTTCCAAGAGGAACAAAATGGTTTTAGAGAAGAACGAACACCCACTGATGATGTTAGGCCTACAATAGCGCGTCAGATAAGTTAAAAGAGATGAGAATATTATCTGGCAACCCATATTGCATTTGCAGATTATGAAAACGCCTTCGATAGAATGAAAAGAGGGAAAATAGGGAAAGACGAGGTTATCGTAAACATTTAACACAAATGATAAAAATGTTGTCTTTAAATAACGTACTTTTAATTAGTACATGCAACGGGAGAATGTGACAATAGCACTTAACAGAAGAGTACAAAAAGGGTGCAGTCTCTCACGCACTTTATTTAACATATATAATGGCGATATTGTTAGACAATGGAAATAAAAAGTTAACCCGGGAATGAAATAAATTTCTAGGAACATACCTTTCAGTACTGTGCTCTTTGTCGATGACCAAATACTTTTACAAAAGACGGAAGATGATTTCCACATCGCTTGGACTCACTAAACAAACTCTATAACTATAGAGTATCGCAAAATAAAACCAAAGTAATAGCTTTTACAGGAAAATAGGCAGGACATTATGAAACACCGCTAAATGGAAAATCAGTTGAACAGGTATCTGGTTTTCAGTTAGTATGATGCGATATACGTTATGAATATGATAAAGACCTCCATTACGTCAAACAAGTTTCGAAAGATATTTAGCACTATATATAAAACCCCAGCCAGTAAAAGCGGTAAAGATAGACAAAATTCTACAAAGTAATAGCTTCACCCATGCTCACATTCAGATATGAGACCCGGTCGGTAAATAAGGAAGACCAAAGAAGAAAATACTGGGCTGACATGAAATTTTTAAAGAAAGTAAAAGCACGGTTTCTGAGAGATCAATACCTGGACTCTGCCTCGTGATGTATTATCTGTAATGAGTAATTGTGCACTTGGAGAAATACGACTCAAGTAAATCTTCTATTTGTTGTGTTAATTTGCTCGTTAATCATTTCTGCTCGCGTCCAGCTTTCCTACGACGACAGTTGCCTCGTCACTCTGTAGTCCATCTCCCTTTACCACTGTGTACGATGTTGTACACAAGACAACGCTGACTGTTTCTATGTGTTCTGCAGTGAAGGCTGCATAATGAACTACCAGCTAAAATAATCTGTTTCCTTGTCTCAGTGAAGATATAATGACACGAAATAATGTGCAAAACCCATGGAGAAATTCAGATCATAAAAGTAATTGATAGTTAAGAAATTATAATGTATTCCATAAATGCGAATGCAATTCAGTGGGTGTCTATTCGAATAACAAGGAAGACCACGTCCGTCCACGATTTCCTTTCCCCCCAATGGTGCCACACCAATGGGAGAAGCCCTGCTAGTAGTCACGCCAGTCATTTATGTTAGCGTGCAGTTGGCAGCTTAAAAAATGACAGTGACTCAAATTCGAATTATTCGCCACGTTATGGAGGAGCCAGTCACATAGAGGTGTACAGATATTCTCATAAAAGTAAAGAACGCTAGTAGTTGTGTGTGTAGTAGAAGGATTAACACCTTTCCGACTCTGAGCGTAAGAACGCACCGTCTAAAAACACGCATGAAACTGCGCTGCGTCATTCGTACCATGTACTTCAAGGTTGTTATTAAAATATTTTCACCCCTAAAAAGGACACAGAATTTGGCTTCTTTACCAATTAATAACCCGTCCAAAGGCCTTCAACTTCAATAACTTTCTGCAGGCTGCGAGGAAATGAATCAATTAGGTGTATAACAAATCATTTTCTGCCCATCCTCCCACGAGTTGTGATGACTTTCTAAAGGTCATCATGGGTTCTTGGCGAGGGGTCCGGCCATTTTTGCAGCATGGTCCGTTCCGTCTTTGTCCATATCTTTCTTTGTCGTTTCAGCAGTAGCGATGTAGCCTCCCATTTTTGATAACGTAAACGGAAAGTGTTAGCAAACATAGAATGGAGAAATGAAGGTGACGGTACTGAAAATTATGAGCTGATGCTGATGCAATGGGGTTGACGTTGTATGGTTCAAATGGCTCTCAGCACCATGGGACATAACTTCTGAAGTCATCATTCCCATAGAACTTAGAACTACTTGAACCTAACTAACCTAAGGACATCACACACATCCATGCCCGAGACAGGATTCGAACCTGCGACCGTAGCGGTCGCGTGGCTCCAGACTGTAGCTCCTAGAACCGTTCGGCCGCTCCGGCTGACGACGTTGTATAGCGTATTGCTAAGAGACGACGAGTTGCAGAAGATGATGCTGATTTCGTTTCTCCCTGGTGACCAGCACCAAGTGAAGGGTGGAGAGCGAACGGAGGACGGGAACTGAGAGCTGACACTGAAGCTGCGGAAAAGGAGAAAAGTTGCTGAGTGTGGTTGAGAGTTGTGGCAACTGCAACGAACTATCTATGTTTTGGCAGCTAAGTGGGAGCAAGGAGGCATGAGGCATGTGGACCAAAAGTAACAGAAGACATTCTTTGCAGTAGGTGGGTTTGGACGTCGGGGTCGGAGAGTTTCATGATTATAGAGTCTTTATGGTGTTTGTGTTGTGATATGTTGAGATGTTGGTAGGACATGTTTTGAGGCATCAAGGGATCACAAATTTAGCATTGGAGGGCAGCGTGGAGGGTAAAAATTGCAGAGGGAGACCAAAAGATGAATACACTAAGCAGATTCAGAAGGATGTAGGTTGCAGCAAGTACTGGGAGATGAATAAGCTTGCACAGGATAGAGTAGCATGGAGAGCTGCATCAAACCAGTCTCAGGACTGAAGACTCACAACAACACATGTTGAGATTTGGAGATACTTCTTTCTTTCGAGGGATAGTATTTTAAGGATTGAGTATTTTGACATCTGGATGTGATAGTATGAAGGGATGTGTTTTAAGAGATTTTGGCGACATGATGGGAGTGAACTCCATAGGTTTTGGTGTGTCGGCCGGCACGGAGACTTTTGGATTCCAGAGGCAGGTGGGGTACCTGTTCTAGATCGTTAGCAGCGATCTTTTGAGGACATTGTGTCGTAGGATATTGACTGTGAAGTGGGATGGGTTTTGCTTGGCGTTTCTTTTCCTTACTTGGAGCCAGCGGAGAGGAAGGTAGGGCTGATGCGATCTCAGCTGCGGTATGTGAGGAAGGTGCAGGTGTGGTTGTTGCTGGAGTGGGCGTGCCTGAGGTTGTTGCTGGGGTAGGCGTGCCTGATGCTTCTGCCTCTGGACCCAGATGTAATCATGACGGCGGTGGTAACGAAGCAGCAATAAGTGCTGACTGGTGCAGTTCTACTGTTAGTGGTCGACATGGTGGTGGTGGTAGTGGCGGCAGTGGCGGCGATGATGATGGAGCTGCAGCACGTGTTGGAGTGATGTCATCTACAAATGAGGCCAGTTAAATCTAGGGATGCAGTGTGTGTGAGTGGGTCGACAGAGGGCGTCATCCGAGTAGAGGGGAACGTGGAAAAGGTGGGGAGGGCAGGAGAGAACAGTAATATCTACATCTACATACATACTCCGCAATCCACCATACGGTGCGTGGCGGAGGGTACCTCGTACCACAACTAGCATCTTCTCTCCCTGTTCCAATCCCAAACAGGACGAGGGAAAAATGACTGCCTATATGCCTATGTACGAGCCACAATCACTCTTATCGTATCTTTGTGGTCTTTCCGCGAAATATAAGTTGGCGGCAGTAAAATTGTACTGCAGTCAGCCTCAAATGCTGGTTCTCTAAATTTCCTCAGTAGCGATTCACGAAAAGAACGCCTGCTTTCCTCCAGAGACTCCCACCCGAGTTCCTGAAGCATTTCCGTAACACTCGCGTGATGATCAAATCTACCAGTAACAAATCTAGCAGCCCGCCTCTGAATTGCTTCTATGTCCTCCCTCAATCCAACCTGATAGGGATCCCAAACGCTCGAGCAGTACTCAAGTGTAGGTCGTATTTGTGTTTTATAAGCGGTCTCCTTTACAGATGAACCACATCTTCCCAAAATTCTACCAATGAACCGAAGACGACTATCCGCCTTCTCCACAACTTCCATTACATGCTTGTCCCACTTCATATCGCTCTGCAACGTTACGCCCAAATATTTAATTGACGTGACTGTGTCAAGCGCTACACTACTAATGGAGTATTGAAACATTACGAGATTCTTTTTCCTATTCATCTGCATTAATTTACATTTATCAATATTTAGAGTTAGCTGCCATTCTTTACACCAATCACAAATCCTGTCCAAGTCATCCTGTATCCTCCTACAGTCACTCAACGACGACACTTCCCGTACACACAGCATCATCAGCAAACAGCCGCAAATTGCTATCTACCCTATCCAAAAGATCATTTATGTAGATAGGAAACAACAGCGGACCTACCACACTTCCCTGGGGCACTCCAGATGATACCCTCACCTCCGATGAACACTCACCATCGAGGACAACGTACTGGGTTCTATTACTTAAGAAGTCTTCGAGTCACTCACATATTTGGGAACCAATCCCACATGCTCGTACCTTAGTTAGGAGTCTGCAGTGGGGCACCGAGACAAACGCTTTCCGGAAGTCAAGGAATATGGCATCCGTCTGGTACCCTTCATCCATGGTTCGCAAGATATCATGTGAAAAAAGGGCGAGTTGCGTTTCGCAGGAGCGATGCTTTCTAAAGCCGTGCTGATGCATGGACAGCAACTTCTCTATCTCAAGGAAATTCATTATATTCAAACTGAGGATATGTTCGAGAATCCTGCAACAAACCGATGTTAAGGATATTGGTCTGTAATTTTGAGGATCCGTCCTTCTACCCTTCTTATATATAGGCGTAAAGTCGCTCTTGACTTTACGTTGGGCAAGAGATTCGCGATAAATGCAGTAAGTATGGGATGAAGAAGGTAGTGGAGGTGGGAGTGATGTGCAAGAGCGACTCGATTACTATGAACGTTGGGCTGTGGGTTGACACTTCTTAGAATGATTCAAGCAACGGTGGTGACAAACAGGCAATGAAACGGTGGTGACTGCCTGACAGAGGTGAAGACTGGCAGTGAAGATGTGTGCTGGCGATCACTGGTGACGGCCAGCAGGGAGAATGAGGTCTGGTCGCAAAGGCGACGACTGTCAGTGATGACTGACAGCAAAGCCGATGACTGGCAGCGATGATTGGCAGTGAAGGCGGTGATGGTCAAAGAGGCCTGGCGGCAAAGGTGATCACGCAGAAGACAACTGTGACTGGTGGAAACTTTTCCCTGTCGAGATTCCAGCTCTGAGAGCAGCCCAGACAGTTGTTATTCCACAGTGGAAGAGGGCCTCTAGCGGTCAGATGTCTCTGAATATAAGTTTTCAATAGAGTTTAAGTGTGGTGCACAAGGAGGCCAGTCGAGGAGACAAATCTCACTCTGTTCTGCAAACCACTTCTGCTCTATCGTTGACATATGTATAGGAGCCTGGTCCTGCTGGAAACAGGTTGCTTCCTCAGGACACAGTTATCGTACTGACCTTAAATCAGTCATAATGTGGGTATACTGGTCCGCGTCAAGTTGACATTCCAAGTCTACGGGAACACATCCAACTCGAATTTGCCACAAAAAAGCGGCCACTGCGAGATGACTCATGGATAATTTGGGTCCTAAACTGGCACCTCGCGGCCTGTATACCTCTACTGAAGCATGATTCACTGAGGGCAGTAACGATTCGACGGAAAATATCACGTTCTGGCAGTCACGGATGATATTTTCTCGGCAAACACTAATCGTTAGAGTTGATGGTCATCGCGGAGCCTCTCCCTGAAGGCTGCACGCTTGCTAAGTGATCCGCCCTCCCAAAGCCGGTGCTGAACAATATCCACGAACACAGGAAATGCAGAAAGTTTCATCTGCACCGCGTTTAAAAAAGAATTTTCAGTAGTTCATTGTCCTCGACAAGCGGTGTCAAACGCCAAAGTCTTTATCCTACACACCGACTGGATTACACAGCATCTAGATAGGGTTTTATGTGTCATTGACCAGCGTACTCAGGAACGCTACATTGTGCCCCGGCCTCCAACTCCGTAAGTGCCTCGACTGAAAGAATTGTGTTACAGGTATCTGACCTTGCTCGTGTACTGTCAGTGGCTGTTATAGAACTCACCCTGACAGACTGTCAATCTCTTACAATGTGTTGTTGTTGTTGTTGTTGTTGTTGTTGTTGTTGTGGTCTTCAGTCTTGAGACTGATTTGATGCAGCTCTCCATGCTACCTTATCCTGTGCAAGTTTCTTCATCTCCCAGTACCTCCTGCAACCTACATCCTTCTGAACCTGCTTAGTGTATTCATCTGTTGGTCTCCCTCTACGATTTTTACCCCCCACGCTGCCCTCCAATACTAAACTGGTGATCCCTTGATGCCTCAGAACATGTCCTACCAACCGGTCCCTTCTTCTCGTCAAGTTGTGCCACAAACTCATCTTCTCCCCAATTCTATTCAATACCTCCTCATTAGTTACGTGATCGACCCATCTAATCTTCAGCATTCTTCTGTAGCACCACATTTCGAAAGCTTCTATTCTCTTCCTGTCCAAACTATTTATTGTCCCTGTTTCACTTCCATACATAGCTCCACTCCATACAAATACTTCCAGAAACGACTTCCTGACAAATCTATACTCGATGTTAACAAATTTCTCTTCTTCAGAAACGCTTTCCTTGCCATTGCCAGTCTACATTTTATATCCTCTCTACTTCGACCATCATCAGTTATTTTGCTCCCCAAATAGCAAAACTCCTTTACTACTTTAAGTGTCTCATTTCATAACCTAATTCCCTCAGCATCACCCGACTCAATTCTACTACATTCCATTATCCTCGTTTTGCTTTTGTTGATGTTCATCTTATACCCTCCTTTCAAGACACTGTCCATTCCGTTCAACTGCTCTTCCAAGTCCTTTGCTGTCTCTGACAGAATTACAATGTCATCGGCGAACCTCAAAGTTTTTATTTCTTCTCCATGGATTTTAATACCTACTCCGAATTTTTCTTTTGTTTCCTTAACTGCTTGCTCAATATACAGATTGAATAACATCGGGGAGAGGCTACAACCCTGTCTCACTCCCTTCCCAACCACTGCTTCCCTTTCATGTCCCTCGACTCTTATAACTGCCATCTGGTTTCTGTACAAATTGTAAATAGCCTTTCGCTCCCTGTATTTTACCCCTGCCACCTTTACAATTTGAAAGAGAGTATTCCAGTCAACATTGTCAAAAGCTTTCTCTAAGTCTACAAATGCTAGAAACGTAGGTTTGACTTTACTTAATCTTTCTTCTAAGATAAGTCGTAAGGTCAGTATTGCCTCACGTGTTCCAATATTTCTACGGAATGCAAACTGATCTTCCCCGAGGTCGGCTTCTACCAGTTTTCCCATTCGTCTGTAAAAAATTCTCGTTAGTATTTTGCAGCTGTGACTTATTAAACTGATAGTTCGGTAATTTTCACACCTGTCAACACCTGCTTTCTTTGGGATAGGAATTATTATATTCTTCTTGAAGTCTGAGGGTATTTCGCCTGTCTCATACATCTTGCTCACCAGATGCTAGAGTTTTGTCATGACTGGCTCTCCCAAGGCCGACAGTAGTTCTAATGGAATGTTGTCTACTCCCGGGGCCTTGTTTCGGCTCAGGTCTTTCAGTGCTCTAACAAACTCTTCACGCAGTATCGTATCTCCCATTTCATCTTCATCTACATTCTCTTCCATTTCTATAATATTGTCCTCAAGTACATCGCCCTTGTATAGACCCTCTATATACTCCTTCCACCTTTCTGCTTTCCCTTCTTTGGTTAGGACTGGGTTTCCATCTGAGCTCTTGATATTCATACAAGTGGTTCTGTTTTCTCCAAAGGTCTCTTTAATTTTCCTGTAGGCAGTATCTATCTTACCACTAGTGTGATAAGCCTTTACATCCTTACATTTGTCCTCTAGCCATCCCTGCTTTGCCATTTTGCACTTCCTGTCGATCTCATTTTTGAGACGTTTGTATTCCTTTTTGCCTGCTTCATTTACTGCATCAATTAAATTCAATATTTCTTCTGTTACCCAAGGATTTCTACTAGCCCTCGTCTTTTTACGTACTTGATCTTCTGATGCCTTCACTACTTCATCCCTCAGAGCTACCCATTCTTCTTCTACTGTACTTCTTTCCCCCACTGCTGTCAATTGTTCCCTTATGCTCTCCCTGAAACTGCACAACCTCTGGTTTAGTCAGTTTATCCAGGTCCCATCTCCTTAAATTCCCACCTTTTTGCAGTTTCTTCAGTTTTAATCTGCAGTTCATAACCAATAGATTGTGGTCAGAGTCCACATCTGCACCTGGAAATGTCTTACACTTTAAAATCCGGTTCCTAAATCTCTGTCTTACCATTATATAATCTATCTGATACCTTTTAGTGTCTTTTATGATTCTTGAACCAAATGTTAGCTATGATTAAGTTAAGCTCTGTGTAAAATTCTAACAGACGGCTTCCTCTTTCATTTCTTACCCCCAATCCATATTCACCTACTATGTTTCCTTCTCTCCCTTTTCCTTCACTCGAATTCCAGTCACCCATGACTATTAAATTTTCGTCTCCCTTCACTATCTGAATAATTTCTTTTATCGCATCATAAATTTCATCAATTTCTTCATCTGCAGAGCTAGTTGGCATATAAACTTGTACTACTGTAGCAGGCGTGGGCTTCGTGTCTATCTTGGCCACAATAATGCGTTCACTATGCTGTTTGTAGTAGCTTACCCGCACTCCTATTTGTTTATTCATTATTAAACCTACTCCTGCATTACCGCTATTTGATTTTGTGTTTATAATCCTGTGTTCACCTGACCAAAAGTCTTGTTCCTCCTGCCACCGAACTTCACTAATTCCCACTATATCTAACTTTTACCTATCCATTTCCCTTTTTAAATTTTCTAACCTACCTGCTCGATTAAGGGATCTGACATTCCACGCCCCGATCCGTAGAACACCAGTTTTCTTTCTCCTGATAACAACGTCCTCTTGAGTAATCCCCGCCCGGAGATCCGAATGGGGGACTGTTTTACCTCCGGAATATTTTACCCAAGAGGACGCCATCATCATTTAACCATACAGAAAAGCTGCATGCCCTCGGGAAAAATTACGTCTGTAGTTTCCCCTTGCTTTCAGCGGTTCGCAGTACCAGTACAGCAAGGCCGTTTTGATTATTGTTACAAGGCCAGATCAGTCAATCATCCAGACTGTTGCCCCTGCAACTATTGAAAAGGCTGCTGCCCCTCTTCAGGAACCACACGTTTGTCTGGCCTCTCAACAGATACCCCTCCGTTGTGGTTGCACCTACGGTACGGCCATCTGTATCGCTGAGGCACGCAAGCCTCCCCACCAACGGCAAGGTGCATGGTTCATGGTTCATATATTATTAGTGAAATTTTGTGAATAATTCTCAGTTATTGCGCTAAACAGAGGTGGTAAATTTAAACGTTAGACTCCACGGAGGTCATTCTCAGCCAGAAATGACTCATTTATCAATGGCCAAAATTCCGTCGTACCTTCTGTGGGAAATTAGCTGCACGGCATCGACATGTGTTTCGTATAATACAATGGAGCGCTTCATGGCAAAAAAAAATAGTTGAACCAGATGGATGTGTCTGTTATGGTAAAAAAAAGAGAATCAAATGGTTTTTATTATGTGGTAATTTACATATACAGGTTATAACCCTACCACTACTACTGTAATTTAGTATGCTTTTACCCAAATAACGGAAACCCTGTCTCAATGTCGCCACGTATAACCCTCTCGCTGAAATTTAATTTCGTTTCCAAGTAAAGTACACTATGGAAGGATAGTCCTGTTTATAGGAAATGCTAATCAATAGATTTACCCTTTTTACAGGATTTGACCGTGTGTTGTGTCCAATGGATAAGTAGATCAGACTACTCACTTCTTTTGCAAAGATCTTACCCAGCGGTTAGATAGAAACGCAGTATGAATAATATTATGCTGAAGCTGGGACAACACAGTTCCAAGTTCATTTAGTGGTTTAAAAACATATACTAATGGTCGCCAGCCTATCCAGGCAATAAAACAGTGAAGTATTGGAAAAGCAGAAGTATGAATTTTCCATACTTTCTTGTTGCTGTTTAATTTGGTTCTTCAAATTCATATTACTCCACTTAAACAATGTTGGACTACATCCTTATACATAACGTTTTTACAGAGAAAAATCCCAGTAGATAACTTCAAGAAAGCTAAAAAAAATGTATCCGGGGGGGAATCTTAGAAAAGTACTTTCCATAACAACAAACTTAAATACTTAGATACTCAAACACACACATTTATACTGAACACTTCAAGAAAACCTCTTTCATAGTGGAATTTACTTTAAAACGCTGTTATTCTTTGAACTAACTTGTATCGTCATTTAACAGATTCTGGTAACTTACCTACACTCTGAATTTTACGTAATCAAACTTTTACTATAACACTTTGCAATAGTTAAGAAAACTTTTTTATTAGTATTTACACAAAAACAATTTAAATGGTGCCTCTTTATAGTAACGGAGCACTTCATAAGTCTATAAAACAGGATACTCGTATTAATCTAACACCAAGAAGGGACCCCATATAGGTGTATGATTAGGATGAAATAACAGGCTGAACCAGTTTTTTTAAAGTTCAAGAATGACTATTAAAACACAGTTTAAATTAATGGTTCACGCTGTACAAAAGTAAAAATACAAAAAAATATCTTACCTGGTGCCGTAGGCTTGGTTGTGGCGAACAGTTACGACGGCTACACTACCCAAGTACGGCCTGCGAGTATCTTGCTGTATGGACTCAGTTTCTCTTCTTGGCGTCGTTCAATTTTACATACAGTAGCAGAACAACTCGCAGCTATGCCGTAAGCCGTTTTCAGTCTTCATCCGAGACATTTTTGGGCAAATCTGCGGACAAAGCTTCTCCTGCTCCACAAAGGTGTTGCCTTAATCGCTGCTGGCTAGGTCGGCCGCGGCGGCCGAGTGGTTCTAGGCGCTGCAGTCCGGAACCACGTGACTGCTACGGTCGCAGGTTCGAATCCTGCCTCGGGCATGGATGTGTGTGATGTCCTTAGGTTAGTTAGCTTTAAGTAGTTCTAAGTTCTAGGGGACTGATGATCAAAAAATGGCTCTGAGCACTATGGGACTTAACATCTGAGGTCATCAGTCCCCTAGAAATTAGAACTACTTAAACCTAACTAACCGAAGGACATCACACACATCCATGCCCGAGGCAGGATTCGAACCTGCGACCGTAGCGGTCGCGCGGCTCCAGACTGAAGCGCCTAGAACCGCTCGGCCACATCGGCCGGCGGGACTGATGACCTCAGATGTTAAGTCCCATAGTGCTCAGAGCCCTTTGAAACATTTTTTTGAACTACTGCCTACATACTGTGTGACTTACTTCCCGTGCTTGCTCTAGGTAGCGCGCCAATTCGCCCTTGCCACCTTTTCCACTCCCCAGAGTCACTTTCGTTTCAGACAAAAGCACATTTGCTTTTACATAACACCCTCATTGTTCCTAAGCGTAACCATTTCTTAAACTATCAAATTTACATCAACATGAACAATTTACACACACAAATATTTTTAAATACAAAATGTCATCGGAAAATTATTTAACGTAATAAACAATTTACATAGTATTTTACATACATTACTCACATACAATGCACAGAACTTCAAACTACAGTACAGCACACTTTACGACTACAGAAAATATAGTACCAATATCCGAAAATTTTAAAGCAAAAATAAATTATAAAAATTTAAATGAACCATAAACAAATAATGTTACAAGGTAAAGTCAGTTTATTCAGCTACAGCGACTATTTACGAACATACATGGCAAGCCACGTTAACATCACCACCAACTATGTTCGACATCAGAGTGCAATAACCACTCAGAGACTAAGTGTCAGTAATAGAAGTGGAGGGAATATAAAGCGTGTTGGGGGGACGCGGAAAATAGAACAGTAGTGATCGTAATGCGAAAATGGAGCGATTTATATCATGTCCAAAAAGACATGATCTTTGGCTTCCGAGCCAAGGGTTAAACCATTTCTAACACGGCTAAGTCCATAAACTGATCGTTTGCCACCGTGGTTAAAGTGTACTGCGCATGGCAAAATGGCGCTATCCAAAACTGGCACCAAGGCGACTGTGATGCACTATGGGCCATAGATGGCAGGTATCACTGATAGCTGCGGAGATGTGTACGGGCAAATGGATGCGCAACTGTTGAGCAACTTACCGCCCAGATGAACCAAGGGTTCACCAACAGTGTCTCTTCTACGAACGCTCGGTGAACGTCACTGTGTTCGGGCCTGATTCATCCACCCATGCTGGCTGCTGTACATCGGCGACGAAGGCTGGGATTTGCACGTCAATAGCGCAACTGGACGTCCACAGAGAGACGACAGATGGCCTTTTCAGATGAATCACGTATCATGTTCAACCGCACAGAGATCCCTTGGTGCGTACAGCGTGAAGCGTTTGGAAGGAAACAACCTGCAACCAGGAGGGTATGTTATGATGTGGGGAATGTTTTTTGGCATTCCCTGGGTGATATCGTCATTATGGAAGGTACACTGAATCAACACAAGTAAGCATCTAACCTTGGGGACCACGTCCACCCTACATGCAGTTTTTTTTTCCTCGGCACAGTATATACAGGGTGTAAATTTTAAGTTGACAAACTAGAGTAACTCGAAAAATAAGCTTCACACGAAAAAATGTGTAGAATCCAAAGTGGATTATTTTGGAGGAGGACATCTGCTGCCGCGTGGGATTAGCCGAGCGGTCTGAGGCGCTGCAGTCATGGACTGTGCGGCTGATCCCGGCGGAGGATCGAGTCCTCCCTCGGGTGTGGGTGTGTGTGTTTGTCCTTAGGATAATTTAGGTTAAGTAGTGTGTAAGCCTAGGGACTGATGACATTCGCAGTTGGTTGGTTGGTTGGTTGGTTGGTTGGTTGTAAGAAGAGACCAAACAGCGAGGTCATCGGTCTCATCGGATTAGGGAAGGATGGGGAAGGAAGTCGACCGTACCCTTTCAGAGGAACCATCCCAGCATTTGCCTGGAACGATTTAGGGAAATCACGAAAAACCTAAATCAGGATGGCCGGGCGCGGGATTGAACCGCCGTCCTCCCGAATGCGAGTCCTGTGTGCTACCACTGCGCCACCTCGCTCGGTCCTTCGCAGTTAAGTCCCATAAGTTTTCACATACATTTGAACGTTTTTGACATCTGCTGGTGTTAAAATTGGCCCGCCACCCCAGCCGCCTGGGGGTGCGGCGGGAGGCAACTTTAAAATTTCAAAGGGGAACCCCCAATTTTTATTGCAGAATCAGATTCTACATAAAAACTACATACATTTTATCGTAAACACTTGCTTTGATTCTTGATAGTTGGCGCTGCAATTCAAGAAAATCCATGTTCTCATTTTTGCGTGGAAAATGGTTACGGATAAATAAAAAATACTTATTTACTTCGTAAATTTTGATTAGGTAAAACTAAAACTCTCCCTCTCTCCCCATAGGGTGGGGTTTGAGAGAGAGGAATTAGCGTTTTATAAATGTTGACCCAAATATTAATTTTTTCCGCAGATTCGCATAAGTTTTGTTTGTTTGGGTGGTGATGAGGCCACACAACTTTTAATTATCAAACAGAGTCATCTAAGTAACTAAGTAGCTAACCATATATCCTACTTACTAACGAGTGAACTCATTAACTAAAAAACTGACTCACGAACCTAATTTTCCACGCAAAAATGAGAACATGGATCTTCTTGAATTACAACGGCAACTACCAAGAATCAAAACAAATGTTGAAGAGAAAATTTACGTAGTTTTTTTATGTAGATCAGATTCTTCAATAAAAGATGGGGGTTCTTATTTGAAATTTTAAAGTTGCCTCCCACCCCACCCCCAGGGAGCTGAGGTGGCGGGCTAATTTTAGCACCAGCACATGTCCCCCTCGAAAACAATCAACTTTGGATTCTACACATTTTTTCGAGTGAAGCTTATTTTTCGAGTTATAGTGGTTTGTCAACTTAAAATTTACACCCTGTACACCAGCAGGACAATGCGACGTATTACACAGCTCGCAGTGTACGCGCGTGGGTCGAAGAGTACCAGTATGAGTTTACCGTACATTGCAGGCCACCAAACTCTCCAGATTTAAAAGTAACCAAGAATCTGTAAGACCACCTCGATCGCCGGCTGGTGTGGCCGAGCGGTTCTAGGCGCTTCAGTCTGGAACCGCGCGACCGCTATGGTCGCAGGTTCGAATCCTGCCTCGGGCATGGATGTGTGAGATGTCCTTAGGTTAGTTAGGTTTAAGTAGTTCTAAGTTCTAGGGTATTGATGACCTCAGATGTTAAGTCCCATAGTGCTCAGAGCCATTTGAACCATTTGAACCACCTCGATCGGCCGCTCCCTGGCATGCGCACTCAACCAAGAAATATAGCGCATCTACCAACGATACTCTGCTCGACATGGCTCCACATGCCTGTCGGTATCTTTCACAACCATTGATTCTCTTACTGCACGTCTCGCGCTGCAAAAGGTGGTTTATTCAGACATTTGACATGTGGTCAGATTAATGTGACTGAATAGTGTGTTCTTTCTTTCTTTCACTGGTGCCATGTCCCGCGCTGACGCAGGGTCGGCATTGTTAGGAACGGATTTGCCAAGGTTAGTGGAAAGGGGGGCCAGATGCCCTTCCTACCGCCACCGCATACCACCCGGGATGGAATTAGTTACCCCTGCTGTCTGCATCGAGTGTAATTCATGGAATAGTGCAAGCGTGTTCAGATGTCTGCGAGTCGTATAACTGAGGCGAAACGTGGGGACCATCCCGGTATTCACCTAGTGGGGTGCGGAAAACCGCCTAAAAACCACATCCAGGCTGGCTGGCACTCCGACCGACGACGGTAATCCGCTGGGTGGATTCGACCTAGGGCCGTGCGCCTACCCGAGTCCAGGAAGCAGCTCATTAGCGCTCTCCGCTAACCTGGTGGGTTTATTGGATAGTGTGTATACCTCTTTAATTAACATGCACTGCATCTACAGATAATACCAACAACTTCTTTTTGCAGAAAAATCTTTTGAGCCCTCATGCAACAGGTCTGGAGTACTGACAAGATACGTTGCCCGTAATTTTTTAAGTAGTATTTCATCTTCTATATGGTCTCAAGGTAAATAGAAAAATATGGCTATTGCATTTAAGCTGTCGGTTCCCCCGTCAAATTTTTTGGTGTGGAGTGTACATATAAAGCTTAAGTTAAGACACGTATTACACATGGAGCACGTCTATATCTCACCACTCACTCCTAGTATCAACCGCACCCCAGTTGACATCAACAAGTGTTGGGCCTGAAGATGACGTTGTTACAACGTTGAAACTAGTTGCCAAAATAAAATCGACACCTTAAATACAGCTGGAGGAATTTCTTCATTTTTGATATAAATTTATACCAGCTGACGTCCCATTGTCCTCCATTTCAACTATGGATGCACGAAACATATTACACAAGTGAGTCACGAAATATTGAACGTCTGTTATTAATGCAGTGTGAAAAATTTATTTTCCGTATAGTAGAAATAACAAAATGTTTAATGTGTCATGGTTCATATGCGTTATTTGTCACATACAGTATTTTCATATTACACAGTTAAGCAATGAAGGATTATGCGTCTCTCAGTAACGCTAGTGTCACGACTTACACGTACAGTAAAGTAAATTTGCGTCATATTATCCTTTCTTTCAAAAGAGAAAAAAATTGGAGACGAATTCATATGATTTTTTTCTCGAAGATATTTCCGCATTTTGTATTATTCATCAATCTTCTGACTGGTTTGATGCGTTATGTAAAAATTCCTCTACTGTGCCAACCTCCTCATCGCAGAGCAGCTCTTGAACCAACGTCGTCAATTATTTGAGAGATGTTTTCCAGTTTCTGCCTTCCTCTGCAGTGTCTACCCTACCGAGCGAGGTGGCGCAGTGGTTAGCACACTGGACTCGGATTCGGGAGGAGACGGTTCAAACCGGCGTCCGGCCATCCGTATTTAGCTTTCCGTAATTTGCCTAAATCGCTGTAGGCAAATGCCGAGATGGTTCCTTTGCAAGGGCACGGCCGACTTCCTTTCCCATCCTTCCCTAATGCGATGGGACCGAACCCCGCTGTTTGGTCCCCTCCCCCGAATTCACCAACCAACCGTAACATCTAGTGCTGTGGAAATTATTCCCTGATGTCTTAACAAATGTCCTGTAACCATGTCACTTCTTCTTGTCACTATTTTGCGTACGTTCCTTTCTTAGCCGATTCTCCAGAGAACCTTCTCATTAATCATTTTATCAATCCACGCCACATTCAACATTATTCTGCAGCATCACATCTCAAACGCTTCAATTCTCTTCTGTCCCCGTTTTCCTATTGCCCATGTCTCACAACCACACAATCCTGTGCACTAAACACACATTGTAAAAAGTTTCTTCCTCAGACTGGGGCTGGTGCTTGACACTAGCAGACCTTCCATTGCCAGGAATGACTTCTTCACCCGTGAAAATCTGCTTTCGATGTTCTTCCTGCTTCGTTCGTCATGCGTCATTTTGCTTCCAAGGTTGCAGCATTCCTTAACTTCGTCTGCTTCGTGATCACCAAATTTCATGTTAAGCTTCTCGCTATTCTCTTTCCTGTTACATCTCATTGCTTTCGTCTTTTTTCGATTTACTCTGAATACATATTCTGCACTCATTAGATTGTTCATACCATTAAAGAAATTCTATGATTTTTCTCGATCTTCACTGAGAATAGAAATGTTATTAGCGAATATTTACTCTTGAACACTTCTTTTATTTCCGTCATTGCTTCTTCGGTGTGTAAATTGGACAGTAGGGGCGTCTCATTATTCCCGTGTACCTCCGTATCCGACATTCTTCCAGACTGGTTTTTCCTCATCTTTAGTAGATTGTGATATGAGTCTAAGTCTACTCCTAGGCACGCCTTACAATTCAATATCGGAATTCGGAACCTCTGTTTGACTTACAATGTAATCTAGCTGGAATCTTCCAGTTTCTCCGGGCCATTACCTGGTTCTTGAACAGAATAGTCGTTATTACTAGATGAAATTTATCGCAGAACTTAGTTTTCCCCCTCGTATTTCTACTACCAAGCTCGTATTCTCGCGTAACCCTTTTTTTCTATTTCTTCTCCTACAATCGCGATCCAGTAGCCCATGTTTATTAGATTTTCGTCTCCCTTTGTATACTGAATCTTCATCTTCTGGTTGTGACGTCGGCATGTATGCTTCAACTAAAGTTGTCGGTCGTAGTTTGCTGTCGATTCTGATGACACTGTTCAAAGTAACTCACACTTTGCTATACCCTGTTATTCATAACAAAACCTCCTACCGTTACTCCATTTTATATTTTTTTATATTCTATTTATTTATTAATTTATTTATTTGCTTTTGATATTACCCTCTATTCATTGGACCATAGTTTTTTCTATTCTGCCATTTCATTTGACTGACCTCCCTATATGTAGCTTGAGCCATAGTACTTTCTTTACTAATTTTTCGGCTTCCTTACCGCGATCAAATTTCTGACATTCCACTTCCCGATTCGTCAAATGTTACCGTTTGTTCGTTATTGCATCTTTTTCTCATGGTCACCTGCTCCTTGGCTGTTCCCTCACGGAGATCCGAATGGGGGACTAGTCTGGAATCTTTCGCGAATGGAGCACTTATAGTAAGACTTTTTCAATTACAGGCCACAAGACCTGTGGACGCAACTCATGTGTCTTTAATACAGTGATTTCCATTGTCTTTGCATCTTCATGCTGTTTATCGTTGCTGATTGTTCTGCCTTTTAGAAGCAGCGGCCCGCCCAAAGGAGAATAGAGTGCCCTGAACCTATACCGACACCTCCTTCCTTTTTGGCAGAACGATGGCGATTTCTGTTTCATCGGCCAACATTTCTGATGAGTTTTATTCAACATTTAAGCGTTGGCTGGCTTCGAACCCGGTTCCCACGACGTTTTGTTAATGATCAAAGACGCCACACCTAGCCCACAGTTTCCACGTAGTCTGGTTTATATCAGAGCATTCAGTGTACTTGATTAAATAGCCTGAATATTATGTCACAAATATAGTAAGATCCTAAATGGTGCATTTGAATATTCGTACCCGTAGCCAGTAAATGTGTAGGTTTGAACGGGTGCTAATGTATAACGTAACGCCGCTGCATTCCGTAATATGGTTTCTCTTGCGCCCATGTGGTGAAAGTATGCGACGACTTTCCAGTCGAGTTGATTGCTTCCAAAACTGCTCGAGTCCGAATGACAGTCAGACTTGAAGAGAACCGGATCTCGCCTGCCTCTGGTTGCCCGACGGGCCGGGTCCGCGGCCGAAAGTGGGCGGTAGTCTGACTCAGGAAGTTTCCGACTGAACTATTACAAGTTGTTTCATCAAGTCGAACAACATGTATTTTACAATTATTTAAAAAACTTAAAATGCTTAGGAATTACACAAACAAAATCCACATCGTACATCGAATTTGATAACACAAAATAAACGACATTATGACTGGTCCACCCAGATGGCCGTGCTTGTTAAGTCGCCACTTCCGGGACGGGGAGGTGCGCCGACCACGGATAGGACCCGTCGTGTGGTGTAATGACGAGTGTCGCTTTGCTGGTCAGTCTGGACGTGGTTTTTAGGCGGTTTCCCACATCCCATTAGGACAATGCCGGGGTCATCACACGACTCGTGAACATTTAGAAAACTTCCGCTCACTGTCACTCTACACGCATACAGTTGGAGAGGGGGGGCGGGGGGACATACACTGAAGAGGCAAACGCTATGGGACAGCCACATCAACACCGACTCAAAGGAAGGCCTCGGCGCTTGTTGGTGACGTCACGTCAGCTAGGCACGGCGAACGCCAGGTCTGTTGCAGGTAGAAACGCCTGGGTGTGCTTATCACTATAAATCTCTTATTTTTGGACAAAATGTTTGGTATTGTTTTGGATTCTGCAGTTTTATTTAGATGAAAGGTTTTCTTACTATCGCAAAGCTACAAATGAAGATCATATTTCCGTATTACTGAATCCTGTCCAAACAAACGTAGATCAATATGAGAAGACGCTTTGCCCCATTGCAAGCTTCGGAAATTTTACATTCAAGTAACTATATTTACTTGATCCATTTTGCTATCGAAACTTACCCCAACCCCCTTACAGTGAACTAGTTTCTTTTATTTATTTATTTTCGTTTGACATCGTCACTGGAAATGTGAACGAATTTACATGTGTAAATGTCCAACTGTTGCCAGTCATTAGATTACAGTCGTTTTCAACGAAAGGAATTCTAAACAGGAAACAAAATACCTTCATACATCGAAAATACTGCTGAGCTTAAACTTTTTTAAATATGCACATTAGAAAAGATAAATATTCCCCTCTTGTACCTGAAAGGAGAAACTTTATAATATAAAAAAATGTTTTTGATAAAACAAGTATCTCTCTTTTGCCTCTTCTTCTGTCCCCCACCCCCTCCCCCAACGTGTACAATCGCAAGATATTTCATTAACATTCAGTGCTCCTCACCCCATAGTCAACCAAGATACCTAAAGAAGATCACCAATATGTTCACAGTTTCTTGTAAAAGCAACCCAGTACAAACGTAACTTCCTCAGATTTACAAACAAGGTAAAGCTGCTGGACCATGAAGTTGTTTTTGTATGTCAATCCTTAAAACAGGTGGAAATTTTAGTTCAGGAGTACGCTATTTGTTAAGAAGTGTAATGAACTGCACAATTAACTGATTGCAGAAATCTCTCAGAACAATGTGTGTTGGTCAACTACCGCCAATAGCGTCACATTTTCCTGTGTGATGGAGGGAGACACCACCATTGTGAGTATGCCTGCAACAGACCTGGCGTTCGCCGTGCCTAGCTGACGTGACGTCACGAATAAGAGCCGAGGCCTCCCTCTGAGTCGGTGCTGGCCACATGCACATATACATATGGCGGTAATGTCGCGTACACAAGCTTTAAAAGGGCAAGGCATTGGTGAGACTATTTGTACTCAGGCGACTCATGTAAAACGCTTCCGATGTGATTATGGTCGCACGACGGGATTTAACAGATTTTGAACGCGGTATGATAGTTGGAGCTAGATGAATAGGACATTCCTTTTCGGTAATCGTAAGGGAACTCAATATTCCGCTACCCACAATGTCAATAGCGTGCCGAAGCACCAAATTTCATGCATTATCTCTCACCACTGACAATGCACTGGCCGAAAACTTCCACTTCGTGGCCGGGAGCGGCGACGTTTGGATATGTTTGTCAGTCTTAGCAGACAAGCAACAGTGCGTGAACCGCATGCAGAAATCAACGTCGGACGTACTACGAATGTATCCGTTAGGACAGTAAGGCGAAATTTGATGTTAACGGGGTATGACAGCAGACGACCAACGCGAGTGTCTTTGCTAACAGCACGACGTCGCCTTCAGCGCCTTTCCTGGGCTCGTGACCATATTTGTGATCCCTAGACGACTGTAAAACCGTGGTCTGTTCAAATGAATCCCGATTTCAGTTGGTAAGAATTGATGGCAGAACTTGTGTACGGCCGGCCATAGTGGCCGAGCGGTTCTAGGCGCTTCAGTCTGGTACCACGCGACCGCTACGGTCGCAGGTTCCAATCCTGCCTCGGGCATGGATGTGTGTGATGTCCTTAGGTTAGTTAGGTTTAAGTAGTTCTAAGTTCTAGGGGACTGATAGTTGGTTGGTTGGTTGGTCCGGGGAAGAGACCAAACAGCGAGGTCATCAGTCTCATGGGATCACGGAAGGACAGGGAAGAAAGTCGGCCGTGCCCTTTCAGAGGAACCATCCCGGCATTTGCCTGGAGCGATTTAGGAAAATCACGGAAAACCTAAATCAGGATGGCCGGACGCGGGATTTAACCGTCGGCCTCCCGAAAGCGAGTCCAGTGTGCTAACCACTGCGCCACCTCGTTCGGTATAGGGGGGACTGATGACCTCAGCTGTTAAGTCCCATAGTGCTCAGAGCCATTTCAACTTGTGTGCGGCGCAGATCCGGCGAAACAGAAGGGGCTGCTCACTAAATTTCGAAATCCAATCTTCGCCGAGGATGTAGAGCATATATTATTACCACCAACTTTCAAATCGCGTAATGATCATCATTCAAAGATAAGGGAAATTAGAGCTCGTACTGAGGCGTTCAGACAGTCGTTTTTCCCTCGCGCGATCCGTGGGTGGAACAGAGGGGGGGAAATATGACTTAGGCGCGAATTGTGCCCTCCGCCACACACCGCTTTGCAGCGATTCGTTTTACGGATGGCAATGCGCCATGTCGCCGGCCCACAGTTGTTCGCGAATGGATTGAAGCTCATTCTGGACAATATGAGTTAATAATTTGTCCGTTTCGCCCAACATAAATCTCATCGAACATACGCTCCTGGAAATTGAAATAAGAACACCGTGAATTCATTGTCCCAGGAAGGGGAAACTTTATTAACACATTCCTGGGGTCAGACACATCACATGATCACACTGACAGAACCACAGGCACATAGACACAGGCAACAGAGCATGCACAATGTCGGCACTAGTACAGTGTATATCCCCCTTTCGCAGCAATGCAGGCTGCTATTCTCCCATGGAGACGATCGTAGAGATGCTGGATGTAGTCCTGTGGAACGGCTTGCCATGCCATTTCCACCTGGCGCCTCAGTTGGACCAGCGTTCGTGCTGGACGTGCAGACCGCCTGAGACGACGCTTCATCCAGTCCCAAACATGCTCAATGGGGGACAGATCCGGAGATCTTGCTGGCCAGGGTAGTTGACTTACACCTTCTAGAGCACGTTGGGTGGCACGGGATACATGCGGACGTGCATTGTCCTGTTGGAACAGCAAGCTCCCTTGCAGGTCTAGGAATGGTAGAACGATGGGTTCGATGACGGTTGGGATGTACCGTGCACTATTCAGTGTCCCCTCGACGATCACCAGTGGTGTACGGCCAGTGTAGGAGATCGCTCCCCACACCATGATGCCGGGTGTTGGCCCTGTGTGCCTCGGTCGTATGCAGTCCTGATTGTGGCGCTCACCTGCACGGCGCCAAACACGCATACGACCATCATTGGCACCAAGGCAGAAGCGACTCTCATCGCTGAAGACAACACGTCTCCATTCGTCCCTCCATTCACGCCTGTCGCGACACCACTGGAGGCGGGCTGCACGATGTTGGGGCGTGAGCGGAAGACGGCCTAACGGAGTGCGGGACCGTAGCCCAGCTTCATGGAGACGGTTGCGAATGGCCCTCGCCGATACCCCAGGAGCAACAGTGTCCCTAATTTGCTGGGAAGTGGCGGTGCGGTCCCCTACGGCACTGCGTAGGATCCTACGGTCTTGGCGTGCATCCGTGCGTCGCTGCGGTCCGGTCCCAGGTCGACGGGCACGTGCACCTTCCGCCGACCACTGGCGACAACATCGATGTACTGTGGAGACCTCACGCCCCACGTGTTGAGCAATTCGGCGGTACGTCCACCCGGCCTCCCGCATGCCCACTATACGCCCTCGCTCAAAGTCCGTCAACTGCACATACGGTTCACGTCCACGCTGTCGCGGCATGCTACCAGTGTTAAAGACTGCGATGGAGCTCCGTATGCCACGGCAAACTGGCTGACACTGACGGCGGCGGTGCACAAATGCTGCGCAGCTAGCGCCATTCGACGGCCAACACCGCGGTTCCTGGTGTGTCCGCTGTGCCGTGCGTGTGATCATTGCTTGTACAGCCCTCTCGCAGTGTCCGGAGCAAGTATGGTGGGTCTGACACACCGGTGTCAATGTGTTCTTTTTTCCATTTTCAGGAGTGTATATATGGGGCTTAATCGACAGGTCAGTTCCTGCACAAAGTCCTGCACCGGTAATACTTTCCAATAATGGACGGCTATAGAGAGGGCATGGCTCAGTATTTCTGCAAGGACTTCCAACAATTTTTTGAGTCGATGTCACGTACAGCTGTCGCGCTACGTCGGGTAAAAGAAGTCTGACACGATATGAGGATGTATCGCATGATTTGCGTCAGCCCAGTGTATTCCTTCCCTGGGAGTAGTGGCGTGGCAACAGTTGCGGCGTCGGGCCACCCTGTAAGCTGACCTCACCAAATTCGTTAATACGCATGCCGTTCCGGCATCGATGCGAGACAAATGCACACGAAAAAAACCTATCCTCTGAATGTAAAACAAAAGAAAAAACCTAACCTACAGAAACAACTCACTGGTATGTACATACACATTGGCCACTAAAATTGCTACACGAGGAAGAAATGCAGATGATAAACGGGTATTCATTGGACAAATATATTATACTAGAACTGACATGTGATTACATTTTCACGCAATTTGGGTGCATAGATTCTGAGAAACCAGTACCCAGAACGACCACCTCTGGCTGTAACAACGGTCTTGATACGCCTGGGCATTGAGTCAAACAGAGCTTGGATGGCGTGTACAAGTACAGCTGCCCATGCAGCTTCAACACGATACCACAGTTCATCAAGAGTAGTGACTGGCGTATTGTGACGAGCCAGTTGCTGGGCAACCATTGACCAGACGTTTTCAATTTGTGAGAGATCTGGAGAATGTGCTGGCCAGGGCAACAGTCGAACATTTTCTGTATCCAAAAAGGCCCGCACAGGACTTGCAACATGCGGTCGTGCATTATCCTGCTGAAATGTAGGGTTTCGCAGGGGTCGAATGAAGGGTAAAGCCACGGGTCGTAACACATCTGAAATGTAACTTCCACTGTTCAAAATGCCGTCAATGCGAACAAGAGGTGACCGAGACGTGTAACCAATGGCACCCCATACCATCACGCCAGGTGATACGCCAGTATGGCGATGACGAATACACGCTTCCAATGTGCGTTCACCGCGATGTCGCCAAACACGGATGCGACCATCATAATGTTCTAAACAGAACCTGGATTCATCCGAAAAAAAGACGTTTTGCCATTCGTGCACTCACGTTGGTCGTTGAGTACACCATCGCAGGCGCCCCTGTCTGTGATGCAGCGTCAAGGATAACTGCAGCCATGGTCTCCGAGCTCATAGTCCATGCTGCTGCAAACGTCGTCGAACTGTTCGTGCGGATGGTTGTCGTCTTGCAAACGTCCCCATCTGTTGACTCAGGGATCGAGACGTGGCTGCACGATCCGTTACAGCCATGCGGATAAGATGCCTGTCATCTCGACTGCTAGTGATACGAGGCCGTTGGGATCCAGCATGGCGTTCAGTATTACCCTCCTGAACCCACCGATTCCATATTCTGCTAACAGTCATTGGATTTCGACTAACGCGAGCAGCAATGTCGCGATACGATAAACCGCAATCGCGATAGGCTGTAATTCGACCTTTATCAAAGTCGGAAACGTGAATGTACGCATGTCTCCTCCTTACACGAGTTTGTCGGTTAAATTTCGCGTCTGTAGTGCGTCATCTTCATAGTGTAGCAATTTTCGTGGCCACTAGTGTAACACTAATATCTTTCACTTTTGAGCGCCGCCAGGCAAACATTTATAAATTTATATTTCACGGGACTACTCGACCACAGTATTTTTGCACTTGGCCCTTCGTGGCCGTTGTTCGAAAAAAAAAATGTCCGGCGAAACAAACAAAATGGGATCCGCACATTTCCAGCTTCTGGGTAAATGTACTCAGAGTCCCAAGTTAATCATGCATATTGCAGGTACGTCTTCTCAACGAATATTCCAATACTGGTGCGAGTCCTGGTATTATACGCTGACACTGATATGATCTCCTCATACCTGTAACACAAAATGGTTCAAATGGCTCTGAGCACTATGTGACTTAACATCTGAGGTCATCAGTCCCCTAGAACTTAGAACTACTTAAACCTAACTAACCTAAGGACATCACACACATCCATGCTCGAGGCAGGATTCGAACCTGCGACCGTATCGGTCGCGCGGTTCCAGACTAAGGAGCCTAGAACCGCTCGGCCACACGAGCCGGCTACCTGTCACAAACCAGGTGCTGGGGCGTGGGGTGAGGGGAGAGAGCGGTCCAAGAAAGCGCTACCTGGAATGTTGCATAGTATTCACGGTATCTCGTACTGAGCGTGAGAAAGGCAAAGCGATCTTATAAGAATGTCCAAAATTGAGAACACTCTTATCTTCTTCATGAAACAAGTAAGAGATCGATAGGCCTTTTATCCAGTTCACTGCGTTCGTCTTCATTCGTGGGAAATAAGTCTCATCTGGGATCAGAGGTGACTTTAGTGCAATGGAGGGGGAGCCGTACGTAGAAGAAAGGCAAGCATTTTGCGAATGAGCTCCCACCCCTATGCAGAAGATCCACTGATCAGTTGATATTCATTCGTGTCAGACGTGTGACACTGAAGCAAAGCTGCGGATCTGTCATGTTAATGGCATGTAGATGAAGTTGTGTCATGTATTTCCCACTAACTTGTTAGGCAGTTCTCATGCCAGAGGTGTAGGCCAACTTCTGCAGGAGGAATTAGGACCAGAATACCAGGTCACAAATTTTTTCAAACCAAGTGCTAGTCTGGATCAGGTGACAGAGGATTTAGGTTCACTCTGTAAAGGATTTACCAGGGAAGACACCGTGGTTATTGTGGGAGGGCCAGGGAACAGCATCGACAGAGATCCTGGGTACAGTATAGAGTGTGACCTGGTAAAGATTGCGTCGGCGTCGAGACACACCAATGTTGAATTTGTATCTGTCCTGAGACGCCATGACCGGCCTCATTTGAACTCTTCTGTTGGGAGAGTTAATTTGGAGTTGGAACGGCTGCTTGTGTCGGGTGCGGGGGCTCATATTGGTGTGGTTCCTGTTGATTATCTCAGTAGGTGGGACTATACCAGGCACGACCTACATCTCAACAGGAAAGGGAAGGGGAAACTGGCTGGGGTAATAGCAGGAAATTTAAGGGGGGGGAGGCACTGCCATGAATGGTAAAATACCAGTGGTTACAGGTGTTGGAGCAGCACCTTTTTTAGGATGGGTAAGACAGAAAGATGTCAAGTTCTACGAGAGGTCAGGATTGAAACAAATCTTCAGTTTAGGAAAGAAATTCAACAGCACAATTCTAGCACATTGGATCACCAATCACAGCTATCAATTATAAATTTTCACCAATCACCAGAAATTTTATCTCCACCAAGTTGTATCTCAGTCCTAGGTAATTGCATTGATGAACTAAAGTCACCCAACCATTTGACATAATCTGCCTCTCTGAACACCATGTGACCACTGGTATAGGAACTAGGCTTAAGCACAATGAGAAACTCAGACAGGAGAGTACTGCAAATGTTAGAATAAGGAAAGGTTCTCATAAAAGTATAATTAAAAATAATGTAAGTATATTTCATCAAAATATTGGGAGTTTAAAGAATAAAGTAGATGAGCTTCTGGTTTGTTTGGAAGATTTAGAAGCTGAGAATGAAATAGATATACTATGCCTGTCTGAGCATCACATTGTTACTGATATGGATAAGGTAAATGTAAGTGGTTATAAGCTCTCTGCACATGTAATGAGAGAAAATATGGAGAAAGGAGGAGTTGCCATATATGTCAAAAGTTATCATTGTGCAAAAAGTATAGAAACAAAAAAGTTTTGTGTAGAGAAACATATAGAAGCATGTGCCTGTGAGCTTAAATTAAATAAAGGCACATTTATAATTGTAACTGTATATAGGTCCCCATCAGGAAATTTTCATCTATTTCTGAAAAATTTGGACTCCTTGTTGTGCTATCTGTCAGACAGGGGGAAGCAAATTATTATTTGTGGGGACTTCAATGTAGATTCTCTGAAAGAGGGTAATAGGAAAAATGACCTTGAAGTATTACTCGGTTCTTTCAATTTGACACCCGTTATTGATTTTCCTACTCGGGTGGTAAAGGATAGCAGCTCACTGATAGATAACTTCTTTATAGACCAAGATAAGTTTAACCAGATAAATGCTCAGCCTGTTGAGAATGGTCTTTCTGATCATGGTGCACAGCTAGTTACAATATATGACATAGCTCCATTCAGCAATACTAAACAGTCCTCCAAAGTAGTACGTTCAGTCAACAATTTAACAATTGCAAATTTCAGGGAAAGCCTACAGCAGTTAGACTGGGATGAGGTGTACCGTGAACCTGATGCCAATTTAAAATATAATTTATTTCATGACATTTTTGTAAATGCATTTGAAAACTGCTTCCCCAAGAAAATAGTTAAATATACTCGTAAGAAACCTTGTAACAAACCATGGCTTACTAAGGGTATAAAAATATCTTGTAACCGGAAAAGGGAAATGTATCTGACAGCAAGAAAGAGTAGTGACCCAGAAACTATCAAAAATTATAAAAACTACTGTGTTATATTAAGAAAAGTTATTAAAAAATCCAGGAATATGTGTATCGTGTCTGAAATCAGCAACTCTGAGAATAAAATTAAAACAATTTGGAATATTATTAAAAGAGAAACAGGTCAACCAAGAGCAGAGGAAGACAGTATTACCAGCAAATTGAATGAAAACTTTACGAACAAAAAGTCAGAAGTTGAAAATATTTTTAATAATCATTTTCTAAATGTTGTGGATATAGTAGGATCCAGGTGTTCATTAGAAGATGCTAGGCTGTTAATGGAAGAGGCCATACCTATGCAATTTGATACAATTGAAATCTCACTCACTTCTCCCTCTGAAATTAGGAAAATAATAAACTTGCTTAAAAGCAAAAACTCACATGGAATTGATGGCATTTCCAGCAAAATACTAAAAGCTTGTTTTCAACAGATAAGTAAGATTCTCAGCCACCTGTGTAATAGCTCTCTGGAACAGGGCATTTTCCCTGATAGACTGAAATATGCTATTGTTATACCTTTGCATAAAAAGGGGGATAGATCTGATGTCAACAATTACCGTCCAATCTCCCTTCTAACAGCTTTATCCAAAATTTTTGAGAAAGTAATGTATTCAAGAGTAGCTTCACATAGCTGTAAAAATGAAGTACTAACAAAATGTCAGTTTGGTTTCCAGAAAGGTTTTTCAACAGAAAATGCCATATATGCTTTCACCAGTCAAATTTTGAATGATCTGAATAACCGAACACCACCCATTGGGATTTTTTGTGATCTCTCAAAGGCTTTTGATTGTGTAAATCATGAAATTCTGCTAGACAAGCTCAAGTATTGTGGCATGAGTGGGACAGTGCACAAATGGTTTAATTCGTACCTAACTGGAAGAGTGCAGAAAGTTGAAATAAGTAGTTCTCGTAACATGCAAAGATCACCACATTCCTCAAACTGGGGAACTATCAAGAATGGGGTTCCACAAGGGTCAGTCTTGGGTCCTTTGTTGTTCTTATTATATATTAATGACTTGCCATTCTATATTCATGAAGAGGCAAAGTTAGTTCTCTTCGCTGATGATACAAGTATAGTAATCACACCTGAGAAACAAGAATTAACTGATGACATTGTCAATACTGTCTTTCAGAAAATTACCAAGTGGTTCCTTGTAAACGGACTCTCACTGAATTTTGATAAGACACAGTACATACAGTTCCGTACAGTGAATGGTATGACGCCATTAATAAATATAGACCTTAATCAGAAGCATATAGCTAAGGTAGAATATTCCAAATTTTTAGGTATGTCCATTGATGAGAGATTAAATTGGAAGAAACACATTGATGATCTGCTGAAACGTTTGAGTTCAGCTACTTATGCAATAAGGGTCATTGCAAATTTTGGTGATAAACATCTTAGTAAATTAGCTTACTACGCCTATTTTCACTCATTGCTTTCATATGGCATCATATTTTGGGGTAATTCATCACTGAGGAATAAAGTATTTATTGCACAAAAGCGTGTAATCAGAATAATAGCTTGAGTCCACCCAAGATCATCCTGCAGACATTTATTTAAGGATCTAGGGATATTCACAGTAGCTTCTCAGTATATATACTCTCTTATGAAATTTGTTATTAACAACCAAACCCAATTCAAAAGTAATAGCAGTGTGCATAACTACAATACTAGGAGAAAGGACGACCTTCACTATTCAAGATTAAATCTAACTTTGACACAAAAAGGGGTGAATTATACTGGCACTAAAGTCTTTGGTCACTTACCAAATAGTATCAAAAGTTTGACAGATAACCAACAAGTATTTAAGAAGAAATTAAAAGAATTTCTGAATGACAACTCCTTCTACTCCATAGAGGAATTTTTAGATATAAATTAAGAAAAAAAAGAAAAAAAGAAAAATATTAAAAAAAATAAAAATAAAAAATAAAGAAAAACAAAAAAACACAAAAAATAAAGTTGTTACATTAACTTAAGTATGTTGTTAAATTAACCTAATTATGTCATGTATTGGAAAATTCGACTCGTTCCACATCAATACGAAATATCGTATTCATGATCCATGGAACTAGTATTAATCTAATCTAATCTAATCTAATCTAATCTACTAACAACCAAACACCAGGTCGCACGAGCGTTCGTGTCGAGGAGGACATGGTGTTCAGAGCAACAGACCATGTCCTGAGCGACTGTAGGATATCGGCTTTTCACCACATTCCGGGTATGATCTCTCATCATTAGGTGATAAACATCACGTGTCGTTGGGTTACTGGTACAAGACAAGTCGGTATGGACCTAACTGTCTTCTATGAGAAAGGTCCAGACACAAGAGACGCAGGCAACAATATGTGCTACTGCAACCAGCGCCACTCGGGAGGGAGAGGCCATTTCATCAATCAAACTTCCCGTTAATGCGGTACTGTGGCGGGTCCACGATTTAACTAGCATACTTATATAAATGGCAACCGCTCTGTCCTGGACGTTCACAAGACCGAGGCGACTGTCTCGGGGAGGAAGAGTTAGTTTGTGGTACCTGTTTCGGGGGAAATCGGCCGGCTGGTGCAAGTCTTTTTAGCTGACACTACTTCGCGACCTTCGCACCGATGATGATAAGACCCACACCTAGCCCTGAGCTGAGAAAGTTTCGGATCAGGCCCGGAAACGAACGCCGGGCCCCGATATCGACGGCCAGGACTGCCAACCGCAACACCTCCAGCTGCCGATACTGTTTCGGAAACTCGCGGAGACATTACAGGAAACGAGTACAGTGCTGACTAAGCAAAAGGCTTAGGACCGTGTTAGATTTCAAGGCAGTTGTGGGTATACTGTTAAGTCTTTCGGCGCGTCCTGGTGACGTATCACGACGAAAACTCACGATAAGCCGACAGCAGTGTCCTCACTCCCAGATGCGATAACATTGTGGTCGACTAATACTCACATCATTAGTTTTATTTTAACATATTAGCACAGTTTTGCTTCTTCAGTGTTTCGATAAGTAGAGACCGGATTATACGCATCAAAAAACCTTAAAATATGCATGCAAATATGCATGCAAAATCCATAAAAATGCATGAAATCTGTCGAAATACGCATGATAAAAAAACATGGTAGTTATTGCATGCATTATACCTAAAAGTCGAACCTGTGCATATCAGTTACGAGGAAGATCCCGGCCACGCGAAAAATCAGTACATTTAGAACGTTGATATCGTTTTATGAATACTTTGTTGTAGAGGTTAGGAAGGGGACCATTCTGTGATTATTTTCTAAAAATTTGCAAAATAGGGACGCATACTATGTTTCAAGAATTGTTTCGTCTTTGCTATTGTCAGTCAGGCAGTAGTAGCCGACCGCGACAGACGCAGCGACGGATAAGTAAACCGCGTTTGTGACATTTACGAGTTCCTAACCAGGAGCGAATTTTGTTATATCATCTGTGTGCTTTAATAGTTTAATTTCTTGAGTCCCTGGATGTAAACTTAAAATCTAATAGCCACAGTTCTTGCTTTTTCGTTTGCGTCGGAAAGTAAACCGATTCTGTGACATATTACAAGTTCCTAGTTTTTGTTGTTATTATTTTGATTTGATCCATTATAAATGGTTTGTGAAAGCCTGCGACTGTAGATACAATAGGTTTGTTTACAATTAAATAAATCTTCTGCTACCAGTCACGATTTTTCTTTATTTTACTATTCGCACGACGCGTTTCGAGAAATAATTCTCATTTTCAAGTGCGTTTTTTGATGTGTGTTAAGCCATTTCTTTTGATGTTGGTCCATTTGTGTAGAGTCTCACACACACTTAACATCACACACAACTTGTACACTTTACACATCGAAAATATCTTGTATAAACAAAACAGTTACAGAGAACTTCTTACAGGTAGTTCACAGAGATAACATTATAGGTCTTCCACAGATTATGATACGCTTTTGTACAGAGGTTATTTATCTTAACAGTTTGATTTTACAATTGTGCTTATTTATATGTTTTACTATTTTTAGCTAAGTATATTATCGAAACATCTGAAGAAATTCACTGATTCACTTTCAAGTTTTTCATTTAATATTTTATCTTCATATTTTCTGTGATGTGAATATATCTCCAGTTCTTCAAGCAAATCCATTTTATGTCCTTTATTTAGTCGGTGGAGTACTTTGACATTTTGCTCTATTTTTCAAAATGGGTGTCCTGTATTATGTATGTGTGTTGCTATTGCTGATGTAGTGTGTTTGTTGTGTGTGTATGCTCTGTGTACCTGGTGCCAATATTTCGGCCTGTTTGTCCTACGTAGAACTTGGAGCATTCCTGGCAGTTTACCTTGTATATTCCAGAGTCTGAATATGGATCATGATTACACTTTATATTATGTATTAGTTTTTGGTGTAGTTTATTGGATGTAGAAAACCCAATTTTTACTCTGTGATTTTTGAAAATATTTGCAATCTTCTGTGATACATTGCCTATGTATGGAATGCTAGATATATATTTGTTTTTCTCTTTTTCTTCTGTGGTGCAGTTTGTACCTGGGTTTCTCTTCACTTTGTCTAAGATTGTGTCAACCATGGAAGCATTGTAACCATTGGCAACTGCAATCTTCTTCACTGTGTTTATTTCTTGTTGCATATTTTCTTGGTTCAATGGTATTTTAGTTGCCCTATGCAGCATTGATCTGTATGCTGCCTGTTTATGGATATTTGGGTGACATGAGGTTGCAGGGATTGTGATGTCAGTCATTGTGTTTTTCCTATAAATTTTGAATGTGCATGTGTTGTTGTGTCTTGTAATATTTAGGTCCAGAAAGTTGATACTTTTATTTTGCTCATGTTCCACTGTAAATTTGATTTTCTCATTTAGATTATTGAATTGATTAAGAATGTCTGTGATGTCTTTGGTATCTCCTTTCACTAACAGTAGTGTGTCATCTACATATCTCCTGTAAAATTCTATTTTCTTTGGGCAAGGTTCTTGGCTGTCAAATAATTTTTGTTCTAAGTGATTTATGTATATGTCAGCTATGGTACTGGATATATACATGATCCCATTGCTAGGCCATCTGGTTGCTTATAAATGTTGTCATTAAAGGTAAAGTAGTTGTAACTTAGGGTTAGCTGAAGGAGTTCCATAAATTCTACAATCTCTGTGTATGAAAGTTTCTTGTGTTGCATAAGGTTCTTTTGTATTACTGTTAGAGCTTCTTGTATGGGTATGTTTGAATAAAGGTTGGTGATGTCAAGTGATGTAAACTGTGCATCTTGGGGGAGCTTTCTGTGTGTTGCAAAAGGTCAAGTACTCCTTGTCGACTATGTCCTGGATATGCCTGCAAATGCTGACATAAACTGTAGGTTCCATGTTGTTTGCTGCTTCTATCTGCATGTTGAGTAGCTTTCTGTTTAGTAAGTCCTTTTTCTTATGTAAATGCCTTATTTCGGTTTTCAGCCAGAGTTTTTCTGCTTTGTGTTTTATAAGTCTTGCTATGTTGCTGCTAGAACATATTTTCACAAGCCAGGCAATGAAAGCTATATATAAATACAAAAACCTCAAAATGAAAGTACTGAAAACAGCTGCACACATAAGATTCAACAAGCACTGTCAACAAATAGGCATAATTCCGAAATATGTAAAGGTGAAAATATGTTCTAGCAGCAACATAACAAGAAACTACAGACCTTGACATCCAAACAAGACAAGAGATCCAAACTTGAGATAACTGACAAAAGCAAACGCACATTTTACAGTAGAGTGGTGAATAACACTGACATAAAGTTCAACCAAAGATAAAACGATCTACTCCAAAAAGGACTAAAATATAATGTAAAACCTAACCTCAACAACGATACACTGAAACAGGTTATAGCTGCAACTAAAAGTGCAGCAGATGCTGCAAAATTAAATTCAAATACAAAAGCAGCAATAGGTCACAAAATAAGCAAACTTCTTGAGAAAGAATTGAATAAAGAGAAGTTTAGATCTAAATATACAATAAATGATTCAAGAACTTTAAAATCTATAAATAATAAACTGAAAAACAACCAATCCATAGTTGTAAAGTCAGACAAAAGTAATACATTAGTTGTGATGAAAGAAAAAGAATACATAGACAAAACAAATGAATTTTTTGCTGCTAATAACATTCAGCACATTAAAAAAGACCCAACCAAACAATTCCAAAGTAAAATTAAGGAACAATTAAAGAACACACATTTTCTGTTGACAAAAACTGAAAAGAAATACCTTACTTGTATGAATCCAAAAGCACCACGCCTAAGAGCACAGCCAAAAATACACAAAAATGGAAACCCGATACGTCCTGTGGTTAACTCTATAAACAGCCCAGCATACAAACTGTCACAAAAACTAAATAACATATTGGTGAAAAATTATACATATGAAACAACATATTCCATAAAAAACAGCATGATTCTAGCCAAAGCACTAAGAACCAGAAAGCTCCCCCAAGATGCACAGTTTATATCACTTGACATCACCAACCTTTATTCAAACACACCCATACAAGAAGCTCTAACAGTAATACAAAAGAACCTTATGCAACACAAGAAACTTTCATACACAGAGATTGTCGAATTTATGGAACTCCTTCAGCTAACCCTAAGTTACAACTACTTTACCTTTAATGACAACATTTATAAGCAACCAGGTGGCCTAGCAATGGGATCATGTATATTCGGTGCCATAGCTGACATTTACATAAATCACTTAGAACAAAAATTATTTGACAGCCAAGAACCTTGCCTAAAGAAACTAGAATTTTACAGGAGATATGTAGATGACACACTACTGTTAGTGAAAGGAGATACCAAAGACATCACAGACATTCTTAATCAATTCAATAATCTAAATGAGAAAATCAAATTTACAGTGGAACATGAGCAAAATAAAAGTATCAACTTTCTGGACCTAAATATTACAAGACACAACAACACATGTACATTCAAAATTTATAGGAAAAACACAATGACTGACATCACAATCCCTGCAACCTCATGTCACCCAAATATCCATAAACAGGCAGCATACAGATCAATGCTGCATAGGGCAACTAAAATACCATTGAACCAAGAAAATATGCAACAAGAAATAAACACAGTGAAGAAGATTGCAGTTGCCAATGGTTACAATGCTTCCATGGTTGACACAATCTTAGACAAAGTGAAGAGAAACCCAGGTACAAACTGCACCACAGAAGAAAAAGAGAAAAACAAATATATATCTAGCATTCCATACATAGGCAATGTATCACAGAAGATTGCAAATATTTTCAAAAATCACAGAGTAAAAATTGGGTTTTCTACATCCAATAAACTACACCAAAAACTAATACATAATATAAAGTGTAATCATGATCCATATTCAGACTCTGGAATATACAAGGTAAACTGCCAGGAATGCTCCAAGTTCTACGTAGGACAAACAGGCCGAAATATTGGCACCAGGTACACAGAGCACACACACACAACAAACACACTACATCAGCAATAGCAACACACATACATAATACAGGACACCCATTTGGAAAAATAGAGCAAAATGTCAAAGTACTCCACCGACTAAATAAAGGACATAAAATGGATTTGCTTGAAGAACTGGAGATATATTCACATTACAGAAAATATGAAGATAAAATATTAAATGAAAAACTTGAAAGTGAATCAGTGAATTTCTTCAGATGTTTCGATAATATACTTAGCTAAAAATAGTAAAACATATAAATAAGCACAATTGTAAAATCAAACTGTTAAGATAAATAACCTCTGTACAAAAGCGTATCATAATCTGTGGAAGACCTATAATGTTATCTCTGTGAACTACCTGTAAGAAGTTCTCTGTAACTGTTTTGTTTATACAAGATATTTTCGATGTGTAAAGTGTACAAGTTGTGTGTGATGTTAAGTGTGTGTGAGACTCTACACAAATGGACCATTAGAAAACTGTAAGTACAAAATGTTCTCAAACTTTAGCCACTAACCTCACAGAAAGAATTGATACTAAAAATCGCGTTTCTTATGTATTACAGTAAAAGTCAGCAAAATGAAGCAGACTCACACACACTGACAACATCAAAAGAAATGGCTTAACACACATCAAAAAACGCACTTGAAAATGAGAATTATTTCTCGAAACGTGTCGTGCGAGTAGTAAAATAAAGAAAAATCGTGACTGGTAGCAGAAGATTTATTTAATTATAAACAAACCTGTTGTTATTATTGTTGTTATGGTCTTCAGTCCTGAGACTGGTTTGCTACTCTATCCTGTGCAAGCTTCTTCATCTCCCAGTACCTACTGCAACCTACATCCGTCTGAATCTGTTTAGTGTATTCATCTCTTGGTCTCCCTCTACGATTTTTACCCTCCACGCTGCCCTCCACTACTAAACTGGTGCCGGCCGGTGTGGCCGACCGGTTCTAGGCGCTCCAGTCTGGAGCCGCGCGACCGCTAGAGTCGCAGGTTCGAATCATGTCTCGGGTATCGATAAGTGTGATGTCCTTAGGTTACTTAGGTTTAAGTAGTTTTACGTTCTAGGGGACTGATGACCTCAGAAGTTAAGTCCCATAGTGCTCAGAGCCAGCCACTAAATTGGTGATCCCTTCATGCCTGAGAACATGTCCTACAACCGGTCCCTTCTTCTTGTCGTGTTGTACCACAAACTCCTCTTCTTCCCAATTATTTTCAGTACCTCCTCATTAGTTATGTGATCTACCCATCTAATCGTCACCATTCTTCTGTAGCACCACATTTCGAAAGCTTCTATTCTCTTCTTGTCCAAACTATTTATCGTCCATGTTTCACTTCCATACATGGCTACACTCCTTACAAATACTTTCAGAAACGACTTCCTGACACTTAATCCTATACTCGATGTTAACAAATTTCTCTTCTTCAGAAACGCTTTCCTTGCCATTGCCAGTCTACATTTTATATCCTCTTTACTACGACCATCATCATGCAAAACGATTGAGATGGTATGGAAATGAACGCAGTCAGGTGAGGACAGACTTTTTTTTCTTTTATTGTTATTTCATCCCCCTCGCACCATATCGGTGGATGGCACGCTGTTAGTGGTACCGCTTTCAGCCAAGAGCATTTTTAGAAATACACATAAAAATTATTTTATTTTTTAAATTAAAAGTCAGAAGCAGCCGGCTAAAAAAATAAATACATTCAAAAACATATCACAGAATGATGATATTCTTCAGAAGAAGGACCAGCACTGGGAGAGAAATATTTTGGGAGGGGAGAATATGTTCCTTAGGGTTCAGAGGTGTGGGTACAAATGTTGGGGGTCCGTTAGATAGAAAAATCTATGGTGACGAAGGTAGGCGCTGGGGTAGATAGTGGGAAGACATAAGGTGGGAAAGACAGTGTGGAGGTATTTGGTGTGTGTAGGGTAGTGGTAACAACAGGAAAGGGGCGGAGATGGATCGAAAGGGAAAAGGTTTAAAGGAAACTTCATGTGGAGAAGGATAGGTGAGGAAGAGCGAATAACATTGCCTGGAAGAAGACGTTGGGTGAAGTTGCATTTGTAGAGAATATGGAGCGTTTGGGGGTGTAGGGATAATGTGATATGTTTGTAAAGGCATAGCAGCATACCTGGGGTGGTGACCAGAGGGGAGACAATGAGGTTACTGGATCAATTTTGTGGATCGTACAGGAGATGCATATGTGCTCAACTTGGGTGAGGAGAGGTGCTAATTTGATGAGATGCTAGAGGATCCATGTGTGGGAAGGGAAACGGACGCAGAAAGTTAGACAAAGTGCACGAAGTTCGAGGATTTAGCAATTTATAAAACTTTGGTGTGGCAGAAATCCAGGAAACATCTGCATAGCAGAAGATGGGTCGGATTATGGTTTTGTAGACGTGGAGAATAGTGTGTAACCTTCCCCTCACTTATCGACCTTAATAACAGTGAAAAATTTAACCGCGTGTACCTAATGGAAATTTGGGAAAAGCAATCGTCACCGAAGTTAATCTGTCGGTAAAGAGGGAGGGAAGGGTTACATCTAAATGAAAGGAAAAATGCAAATGAAATTGGTGGAAATTAATTTTGAGAAAAAGGTAAAATTAATAAAGAAAGTAAATGTGTGGTCGTTACGTTAACAATTAATTGGCGTTAATTAGATATTTGAGATTTGGAGAAAATTACGGTCGCCAGTCCCATGTACAACTACTATAATAACTGAAAATGAAAGATTAATGCAAATATATTTAGCACTGAAAGCGTGGCAACTGAAGGTTGACACATGTAGTGTGAAAACTGAATGTTTGTCAGAAGTAATAAATTTCGCTACACTCTGACTTAATTTAGCAAAAGAATTAATAAAACCGGAAAATTGAAATTTAATTTAGTGACTGAAATTAATAGTGAACTTTGTTTCTGAAGCACTACGAAATTCAATAAAATAAGGTCAGTCTTGGTCTACCTCAACAATCATCTAAAAAGCTACTTGAATCTACGCTATTTAGAAATAAGAGATTTAACTTTGAACTTGAATTAAATGATTCTGAACAATTAACAATAGTAAAATTTAGTATGTACCAAGGTGAGCTGCAGTCACAGGTAAGCTAAAATATGGTAACAAAACTTGCACTCTTAATTTGTGCTTGTGTAATCTAAATACTGTAGCCAGCTATGAATACTTTAACTGAACTTTGAAATTAAAGCAATGAAATGGAATGATATTACTTTAAAGCCGGCGGTTGAATTTCAATGACACTCGGGTTCATTCCGGAAAAGGAAGGGACCTTGCTTGGTAATGCAATTGGAACAATGAGCAATAAATGTTCATGCTAAGTTGCTGTAATTTTAGTTATGAAAATGGAACAATTTGAAAAGCTGAGGTCTGCCATACAGTTCTACAACTTTACGTGCTTCCAGTCTTCCTTGTTGGTTGATTGAAGGTTTGAAGCCGTCGATCGAGGAGGTGGCGACAGTCACTCATTGTCGGCCGTCGCTGTTGCAGAAGCTGGATGTTGGCGTGCCTCCTTCTCGACACAGTCACCAGGCAAAACGGGCTCTTGATGTGTGCCAGCTAATGCTTCCTGTCCGCGACACCGTGTCAGAAACTATCATAGCAAGTCGAGCGCAATTACATGCTGCCAAACCCCGAAAGCGCGGCAATTCGCGGGAGCGTCACACAACACACCTGCTCCACTGCCCTACTCCAGCCAGACTCTCTCTGCCCACGCTCCATGCGGCAGAGCTAACACTGCCAAAGATCCTAAACACTTTGGTTCTCCACACGACCTATCGATGTAGTCGTTCGATAGCATAGTTTTCCCTAGGCCAGACCCAGCGTAAAAATACAAACAATATTTACAAAACAATATATATATATATATATATATATATATATATATATATATATACACAAATAGTAAAACAATTACAATATATAAAGCCACAGAAATGTCGTATCTTCAGATAACAAAATAAGGAGAAAATTTATAGTACAAAAGATAGAAATAGGAGGATATGCATTTCCGGCATTACACGTGCCCCACATTGTCTGAGGATGTTCGTGTAACCTAAACGGACTCAGAAAATATCCCAAAAAGGAAAAAAAAGCAGCGGAAATGCATATCTTCAAAACATCAAGAAAATTTAGCTTTAGGCTAGTTAATAATAAACCAATTTTTAGACTATAATAATTGAGTGAAGACACTCCTAATCTTATTCCACTCTGTCATCTTACACGAAAGAAAACAGGTTGAAAACATATTAAAATTCATAGAAAACGTAGAAAATGGTTTAGCTATTCTAAAATAAGCAAAATTCCTAACAGTATCAAGAAATGGAATACTATTTACAAAATTAATCAGAGTGCATGGTCACAAAAACAGGTAGATCAAAATACGCAAATTAATAATTAATTACATAGAATACACATTTTTATATAACCTTTTCATAATTAATATTCTCGCCATTAGAGTCCACTTAACGCTGAATAAGAAAATAATATACAGCATATCGAAAAAAACATAAATAATGACAGCAGAATTCTTTCACATCAGCTGTCCCTGAAGAAAAACAACTCTGCCTTCCGTACTCGCAAGTACAAAGAATGCCGAGAGCGGCACAAGAGCCGACAGCGGCTCCGCCTCGCCAGTATTGTTGCGCTCGCCTGTGCGGCACGCTTGATCTCACTCGCCTGTGTAACGGCATTTCCAGAACGTCCGTTTCACTGAATTCTTACGGAAAAACTCACTCCCGTGTAATCTCAAGGAGTCCATTAACACTATCACAGTGGATAACTAAACACTGCCAATCATCATGGCATGTACTAGCCTGGAACTTAAAACAGCATCTAAGTACATCGGCAATGACTAGTAAAACACACATTCATGAAATCTTACCTCTAGTTAGTTACAAAATCATATTTACATTCCTTAATCTACTGTGACTCAGCTGAAAACTTAAACTAGAAGCTTGGATTTTTCAATTTATTAATAATCAGTTACTCTTAAATCATTTAATCAAAATTAATTACCTATTAATTACAACTTCTTTAATGACCTCTTGGTCAGGCAAATTATACATCGGCATAAATATATATATATATATATATATATATATATATATATATATATATATAGTAAAACAATTACAATATATAAAGCCACAGAAATGTTATATCTTCAGGTAACAAAATAAGGAGAAAATTTATAGTAAAATAGATAGAAATAGGAGGATATGGATTTCCGGCGTTACAAGTGGATGCATGTAACCCCAAAGTTCGGTCCATTAGTACTCTTACTTGTTTGAGTCTACTGTGGGGTTTGTGTTGGATGGTTACTTGACAAGGTTTCCTTATTAGTTGCTGGTCGAGGGTTAGTCCAAGATTGTTTAGTGAATTAGTTAACTGCATAGTACAGTCGCAAATAGAAAGGCGAAAGTCATGGAGACAGAAGGTGTGTGTAGTGCATTCTACAATTACTGTCTTGGTTTTGAAGGGGTTGATCTTGAGAAGCCATTAGTTACACCAGACGGTAAACTGATTGGGTTGGATTTTGAGCGATGGTTTCGATTTCTGGACTGTAGACTGGAGGAGGTGAATTCACAGAGATGATTTGGGTATATCAGCAATGTAGAGGAGATAAAGCAGAGGGGAGAGTATGGAGCCCTGGAGCACTCCTGCAGTGGTATGAAAGTAAGAGAATTGATATTGTTAATAGGACAAATGATGGGGATCAGGTAAGAAGGAAGCAATAAGGCCGACAAAGTTCATTGAAAGTGTGTAGGTCTAGAGTTTAAAAAGGAGACTGGAATGCCATACACAGTCATATTATCCAGGTCGAGGGAGACAAAAATAACGGATTCAGGGAGTTGAGCTGGTGGGATAGCAAATTGGCGATGTGCATCTGGTCATCAGAGAAGAAACTGAGGTGGAATCCACATTGGTCAATTGGGAGGTGGTTGTGTTGGTACAGGTTTTGACTGATGTCTCATGGGTGGATGGATTCTAAGAACTTTTCGAACACTGAGGTACACAGAGGGATAGAAGGAGGTATCAGTAGGAGGTGTGCACAGTTTGGGAAAAGTAGGATTTTGGGTGTTTTCCGTAGTTGGCGAAAGTAGCCTGTGGAGAGTCTAGTGATGTAAAGGGCTTAAAGGCTGACTAGAAAGGAGAGGGAGCGTTCTTTGAGATGTCGACAGTTAATGCAGTCATGAGTGGGGGAGTGTTGTGTTTTTGTGGAGTTCTTGTTTCATGTCCTGTGCTGTGATTGATGTGTTTAATTTGTGGTCCATTGTCTGAGTACTGCAAGCTGGAGCCATAGGTGGAACATCGGTGTTAGTATGTTTTTGAATGGTTCGGAACAGAAGGCAATCAAAATGTGGGTCATCAGTGATGGAGAAGATGTTGGAGAGATAGGACGCAAGGTGGTCAGCTTTGCTCGCATTGTCAATTAAAGGATTGTTGTTTTGGAGGGGCAGGCAGTGACAGGCAAGATTATTGCCAGTGAGATTATTGCCAGTGACTCGATGGAATGCTTTACAATGGTTGAAAGAGTTAATGGGGGTCACCGTTGAATCTGGTGCATGTATGGCATCAGTCCCACATTTTATTGCAGGTATTAAATTTCTGATGTGTGTCTGTATTTCTGTATTTGCCGATGGAGTGTCAGTGTATCCCGGATACGAGTCCAGAAGAAGGAATAGTACAAGCGACGGAATTCTTGGGGAAGAAGTAGACCATGTGGAGGGTGACTGGGGCGATCAGGACATTTGGTCTTGATAGGAATATGGGCGGATATAGTGTCTGACAAAGTCTGCTGCAGGAAGGACGTGGCATGAGCGATTCCTCAGGTTTCTGGAAGGTCAGCAGGTAGATTTCAATCTGGGATTCTATAGGTTCATGGTAGGCATTCCAGTTGCCACAGAAGTAGTCTTGGAGAACTCTTGGACGGAGATTGGGACAGGGTAGTTGGGATAAGGTAGTGTGCAGGACATAGTGTGGAGAACAGGTAGGTGGTCACATCCAAATGGATCGACGATTTCTGCAGTGAGGCGTCCAACAAGTCTACGGGAGTGGTGTGGGATGGGAACCATATAACCTCGCAGGGAGGGAGGACCGGCGACCTAGCAATAGGGTCGAGAGGTTTCGAGTGGAAGAAGAGAACGCCTTTAAAGAACTTGGTAAGAGGGAGTCAGAACAGTTGTATCAGAGAAGAGTTTGCAGACGAAATATTGTAAACACAGGAGACTTGTCTAGCTTGAAGGGGGAAACCAGATGGCGCTATGGTTGGCCCGCTAGATGGCGCTGCAATGGGTCAGACGGATATCAACTGCTTTTTTTTACATAGTAACCCCCCTTTTTATTACATCTTCGTGTAATACGTAAAGGAATATGAATGTTTTAGTTGGACCACTTTTTTCGCTTTGTGATAGATGGCGCTGTAATAGTCACAAACAAATGGCTCACAATTTTAGACGAACAGTTGGTAACAGGTAGGTTTCTTAAATTAAAGTACAGTACATAGGTACGTATGAACATTTTATTTCGGGCGTTCCAATGTGATACAGGTACCTTTGTGAAACTATCATTTCTGAGAACGCATGTAGTTACAGCCTGATTACCTGTAAATACCACATTAATGCAATAAATCCTCAAAATGATGTCCCTCAACCTCAATGCATTTGGCAATACGTGTAACGGCATTCCTCTCAACAGTGAGCAATTCGCCTTCCGTAATGTTCGCACATGCACTGACAACGCGCTGACGCATGTTGTCAGGCGTTGTCGGTGGATCACGATAGTAAATAGCCTTCAACATTCCCCATAGAAAGAAATCCGGGGACGTCAGATCCGGTGAACGTGCGGGTCGTGGTATGGTGCTTCGGCGACCAATCCACCTGTTATGAAATATGCTATTCAGTACCGCTTCAACCGCACGCGTGCTATGTGCAGGACATCCATCATGTTGGAAGTACATCGCCATTCTGTCATGCAGTAAAACATCTTGTAGTAACATCGGTAGAACATTACGTACGAAATCAGCATACATTGCACCATTTAGATTGTCATCGATGAAATGAGGGCCAATTATCCTTCCTCCCATAATGCCGCACCATATATTAACCAGCAAAAGTTGCTGATGTTCCACTTGTCGCAGCCATCGTGGATTTTCCGTTGTCCAATAGTGCATATTATACCGGTTTTCGTTACCGCTGTTGGTGAATGACGCTTCGTCGCTACATAGAACGCAAGCAAAAGATCTGTCATCGTCCCGTAATTTCTCTTTTTACCAGTGGCAGAACTGTACACGACGTTCAAAGTCGTCGCCATGCAATTCCTGGTGCATAGAAATATGGTACGGGTGCAATCGATCTTGATGTATAATTCTCAACACCGACGTTTCTGAGATTCCCGATTCTCGCGCAATTTGTCTGCTACTGATGCGCGGATTAGCCGCGACAGCAGCTAAAACACTTACTTGGGAATCATCATTTGTTGCAGGTCGTGGTTGACGTTTCAAGTGTGGTTGAACACTTCCTGTTTCGTTAAATAACGTATCTATCCGGCGTACGGACCGGAACACTTGGATGATGTGGTCCAGGATACCAAGCAGCATACATAGCACACGCCCGTTGGGCATTTTGACCACAATAGCCATACATCAACGCGATATCGACCTTTTCCGCAATTGGTAAATGGTTCATTTCAACACGGGTAATGTATCACGAATCAAATACCGTCCGCACTGGCGGAATGTTAAGTGGTATCACGTACTTAAACGTTTGTGAGTATTACAGCGCCATCTATCACAAAGCGAAAAAAGTTGTCCAATTAAAACATTCATATTTCTTTACGTACTACACGAATTTGTAATAAAAGTGGGGGTTCTTATTTTAAAAAACGTAGTTGATATCCGTTTGACCTATGGCAGCGCCATCTAGCGGGCCAACCACGGCGCCATCTGCTTTCCCCCTTCAAGCTAGACGAGTTTCGTTCTTTGTAGTTTTTTCGTTTGATGCTTATTTCGTGAGATATTTGGCCCGGTCACTATTAATGGACCAGCCTGTATAGTTCCAGCAGCTAGGTCACCACTTTTTTTTTACTTTTTACCTTTTCATCTGTTTCTCTCATGTTGAGGGGGGACTGATGGCCGGCTGGCAGCTGTCGCCCAGCGGTTCTAGGCGCTTCAGTTTGGAACCGCGCTGCTGCTATGGTCACAGTTTCGAATCCTGCCTCGGGCATGGATGTGTGTGATGTCCTTAGGTTAGTTAAGTGTAAGTAGTTCTAAGTCTAGGGAACTGCTGACATGAGATGTTAAGTCCCATAGCGCTTCGAGTCATTTGAACCATTTTGACTGCTGACCCAGTAGTTTAATCCCTTTAAACACATAATCATCATCATCATCATCATCGTCATCAGTCTGGCGTAAAGTTTTAATCTGTAAGGAAATTTTGCATCAACTCACACACCGTTGCAGAGTGAAAATTTCATTCCATAGAAAGATTTTTTCTCAAGCACAGCCCTAACCAAGTCCTATGCTGATGAAGTGAATACATTATACACTCCTGGAAATGGAAAAAAGAACACATTGACACCGGTGTGTCAGACCCACCATACTTGCTCCGGACACTGCGAGAGGGCTGTACAAGCAATGATCACACGCACGGCACAGCGGACACACCAGGAACCGTGGCGTTGGCCGTCGAATGGCGCTAGCTGCGCAGCATTTGTGCACCGCCGCCGTCAGTGTCAGCCAGTTTGCCGTGGCATACGGAGCTCCATCGCAGTCTTTAACACTGGTAGCATGCCGCGACAGCGTGGACGTGAACCGTATGTGCAGTTGACGGACTTTGAGCGAGGGCGTATAGTGGGCATGCGGGAGGCCGGGTGGACGTACCGCCGAATTGCTCAACACGTGGGGCGTGAGGTCTCCACAGTACATCGATGTTGTCGCCAGTGGTCGGCGGAAGGAGCACGGGCCCGTCGACCTGGGACCGGACCGCAGCGACGCACGGATGCACGCCAAGACCGTAGGATCCTACGCAGTGCCGTAGGAGACCGCACCGTCACTTCCCAGCAAATTAGGGACACTGTTGCTCCTGGGGTATCGGCGAGGACCATTCGCAACCGTATCCATGAAGCTAGGCTACGGTCCCGCACACCGTTAGGCCGTCTTCCGCTCATGCCCCAACATCGTGCAGCCCGCCTCCAGTGGTGTCGCGACAGGCGTGAATGGAGGGACGAATGGAGACGTGTCGTCTTCAGCGATGAGAGTCGCTTCTGCCTTGGTGCCAATGATGGTCGTATGCGTGTTTGGCGCCGTGCAGGTGAGCGCCACAATCAGGACTGCATACGACCGAGGCACACAGGGCCAACACCCGGCATCATGGTGTGGGGAGCGATCTCCTACACTGGCCGTACACCACTGGTGATCGTCGAGGGGACACTGAATAGTGCACGGTACATCCAAACCGTCATCGAACCCATCGTTCTACCATTCCTAGACCGGCAAGGGAACTTGCTGTTCCAACAGGACAATGCACGTTCGCATGTATCCCGTGCCACCCAACGTGCTCTAGAAGGTGTAAGTCAACTACCCTGGCCAGCAAGATCTCCGGATCTGTCCCCCATTGAGCATGTTTGGGACTGGATGAAGCGTCGTCTCACGCGGTCTGCACGTCCAGCACGAACGCTGGTCCAACTGAGGCGCCAGGTGGAAATGGCATGGCAAGCCGTTCCACAGGACTACATCCAGCATCTCTACGATCGTCTCCATGGGAGAATAGCAGCCTGCATTGCTGCGAAAGGTGGATATACACTGTACTAGTGCCGACATTGTGCATGCTCTGTTGCCTGTGTCTATGTGCCTGTGGTTCTGTCAGTGTGATCATGTGATGTATCTGACCCCAGGAATGTGTCAATAAAGTTTCCCCTTCCTGGGACAATGAATTCACGGTGTTCTTATTTCAATTTCCAGGAGTGTACAAATATTGTGAAAGATACGCGTAGCTGCTACACGCTACAAATTTCTCAGAACGCGTCTACAGCATAACGAGTCCAATAAAGAATGGATGGCAGAACTTAAATGTGTGATTAGAAGTTACAAATTTAATTTTAATTGCGAAGCTTCATTTTGGATGAGGTGCTTTGCGATGCTAGTATCTAAAGTAAGGTCGACAACAGCATTAGAGCAGTAGCATAAAGACATCGCAATCCATGTCTGAGTGATGTGCTACTAGTAATTCAAAGCCAGGAATGCTTTGTACGGTAAGATTTTCACGCCCGCGTGGTTGCAGTCGTGAGCGTTATGGTTCTACATGGGCATGTGAACTGCGAACGGTTCATGTTTCTTGGCGCCGCTAACGTAGCGATATCCAGTACGACCGAGCCGCCACAAGAGTTCTCGCGCGCCAGCGTAATGTTCTAAGTGCTTCGTCACGCACAGCCGTAAACATTGCTTTTTGCGCCAGACAGAACGCCGATATTGTCATAAAACACACGCAACAAGTATACATACAGAAGAATCGTTATGTGAACTTAGTTCCGCATAGATCTCCATTACAGAAAGTAAAAGTAAACATGATTTCACAATAGGAATTGAAACACGCCGTTGTAGTAGAACTCAGTCAACAGGAAACAAGGCCCACGGATCACGAAATTAAAAGAGCAAAGCAAAACGAGCGTAAATTGTTCTTTAGTTTACAAATGCGCAGTCAAAATGTTAAATTTCAGCTGAATATTGGTACTTCCCTTACTTCTATTAAAGTCTAAAACTTAAATAGATTTGCAGCTGAAAGCTTATAATGAGGAAAAAATTGTTCTCCGGACGTGTATGTCAAGAGTAAAATACGAAAATACGACAAACGCAGTAACATTCACTGTAGTTAAAACAAGCACTAGTCTAAACATGTTTGGAACTAACGTATTCGATAAATTCGGTCTGAGAATTACAGATTACGTACATGTACTGTTCTTTCCTTTCGTAATGTTCAGTCAATCAGAGTTTGCGCGGTAGCGATCTTAGTTACCCTTGGAATTGTTCACGTAGTTACCATCTTGGGTTCACATAGAATTATTATAATAATGATTAGAAAAGTTTTGTGTATCTGTAAAAAACGAACATAGCTTACAGTCGTGTAAATGGCTTTCGCTAGAATGCGGCATCTTGACAGCTGTAATTAATTGTGCATAAATTACTTAAGAGGAAAAAATACCTCGGCGGACATGGTGAGACTTGAATTAAGATTGACTTTTACGTCTCCTAATTTGTAGCTGAGAATAACTTGGTGAAATGCCTGGGCTAGCAGGACAGAGTGGATGCGGTTGTATTTGTGGAAAGAGGCCAAAGTAAGTTACTGTCAGTTGCACTCAACATATAAACTTTATTTGTTATAACACACAATCATAAAAAGCAAGAATCAAAACTCTCAAGGTTTTAACGAAAGACCTCCTTTAATTTAATTTAGATCGGCTGAAGGCCACATTGAAAATCCAAGGCACAAGGCCTAAGCAAGGAATTGAGGTACAGAAGTTCTTGAAAAAAAATGGTTCAAATGGCTCTGAGCACTATGGGACTTAACATCTGAGGTCATCAGTCCCAAGGAACTTGGAACTACTTAAACCTAACTAACCTACGGACGTCACACACATCCATGCCCGAGGTAGGATTCGAACCTGCGACCGTAGCGGTCGCGCAGTTCCAGACTGTAGCGCCTAGAACCGCTCGGCCACCCCGGACGGCCACTGAGTTACACGAAAAATCTCAAAGCGCATATCACACTTACTAGTAGTATAGTAATATGAGTCGGGACGTTGAGCGTTGGAAGTTTGAACGTGATAGGGAAATTAGAAAGTCTGAAAAGGGAAATGCTGTGGCACAAACTAGATATAGTGAGGTATCTGTAAAATGAAATCGAAAGAAAACAAGGATTAAAGTACGGGATAATATCAACAGCAGCGGTAAATGGTATAACGGGAGTAGGACTCGTTACGAATAAAAAGATAGTGCAGAGGGTGAGCTGATGCGAACAATTCAGTGATAGGGTTATTCTCGTCAGAATCGACAGTAAACCAACACAGACAGTAATAGTTGAGGTATACATGACGACGTCGTAGGTAGAAGATAAAGAAACAGAAAAAGGATATGAGGACGTAAAGGGAGACGAAAATCTAAGAGCCATGAGGGACAGGAATGCGGCTGTAGGGGAGTGAGTGAAAGAAACGGTTAAGGGAGAATATGAAGCGCTCGTAGGTATGAGGCAGATGACAGGCTAATTGAGTTCTTCATTAAAGGACAGTTATTAATAGCGAATACTCTGTTCAAGAATGACAAGACGAAGAGGTTTACCCGGAAAACGCCAAGAGATACAGGAAGATTTCAGTAAGATTACATCATGGCCGGGCAGAGATTCCGAAATGAAATATCGGATTGAAAGGCATCTCCAAGAGCCGATATATACTCAGATAACAATTTAGCATTGATGAAGAGTAGACTGAAGTTTAAGAGGTTAGTCAGGAAGAATCAGTGAGTGAAAAAGTGGAACAGGGAAATATTAAAGAGCTAGAAAGGATACCCTAGAAGCTTTCTGAGGCTATAGGTACGGCGATAATGAGGAGTTCAGTGCGCAGATAAGTTGAAGAGAAATTGACATCTCTAAAAGCAGCAGTCATAGAAGCTGAGAGAAGAACGTAGATACAAGGAAGGTAACTGCACATAAACCATGGGTAACAGAAGAAATACTTCAGCTGATCAATGAGAGAAGGAAGTACAAACACGTTCAGGGAAATTCAGGAATACATCAATACAGGTCACTCAGAAATGAAATAAACTGGAACTGCAGGGTAGCTGAGGCAAATGAATGCATGAAAAATGTGAAGAAATCAAAAAGAATTGATTGTTGGAAGGAATGACTCAGCGTATAGAAAAGTCAAGTTAATCTTCGGTGAGATTAGAAGGAAGAGTGCAGTGGGACTTCCACTGTTAAATGCAGAGGAGAGAGCGGATAGGTGGAAAGAATATTACTGAAGACCTTTATGAGAGGGAGGATTTGTGTGATGACGTGATAGAAATAAGGGATCCAGTATTAGAATCCGAATTTAAAAGAACTACAGAAGACTTAAGGTCAAATAAAGCTAAAGGTTCAAAATGGTTCAAATGGGACTTAACATCTGAGGTCATCAGTCCCCTAGACTTAGAACTACTTAAACCTAACTAACCTAAGGACATCACACACATCCATGCCCGACGCAGGATTCGAACCTGCGACCGTAGCAGCCGCGTAGTTCCGAACTGAAGCGCTTAGAATCGCTCGGCCACAGCGGCCGGCCAAGGCTGAAGGAATAGATAACTTTCCATCAGAATTTCTAAAATCATTTGAGAAAAAGGCAACAAAACTAGTATTAACGTTGTCGTGGGGAATGTATGAGACTGGCAGTACAGCCGTCAGACTTTCGGAAATACGTCACCCACACAATTCGAAAGATTGCAAGAGCAGACCAGTGCGAGAATTATTACATAATCGGCTTAACACCTCATTCATCCAAGTTGCCACTAGAAAAATACACAGAAGAATGCAACAGAAAATTGAGCATCTTTTAAATGGCGTTCAGTTTGACTTCAGGAAAGGTAAAGGCACCAGAGAGGCAATTCAGACAATGCGGTTGATAATGGAAGCAAGACTGAAGAAAATTGAAGACACATTCATTGGATTTGGTGACCTAGAAAAAGCGTTCGACAGCTTAAAATGGTGAAAGACGTTCGAAATGCTGCGAAATATAGGGGTAAGCTATAGGGAATGGCGGGTAATACATAATATGTACAAGAAACAAGAGGGGACAAAGAAATTTGAACCGGGAAGAAGTGCTCAGATTAAGAACGTATGACAGGGATTCCCTCTTTCGCTCCTGTTTTTCAGTCTGTACTTGGAAGCAGTAATGATGGAAATAAAGACTGGTTAAAGAGTGGAATTAAAAGTCAAGGTAAAAGTATATCAATGGTAAGATTCGATGATGACATTGCTGTTCTCAGAGAAAGTGAAGACGATTTACAGTATCTGTTGAATGGACTAAAAAGTGTGTTGAGTACAGAATATGATTTGAGAATAAAGCCAAGTGAGCGAAGTCTACTAGTATCAATCATTGGCCTCTATTTGCGGAAGAAATTTCTGAGGATGTTAGTCTGGAGCACAGAGTTGTATGGTAGTGAAACGCGGACAGTGGGAAAATCAGAATAGAAGTCAATCGAAGCATTTGCGATGTGGAAGAACATCGAAAATTAGGTAGACTGATAAGGTAAGGAATGAGGAGGTTCTTCACAATATAGGCGCGGAAAGGAATACGTGGAAAACACTGGCAGAAAGTAACCTCCATAATACTAGAGGGAGCTGTAGAGGGTAAAAACTGTAGAGGAAGGCAGAGATTGAAATAAAAGTATCAAACATTTGAAAACCTGTGATTTGGTCATCTATTATATTCCACAGCCATATTAAGCGAAAATGTTACGCTAACTGCCGGTAAATTAGCATAGTACACAAATGTTTCCGCATTTACTTTCGACAAAATTGGTTTCCATAACCGAAGATACATGTTTTGAGGATGACTCATGTGCTGCTCAAGTCAAACGATTTTTAACACGTAGGTAAGAGAACAAATCATGCAGTCCATACGTTAACATACTGTTTGCTCTGCTATTTTTCTGATACCTTGTTCGATAGTTGTACTTTTATTGTGGTTCGAAATTTAGATTGTGGAATAAAACCCGTTGCACAGTCAAATGGCGCTCATATCATTCAGAAAGTTATATATTACTGTGGTTCCACACAAACGTAACATCATTAAAACAGGCAATATTAAAACTAAATTTTGCAGAGCCTGTGTTATTCTAAATGAAGTTACTACTGAACTTAAGAGATGCCACGGTGCTATAATAATGTGAGAATTACCTATGATTAATTTCTGCACCATAACCATCCCTGACACAGAACCACACTTAAGATCTACTGCTGATACCTGTGAGCGAAAGCTATCTGAACGCGTCTTAATATTATGTGTCCTCAGCAGTGACCCCAAGTTGGCAACTTGTGATAATTGGAATTAAATGCCTCACAGAAAAAAACCGAAAATGACCACATAAACAAGGTATATTCTCTATTGAAACGAGAAAGGTTATTCATTGTAAAGACTGATTTATTGGGGAGGAAACGTGCATGGAATATGATATTCCAACCCAATAATACGGAAGGACTATCCGATAAAACACCTATAAATCACAATTATGTGAATAGTAATGGTCCTTTGGCAAGGTAAGCAAGAACGGTTGAGATCCTCTATGGCAACGCCTCCCTCTCTCCGTATAACACTGAATGCTACCTGACTCATTCTATCTTTAGTGTTAGCGATTGCGAACCAATAAAGTGTAGGACTGTGCTAATGTATTAACTGAACAATTGCTGCCATAGATCAAAAGATGACGCTGTGGAGGGTATTGAGCTTAACGGAAATTTCCTTATGTGCCGGAAATGCAAAGATGCTCACCACAGACAGCTACCTGTAGTGAGCGTATCCTGTGGTCGGCGCTGCAAAATCTGCAAGTCCACGACTTTAGCGGCCACGCTGAGAATCGAGCGTTGGACTCTATCGCCACCCCTGGTGAATCCTACGATACTAACATCATGCCGTCCCCAGACGACATACCTGAAAGTTATCTCCCGAATCCGCTTCTTCCAAAAACGCTCCACGTGGAACACATCGAAAAATTCAAACTATCCGTTGCACATGGCAGGATCTCACCACTCCAGTCACATAATCAAATACTGACCCACTGTACTCTCCATGAGACGGGAAAAGATCGCTCTCCAAATAGAGTGCCTTGCTTCCAAAATTAATGACGCCTCCAGTATATCTAATGACGTCACCATCTGATCGAGAGCTTATTTTCAGTGCACGCAAGAAATCACTCGGTGTCGAAGCCGAAAAATCTCAAAAAATCCAGTGGTACAGTGTTCGGCACTCTGTAGCGCGAAGCTATTTTAGACTCCGAGCAGAAACGTTTTACAGTCCTAGCACAAACGATTCTCTTAAAAAATTCTCTGAGAGCCAGCCAGCAAGTACTTGCAAATTCTAAAAAAGATTCTCTCCCGAGAGGGATCAATTTCCAGAGCACCACCCTATCGAGAAAACCTTCCGCAAGTCTCTCCAGTGAAGTGAAAGCGGCGACCAGCACTCGCATGACCACTGCCATTGTACCTGTAGCCAGAAGCTTCCGCATCCCCAGAATTCTTCAGCCTTTGCGATAACTCTCCAAGATGTTGCTCCCGTCACAGCAGCAGAACAAGCAGATCGTTAACTTTTGGCCAACAAATGGTTCAACGCCGGCCGCGGTGGTCTAGCGGTTCTAGGCGCTCAGTCCGGAGCCGCGCGGCTGCTAAGGTCGCAGGTTCGAATCCTGCCTCGGGCATGGATGTGTGTGATGTCCTTAGGTGAGTTAGGTTTAAGTAGTTCTAAGTTCTAGGGGACCACAGATGTTAAATCCCATAGTGCTCAGAGCCATTTGAAATGGTTCAAATGGCTCTGAGCACTATGGAACTTAACATCTAAGGTCGTCAGTCCCCTAGAACGTAGAACTACTTAAACTTAACTAACTTAAGGACATCACACACATCCATGCCCGAGGCAGGATTCGAACCTGCGACCGTAGCAGCAGCGCGGTTCCAGATTGAAGCGCCTAGAACCGCTCGGCCACAGCGGCCGGCTTTGGCTAACAGAGAGAAAGAATCGTCACCTCTGTTTACTGGGCAACTCCACAATCAATGTCAACCCACTTTATCAAACATCATAACTGTCTTCCTATTTGGATAATAAAGCCTTAAAACTGACACGTATTCGTGAATTTAATTCAATAAAATGAAAGGAGGGCAGCTATAAGGAATTGCTGTCTTTCAAACTGAGAACACTAGAACAAATAGGCATCCTGAAACCCATTCCAACAAGTCAATGGGCATCTCCCTTCGTTATCACTAGGTAATCAAACAAGAAATTTTTGATCTGCCCAAATTTCAAAACAAATGCAAATGCGCCAACTGAAATACATTTCCACTACCGAGTAAAGGGGAATGAATGAAAAGATTAGAAGGCGAATGTTTTACTCTAAATAGATTTGGCAGACGTTTACCTGCAAAGTCATCTTGATGACGAAACAGAAAAATATTTCATGCTATTTAATAAGCACGAAATCTCAGAGCAGTGCCACCGCCTGCCCTTCGTGCCCTTCGGAAGCTACTCAGCTCCTGCTTTTTCTCAACATTTTTTTCTAGAACAAGTGAAGACCCAAGTTTGTAATTTTGTAATTGCACTCCCAGACAAAAAAGGGCGAAGCACCTAGAAGGGGAGGGGGAAACAAAACAAAACATCACAGTTTGAAACGGTATGTGATATTACTGTAGTGATCACAAAATCGAGTCAGACTTATCAAGAAACTGACAGCATGAGCCCACTTATTAGCACGATGATGCACTCACACTGGCCTGGATGCTTGCACTTCATCGATTGAGAAGAGTTTCGCTGGTGCACGACTGTTGTAACTGGCCATTGGCATCATGAATACTGACACTGGGACGGGGTTGGCGCTTCACTAGTACCTCCATATTCTATTAGGAACAGATCTGGAGAGTTTTTGCCCGCAGCAGTACCTCAGCAACACGCAGAGAATATTCAGAGAAACATTTCATGTGAGGAGAAGATTTCGCTGCTGAAAAACGGCACACCAATACTTTCGTATGAGAGTATACAGCGTGGCCAAATATCTCACCAAATAAGCGTCAAACGAAAGAACTACAAAGAACGAATCTTGTCTACCTTGAAGGGGGAAACCAGATGGCGCTGCCATAAGTCAAACTTATATCAACTTCGTTCTTTAAATAGGAACCCCCATTTTTATTACATATTTGTGTAGTACGTAAAGAAATATGAATGTTTTAGTTGAACCCTTTTTTCGCTTTGTGATAGATGGCGCTTTAATAGTCACAAACATATGGCTCATAATTTTAGACGAACAGTTGGTAACAGGTAGGTTTTTTTAAATTAAAATACAGAACGTAGGTACGTTTGAACATTTTATTTCGGTTGTTCCAATGTGATACTTGTACCTTTGTGAACTTATCATGTCCGAGAACGCATGCTGTTACAGCGTGATTACCTGTAACTACCACATTAATGCAATAAATGCTCAAAATGATGTCCGTAAACCTCAACTCATTTGGCAGTACGTGTAACGACATTCCTCTCAACAGCGAGTAGTTTGCCTTCCGTAATGTTCGCACATGCATTGGCAATGCGCTGACGCATGTTGTCAGGCGATATCGGTGGACCATGATAGCAAACATCCTTCAACATTCCCCACAGAAAGAAATCCGGGGACGTCAGATCCGGTGAACGTGCGGGCCATGGTATGGTGCTTCGACGACCAATCCACCTGTCATGAAATATGCTATTCAATACCACTTCAACCGCACGCAAGCTATGTGCCGGACATCCATCATGTTGGAAGTACATCGCCATTCTGTCATGCAGTGAAACATCTTGTAGTAACATCGGGAGAACATTACGTAGGAAATCAGCATACATTGCACCATTTAGATTGCCATCGGTAAAATGGGAGCCAATTATCGTTCCTCCCATAAAGCCGCACCATACATTAACACGCCAAGGTCGCTGATGTTCCACTTGTCGTAGCCATCGTGGATTTTCCGTTGCCCAATAGTGCATATTATGCCGGTTTACGTTACCTCTGTTGGTGAATGATGCTTCGTTGCTAAATAGAACGCGTGCAAAATATCTGTAATCGTGCCGTAATTTCTCTTGTGCCCAGTGGCAGAACTGTACACGACGTTCAAAGTCGTCACCATGCAGTTCCTGGTGCATAGAAATATGGTACGGGTGTAATCGGTGTTGCTGTAGCATTCTCAATACCGACGTTTTTGAGATTCCCGATTCTCGCGCAGTTTGTCTGCTACTGATGTGCGGATTAGCCGCGACAGCAGCTAAAACATCTACTTGGGCATCATCATTTGTTGCAGGTCGTGGTTGACGTTTCACATGTGGCTGAGCACTTCCTGTTTCCTTAAATAACGTAACTATCCGCGAACGGTCCGGACAGTTGGATGATGTCGTCCAGGATACCGAGCAGCATACATAGCACACGCCTGTTGGGCATTTTGATCACAATAGCCATACATCAACACGATATCGACCTTTCCCGCAATTCTTAATTGGCCCATTTTAACACGGGTAATGTACTCGTATCACGAAGCAAATACCGTCAGCACTGGCGGAATGTTACGAGATACCACATACTTGTACGTTTGTGACTATCTATCAGAAAGCGAAAAAAGTGGCCCAACTACAACATTCATATTTCTTTACGTAATACACAAATATGTAATAAAAATGGGGGTTCCTATTTAAAAAAAAAACCGCAGTTGATATCCGTTTGACCTATGGCAGAGCCATCTAGCGGGCCAACCATAGCTGCATCTGGTTTCCCCCTTCAAGCTAGATGAGTTTCATTCTTTGTAGTTTTCTCGTTTGACGCTTATTTCGTGAGATATTTGGCTCGGTCACTATCAATGGACCACCCTGTATAAAACGCAATGATACTTGCTACCTCAGCAATAACTTGATCTGGACTTATTTACCACGACAGACTACACTACTGCCATGAATAAAAAAATGTTTCGAGTCATGTAATAAAATAGTAGTTGACTGGCCGGAAAGACATTGTTTCGCAACATTAACAAAAGTAAGTACATTTTACAGTATTCATTTATTCTCGTCGTGCAATCATAACCACTCAGCAAATATGGCAGAGCTTCAGGTTCCCTGTTGCAGTGGACGGCAGTTGACCAGGTGAGTACCGAATCCGGTGACGTCACATTCCGGTGCTGCGCCTATCTTAGCCTTCCGCGCTAGCCATATCTCCGCGTCGTACATGCAACAAAGGAAAAACAAACAAACAACGTCCAGTATTTCACCAGATAACTATTAGTGTGGTCAATCATTAATTTTATTTTACACGGCCCACTGCGCTGATGTGACTACTTCCTATGTTCCACCATGCGAGTTGGCGCAGTGGTTAGCAACCTGGACTCGTATTTGGGTGGACGACAGTTCACACCCGCGTCCAGCCATCCTGAGTTAGGTTTTCCGTGATTTCCCTAAATAGATTCAGGCAAATGCCGCGATAGTTCCTCTGAAAGAGCACGGCCGATTTTCTTCCCTATCCTTCTCTAATCCGAGCTTGTGCTCCGTCTGTAATGCCTTTTCGTCGACGGGACGTTGAACAGTAATCTTCTCCGTCTATGTTGGACATCAACCTGGAATAACCACTCACAGATGGCAGGTAGCAGGACTAACAGTACAGGGTATAGAAAGTGTGTCGGGAGGACACGGAAAACAGTGCTGTCATTGTCGTAATGGGGAAAGAGAGTGATTTATCTCACGTCCTAAAGCGTGTGATCATTGTATTTTTTAAGGGTAAGAGCATTTCCGAAACGGCTAAATTTGTACACTGTTTGCGTGCCACCGTGGCTGAATTATAATGTGCACTACAAAATGGCAACGGTGACACATCACCAGCCTCAGATGACAGGAGTGTACCACGGCTGCGGAGATGTGTACAGGCAAATAAACGTGCAGCTGTTAAAAACCATTCAACAATCAAGATTGCATAAAATTTTTCTTTATTTAAGACAACTGGTTTCAACAGACTACACTGTCATCATGTTTTGTTGTGCAACAAGCTCATTTTACGCTGATCTCATGCACAAGATGTCAAGAGGATAAAAATTGTTGTAGAAGCTCCATATCAGTTAGAGGGCCCGCACAACAAACAAGCAAGGTGGGCTGCCGACCTCCCTTCAAGAGCTCATATCGAAACATCGCCAGTGAATGTAAACATCAACAGACCTTCCGCCTAAACACGGCACTACCTCGTGAAGAGCTGTGTGACAGACGTCCACCAATTGGAACTAACGTGACTAAGTGTAGCATTCCACAGAATCGGTGTTATAAGTAATCCAGCAGAGTGAGACTGGGCCTCATCTTCCACATCCACCTTTCGTCCCCCACGTGCATCCTCTACAACCCCATCCCCTTCCCCCACCTTCTACTTTTCCTTGAACACTTCCGCACCCTATATACTGTCCACTGCCTTGATCCCCCTCACCACCTGGTGTCTCCCTTCCTGTCCACCCCAAGCCCAGTGTCACGCCTTTACCGCTGTGTCCCACCCTCTCTCCATCTCCACACACTCTGCCTCCTTTCCCAACACAACTTCTACCCCTCCCAGATGATGAGCTTCGCCCTGACATTTATCCTTCCTACCAACTCCACCCCCACCTTCCTCCTGCCACCTCCTCAGGGCACCCTCTTCTCCCCCTCCCTCCTCCTGAATGGCTTTCCCCTCCTACTCCCCCTCCCTCTCCTGTGCTCCCCTTCTGTGTCTCTGCACTCCCTCCTGCCTTGTGTTCCCTCTTCATCTCCTGCCTTACCAGTCTCCTGCCTCTTTATGCCCCCACTGACGCCCCTACGCTTTTTATACCGCCCCCTCTCCTGCTTCACCTTGCTCTCCCCTCCTTTTCCATCCTCTCAGGCAGGTCCCACCTGGCAGTTTTATTCTTCATCATGTGTGCTCCAAGTAGGTTTAAAGTGTGTTGTTCTGGAGTGTTTTAATACTGTGGCCAACTTTTAACCTATGTGTGTGGCTTCAGTGTCTTTTTTGTTCTACGAATCGCCAACTGTGTTTTTTAACTTTATGACGACTTTTTTAGCTGTCCTCCCATGAACGTCTCCATGTCAGTGTACTTTTACCTCCATTATCTCCCCTTACTCTGTTTTATGTCCCCCTTTATTATCGCCTTATATGTAACATTTTTTTCGTGTGTTAGCTGTCATGTCACTTGGCTGAAGAGCAGCGGATTGTGCTGCTGACAGCCCTCCCCTGTTCATATGGGGCAGGGGAATGAAATCACAATAAGGAGAAAAAAAAGTCAGACCAGCAGTGCGTACCTACAGCTAGGACTGCTCAGCCCAGTAGACACTCGCCATAGTCTTCCGTAGAAATTTGTATCTAGCTGGGCGTAACGCCACTTTGGTATTGTGTAGTATAGAATTTTGGTTGTTATCGTTTCTTTTCATTGTCTTGTAACTTTTATCTGGCTTTTTTCACCACAAGAATTATTGTGTTACTAGTTGTTCCTGTGTTTGGAAATTAGCGCACGCCAAGAAGGGGTTTTGGTTAAATAAAGTGTGTTCAAACTTGATCGTTAGTTCTTTCCTGCCGGAAGCAGGACACTACAAAAATAGCGTCTTGTACGTGAGATCAACGTAAAATTAACATATTATACGAGAAAAGATTTTAAGACTTGAAGATGACAGCATAGTCTGTTCAAACTGGTTGTCTTAAAAAAAGAAATATTTTATACGGTCTTGACTGTTGAATGATTTATATAAATGACACAGATCGCTCTTCAGTTATCGAAAAACGATAAAAATCAGTCAAATGTGAAACTGTTCAGCAGCCTGTTGATGTTTTTAAATATTTCAGCAATGATAAATCTTTCACAATGTGTTGTTTTTATCCATGTGACACCTTGTGCTTGAGGTCAGCGTAAAACGAACATGTTTTACAACAAAAAGTTTTTAAGACCTGAAAATGACAGGATAGCCTGTTTAAATAGGTTGTCTGAAATACAAAAAAAAAAATATTTTACTCGATCATGGCTATTGAATAGTTTTTAACATGTAATTAACTGGTTTGATACTAATGCATTAAAAACATGACGGAAAAAAGTAAAAACGTAGACTCACCTAATTCCGGTAAAAGAGTGTAGTGTGCTGAAATGTTTTGGCTGACTACAAATGATTCTCAGGCAAAAAGGAGTACGCTGTAGGGGATGACTGATAACATACAATATGTACAAGAACCAAGAGAGGCAAATAAGTATCGAAAACCAAGAACGAAGTGCACAGATTGGAAAAACAGGGGGTGTGGTTCAAATGCCTGGTTTAGAAGGACAGAGCGGATTAGGTTGTGGAAAGGGGCCAAAATAAGTTGCTGTCATTTGCACTCAACATACAAACTTCATTTATAAACACACATTATTACAACAAGGATGCAAAACACTCAAAACTTTAATCGACCTTCTTTGATTAACTTTATATTGGCTGAAGGCCACACTCATAATCCAAGACACAAGGCCTAAGCAAGAAATTGAAATACAAAGTTCTTTTCGAGGTTTCACCCAAAAATATTTTCTAAGTGTTCTATCTAAACAGGCTGAAGGCCTTGGCAATTTAATTTTAATGGAACTTGGCTGGGGGCCGCATATTAAGCAACAAGAAGAGTTACAATCAAAATGCAGAATCCTTATTTTAAAACATTTCATGCAAAATTCGGCTGAAGGCCCCATACTAGCATAACAATCTCATGCCTTAAGGGCAAGACAAGAACATTAATTTGAGAGATATTAATACTCAGCTGAAGGCCACATAATAACAAAATATGTTTACCGGCTTACGGCCTAGGAAAGTTTCAATTTAAAAGGCAGAAGACCATATCTTAAAACCTCTCATGTAAAATTCGGCTGAAGGCCCCATATAAAAGAATAACAATCTCATGCGTTAATGGCAAGACAAGAATATTAATTTAAGAGATATTGATACTCGGCTGAAGCCCAGACATCAACCAGATAACTAAAACCCAGACAGGGAAATTACTGTGTAACACACAAGGAATGGCGCTCAGAAGTCTCCAAGGGTTGGCCTGAGATTGTAACACTAACGCCTGTTCAGGTGAGACAGGCAGCCTGTCCAACAACTCCTTAATCTAAAGACAACCCAATCGACAGACAGCCGACCGATCAATCAACAAAATCTGTTCCGCTCCGTGCAACCAGCAAATCGACCACAAGATTCCAATACGACACACAGAATATTTGCGCCCACAACGACCAACAGCACCTCAGCTGTCGACGCCACGCTGGACAGCAACAGCACAACGAGGAAAATACACTGCACAAAAATTACGTCAATGACCAGGGCAGGTAACCAGAACGTCAAAGGCCACAAGGCAGAAGATACCGCTGGTCACCTTCAATAACAGGGAATAAATCAAGGAAGACGTCTGGAATCTTAGTGGACTTGAATACACACACGTTGTTGCTCACGGGAATGCCCCAAAAGCGACAGCCAGGATCCAATGAAGAAACGTAAACAGTTGAGGCTCGATAGTATGTTAAGTGAGGACTCAACTTTCATGTCCTAGATCGGTGGGCGACGAACTTCGTAGCACTCCCAAGCAGCACCTCACACTCCAACCGCGCGTGCACACCGCCAGCGGCCCCAGCCAGAGTACACACGACGGAGACTTTCTTGCTGCTCCACGCCAACCAACCGATTGGACACACACCGCCCAACCGGAAACTACATCCGCCACACCAAACATAGTACAGCAGTACTCTTATCGATACACGCTCCTGCTGCCACTCACAGAAGGGACAGCAACATTATCGCGATAACCGCAGGAGAAATAAAACCACAGAACTGCAACCGAGGTTTAACCCAAGACAAACTTGACTCGAGTCAGCCACAGCTCAACAGTCTTTGACTCCTAATGTTCAGTCTGTTCACCCGAAACAGCAGTTACAGAAATAAGAGAATGAGGAGTGAGACTAAACTTCAGGGTGAAAGGATGTCAGTGACAGGATTTGCTGATTGCATTGCTGTCCGGAGTGTTTGTCAGGAAAAAGATGAAAATAATGAGGAGTAGCAGGAATGAGATTAGCAATATGCTTCACATAAATATTGGTGACCTCGAAGTAAACAAACATAGGAATTCTGCTGCATTGAAAGCAAATTAACGCATGACGTATGAGGCAAGGAGGACATAAAAAACAGACATAAAAAACAGACAGCTCTAGTATCATACATTGGCATTTGTCTGAGGAAGATATGTCCTCGGAGCACGGCATTGAATGGAAGTGAATCACCGACAGTGGGAAAACCCGAAAAGAAAGAAATCGAAGTGTCTGAAATGTTGTGCTGTAGAAGGCTTTTTACAATAGCGTAGATTGATAAGATAAGTAAGAATATTCTTTACAGAACTGGCGGTCAGAGGAATATGGAGAAAACACTAATTTAAAAATAGAACAGCACGATTGGACGTATCCAAACGAGGACAACCCGGCAAATGCCATAAAACGATTTTCAAGAAACTTTGCTCAGTGGAAGAGGAGTCAAAATAAGGGAACATGGGTCTCGACTTATCCGTAGATACTCGACCGGTTCTGAGAAAACGAGCGTCAAAGTTTTCGATGAAGCTTAGATGGCTTTTGTTGTTGTTGTTTTTGTTGCGTTCTTCAGTGCTGAGACTGGTTTGATGCAGCTCTCCATGCTACTCTATCCTGTGCAAGCTTCTTCATCTCCTAGTACCTACTGAAACCTACATCCTTCTGAATCTGCTCAGTGTATTCATCTCTTGGTCTTCCTCTACGATTTTTACCCTCCACCCTGCCCTCCAATACTAAATTAGTGATCCCTTGATGCCTCAGAACATGTCCTACCAACCGATCCCTTCTTCTAGTCAAGGTGTGCCACAAACTCCTCTTCTCCCCAGTACTATTCAGTACCTCCTCATTAGTTGTGTGATCTACCCATCTAATCTTCAGCATTCTTAAATCTATACTCGATGTTAACAAATTTCTCTTCTTCAGAAATGCTTTCCTTGTCATTGCCAGTCTACCTTTTATATCCTCTCTACTTCGACCATCATCAGTTATTTTTCTCCCCAAATAGCAAAACTCATTTACTACTTCAAATGTCTCATTTCCTAATCTAATTCCCTCAGCATCACCCGATTTAATTCGACTACATTCCATTATCCTCCTTTTGCTTTTGTTGATGTTCATCTTATATCCTCCTTTCAAGACACTGTCCTTTCTGTTCAACAGCTCTTCCAAGTCCCTAGCTGTCTCTGACAGATTTACAATATCATCGGTGAACCTCAAAGTTTTTATTTCTTCTCCATGGATTTTAATACCTACTCCGAATTTTTCTTTTGTTTCCTTTACTGCTTGCTCAGTATATAGATTGAATAACATCAGGGAGAGGCTACAACCCTCTCTCACTCCCTTCCTTACCACTGCTTCCCTTTCATGTCCCTCGACTCCTATAACTGCCATTTGGTTTCTGTACAAATTGTAAATAGCCTTTCGCTCCCTGTATTTTATCCCTGCCACCTTTAGAATTTGAAAGAGAGTATTCCAGTTAACATTGTCGAAAGCTTTCTCTAAGTCTACAAATGCTAGAAACGTAGGTTTGACTTTACTTAATCTTTCTTCTAAGATAAGTCGTAGGGTCAGTATTGTCTCACGTGTTCCAATATTTCTACGGAATCCAAACTGATCTTCCCCGAGGTCGGCTTCTATCAGTTTTTCCATTCGTCTGTAAAGAATTCGTGTTAGTATTTTGAGCCGTGGCTTATTAAACTGATACTTCGGCAATTTTTACATCTGTCAACACCTGCTTTCTTTGGGGTTGGAATTATTATATTCTTTTTGAAGTCTGAGGGTATTTCGCCTGTCTCATACGTCTTGCTCACCAGAATGCAGAGTTGTCAGGACTGGCTCTCCCAAGTCTGTCAGTAGTTCTAATGGAATGTTGTCTACTCCCAGGGCCTTGTTTCGACTCAGGTCTTTCAGTTCTCTGTCAAACTCTTCACACAGTATCATATCTCTCATTTCATCTTCATCTACATCCTCATCCATTTCCATAATATTGTCCTCAAGTACATCGCCCTTGTATAGACCCTCTATATACTCCTTCCACCTTTCTGCTTTCCCTTCTTTGCTTAGAACTGGGTTTCCATCTGAGCCCTTGATATTCATACAAAGGTCTCTTTAATTTTCGTGTAGGCAGTATCTATCTTACCCCTAGTGAGATAAGCCTCTAAATCCTTACATTTGTCCTCTAGCCATCCCTGCTTAGCCGTTTTGCACTTCCTGTCGATCTCATTTTTGAGACTTTTGTATTCCTTTTTGCCTGATTCAGTTACTGCATTTTTATATTTTCTCCTTTCGTCAATTAAATTCAATAATTCTTGTGTTACCCAAGGATTTCTACTAGCGCTCGTCTTTTTACCTACTTGATCCTCTGCTGCCTTCACTATTTCATCCCTCAAAGCTACCCATTTTTCTTCTACTGTATTTCTTTCCCCCATTCCTGTTTTGGCTTTTAGCATACGATAAACTCAGGCCAACTGGCGGCATATTGGGTAACATTGCGGGCTCTCACTTTTGTCTCCCTTGCACGAAACCCAGTTAGTGGTTTTATTCATTTTATTTTTTTCAATTATCTACCCATGTCCTCAGAAGGATACTAGAGGAATGTTTCTTAACATGTTAGAGGATGCAAGGGTGTTAATTAATTGTAAAATTTCAATCGGTTTCACAGTAAGTGTGACACATTTAATATGTAACATACGTCTTGCGGAATTTAAGAGGTTACCGTCTTTTTAAGTGCTCATATTCTTATATTTCATTCTTAAATCAGTTCCTGATTCTTATGTTTTATTCTTATGTCTTTTCTTCAGGAAGATTTGGTGTACTCCCTTGGCTGGTATCGATTGTAGAAACATGCGCACATGGAAATTCCGAGCAATGCAAACTTCGCGCGAAGGTATGATGGCCACAGCGACATTTCTCCGTGTAAATCCCATCCGGCAAAGAAACGTCGTTCGCATTGCTGAAGAGTTCAGGCTTTGGGAATAACTTCGCTGGCAAACCACGCAAAACGGACCACTTTTCCAAAAACTGGTACTTTCAACTAATTAGGAATCAAGATACACATAGAAATTTCAACAAAAACGATTTCAAATAATTTTCCATTCCTTGAATGTCGTTGTTTCTTTTGAATTCATTCACCATACAATTATTAGAGGAATAAGGACAACGTTAATATATAATACTCGTACAGCAGGAAACATACGTTTAGTAATCTTCTATAGACATAGGTAGATAAATGAAAAATGAAAACGAAAAAAATAAAAATAATAATCAGGTTCGAACATCCACCATCATTCGAGGGGAAGAGCTCTACCAACTATTTAATTTTTTATAATTTTTATTTATTTTGTTTTATTTTTTTGTGGAAAGAAAACCTGATAGGCATAAATTCCACAATTCCAATAGCCAAAAGAAAAGAAAATTTTGCTATAGGAAGAACACAATGATAGAAGGCTCCAGAACAAGGAATAGGAAAAGAAAGGAAACGAACACTGCTATTCAATTCCTTGGCGATTAAAAACAAGGTGCACCACATTTGCAAATAAAGCATGGTAACGTGCAAGCCTTTGCCACTTCCAATGAGTGTTCACCATATACTGGCGGAAAACACGTGGGTCGGGATCGTTGGCATAACGACTACGCAGCGGGCGTAGTGTCAGAGGAGCCATGTGTTCGCATTAGTCTTCGTCCGAGAGGAAACAAAAGTTTAAACACAGAAGGAGTTCAGCAGATGAATCAGCTTCAGCTGACCGGGTGAGGAAAGCCAGTTGTAGGTGAATCCTGTGCCAGTGTTCTCTTCCCCGAGACAAGCCTGTGTGGTAATGTATCAGGTTGATGACATGTGTTGCAAAGACCAGTCGGACTAAGACCATTGCGACAGAGGGGTTCGTTGGTCGGGATCAGATTGTCAGTGAACCTGTATCACGATGAGACAACTTCCATCAAGATGACAGGGAGACTAACGTCAAACCTCACTGTGTTCCAGGATATCAATGGTGCAGTCATTCCCACTGCGGAGACGATTGATTGTGCTGCTCAACGAGAAAGATCTGGTGCTAAAGTGTGTCACCGATAACATGCCAGCTCCCAGAAAATTTATTAAAATATACGAGGTGCATTCAAGTTCTAAGGCCTCCGATTTTTTTTCTGATTAATTACTCACCCGAAATCGATGAAACTGGCGCTACTTCTCGACATAATCGCCCTGCAGACGTACACATTTTTCACAACACTGACACCATGATTCCATGGCAGCGGCGAAGGCTTCTTTAGGATTCTGTTTTGACCACTGGAAAATCGCTGAGGCAATAGCAGCACGGCTGGTGAATGTGCGGCCACAGAGAGTGTCTTTCATTGTTGGAAAAAGCCAAAAGTCACTAGGAGCCAGGTCAGGTGAGTAGGGAGCATGAGGAATCACTTCAAAGTTCTTATCACGAAGGAACTGTTGCGTAACGTTAGCTCGATGTGCGGGTGCATTGTCTTGGTGAAACAGCACACGCGCAGCCCTTCCCGGACGTTTTTGTTGCAGTGCAGGAAGGAATTTGTTCTTCAAAGCATTTTCGTAGGATGCACCTGTTACCGTAGTGCCCTTTGGAACGCAATGGGTAAGGATTACGCCCTCGCTGTCCCAGAACATGGACACCATCATTTTTTCAGCACTGGCGGTTACCCGAAATTTTTTTGGTGGCGGTGAATCTGTGTGCTTCCATTGAGCTGACTGGCGCTTTGTTTCTGGATTGAAACATGGCATCCACGTCTCATCCATTGTCACAACCGACGAAAAGCAAGTCCCATTCATGCTGTCGATGCGCGTCAACATTGCTCGGCAACATGCCACACGGGCAGCCATGTGGTCGTCTGTCAGCATTCGTGGCACCCATCTGGATGACACTTTTCGCATTTTCAGGTCGTCATGCAGGATTGTGTGCACAGAACCCACAGAAATGCCAACTCTGGAGGCGATCTGTTCAACAGTCATTCGGCGATCCCCCAAAACAATTCTCTCCACTTTCTCGATCATGTCGTCAGACCGGCTTGTGCAAGCCCGACGTTGTTTCGGTTTGTTGTCACACGATGTTCTGCCTTCATTAAACTGTCACACCCACGAACGCACTTTCGACACATCCGTAACAGCATTACTGCATGTCTCCTTCAACTGTCGATGAATTTCAATTGGTTTCACACCACGCAAATTCAGAAAACGAATGGTTGCACGCTGTTCAAGTAAGGAAAACGTCGCCATTTTAAGTATTTAAAACAGTTCTCATTCTCGCCGCTGGCGGTAAAATTCCATCTGCCGTACAGTGCTGCCATCTCTGGGACGTATTGACAATGAACGCGGCCTCATTTTAAAACAATGCGCATGTTTCTATCTCTTTCCAGTCTGGAGAAAAAAAATCGGAGGCCTTAGAACTTGAATGCACCTCGTAAGACTCATGTATGTGCGGCAAATTTAGAGTTGATCCGACCAACATCGGCAGAGAGAGTCAGATCGGCCGGTCCAAGACACGTACATAAGCGACATGTAACAGAATGAGTCGCTAGAGTGCATGTTAAAACCGCCCGCATTATAAACAATACTGAAGTTGAGCCGTGTGCGGATCGCGTTGATACCGTTCATAGGTGGGCATCTTGTAATGGCGCTTATCGATAGCGCGTACTGCGGTACTATCTTTGGAGCGTCCGCCCCAGTAGCTGAGTGGTCAGCGTGACGGAATGCCGTCCTCTGGGCCCGGGTTCGATTCCCGGCTGGGTCGGAGATTTTCTCCGCTCAGGGACTGGGTGTTGTGTTGTGTTCATCATCATTTCATCCCCATCCGGCGTGCAGGTCGCCCAATGTGGCGCCGAATGTAATAAGACCTGCGATATGGCGGCCGGACCTGCCCCGCGAGGGGCCTCCCGGCCAATGACGCCAAACGCTCATTTCCATCTTTGGAGCGCTCTCTACTATTGCCTGATCGTCGTGTGTCGAGCAAGGGGAGTTGGGACAGAGCAGCAGTGAGGTCCGGACAGCCAGTACCCGCCCGACCGTTGGCGACACACATGCACTGTCCGACGGAAGCACGTGGTCGCGAGAGTGCACGACCACGTCAAGGACCGGATTCAGCGAGTTTTAGATGAATGGACCGTGATATTCGTGTAGTGCAATTTTCACCTGTGTGTGTGTGTGTGTGTGTGTGTCTGTGTCTGTCCGCCCCTCGAAGTGACGTCATAGCAATAAGTTGTCAGTCGACGATTTATACTGGTATCTTTCCCGTACCTGACGAGTCGTGTTGTCAGTAAAAAACTGACAACATGACTCGTGCATGTGATGTGATTTACATGTATTTGACGATGCTGGTGCTGATTCCGCGTTTAACAGTTGACTATGCCACTATGGCTGCAGTGCATTAGGACTTTGTTTTTATGAGACAGATCTGATGATGATTATTAAAGACCGAAACCGGTAATCTGTTAAACAGAAAAGATTGTGACCATATACGTAAATTAAAGGAAACTGAATACGTAATGTATACAGAGCAGTCCTGAGGAAACTGGCCGGCCGGGGTGGCCGAGCAGTTCTAGGCGCTGCAGTCTGGAGCCGCGCGACCGCTACTGTCGCAGGTTCGATTCCTGCCTCTGGCATGAATGTTTGTGCTGTCCTTAGGTTAGTTAGGTTTAAGTAGTTCTAAGTTCTAGAGGACTGATGACCTCAGAAGTTAAGTCCCATAGTGTCCAGAGCCATTTCAACCATTTGAGGAAACTGTCATGAATTTCGGGCGGAAGGTTAAACACCCTAAATTGGTATATTCCACCTCTGCGTTCGCCAGAACAACCGTACTATTAGAACCATCGCGAAGAGTGAGAGGGACTTGTTGCTTTTCCCGCAAAAGGAGCCTGTCAACCTTAAGTAGATCTATAAACTTGACATAAAAAGCAGGCTATTGGGAATCGAATTAAGCCATGTGAACCTAAGAGAGCTTCATCATGTCTACAAGCCAGTCATGTAATTTCTAACTAACTTAGCTGCATATGCCATGTGGACTTGTCAAAACTAAAACTGACGGTATCTGTGAGTGGAATGTTCCTGGCAGCCATGGACGACAAGACAACTCCGAGTCAAAATTGAATCACAGACACGTGCTGAGAGACAGACAACGACGTGACGCACTCAACGACTCACACGCCACTGAGGACAAACAAGGATGCTCCCGCAGCGTTACGATAGAGGCGGGAACAGCCCGGGGTGCGAAGCGGGAATCACGCCGTCGCTTCTGCTGAACCAGTTACGTCTCAAAAGCCACATAAACTACCTCACAAGCTTTGACCGTCGTTTTTTCAGAGATCTACGAATAAGCCGAAACACGTGTTCGATTATTTTGATTCCTCTTCCACTGAGCTAAGTTTTGGGAAACTGGGTTATGGCATGTGGCGTATTCTCCTCTTCTCCTCGTAAGGCATCAAGTAGTAACTTCCAAGATAGTAGATGAAGCTGTAGACGGAAATAGCAGTTGGGGACAGATAGAGATTGGAATACATCCAACAAGCAATTGAGGGGTTGGGGTTGGGTTGTTTGGGGGAACAGGTCATAGGTTTCATTGGGTTAGGGAAGGACGGGAAAGGAAGTCGGCCGTGCCTTTTCAAAGGAACCATCCCGGCATTTGGCTGGAGTGATTTAGGGAAATCACGGAAAACCTAAATCAGGATGGCCGGACGCGGGATTGAACCGTCGTCCTCCCGAATGCGAGTCCAGTGTGAGCAATTGAGGGCATTGGATGCAAGCGCTACACTGAAATAAACGTCTGTATTATTAGAAAAAAGAAAAACGAAACAGGAGTACCTGAAGGATGTGCGTTGCTGCTGACGACAGACCGCAGAGAGTGTGTTTATGTATACTGGAGCTGAACTCACTATGGGCGATGTTCACGTTACCAGCGTGGGAGACTGCCATGCATCGCTGGACTTGACTCCTATTACTGATGGCCAGGCATGAGTGCTTGCTAGCTAAGATAGGCAGTGAGACTGGCCGATGAAGATGCTCCGTTATGATCGTGCCTGGTGATGGAGGAATGCACCACCACTTAAGGGAAAGCTGGTCCGTCGATGAAGACGTTACAGAGACCCGGCGGGAAAGTGGGCGGCTGTCTATAAGGAAACCGGTTATGATCTGAGCCTCTGCCTGGAAAGAGCATAGATTAATCAAGACGTCTTCGGAATTGTTTTAATTTATTCATGAATTTACGTTGGCGCTCCATCTCGTTATCCTAAACGAGCCATATTATAATGTTAAGATAGGAGAAGGAACAGCAGTTTAATTCCACGGTATGAAATTTTTAGAATCAAACAAATCCCTTCAGATACCTGCAGTCGGTCAAACACACTGAGTGGCTTTCTCAATAGGACCTTCCTATGTCGTTGATGAGAAACTCGTACCCAGATAAAACAGGCTGCCCGAGAGAAAAGTTGCATATGGACAAGAAGAAAAAAAAAGAATACACACAGAAACAAGGACGAGCCTATGTAGAACCAATTCTGAAATGATTTACCTTCTGTCTATCTGCGTTCTGTGATAAAGAATGATATGGTACTCTATGTCCCGTATCGCTTACTAAGAATGTCGTGGATAAACTCAGTCTTGTAAACACAAATCCAAAGTCATTTAACTACCGGCTTTGATTATGTGATCATCATTGCGTAACCTGTATACATATGACATCAAATGGAATTATGACGTAACCTGGATACATTTGACATTAATTAGACTATTGACACGGTGCCACTGTAAATACATCTTCTGCAGCTTATCGATCCTAGAGTACAAATAAAATAAAATACTTACACGAGAACGTCTACATCTACATGGATACACTGCAAATCACATTTAAGTGCCTGACAGCGGGTTCCTTGAACCACCTTCACAATTCTCTCTTATTCCAACCTCGTGTAGGGCGCGGAAAGAATGAACACATATATATCTCTCCGTACGATCTCTGTTTTCCCTTATTTTATCGTAGTGGTCGTTCTGCCCTATGGAGGTCGGTGCCAACAAAATATTTTCACATTCGGAGGAGAAAGTTGGTGATTGGAATTTCGTGAGAGTCGGCCGGTGTGGCCGGGCGGTTCTAGGCGCTTCAGTCTGGAGCCGCGTGACCACTACGGTCGCAGGTTCGAATCCTGCCTCGGGCATGGGTGTGAGTGATGTCCTTAGGTGAGTTAGGTTTAAGTAGAGCCGCGCGGGATTAGCCGAGCGGTCTAGGGCGCTCCAGTCATGGACTGTGCGGCTGCTCCCGGCGGAGTTTCGAGTCCTCCCTTGGGCATGGGTGTGAGTGTTTGTCCTTAGGATAATTTAGGTTAGGTAGTGTGTAAGCTTAGGGACTGATGACCTTGGCAGTTAAGTCCCTTAAGATTTAACACACATTTTGTTTAAGTAGTTCTAAGTTCTAGGAGACTGATGACCGCAGATGTTAAGTCCCATGGTGCTCAGAGCCATTTGAACCATTTTGAATTTCGTGAGAAGATTCCGTCACAACGAGAAACGCCTTTTTTTAAATGATTTCCAGCCCAAATCCTGTATCATTTCTGTGACACTCTCTCTTATATTTAGCGATAATACAAAACGTGCTGCCTTTCTTTGAATGTTTTCGATGTACTCCGTCAGTCCTACCTGGTAAGGATCCCACACCGTGCAGCAGTATTCTAAAACAGGACGGACAAGCGTAGTGCAGGCAGTCTCCTTAGTAGGTGTGTTACATTTTCTAAGTGTCCTGCCAATAAAACGCAGCCTTTGGTTAGCCTTCCCTACAACATTTTCTGTGTGTTTTTTCCAATTTAAGTTGCTTGTAATTGTAATACTTAGGTATTTAGCTGAATTTACGGCTTTTAGATTAGACTGGTTTATCGTGTAACCGAAGTTTAACCAGCTCCTTTTAGCACTAATGTGGATGACCTCACACATTTCGTTATTTAGGGTCAACTGCCACTTTTCGCACGATTCCGACATTTTTTCTAAATCGTTTTGCAGTTTGTTTTCATCTTCTGATGACTTTATTAGTCGATAAACGACAGCCTCATCTGCAAACAACCAAAGTCGGCTGCTCAGATTGTCTCCCAAATCGTTTATATAGATAAGGAACAGCAAAGGGCCTATAACACTACCATGGGGAACGCCTGAAATCACTTCTGCTTTACCCGATGTCGTCGTAATATTATATGATGTTAAAAGAACACTATAAATTCTTAAGCTGCTGTCGGTCTCCTGTTGCGACAGAGTTTCCTCGTACTATTACAGTGCCTAGACAGATAGTGACTGTTTAAGAAAAACGTATGAAAGTAATACGTTTCGCTTTGCGGATCGTGGTAGTTGTACCTGCATTAGAGCACGTCGACAAGCTAGAACAACTAGGCAAATAGTCGCTTCATATGGGCTGTTTGCTGTTAATAGCCGGCCGAGCAGTTCTAAGCGCTTCAGTCAGGAACCGCGTTGCTGCTACGGTCCCAGGTTCGAATGCTGCCTCGGGCATGGATGTGTGTGACGTCCTTAGGTTAGGTAGGTTTAAGTAGTTCTAAGTCTAGGGAACTGATGACCTCAGATGTTAAGTCCCATAGTGCTTAGATCCATTTGAACCATTTTTTTGCTGTTGATATCAATACCAACCTCGGACTTTCCTTAGGTGATGTTATTACCTGTCATGAGATACTATCTGGAAGGGCGACACACAGATATTGTTGGATCCTGGTAAGATTTCAAAATGGTGTGAAGACTGGAAGCTCACTTTAAATATGCATAAACGTAAAAATGTGATCTTCACCAATGGAAGAAATGCAGTAGCCTATGACTGCAAGATCAGCTCGTCAGTTAGCTCATGCACGTACCTAGGAGAAGCCGAACCGCACAATAAGCCTGGGTTCGCTGTGGGGCGGCGGTGGTGTGGGTGGACTGCTGTGGCCTGTTGTGGATTTGTGAACCACTGAGGGCTACGGCGGAACGAAGCCTCTCCGTCGTTTCTAGGTCCGTGGTTCAACACACACAACCACACACACACACACACATACACACACACACACACACACACACACCTAGAAGTAACAATTTTTAGGAATATGAGTCATAATTATAGCATAAGCTCAGTCGTAGGCTTTGCAGGTGACAGACGTGGGACACTGGGAAAATGCAATCAGTCATTAAGCAGATTGCTTGCGAAACACTCGTGCCAGCAGTCCTGGAATATTGCCGAACTGTTTCGGACCTATACCAAGGGGGTAATGAACGCTACATATGGTCACAGGTTTGTTAGACCTACTGGTCAACGTCACATATATGGTGAAAAGTCATATTGACAGAAGCTTGAACATAGACACTGATACTACCTGGCGAAAGACTGTTTACAAAAATTAAAGAACCAGCATTAAGTGAGGCAACAAGGAATATACTATAACCCAATATGTATCGCTTCCATAGTGATAGAAAAGAGAAGATACACGGTGACAATTACTGCACTATAGGAAATAAAATCGTCATAACTTCTGAACAATTTGCGTTAGGGCGTTCGAACTGCAAGGTTGGCAGCGGGGCATGGTGGGAATTAGTATGCGCATGCATGCATGGTTTAGTGACGAAGTCTACTTTCAAACAATGGCTCTGAGCGCTATGGGACTTAACTTCTGAGGTCATCAGTCCCCTAGAACTTAGAACTACTTAAACATAACTAACCTAAGGACAACACACACATCCATGCCCGAGGCAGGATTCGAACCTACGACCTTAGCGGTTGCGTGGTTCCAGACTGTAGCGCCTAGAACCTCTCGGCCACTTCGGCCGGCAGTCCACTTTCATTTGGATGGGTTCGTCAATAAGCAAAATTGGTGCATTTGGGGGACTGAGAATCCGAATTTCGCCATCGAGAAGTCTCTTCACCCTCAACGGATGACTTCGTGGTGTGCAATGTTCAGTCACAGAGTAATCAGTGCGATATCTCTTGATGGTACGGTGAGTACGAACGGTACGTGAAGGTTTTATCCCCATTATCCAAAGTGACCCAGATTTCGACAAGACGTCATTCATGCAAGACTCCATCGATCTGGAGTACCCACAGGCCACTGGCATGGGCCTCGATTGGCCGCCATATCCTAAGGATATGAACACATGTGACTCCTTTTTGTGGTGGTATAGACAAGGTGCACAGCAATAGCCCCAAAACCACTGCTGAGCTGCAAACAGCCATTCAGGAGGTCATCGACAGCATCCATGTTCCGACACTTCAGCGGGTCATGCAGAATTTCGCTATTCGTCCGCGCCACATCATCGCCAATGATGGATAGGGATTTGGGATGGCATTACGTGGGGCCGACGTACGCCGCTGCTGGTGGTCATGGAAGGTGCCGTAAAGGCTGTACGATACGTGATTGCTATCCTCCGACCGATAGTTCAACAATATCGGAACCATATTGTTGAGGCATTCGTCGTCATGGACGACAATTCGCGCCACCATCGTGCACATCTTGTGAGTGACTTCCTTCAGGATAACAACATCGCTCGTCTAGAGTGACCAGCATGTTCTCCAGAAATGAACCCTATCGAACATTCCTGGGTGAGACTGAAAAGGGCTGTTTATGGACGACGTGACCCACCAACCACTCTGAGGGATGTACGCCGAATCGCCGTTGAGGAGTGGGTCACTCTGGACCAACAGCGCCTTGATGAACTTGTGGATAGTATGCGACAACGTATACAGGCGTACATCAATGCAAGAGGACGTGCTACTGGGTATTACAGGTAACGGTGTGTACAGCAATCTGGACCACGAAATCTGAAGGTCTCTCTGCATGGTGGTAGAACGCGTAATTTCCGGTTTTCATGAGCAATAAAAATGGCGGAAATGATATTTATGTTGATCTTTATTCCGATTTTCTATACGCGTTCCGAAACTCTAGGATATTTGTACAATTATATGAATGCATTGTGCCTGTTCTTGCAGATAAGCCTGAAAGACGACAGACCATGCGCAGTCCACTGCTGTGATACATTTTATGTAAATTGAAAGTGGAGGGGGGAGAAAGTAAAGGAAAGAGAAGCTACTCATGAAATCAGATGCTACCAGACGAAATGTGTGTCAGACCAGGACTCTATCCTGAGATCTGCTGCTTACTAGAAAGCTGTGTTAACCACTACGCCACCCGGACACAGAGTTAATCGCAAATACACAGACTATCTCTGCATGCTCCTCGGTTGACTCTCATTCCCACCTAGCGCTATCACTTACCCAAAATCCCCATCCATGTCGTCTGTTCTCGCTAATTTTAGACTTCCACTGGAGGTGGAATGTATACGCGCATCTCTGCTGATGGTTGTGGATTCATGTGTGAATGAAAATACGCCAAACATTCATATAACTGATACGCCTCAATGGACTATGAACCCACAACAGTCAGTGAAGATGCATATTTACATTCGACCTCCAGCGCGAATCTAAAATTACCAAGCAAGGAGGACTTAGGTGGGGACAGCTAATGAATGGTGACGCTAAGTATGAAGAAGCACCTGCGGTGTTGTGGTAGCGTTTTTGATCAGTCGTTCCCGTGTTCGAAACCCACCACCGTTTAAATTTTTATTAATAATTAGCTTTGGTGGCCGAAGACTTCCGGCGTAAGAAGTCACCCTCCTTCTGCCAACGGCCTTGTAAAAGAAAGAAGGGCGGAGGAGGGCACAGAGGTTCAGGGCACTCTCTTGTCCTTGGGGTGGGAAACTACCTCTAAAGGTGGATGAATCAGCAATGGTCAACGGCATGAGGATGAAGAAGGCAATGGAAACCACTATATTAAAGACACACAACGCGTATCCACAAGACATCGTGGCTGGTAATTGAAAAACTGTCATGATGATCTCTCCACTGGCACAAGATTCCAGAATGGTCCCCCATTCGGATCTCTAGGAGGGGACTGCCAAGAGGGCGGTGACCATGAGAAAGAAATTGGATAACCAACGGAAGGATAGCATTCTACGAATAGGGGCGTGCAATGTCAGAAGTTTGGACGTGGTAGAGAAGGTATAAAATCTGAAACGGGAAATGCAAAGGCTCAATCTGGATATAGAAGGGGTCGGTGAAGTGAAATGGAAAGAAGACAAGGATTTCTGGTCAGATGAGCATAGGGTAATATCAAAAGCAGCAGAGAATGATATAACGGGAGTAGGATTCGTTCTGAATTGGACGGTAGGACAGAGAGTGTATTACTGTGAACAGTCCGGTGATAGGTTTTTCTTATAAGGATCGACAGCAAACCAACACCGCCAACGATAGTTCAGGGATACTTCTTTGCGTGTTTTTGGTACTTGCATTGTTTAATTCATAAATTTCGAGCGTATTATAGTATTTGAGAGTTGTAGCATCGCGTTTTAGTACCTGAATAGTGTAAATTCGCGTAGTCGTTTGTCTACTGTTTTGTTTTGAACGGCCAGTGTCGGTTGGTCGCAGTCAGTGTGCTCCCTGCCGCCGTTGGATAAGCAGCTGAGCAGCAAGTCGTATACTCCTAGCTCACTCATTTGTTACATAGTTTAATTCTTAATTTCTTTGCGTGTTTTTGGTACTTGCATTGTTTAATTCATAAATTTCGAGCGTATTATAGTATTTGAGAGTTGTAGCATCGCGTTTTAGTACCTGAATAGTGTAAATTCGCGTAGTCGTTTGTCTACTGTTTTGTTTTGAACGGCCAGTGTCGGTTGGTCGCAGTCAGTGTGCCCCCTGCCGCCGTTGGATAAGCAGCTGCAGCAGCAAGTCGTATACTCCTAGCTCACTCATTTGTTACATAGTTTAATTCTTAATTTCTTTGCGTGTTTTTGGTACTTGCATTGTTTAATTCATAAATTTCGAGCGTATTATAGTATTTGAGAGTTGTAGCATCGCGTTTTAGTACCTGAATAGTGTAAATTCGCGTAGTCGTTTGTCTACTGTTTTGTTTTGAACGGCCAGTGTCGGTTGGTCGCAGTCAGTGTGCTCCCTGCCGCCGTTGGATAAGCAGCTGAGCAGCAAGTCGTATACTCCTAGCTCACTCATTTGTTACATAGTTTAATTCTTAATTTCTTTGCGTGTTTTTGGTTCTTGCATTGTTTAATTCATAAATTTCGGGCGTATTATAGTATTTGAGAGTGTAGCATCGTGTTTTAGTACCTGAATAGTGTAATTTCGCTTAGTCTCCTTCCGCCCCCGAGCAGTGTCAGCAGTGCGCAAGTAGCAGCATTACTGCATTTACTAGGCAATCTTGTATTTTAATAACCGTTTAAATTTTGCCGATTTGTTTGCGCTCTCTGTAGATTAGTTCAGACGTTCTTAGCAAAACAGTTTTTAGCATGGATAGGGACTGCAACTGCTGTGTTCGGATGCAGGCTGAGTTGGCATCCCTTCGCTCCCAGCTTCAGGCAGTGTTGGCTTCGGTCACACAGCTTGAGGCTGTTGCCAATGGGCATCACTGTGGGGGTCGGGATGGGGGTTTGTCGGGGACGGCCAGCTCGTCCCACGCATCCCCTGATCGGACTACGACTGTGGTTGCCCGGGATACTGCCCGCATTGAGGCTGATCCCTCACCTGTGGTAGAGTGGGAGGTCGTTTCAAGGTGTGGCAGGGGGCGAAAGACATTCCGGAGGGCTGAACGGAAAGCCTCTCCAGTTTGTCTGACGAACCGGTTTCAGGCTCTGTCTCAGGCTGATACTGATCTTCGGCCTGACATGGCTGCTTGTCCTGTTCCAGAGGTTGCCCCTCAGTCTGCAAGATCCGGGCAGTCGCAGAGGGTGGGCTTACTGGTAGTTGGGAGCTCCAACGTCAGGCGCGTAATGGGGCCCCTTAGGGAAATGGCAGCAAGAGAGGGGAAGAAAACCAATGTGCACTCCGTGTGCATACCGGGGGGAGTCATTCCAGATGTGGAAAGGGTCCTTCCGGATGCCATGAAGGGTACAGGGTGCACCCATCTGCAGGTGGTCGCTCATGTCGGCACCAATGATGTGTGTCGCTATGGATCGGAGGAAATCCTCTCTGGCTTCCGGCGGCTATCTGATTTGGTGAAGACTGCCAGTCTCGCTAGCGGGATGAAAGCAGAGCTCACCATCTGCAGCATCGTCGACAGGACTGACTGCGGACCTTTGGTACAGAGCCGAGTGGAGGGTCTGAATCAGAGGCTGAGACGGTTCTGCGACCGTGTGGGTTGCAGATTCCTCGACTTGCGCCATAAGGTGGTGGGGTTTCGGGTTCCGCTGGATAGGTCAGGAGTCCACTACACGCAACAAGCGGCTACACGGGTAGCAGGGGTTGTGTGGCGTGGGCTGGGCGGTTTTTTAGGTTAGATGGCCTTGGGCAAGTACAGAAAGGGCAACAGCCTCAACGGGTGCGGGGCAAAGTCAGGACATGCGGGGACCAAGCAGCAATCGGTATTGTAATTGTCAACTGTCGAAGCTGCGTTGGTAAAGTACCGGAACTTCAAGCGCTGATAGAAAGCACCGAAGCTGAAATCGTTATAGGTACAGAAAGCTGGCTTAAGCCAGAGATAAATTCTGCCGAAATTTTTACAAAGGTACAGACGGTGTTTAGAAAGGATAGATTGCATGCAACCGGTGGTGGAGTGTTCATCGCTGTTAGTAGTAGTTTATCCTGTAGTGAAGTAGAAGTGGATAGTTCCTGTGAATTATTATGGGTGGAGGTTACACTAAACAACCGAACTAGGTTAATAATTGGCTCCTTTTACCGACCTCCCGACTCAGCAGCAGTAGTGGCAGAACAACTGAGAGAAAATTTGGAATACATTTCACATAAATTTTCTCAGCATGTTATAGTCTTAGGTGGAGATTTCAATTTACCAGATATAGACTGGGACACTCAGATGTTTAGGACGGGTGGTAGGGACAGAGCATCGAGTGACATTATACTGAGTGCACTATCCGAAAATTACCTCGAGCAATTAAACAGAGAACCGACTCGTGGAGATAACATATTGGACCTACTGATAACAAACAGACCCGAACTTTTCGAATCTGTATGTACAGAACAGGGAATCAGTGATCATAAGGCCGTTGCAGCATCCCTGAATATGGAAGTTAATAGGAATATAAAAAAAGGGAGGAAGGTTTATCTGTTTAGCAAGAGTAATAGAAGGCAGATTTCAGACTACCTAACAGATCAAAACGAAAATTTCTGTTCCGACACTGACAATGTTGAGTGTTTATGGAAAAAGTTCAAGGCAATCGTAAAATGCGTTTTAGACAGGTACGTGCCGAGTAAAACGGTGAGGGACGGGAAAAACCCACCGTGGTACAACAACAAAGTTAGGAAACTACTGCGAAAGCAAAGAGAGCTCCACTCCAAGTTTAAACGCAGCCAAAACCTCTCAGACAAACAGAAGCTAAACGATGTCAAAGTTAGCGTAAGGAGGGCTATGCGTGAAGCGTTCATTGAATTCGAAAGTAAAATTCTATGTACCGACTTGACAGAAAATCCTAGGAAGTTCTGGTCTTACGTTAAATCAGTAAGTGGCTCGAAACAGCATATCCAGACACTGCGGGATGATGATGGCATTGAAACAGAGGATGACACGCGTAAAGCTGAAATACTAAACACCTTTTTCCAAAGCTGTTTCACAGAGGAAGACCGCACTGCAGTTCCTTCTCTAAATCCTCGCACAAACGAAAAAATGGCTGACATCGAAATAAGTGTCCAAGGAATAGAAAAGCAACTGGAATCACTCAATAGAGGAAAGTCCACTGGACCTGACGGGATACCAATTCGATTCTACACAGAGTACGCGAAAGAACTTGCCCCCCTTCTAACAGCCGTGTACCGCAAGTCTCTAGAGGAACGGAGGGTTCCAAATGATTGGAAAAGAGCACAGATAGTCCCAGTCTTCAAGAAGGGTCGTCGAGCAGATGCGCAAAACTATAGACCTATATCTCTTACGTCGATCTCTTGTAGAATTTTAGAACATGTTTTTTGCTCGCGTATCATGTCATTTCTGGAAACCCAGAATCTACTATGTAGGAATCAACATGGATTCCGGAAACAGCGATCGTGTGAGACCCAACTCGCCTTATTTGTTCATGAGACCCAGAAAATATTAGATACAGGCTCCCAGGTAGATGCTATTTTTCTTGACTTCCGGAAGGCGTTCGATACAGTTCCGCACTGTCGCCTGATAAGCAAAGTAAGAGCCTACGGAATATCAGACCAGCTGTGTGGCTGGATTGAGGAGTTTTTGGCAAACAGAACACAGCATGTTGTTATCAATGGAGAGACGTCTACAGACGTTAAAGTAACCTCTGGCGTGCCACAGGGGAGTGTTATGGGACCATTGCTTTTCACAATATATATAAATGACTTAGTAGATAGTGTCGGAAGTTCCATGCGGCTTTTCGCGGATGATGCTGTAGTATACAGAGAAGTTGCTGCATTAGAAAATTGTAGCGAAATACAGGAAGATCTGCAGCGGATAGGCACTTGGTGCAGGGAGTGGCAACTGACCCTTAACATAGACAAATGTAATGTATTGCGAATACATAGAAAGAAGGATCCTTTATTGTATGATTATATGATAGCGGAACAAACACTGGTAGCAGTTACTTCTGTAAAATATCTGGGAGTATGCGTACGGAACGATTTGAAGTGGAATGATCATATAAAACTAATTGTTGGTAAGGCGGGTACCAGGTTGAGATTCATTGGGAGAGTGCTTAGAAAATGTAGTCCATCAACAAAGGAGGTGGCTTACAAAACACTCGTTCGACCTATACTTGAGTATTGCTCATCAGTGTGGGATCCGTACCAGGTCGGGTTGACGGAGGAGATAGAGAAGATCCAAAGAAGAGCGGCGCGTTTCGTCACTGGGTTATTTGGTAACCGTGATAGCGTTACGGAGATGTTTAATAAACTCAAGTGGCAGACTCTGCAAGAGAGGCGCTCTGCATCGCGGTGTAGCTTGCTGTCCAGGTTTCGAGAGGGTGCGTTTCTGGATGAGGTATCGAATATATTGCTTCCCCCTACCTATACTTCCCGAGGAGATCACGAATGTAAAATTAGAGAGATTAGAGCGCGCACGGAGGCTTTCAGACAGTCGTTCTTCCCGCGAACCATACGCGACTGGAACAGGAAAGGGAGGTAATGACAGTGGCACGTAAAGTGCCCTCCGCCACACACCGTTGGGTGGCTTGCGGAGTATCAATGTAGATGTAGATGTAGACATCGCAAGCTGAAGATGAAGAGGTAGAGAAAGTATATGAGGATACTGAAAGGGTGATACAGTAAGAAAATGGAGATGAAAGTCTAATAGTCGTGGGGGACTGGAAAGCAGTTGTAGGGAAAAGATTAGAAGAAAAGGTCACAGTAGAATACAAACTAAGGACTAGGAATGAGAGGGGAGAAAGTTTAATCGAGTTCGGTAATACATTTCAGCTAGTAACAGCGAATACTCTGTTCAAGAATCACAAGGGAAAAATTCACTTTCATTGCCTCATAGTCAGACACAGATACGGAAATCAGATACTGGATTGTAAGGAGTACGTCAGAGCAGATACAGGCTCAGATCACAATGTAGTAGTGATGAAGAGTAGGCTGAAGTTTAAGACATTATTCAGGAAGAATCAATACACAAAGAAGTGGGATAGGGAAGTACTAAGGAATGGCGAGATGTGCTTGGAGTTCTCTAAGACTAGACATACAGCAGTAATGAACAGCTCACTAGCCAGTATAGCTGAAGGGGAATTGACATCTCTAAAACCGGCAATCACAGAAGCTGGAAAGAAAAACATAGGGACACAAAAGGTAACTGGGAAGAAACTATGGGTAACAGAAGAAACACTTCAGTTGATCTTTGAAAGAAGGAAGTACAAAAAAAAAAAGAAATTAAGGAATACAGAAATATAAGTTACTGAGTAATGAAAATTAGGAAGAGCAGAGAAGATCTGACTTTCAGAAAAATATCATCCACACATTTCCGAAGACTACAAGACCTGACTCATGCATCCAAGTTGCTGACAAGAACAATATACAGAAGAATGGAAAAGAAAACTGAGGATGAGTTAGATGACGATCAGTTTGGCTGCAGAAAAGATAAATGCACTAGGCAGGCAAATCTGACGTTGCGGATGATAACGGAAGCAAGACTAAAGTCAAATCAAGATACGTTCTTAGGCTCTGAGCACTATGGGACTCAACATCTTAGGTCATAAGTCCCCTAGAACTCAGAACTACTAAAACCTAACTAACCTAGGGACATCACACACACCCATGCCCGAGGCAGGATTCGAACCTGCGACCTTAGCAGTCCCGCGGTTCCGGACTGCAGCGCCAGAACCGCACGGCCACCGCGGCCGGCTACGTTCTTAGGATTTGTCAATTTGGAAAAAGCGTTTGACAACGTAAAATGGTGCAACATGTTCGAAATTCTGAGAGAAATAGAGGTAAGCTATAAGGAGAGACGGGTAATACAAAATATGTAAAAGAGCTAAGAGGGAATAGTATGAGTGGACGACCAAGAACGAAGTGCTCGGATTAAAAATGGTGTAAGACAGAGATGCAGTCTTTCGCCCCTACTGTTCAGTCTGCACACCGAAGAAACAATGATTGAAATAAAAGAACGGCTCAGGAGCAGAATTAAAATTCAAGGTGAAAAGATATCGCTGATATGATTCGCTGATGACATTGCCATTCTGAGTGAAAGTGAAGACGAATTACATGGAATGAACAGTATAATGAGTACAGAATATGGAATGAAAGTAAATCGAAGGAAGACGAAAGTAATGAGAGGTAGCAGAAATGAGAACAGAGAGAAACTTAACAAAAGGATTGATAGTCATGAAGCAGATGAAGTTAAGGAATTCTGTTACCTCGACAGCAAAATAACCAATGGCAGACGGAACAAGGAACGCATGAAAAGCAGATTAAGACTGGCAAAAAGGGAATTCCTTGCTAACAAAATTATAGTAGTATCAAATGCAGGGCTTAATTTGAGGAAAATATTTCTGAGAATGTACGTTTGGAGCACTGCATTACAAGGTAATGAAACTTAGACTGTGGTAAAACCGGAACAGAACAGATTCGAAGCATTTGAGAAGTGATGCTACAGATGAATGTTGAATATTGGGTGGACTAATAAGATAATGAATGAGGAGGTTCTGTGCAGAATTGGGGAAGAAAGGAATGTGTGGAAAACACTGACAATGAGAACGGACAGGATGATAGGACAGTATAGGATTTCACTTTATTTTATTAGCATCCAAATAGAGACTTAAGTAGCTTCAGCACATCATTATCTTATAATTTGAATTTCAGATCGGCATGTTCATATTCTCAACTTATCCCAACGGCTACCTTATATTCCAATGTTTATTCAAGTCAAAGAGTAATATTTCTCTTCTCCAATGCGTTTGGTGTTAGTAGTCCTATTCTCAGATTTCTAGTACTGTCCACTCAAAATGATTAGTTTTACAACACCTTGTCATCCATTTTGCTTCTCTGATAATTGGGCATCAAAATAAATAAAGTTCGAAACCAGGGAATGATTGGAGGTATAATAGTTTCCATTAGGCTTTGATTCAATAATTAAGGATCTATTAATTGTGAAATACGAGTACATTATTGAGTTTTACGCTCAGCCATACTAGTTGTAACTTCACATTTACAAATCCCATTAACGTCAAACTGTGCTCTATCGGCAAGGACGAGCTAATAACCAATCAGAGCTTCTCCCGGCCTGTGCCGAGTAATGTTACACAGCACAACCTGAGCGTGACGAGATAAGAATCAGAAACTGCTGCGCCACTCCTCCCTTCTCCTTATTTATAGCCCGAGTGCGTTGTACCCCTATGATAGTTCCTCATTATTGAGACATTGCATTTCTCTCTGGCTCGTCCATTTACCTTCTGGCAGTTATCTTTATTATTGGATCATACTAATTAAAGCAGATAACACTCTCTTTTCTCTACAGTCATTATATAACTACTTTTATGACTCACTTGATTTTTGTAAAGGATCTTCCACACTACTTGCCGAACGTATTTATAAACTGACATAGTTGAAAAGTTACCATTATTTAACACGGAATTAACGAGTCTTCATGTGATCATCCTGAATCTCTCGCTGATATCGGTATGTAACTCACATCTTGTTACCTTCTTGGAGAACTACACACATCAAAAAAGAATTTTCGTCACCCCATTTCCCATAACTCTGACGACAGACGTTGACTGTGGATGTTGTATCACAGACACAGTCCCTTTGACTGTTCAGAGATGTCACTAAACCCGTCCAAAGATGTACACAACCATGCATGAACAGCGCATATTAGACGGAGGGTGTCCGACAGCCGATCAGTTCCAGTCATTCCACCAGGGAGGCATTACACGGTTCGTATTGTCTGAAGTTCAACAATGCCTAGACGGTCAATACCGCAGTTCGATTGCGTCCGCATTGTTACTTTGCGTCAGGAAGGGCTCTCAACAAGGGAAGTGTCCGGACGTCTACGAGTGAACTAAAGCCATGTTGTTCGGATATGGAGGGATACAGAAGGCAGCAACTGTCGATGACATGCCTCGCTCAGGCCGCCCAAAGGCTACTACTGCAGGCGATGCCTGGTGCCTACGGATTATGTTCTCGGAGGAACCCTGACAACAACGCCACCATGATGAATAATGTTTTTCGTGCAGCCACAGAACGTCGTGTTACGATTCAAACTGTGCGCTAACGGCTACATGATGCACAAATTCACTCCCGACGTCCATGGCGAGGTCCATCTTTGCAATCATGACACCATGCAGCGCGATACAGATGGGCCCAACAACATGCCGAATGGAGCGCTCAGGATTGGCATCACATTCTCTTCACAGATGAGTGTCGCATATTCTTCAACCTGACAATCGTCGGAGACGTGGTTGGAGGCAACCCAGTCAGGCTGAAAGCCTTAGACACACTGTCCAGCGAGTGCAGCAAGGTGGAGGTTCTCTGCTGTTTTGGGATGCCATCACGTGAGGCAGATGTACGCCGCTGGTGGTCATGGAAGGCGCCGCAATGGCTGTACGACGCGTGAATGGTATCCTCCAACCGATAGTGCAACCATTTCGGCAGCATATTGTCGAGGCAATCGTCTTCATGGACGACAATTCGCGCCCCCGTCGTGTACATCTTGTGAATGACTTCCTTCGGGATAACGACATCGCTCGACTGGAGTGGCCAGCATGTTCTCCAGGAATGAACACTATCGAAAGTGCCTGGGATGTATTGAAAAGGGCTGTTTATGGACGACGTGACCCACCAACCACTCTGAGGGATCTACGCCGAATCGCCGTTGAAGAGTGGGACAATCTGGACCAACAGCGCCTTGATGAACTTGTGAATAGTATGCCACGACGAATACAGGCATGCATCTGTGCAAGAGGACGTGTTACTGGAGATACCGGTGTGTACAGCAATCTTGACCGCCATCTCTGTAGGTCTCGCTGGATGGTGGTACAACATCCAATGAGTGGTTTTGATGAGCAAACAAAAGGGTGGAAATGATGTTTATGTTGATATCTATTCCAGTTTTCTGTTCAGGTTCCGGAACTCTTGGAACCGAGGTGATGCAAAACTTTTTTTGATGTGTGTAGTATCTCTCGTGAGGTATATGAAATTAGATCTTGTGAAACTCAGTCTTCTCTGTTTGTCCATTACTTGCTGAGCGCTGTGCACAACAATGTCAAGATTCCTTGAGTTACAGAAGTCACACTACATTGGATGCAGAGTCAAAACATTGTCACCACGTACCTAATTGAGTGTTCGTCGACTTTGGAACGCAATACTCCATCGATCCCGTGGGGTATACTTCGATAAGTCCTTTGTAGGTTTCTTGAGGTATGTGGCATCAGATGGCTAAGCACTGGTCACGTAAGTCCCGTAAGTTCTAGGCGCTACAGTCTGGAACCGCGCGACCGCTACGGTCGCAGTTTCGAATCCTGCCTCGTGCATGGATGTGTGTGATGTCCTTAGGTTAGTTACGTTTAAGTAGTTCTACGTTATAGGGGACTGGTGACCTCAGATGTTAAGTCCCATAGTCCTCAGAGTCATTTGAACCAACTGGATACAGGTTAAACAAATTTGGAGAGTGGGACATCATAGTGAGTCCACTTTCATGCTCTTTAATCCTCATATTGCCAGAATTTTTTTGTTACACTGAGTGCCGCTGGGGTCAATAAGACCCCAAGTAATTAACACGGGAGATAGCGGTAGTATTATTTTTTTTAATGAACTGACATAAAAGCATACATTACTCACTGAAACTAGGTAAACTATGTATATAAGCACTCACAGATCTTGTCTTAATCCTTTATCTTATAGATCTTTACATTTAAACAAAGCAACTCTTTACATTTAAAACAAAGAATCTCTACATGTTGTTTACAGACAAAAGAAAAGCATCTTCTGCACGTTTCTGAATGTTTTCTATCCACTGAACTTTCGCATCGGGAGAACCGTCCACGTTTTGCCCCTGTCTCACTTCTGCTGAAGGAGGAGGACGAGAATGAGAAGCTTTGCTGCGCCGACTTCTGTTTCTCTGTACTAGATTTGTTCCCAGTTCCAGAAGAAATTGTCTTCTTTTGTAGTTGGTTTTTTTATTCCAGTCAGGATTTAAGTCCAGCCAAATTATGAAAGCATTTAGGGGACTAATATCCAAAATATTATAAAAAAGAACCGTGGGCCATCTTCTTGTCATACATTTTGCGGTGTAGGTCCTGACTAACTTGTCCATTGTGTCTACACCTGATTATTTCCATTATAGTCTAGGATTATAATAGGTTTTGCTGCTCCGCCGTCATCGAAATCCCCTCTAAAATTCATAGTATTCAGCAATGTCACTATCTAACCCTTTTTTGGGCAATAGGAGACTATTGTGGCTGATTCGTGGATTCCGAAGGGACATGAAGCTGCAGCTCTTCCTCTTGCTTCGATCAATTCTGCAGGTAGTTCACGACGACGTTTTCTTGGTGTTCCTAGCAGAGTTATTTGTTTTCGTTCTAGTTCCTTTGCCAACTCCAAACTTGTAAAGAAATTATCTATTGTGATATTTCTAGCACTCCCGGATGAATGTTCTGTCAATTCTAACACTACTCTTTTTCCCTGATTTATTTCTCTAGGCTGACCTTCACCCTTTCCTGTGTACACTTGCAGGGGTGTGACATAGTAATTATACCATACTTTGCAGGTTTTGAGGGAATGTAGTGACGAAATGGGCACCTACCCCTAAAAGTTACCATTTGTTCATTAACTGTAATATTCTTGTGTGGTTCGTATGCATCAAGTAATCTGCTTACCCACTGTTCAAATAAATCCCTTATAGAAGCCAATTTATCAGGGCTACGGTTCTGTCGCCAGTGCTGAGCATCATCAAACCGAATACAGCATGATATTTCTGTAAAGGAGTTCCTAGCGATAGAACTATTGAAAAGATGTCGGCCATGCTCTTCGTTCCATAAATTCACTATTCCCGCATTGTGACCATTGCACACTTCTGCAAGAATAAGCAGTCCAAGAAAGCTTTCAAATTCTTCTCTATCAAGATCTGTCCATTTGTTACCGAAAGTGATGTTACCTTCTTTGTTGGTCCACTTCAAAATAATCTGGAAAATGCTGGGCTTCATAAATAATTCAAATTCTGGCTGCACGGTATTTATGTTCCTTACAGTATGCCTCATGGAACCTGGCGCCCTCACCAATATATTTCGTGCTGGCTGTCACCCATGTAATCTAGCAAGATTTTTTTTCCGCGTGTTTCATTTCCATTTCTCGACCTGAAGAAAATGGCATTACTATTTTACATATGTACTTAACATATTATTATTATTATTAATACTATCATTAAAGTTTTTGCAAACATACGGTAGTTTATATATGCTTACCTTAAAACATTCTGATAGGAGATGTCAGCAACTTCAGAAAGTAGAGTTTCCAAATCTCCAACATCTTTAGAATCTTCAGTTGATCCACAACCTCCAGAAATAATAGCATCCATCTCTTCATCGTCATTAGACGGCATATCTCCTAATTCCTCTTCTTCATTCAAAATAGCTTGTATTTCAGCACCTCTCAAACATTTTCTAGTCTTGTAGTTCTTTCACACGCTGAGGCAAAACATAGCAACAACTGACACAATACACAACAACAGATGAGGCAAGAAACGGCAACAGTGGGTATAAATAATTAGTGGGAAATGTTAGCTTCATTGTTGCAGGTGTTTCGTATAACATCTGTTCAATGTAACATTCTTCATTCTGTTTTCATAATCTTACACTCAAGAAACAAAACAAAAATTTAGATTGGGGTCATGCTGACCCCAGCAGTACTCAGTGCATTGCTCATAAATAAATTTTAATGTGTTTAAATGTAAAACTAAACAATATGTCACTGCATACAAGCAACTTAGACAAAGTCATAAATTTTGAAAGTAATCGTTTTGAAAATAAGGGAGGTATATATTTCAAATGTTCCTATGGGGTCATATTGACCCCAGCGGTACCAGGATGATTAAACGACTACAGCACGGTTCTGGCCTTGTGCTGCGACTACTTAATCCACTGAAATGTGCTGTTATCGTGAAGATATCAAGCATGAGTGTATGATGATAACCCGCTATAGTGTTCACGTATGGCTGAGCTGTCACATCCCATGGAATCCCAGGTCAATATACCCCATAGCATAACACTGATCCAGAAGCCTGCGTCTGTGGCGCGGTGCATATTTAGAGTTGCCGTTGTCCAGCATGACAGCATATTCCGACACAACCACTCACCTGGTGTAACTAGAAATGCGACTCATCCAACCAGGCAACACGTTTACATTGGTGCACGGCCCAATCGCAATAATCCTTTGCCCATTCCAGTCGTAACTGACGATGTCATTGGATCAACATGGGAACATGTTGAAGTCTTCGGCTACGGAGATAACATGCTCCGAAAGGCTTGTGCCTTCACCAGCAGCATACCCTTAATTAGAATGGGCAAATGTAGTACAATCAGCTTCTGTGATGGGGAATGGATGTCCAGCACATAGTCATCTACTAGTGATCTCAGCTTCCTTCAGCCACTTTCCACAGATGCCCACGACAGTCGCTAGCGAACAGCCCACCAGATCCGTCCTTTCCGAGCTGCTTGTCCCCAGGTGTCCTTCGACAGAATCGCTTAAGTCAGTGAATTTCCGTATTTGCGGCTCCTGTCGTAGCTAGATGATAGCCCGTTCGATTCTAATCCGCTTTTACACTTTTGGTCATGGACTGGCAACGTTACTAGGCAGCACATCTAGCGATGGAGAGTGATCAAACGTTTTTGCGCTATCAATGTAGTTACTGAAGTGGTTCCTTTCTTACAAACTGATTAATTCACCAGATGATAAGGTATCATAAAGCCTCGAAGGATCCACTCCAAAAGGCGATGAAAAGGAGGGGAGAGCAATTATTCTCATTTATAATTGAAATTATTGTGAATTCTGATTATTTTTACGTCAAATTAAATCATTTCATTAATTTTAATAACCTGAATGAAAATTATATCCATGACAAAAGGTCATCGTTGGTTAATGACACACTTGGTGAAGAATGACAGTATAAATATTTGACGTTCATACAAAAGAAATTATTTTGCAAAAACTTAATCAGACTTTGAATTAGAATGCAGGCTCGACTTTTTAATGATAAGAGTAACTAACGGTGGAGCAGTTAAGGTACTCGATCGTTACATAACCAAACAAGCCACTTCCAACTTTGGGGTTTATCGTTTTACAGAATAAATCAGGTTCGGAATGCAAAATTCCAATTCATAGTATTGTAGACAAAATGATACATCTAGTATAACTTTCATCCATATCATGTCGACACCAGCAAACAACAATCTGGAGTGGCGTATCCCCCAGACAGAACAATTATCGGAGACCAAAGGTGGGTCTAACATCAATGTGTTAAAGACTCCTCATAAACAACGTTTTATGTTTCCATGTGGTCCTCGACAGTCTATTAAGCAGACAGATAGAACTTAATAATGTTCTTCGACAGGATTCAATTTTGGAACCAGTTCTACATTGAGGTGCGAAAGGTCCTGGGGTAGTGATATACAGATGGCAGTAGTATCGCGTACACAAAGTATAAAAGGGCAGTGCATAGGCAGAGCTGCCATTTCTACTCAGTCGGTTCATGTGAAAAGGTTTCAGATACGGTTATGGCCGTATGAAAGGAATTCAAAATGGTTCAAATGGCTCTGAGCACTATGGGACTTAACATCTGTGGTCATTAGTCCCCTAGAACTTAGAACTAATTAAACCTAACTAACCTAAGGACATCATACACATCCATGACCGAGGCAGGATTCGAACCTGCGACCGTAGCAGTCCCGCGGTTCCGGACTGAGCGCCTAGAACCGCTAGACCACCGCGGCCGTGAAAGGAATTAACAGGCTTTGAACGCAGAATGGTAGTTGGAGCTAAACACATGAGATACTCAATTTCGGAAATCGTTAGAGGATTCAGTAATACAAGACCCACCGCATCAAGTGTGTGCCGAGACTATCAAATATCAGGCATTACCTCTCACAAGGAACAACACAGTGACTGACAGTCTTCACTTAACGACCGAGAGCAGCGCCGTTTGCGTAGAGTTCTCAGTGCTAACAGACAGGCAACATTGCGTGAAATTACCGCAAAAATCCAATGTGGGATGTACGACGTACGTATCTGTTAGGCCAGTGGGGCGATATTTTGTATGAGTGGGCTATGGCAGCACACGACTGATGCACATTGCCTTGCAAACAGCACGACATTGCCTGCAGCGCCTCTCCTGGGCTCGTCACCATATCGGTTGGACTCTAGACGACTGGAAAACCGTGGCCTGGTCAGGTGAGTTCTAATTTCAGTTGGTAGGGTTCGAGTGTGGTCCAGACGCTACAAAGTCGTGGACCAGGTTGTCAACAAGGCGCAGCGCAAGCTGGTGAGGTGGTCAGCACACTGGAACCGCATTCGGGAGGACGACGGATCAATCCCGCGTCCGGCCATCCTGATTTAGGTTTTCCGTGATTTCCCTAAACCGCTCCAGGCAAATGCCGGGATGGTTCCTTTGAAAGGGCATAGCCGATTTCCTTCCCCGTCCTTCCTTAATCCGATGAGACCTAGGACCTCGTAGTTTGGTCTCTTCCCCTCAACAATCCAATCCCAAGCTTGTGGTGGCTCCATAAAGTTGTGGGCTGTGTTTCCATGCAATGGACTGGTTCTTCTGACTCAACCGCCCACTTACTGTAAATGGTTATGTTAGGCAACTTGGATGCCATTCGCAGCTATTCATGGACTTCATTTTCCCAAACAACGACGGAATTTTTGTGGATGCCAATGCGCCACGTCACTGGGCCATAACTCCTATTGGCTGGTTTGAAGAACATTCCAGACAGTTCAAGTGAATGATTTGGCCACCCAGATCCCCCGACATGAATCCCTTCTAACATTTTTGGGACATAATCGAGAGGTAAATTCGTGCACGAAATCATACACTGGTAACGCTTTCGCAATTATGGGAGGCTATGGAGGCGGCATGGCTCAGTATTTCTGCAGGCGTCATCCAACGAGTTGAGTCCAAGCCACGTCCAGTTGAAAGGTACCGTAACATATGCAAATTTACATAAACTCGTACTACATAACATCAGAGAAATTATTTAAATATCAATTGTACAAGTTTTTGTCAGCTTTCATAGTAACGTAAAACGGATTTGCATGAAGCTGGAAATAAGAGAAATTATCTGAAGACACACGGCCCAAAAGAGCCACAAAGTCGGGAACTGGAACAGTCGGGCACACTGTTGCGTACGCCTGAGAAGGACAGCGATGGGAAGTACTCATTGCCACAGCCGACCAACGAGCTGCCCTGGGAAACCACAAAGCGTCGCTCTGCGGACCTACAACAGTTGGGACATCCTCTAGCGAGCACTCGTACCGATTTTTTTTTTTTTTTTAGGTGAAATGAGGAAGAATTTTTAGTGAAGCAAGCTACTGTCTACTGAATGAAGAAAGCCAACTTTGGGACACACAGTTGCGATCCGTATCTTGCAGGTTGAACTGGAACCACAAGTTAGGATTTTGGAAAGGGTGAGACGCCGCCGAGCGCATAGCTCTTACAAAAGACACTGTTTATGGATGCAAAAACTCTAAACATTGGTTTATCTAAAAATTTTCCTGATAGAGAGCAGAAAAGTGCCTCATTGGGCAAGGAGAGAGACAGGAATAGTGTTCAGGGCCGAACAGTAGAATGGAGATCATTGGTTAACCATGTAAAACTTAGGCCAGAGCTCTCTAAAGATAATTGTGTACGGTCGGAGCTTCGAAGGTGCAGAGCCCAGCCAATCACATTAAGCTTATACCAAAAAAAAAATGGCTCTGAGCACTATGGGACTTAACATCTGAGGTTATCAGTCCCCTTGACGTAGAACTACATAAACCTAACTAACCTAAGGACATCATACACATCCATGCCCCAGGCAGGATTCGAACCTGGGACCATAGCAGCAGCGCGGTTCCGGACTGAAGCGCCTAGAAGCGATGGGCCACAACGGCCGGCATACTTATACCGAAAAAAGCAGCAAAGCGAAGTTCCTTGTCAGATGCAGACGCACAGAAATCACTTCATCCTATAACTTTATCTCGCAACTTTATCCGTAGCACGATCTCATAAATTCATCGAATACATTCATCTCGTATCTTCTACTTCATAGCTTCAACTGCACATCTGTCATCTTTGTCAGCTACAATCTACAGCTGATCTGATGATGTGGCGGGTCTTTTTATTGTATTATTCACATCGACTGACAGTTACAAGGGGAACATTCCCAAGTATCAATAGACAATCTAGATTAAACTTGGTGGGTGGGTAGATGGGCCAAAATAATGCAACATGATTTTTTTTTTGTTTGTGTCCAGTTTCATTTTTAAGGGGTAAAAAAACACTAAAAGATAGCTTGGCACACTAGATTTGGAGGTAATATCTTCGAAATGGTGGTATATAAAAAATGTATCTCACACAAAAGCTGATATATAATTAACGTTCTTGAAAACGTAAATGAATTTTGTGATAATTTAAAATTTTGCAAAATACCCACTACCATTAATTGACTTCGAAACGTGAAATCTTTTGTTACAGCATACATGCATGTATAGTGAAGCTGGTTTCTGAAATATTTTTAGAGAATGTGCTGTCAAGATTATCTTCAACATACCGAATTAAAATATCTAAATATTCATTATTAGTCTATTTACTTATTTTACTTGTATTTTTTAATGATTTAAACTGCTATTTTACGTTTTACACTCAGGTTTTAGTTTACTGTTTCACATGCATGTATTTTATTGATCAAAAATAATAAGTAACTCGTTATTGTGATACAAAGTCATTACAACAGTGATAACCTGTAAATAAATGCTTACAATCTAACGTTGTCTTACACCATGTACGTAAAATGAACGACATTTCTTCTCATAATGTACACGATAGACAACACAATTGAGCAAAAACAAAATTCAGTAGGATTTCAAATTTTCGTGGGTGATACTCTTAAGTATCCTGATTTGTATCAGCCATATTTCAATACATCGGTAAGCTGTGGCGAAAAGAATTGATTATTTACTAGTGGCTGCAGCTTATTTATATCTTTTCTCAAGTGGAGCTTGACATCAGATCCATTCAACAGAACTAGAAATGAAAATCTTATCACAAGATTCTCCCAGTAACAAAAGTCATATTCATACCATGTCTGTACCTGTGCAAGCCGTCACTTGCTTTTAATCATAAGTATAACTCTGAGTGATGCTAAATGTTATTATCTTTACATACAGAAAAGTATTATTTTCTCAAAAACTTTCAACCGTGAGCTACACCCTTAATTTTTATACATTAAATTAGTGACTTTACTCATGGCACTCTTGTTCCCTACGCCTGCACACGATTTCAGAACTCAGATTAATTAATTTAGTAAGATTGACCCTTGAGCTGCTGGTGTACCCATGTACCATCACAATAAAATAGACAACAGTGACTGGTTGAGGGAGTATGACTGAGACCAGTACCATATTTAAGTTTACGAAACTAATGACAAGTTTTATTAATCCTTTAATAATTACAATGAGCTCATAAATCTTAGGCCTACATAGTAAAATGACAACCACAAATTACAAAAGGGATGGTGCTTGATTGGCAAAGGATTCATTGGGGTCGAAGGTATACAAGTTCTCTCCTGAATTAATCTCTTTTACAGCGCAACCTCACTTTGTTTACATGAATCCACTGTGAGACCCAACGCTATTCAAATGGAATCAGCTATTACCAAGTATGTCACAAACTATGCCTCATCGGAAAACAGGGAACTGTGAATCTCATTTAACAACACCACGCCAGAGCAGCAGTATTTTATCTTTCCACTTTGATTCCGGCGGCGGCAGAAAACGGCGCGAGGAACGGCGCGGCCCGGTGCGGCAGCTATAATGTTCTGATGCGTCCACGATAATTTGCAAACTATGCGGACTGGCGTTTCGGTTAATAGAATGCAGGAAACTTCGTCATCAGAGCCTTGAAATCCCGACAGATTTCAGAGTGAGGTACACCTGTCCACTGGTGTGGCCAAACCAGTTTGACTCACACGCACGACGGCGAGTGCTGGAATTGTCAAACGTCTGACAGCCCGCTCAGGACGAATGAGTTCACCCTCATGACACACAATATGCCTGAGATAATATGCCGTTCCATTGTCAGTAGAGTTGGAAACTGCCACTGGCTCTTAGTCCACCACAAGATACAGACCACAAGTCTCACCCACTAGGTAAAGACCTGAAGACCGCAAAGAATCACATCCACATTCCACCAAGCCTCGGTATGGGAGTCGCATTAGGGAAAACGAAACTGCCCGCACAGCGTAAAAACTAATCGAACTATCCTCTACTCATTGACTCTCCTCTCTCAACTCATTTGTTGCCTTGGTATCCAATCCCGATATAGCACTAGCGTCCCCACACTGAGGGAGCAATCCTCCACTTCGCGTCTCCTGAGAGGAGCCAATTAGCGACTCAAAACCTCTCTTGTCTGGAAAAAGAAAATTTTTAGACTAGGGAAGCATTGTTGTCATGGTAAACTGGCCATGTTGTTGGCGAAAAACAAAGAAAAAATCTACCTAGATTTATGGTCGACCATTTCCAGTTCCTGAAAGAAGCCTATTAAGCTTCCCAGACATTCGTGCCCATGAAGCCTGCTAATAGAACCTTGAGGCTTCCTGGCTTCATGACAGTTACAGTCTTACCTCCGCTAAACACGTGCACTAACTGCACTGTCTGTATCGTCACAGCTTCTAACATCAGAATGTATGAAGTTTTATGACCTTCCCACCATTTGCTCAAAGGCTCTGTTTACACCAGTCTCTCTTAAATGGCTTTCTGCACCCTACTTTCTGCTAGCTGGCAGCCTTCACGACGAACTGCCACTTGGGCAAGGTAAATGTTTTGTGAGCCGGCGGTTTTCTGCTCTAACCATAAGCGGAAAGAGGAGATTACTACGTCCAGAAGTCCGTCTGCAGGTCCAGTCCATAGAGTGGTGCTTCCTAGAATCACTCGCACAAACAGGTCCCTGCACTCAGCGTTTATGGCCCCCCAATCAATCACTCTCCCTGTTCTCTGTCACCTCCACTATGACCTCTTGGGTATAAGTTCTCTACAGGCTACACATGAACATCTGGCCACAATTTCCTCATGTAAAATGTCATTAACTACAAATAGCAAATGTAATACTGGGGAGCACAGATATCATGACATAAAATGTGAATATTAATCCAAATGACAGTGTTGTTAAAGTGAAAGAGTGACTTGCCACCTCTCACCTGTGTCGTCAAGTCATTTGGGATCATCAGATGAACAAGTTTCTTGCCCATGGGTATGATGTTCAAAACGGCTTTTTCACACTGACTACCCCACTTGTTATAGTTTTAAAAGAAACTAATGACTAATGATAAATTTGGACCGATAATTCGAGAATCTCTTCTTGATGCTCGAAATGTCCTTGCGACAGCATCGGAATCTGATGAACAAACGTCTGACCAGGTCAAAAGATATTTGAAACATGTTTTATTTCCCAGTGAGGGAGAAAAATCTGTATTATTGTTAGATTCTTAGGGCTGTCAAGGTGAAAGATCCGTATAGAGCATCGTACATGAGAACAAGGAATTTGTTGATCTGACATTCTCAAAAGGCTCGAGGGCACAGGTGGCATCGCGAGATGTATATGGCTCTCGATGTAGAAGAAATCTGTGAGAAGTTTTCCCAATCTAGTTCTGCTGAATGGGTTTTATGTCAGTCCCAACTTGAGGAACAATATAATTAAGCTGCAGTCATTAGTACACAATGAGTTTCTTTCGCCAAGGCTTACAAATCTGCTGAAGTATGCCTGATACAAATCAGGATACTTAGAGGACAACCTGGGACAATCTGAAATCCTGCTAATGTTCGTTTTGTATTGTGGTCTCCTTCATGTACAATGTGTGAAAAAAAATTGTTAGTTTCATGCGTATTGTGTAAAAAAATTTACAGATTATCATTTTTCCATTATTTTATATCACAATGAATGACTTATTATTTTCAGTTAACAAAATACACCTAAGTGAAACAAAAAACAATGTTAAAAAGTAAAATAATAATTTAAGATATAAAACAAACATAAGTAAAATAAATAACTAGACTAATAATGAATGTTACATATTTTAATTAGGTATTTTGAGAATAGTTTTGACAGCACAATGTGGACAGCTTATTTTCCAAAAGTGGTACTTCAGAAATCAGCTTTATAACACATGGATGTATGTAGCTTGAAAGCTTCTTTAATTTATGTACTAATGGAAGTTAGCATTTTGCAAAATTTCACGTTATTACAAAACTCGACTACACAGTTTTCAAGAACGTTAATTAGAGATCATTTTTATAATAAAAACATTTTTATATATAATCCTTCCAAATCTAATATCCCAAATTACCTTTCAGGGTGTGTTTTACCCCTTAAAGATGAAATTGGGCACAAACAAAAAATGCGTATTGCATTATTTTACCCCTTCTGCACACCACCCAAGTTTCATCAAGCTCGTCCATTGACACTTGGGAATGTTCCCCTGTCGGCCGCAGGAGAATACCGCTGGAGAAGACCGCTGGAGCTGCCACTGATTGATGTCACAGTCAGCTGCATTGTGGTGAGACCAAGCCAGTTTCACGTGAGACGTAGGAGATCTCGAGTCAATAATTTTAACATTATCAACACAGAGTTTCAACATGGATAGTTTATCTCCAAACCCTACAACAGGTGAGAGATATTACTCCAATAGTTCTATGTGTTACCCTCAATAATTCTCTTCTATATTAACCACTTTCATGACAATCACTATGTAGTTACGTAATTATTCTCAGTTTGCCCTCCCCTTTTGCCCCAACCCAGGCATAAGATTTGTCAGATTTTTATTGTCACAGGCTGCCATTTCAAATGTTCGTTAAGCTGCCACAGTTGCCATTACTATGTATGAAGCATTAAGTATTTAGAGGTGTATTTTACACGAATTGTAATTGGCAGACATTTGATATGCAAATAAATACAAATAATCACAATGTGTGTATCACTCCACTGTGCCGGCGCTTTTAATTTGATTTGAAACATTGTCGCCAAAGCTGGTCATTGTCATCGGTAGGAACACGAGGAGTCAATTTGCAGCCGGAGTAAAAAACCAACTCCAACCCACCTGCAATTCTAAAAATATAGTGAAAAGTGCCCTATTATATGGCACAGCCTTTAATCTTAAAATTACCAGCCTTTAAATAACTGAAAATGTGCTATACTACTACTAGTCAAAATTTAAATATTATCATTGCAAGAAATCTTCCGAATACTTTCTAGTCCTGTAATAGCAGAAAGAAAACAGTTAAAATGTGTACTTTTTACTGCCAGAAAATGTGGTTTCCTAATCTCGGTTTTCCTAATGGCAGGTTGCAAATACACGCATAATTTTAATTAATTAGTAACACAACCTTTATTCCTACCAAATGTTTGTTTCAAAAGTAAAGAGTATTGCGTAATTGCCGGTTACTCTGCAACAGTTTCATCCATAACAAGAAAAAGTCTCACTCTTTGTGCTCTTTGTTACAGAAGTGACATTCAAAAACTTACACAGTATAATCGTAGACATCTGCACAAAACTCGTAACACCAACAAAATCAACCTATGTACCTAATGGAGGTGTCTTTAGAGGTATCAGACGACCGCAGTTGGTAGCAGTAAATGCATTCATCGTCTTCTTCACATTCAGATTCCGAGTTTCTCAGCTTGGTTTCATCAACACTTGAATCAGTGTCTTCCTCGTCGTAATCTTGCTGCTTCGTGACTCTCTGGTTCTTTCTTACAAATAGCTTCCTTTTGGTAGCCCCAAATGTAGAAGGTCCGTCACATGCATCAAATGAAGCTCCTGAGTTAGATTCTGTTGAAGGTGGTATCTGCCAGGTGGTCATGGTACTTCCTTTTTTTCTCGTTAGCGAGGAACTCCTCCAAAGCCATTTTAATTGTAGATCACGTCAAAAATACTGCTTTACCTGTTCTTGGTGTTGGGTTTGATGATCGGAGTACAGTGTTGAAAAGGTAGAAACTGCTGTTTCCTGCATTCCATTAACTGCAGTCGGCAATGGCCCTGCTATGACTTCTGAGGCCTTACCCCCATTTGCTGCAAGTTGATGAGGCGATCATCCACAGATGAAGAAACCAGAGGGTCGCACGGAGAGATCTTACATTTTTTGAAACCATCTGCAGCCGCTTCCATTGTTATGGCTCTGCAGTTTGTCTCCGTTTTTGACTTTCAAATACTGGAAAGGTGTCATCTGGATTATAATTCAGATCATATAAACTGACGCCAAATTTCGGGTACCCAAAATAGTGCAACCTCTTAGTACCCACTGTCAGGGACCATACCTTACTGCTACTTAGGCACAACCTAACACTTAGGTGAACTGTGCACGACATATTTTATCAGTTAGATAAGAAACAGCATGCTTTAAATTACTGACTCTTATCTGGCTTGAAAGAGAGCTTCCAACTGAACTCTGTAGAGAATGTTTATCTTGACCACAACGGAAAAATGGCTGTCGAGAACGAAACGTTAACGGCACAGGCATCAAACTCACATGGTGTATCATAACGACCTGGGCTTCCGGTTGTCGGAGTGCGCTATGCAGGGTGGTCCATTGATCGTGAACGGGCCAAAAATCTCACGAAATAAGCATCAAACGAAAACACTACAAAGAACGAAACTTGTCTAGCTTGAAGGGGGAAACCAGATGGCGCTATGGTTGGCCCGATAGATGGCGCTGACATAGGTCGAACGGATATCAACTGCGTTTTTTTTAAATAGGACCCCCATTAATTTTTACATATTCGTGTAGTACTTAAAGAAATATGAATGTTTTAGTTGGACCACTTTTTTCGCTTTGTGATAGATGGCGCTGTAATAGTCACAAACGTATACGTACGTGGTATCACATGACATTCCGCCAGAGCGGACGGTATTTGCTTCGTGATACATTACCCGTGTTGAAATGGACCGTTTACCAATTGCGGAAAAGGTCGATATTGTATTGATGTATGGCTATAGTGATCAAAATACCCAAAGGGCGTGTGCTATGTATGCAGCTCGGTATCCTGGATGACATCATCCAAGTGTCCGGACCGGTCGCCGGATAGTTACGTTATTTAAGGAAACAGGAAGTGTTCACCCATATGTGAAACGTCAACCACGAACTGCAACAAATGTTGATGCCCAAGTAGGTGTTTTAGCTGCTGTCGCGGCTAATCCCCACATCAGTAGCAGACAAATTGCGCGAGAATCGGGAATCTCAAATACGTCGGTGTTGAGAATGCTACATCAACATCGGTTGCACCCGTATCATATTTCTATTCACCAGGAATTTCATGGCGACGACTTTGAACGTCGTGTACAGTTCGGCCACTGGTAACAAGAGAAATTAAGGGACGATGACAGATTTTTTGCACGCCTTCTATTTAGCGACGAAGCGTCATTCACCTACAGCGGTAACGTAAACTGGCATAATATGCACTAATGGGCAACGGAAAATTCACGATGGCTGCGACAAGTGGAACATCAGCGACCTTGGCGGGTTAATGTATGGTGCGGTATTATGGGATGAAGGATAATTGACCCCCATTTTATCGATGGCAATCTAAATGGTGCAATGTATGCTGATTTCCTACGTAATGTTCTACCGATGTTACTACAAGATGTTTTTAGTACATGACAGAATGTCGATGTACTTCCAACATGATGGATGTCCGACCCATAGCTCGCGTGCGGTTGAAGCAGTATTGAATAGCATATTTCATGACAGGTGGATTGGTCTCGAAGAACCACACCATGGCCCGCACGTTCACCGGATCTGACGTCCCCGGATTTCTTTCTATGGGGAAAGTTGAAGGACATTTGCTATCGTGATCCATCGAGAACCGCTGACAGCATGCGTCAGCGCATTGACAATTCATGTGCGAACATTGCGGAAGGCGAACTACTCGCTGTTGCCAAATGCATTGAGGTTGACGGACATCATTTTGAGCATTTATTGCATTAATGTAGTATCTAAAGGTAACTGCGCTGTAACAGCATGCGTTCTCAGAAATGATAAGTTCACAAAGGTACATGTATCACATTGGAACAACCGAAATAAATTGTTCAAACGTACCTACGTTCTGTATTTTAATTTGAGAAACCTACCTGTTACCAACCGTTCGTCTAACATCGTGAGACGTATGTTTGTGACTATTACAGCGCCTTCTATCACAAAGCGAAAAAAGTGGTCCAACTAAAACATTCATATTTCTTTACATACTGCACGAATATGTAGTCAGAAATGGGGTTCCTGTTGAAAAAAATGCAGTTGATATCCGTTTGATCTATGGCAGTGCCATCTAGCGAGCCAACCATAGAGCCATCTGGTTTCCCCCTTCAAGCTAGGCGAGTTTCGTTCTTTGTAATTTCTTCATTTGGTGCTTACTTCGTGAGATATTTGGCTCGGTCACTAGCAATGGACCACCCTGTAGAGTGCAGCACCAACTAAGGGAGATATTCAGCTACCCGAATTAGGCAACCACCCGAATTATGCACACTTTACTCAACGTCTGATTTCCCTGAAACACGTGTGGTTAACGAAACGTTTCAGGCGGTAACGAAACGATGCTTCGAATTCTGTGGTATATTCGTTACTCAGTTATACAATGTGCTCTGCTGGTGACTGCTAGCGCGCCAACTGTCGATAAGACAGCGCCCTCTGACTGGTCGTCTCGGTGCGCCACTTTCTCCAGCAAGGTCGCTGTCCGCAGACCAAGAAACCGATAGCTCCGCTGCTGCCGCTTCCGCTGGTCGGCGCCATAAGCCAGGCTTAGCTGTGGCCTCTGACCTTGAGCGGAGTCAGTCCGCTCCGCTTTACACCTCGCAGACTTTCTCTCAGTAAAGATCTGCTCGCATCCGCCACTCACCCACCTCCAGCATAAAACTCCAGCCACTGAAAAATGGCACACTTCGTCCTTTTCCGAGTGTCAGTCATTTGCTTGTTACGTCCTCTTCTCCAGTGCCTCTGTTGTCCGCGGTTAGCTGCTATTACATCTCTCCAACTCTTTCTTTTTTATCCAGTATCTTGTTTATGGTCCAACCGCATGTCTCAATTCTGTTCGGTATACCTACTTGGTTTGTGCAAGAGATGGTATTCCTCAAAAGTTTTTTTGGTCGACATTGTTAACTTATAGCTCTTTGCAGCCATGCTGCATTTACAAATAGCTTTTTGAAAGATGTAGTTGTTGTCAGCTATAGTACGATGATCATCAATAGTGATGCCATTAGATAATTTCATTCGTTAAAGTTACGTTTGACCCTTACCTCAACGTACCATAAACATAAACTCATCAGCCAGACATTATGGCCGGCCGGTGTGGCCGAGCGGTTCTAGGCGCCTCAGTCTGGAACCGCGAGACCGCTACGGTCGCAGGCTCGAATCCTACCTCGGACATGGATGTGTGTGATGTCCTTAGGTTAGTTATGTTTAAATAGTTCTAAGTTCTAGGGGACTGATGACCTCAGATGTTAAGTCCCATAGTGCTCAGAGCCATTTGGACCAGACATTATGGCCACTGAACTACTACTGATATAAATCTGTCCAGGTGATAGCAGCGTCACCTTATTGAAAGTCAGACACGGACAGTGCACGTAGCTTCAGTGTGAAGGCGAGCGATCTATGTGAGGGCAGGTAGTGATGGCCCAGAGGCTTGACACGAGAATTTTGGAAACTCCACGACTTGTGAGGTGTTCAAGTAGGGCTGCTGTGAGTGTCTTCAACACGTGGCGAAACCAAGGTGAAACCACATCCAGGCGTCGTGGGGTCTGGCGGCCACCCCTCATAATAGACGTCGGACGTCGTAGGCTGGGCAGGCTCGTAAAACAGGACAGGTGCCGCACTGTAGCGGAATTAACACAAAACTTTAATTTTGGGCAAAGTACAAATGTGTCTGAACACACAGTGCACCGAACAGTCCCAACGATGGCCCTCCGCATCCGATGACCCTTGAATGTGCCTATGTTAACACCATGACATCGGCAACTACGACTCAGATTGACACGTGACCATCGGTACTGGACGTTGGCACAGTGCAGAGCGTTGCATGGTCTGATAAATCCCTATATCTTCTTCATCAAGCCGATGGGAAGGCGTGAATCCAGGGGAACGCATCCATGACAACTGTACGGCGGAACGGAGACAAGCTGGCGTCGGCTCAATAATATTCTGGGGAAATACGCGGGCGGCATCCATGGTTCCAGCGGAGCTAGTGCAGGGCAGAACACGTACACCCCTTCCCGACGGCGGCGGCAATATCCAATAAGATACTACGCCATCCCAGAAGGCCAGAGGCGTAATGGTTCAAATGGCTCTGAACACTATGGGATTTAACTTCTGAGGTCATCAGTCCTCTAGACCTAGAAGTACTTAAATCTAACTACCCTAAGGACATCACACACAGCCATACCCGAGGCAGCATTCGAACCTGAGACCGTAGTTTCCATAAGAAAAATGTTCAAATGTGTGTGAAATCTTATGGGACTTAACTGCTAAGGTCATCAGTCCCTAAGCTTACACACTACTTAACCTAAATTATCCTAAGGACAAACACAACAACCCATGCCCGAGGGAGGACTCGAACCTCCGCCGGGAACAGCCTCACAGTCCACGACTGCAGCGCCTTAGACCGCTCGGCTAATCCCTCGCAGCAGTTTCCATAAGAGACTAAATTTGTTACACTTGTCGACATTGGTCACGTTTCGGTCCAACGTGAGGATCATAGACTTACATATACATCTACATCTACATCCATACTCCGCAAGCCACCAGACGGTATGTGGCGGTACCTTGAGTACCTCTATCTGTTCTCCCTTCTATTCCAGTCTCGTATTACTCGTGCAAAGAAAGATTGTCGGTAAGCCTCTTTGTGGGCTTTAATCTCTCTCCTTTTATCCTAACGGTCTCTTCGCGAGATATGCATAGGAGGGAGCAATATACTGCTTGACTCCTCGGTGAAGGTATGTTCTCGAAACTTCAACAATAGCCCGTACCGAGCTACTGAGCGTCTCTCTTGCATAGTCTTCCACTGGAGTTTATCTATCATCTCCGTAACGCTTTCGCGATTACAAAATGATACTGTAACGAAGGGCGCTGCTCTCCGTTGGATCTTCTCTCTCGCTTCTATCAACCCTATCTGGTACGGATCCCACACCGGTGAGCAGTATTCAAGCAGTGGGCGAACAAGTGTACTGTACCCTACTTCCTTTGCTTTCGGACTCCATTTTCTTAGGATTCTTCCAATGAATCTCAGTCTGGCATCTGCGTTACCGACGATTAATTTTATATGGTCATTCGATTTTAAATCACTCCTAATGCCTACTCCCAGATAATTTATGGAATTAACTGCTTCCAGTTGCTGACCTGCTATGTTGTTGTTGTAGTGGTCTTCAGTCCTATCGGGGATAGGTTACAACCCTGTTTCACTCCCCTCCCAACCACTGCTTCCCTTTCGTGTCCCTCGACTCCTATAACTGCCATCTGGTTTCTGTACAAATTGTAAATAGCCTTTCACTCCCTGTATTTTACCCCTGCCACCTACAGAATTTGAAAGAGCGTATTCTAAGTCTACAAACGCTAGAAACGTAGGTTTGCCTTTCCTTAATCTAGCTTCTAAGATAGGTCGTAGGGTCAGTATTGCCTCACGTGTTCCATTATTTCTACGGAATCCAAACTGATCTTCCCCGAGGTTGGTTTCTACTAGTTTTGCCGTTCGTCTGTAAAGAATTCGCATTAGTATTTTGCAGCCGTGACTTATTAAACTGAGAGCTCGGTATATTTCACATCTGTCAACATCTGCTTTCTTGGGATTGGAATTATCATATTCTTCTTGAAGTCTGAGGGTATTTCATCTGTCTCATACATCTTGCTCAGCAGATGGTAGAGTTTTGTCAGGACTGGTTCTCCCTAGGCTGTCAGTAGTTCTAATGGAATGTTGTCTACTCCTGGGGCCTTGTTTCGACTCAGGACTTTCAGTGCTCTGTCAAACTCTTCACACAGTATCATATCTCCCATTTCATCTTCATCTACATCCTCTTCCATTTCCATAATATTGTGCACAAGTACATCGCCCTTGTATAGACCCTCTATATACTCATTCCACCTTTCTGCTTTCCCTTCTTTGCTTAGAACTGCGTTTCCATCTGAGCTCTTGATATTCATGCAAGTGGTTCTCTTTTCTCCAAAGGTCTCTTTAATTTTCCTGTAGGCAGTATCTATCTTACCCCTAGTGAGATAAGCCTCTGCATCCTTACATTTGTCCTCTATCCATCCCTGCTTAGTCATTTTGCAGTTCCTGTCGATCTCATTTTTAAGACGTTTGTATTCCTTTTTGCCTGCTTCACTTACTGCATTTTTATATTTTCTCCTTTCATCAATTAAATTCAATATTTCTGTTACCCAAGGGTTTCTACTAGCCGTCGACTTTTTACCTATTTGATCCTCTGCTGCCTTCACTATTTCATCCCTCAAAGCTACCCATTCTTCTTCTACTGTATTTCTTTCCCGCAATCCTGTCAATTCTTCCCTTATGCTCTCCCTGAAACACTGAACAACCTCTGGTTCTTTCAGTTTATCCAGGTCCCATCTCCTTAAATTCTCACCTTTTTGCAATTTATTCAGTTTTAATCTACAATTCATAACCAATAGATTGTGGTCGGAGTCCACATCTGCCCCTGGAAATGTCATACAACTTAAAACCTGGTTCCTAAATCTCTGTCTTACCATTATATAATCTATCTGATACCTTTTAGTATCTCCAGGGTTCTTCCATGTATACAACCTTCTTTCATGATTCTTGAACCAGCTATTAGCTATGATTAAGTTATGCTCTGTGCAAAATTCTACCAGGCGGCTTCCTCTTTCATTTCTTAGCCCCAATCCATATTCACCTACTATGTTTCCTTCTCTCCCTTTTACTACTCTCGAATTCCAGTCACCCATGACTATTAAATTTTCGTCTCACTTCACAACCTGAATAATTTCTTTTACCTCATCATACATTTCATCAATTTCTTCCTCATCTCCAGAGCTAGTTGGCATATAAACCTGTACTACTGTAGTAGGCATGGGCTTCGCGTCTATCTTGGCCACAATGATGCGTTCACTATGCTGTTTGTAGTAGCTTACCTTCACTCCTGTTTTTTTATTCATTATTAAACCTACTCCTGCATTACCCCTATTTGATTTTGTATTTATACCCCTGTATTCACCTGCCACCGAACTTCACTAATTCCCACTACATCTAACTTTCACCTATCCATTTCCCTTTTTAAATTTTCTAACCTACCTGCTCGATTAAGGGATCTGACATTCCACGCTCCGATCCGTAGAACGCCAGTTTTCTTTCTCCTGATAATGACGTCCTCTTGAGTAGTCCCCGCCCAGAGATCCGAATGTGGGACTATTTTACCTCCGGAATATTTTACCCAAAAGGACGCCATCATCATTTAATCATACAGTAAAGCTGCATGTCCTCGGGAAAAATTACGGCTGTAGTTTGCCCTTGCTTTCAGCCGTTCGCAGTACCAGAACAGCAAGGCCATTTTGGTTAGTGTTACAAGGCCAGATCAGTCAATCATCCAGACTGTTGCCCCTACAACTACTGAAAAGGCTGCTGCCCTTCTTCAGGAACCACACGTTTGTCTGGCCTCTCAACAGATACCCCTCCGTTGTGGTTGCACCTACGATATGGCTATCTGTATCGTTGAGCCACGCAAGCCTCCCCACCAACGGCAAGGTCCATGGTTCAGCTGCTATACTGTAGCTAAATGATGAACGATCTTTCTTTCTTTGTATTCGCAGCGCATTATACATGTCTACATTGAGATTCAATTGCCATTCCCTGCACCATGCGTCAATTCGTTCCAGATCCTGCTGCATTTCAGTACAATTTTCCATTGTTACAACCTCTCGATATACCACAGCATCATCCGCAAAAAGCTTCAGTGAACTTCCCATGTTATCCACAAGGTCATTCATATATATTGTGAATAGCAACGGTCCTGCGACACTCCCCTGCGGCATAGCTGAAATCACTCTTACTTCGGAAGACTTCTCTCCATTGAGAATGACATGCTGCGTTCTCTTGCCTAGGAACTGTTCAATCGAATCACACAATTGGTCCGATGGTCCATGTGCTCTTACTTTGTCCATTAAATGACTGTGGGGAACTCCATCAAACGCCTAACGGGAGTCAAGAAACACGGCATCTACCTGAGAACCCGTCTCTATGGCCCTCTGAGTGTCGTGGACGAATAGCGCGAGCTGGGTTTCACACAATCGTCTTTTTCGAAACCCATGCTGATTCCTACAGAGTAGATTTCCAGTCTCCAGAAAAGTCATTATACACGAACATAATACGTGTTCCAAAATTCTACAACTGATCGAAGTTAGAGATATAGGTCTGTAGTTCTGCACATCTGCTCGACGTCCCTTTTTCATAACAGGGATGACCTGTGCCCCTTTCCAATCTTTTGGAACGACCGAAGAGTCAGTCGCCGCCCTAGAAACTTTTGGACATTGGCAAAAACACCGAGTAAATACCTCCGACAAACGGGCTTGTCGTGGTGCTTTGAAGTGGCTCTTTGAATGGTTCTTCGAGGGGAGGAAGAAGACACGAGGAAACGTCGCCTGGACGGACGGACCGACGATTAGTCAGCGGACGTCATACTGAGCTGCAACGACTTAGCCATTACGCCGCTCGACAGAAGAAGATGTCGGTACCGCGCGAATAGGTCAAAGCAGAAGACGCCAATCCATATGTTACCAGAAAGAAGTTCGTGTGGTACTTACCCCCGTGGCTGGTGAGGACGAAGGGGGTGCGGCCGCAGCAAATGGGTCACCTGTGAACTTAGAAACTGATGAACTCCGCTAGAAGACGCCGAAGAGAAGGGTCGCTGGTTCGATTTCGGGACGGAGTACTCCGCGTCAAGCCATAGCCACTTGTTAAAAACACAAAGAGCGAATTCACAAGGAGAAGACCACGCCGACGCCGCATTGAGTCATGGGCACTGTACTGAATGGAAGAATAAGCCGTCGGCATGCCGCAGCAACACGAGCCGTCACCGCATCAGCTATAATTGAAATCTACACTACTGGCCATTAAAATTGCTACACCAAGAAGAAATGCAGATGATAAACGGGTATTCATTGGACAAATATATTATACTGGAACTGTCAGGGACCGATGACCGTAGCAGTCTGGTCCCTTTAATCCCCACAACCAACCAACCAGAACTGACATGTGATTACATTTTCACGCAATTTGGGTTCATAGATCCTGAGAAATCAGTGCCCAGAACAACCACCTCTGGCCGTAATAACGGCCTTGATACGCCTGGGCGTTGAGTCAAGCAGAGCTTGGATGGCGTGTACAGGTACAGCTGCCCATGCAGCTTCAACACGATACCACAGTTCATCAAGAGTAGTGACGGGCGTATTGTGACGAGCTAGTTGCTCGGCCACCATTGACCAGACGTTTTCAATTGGTGAGAGATCTGGAGAATGTGCTGGCCAGGGCAGCAGTCAAACATTTTCTGTATACAGAAAGGCCCGCACGGGACCTGCAACATGCGGTAGTGCATTATCCTGCTGAAATATAGGGTTTCGCAGGGATCGAATGAAGGGTAGGGCCATGGGTCATAATACATCTGAAACGTAACGTCCACTGTTCAAAATGCCGTCAATGCAAACATGAGGTGACCGAGACGTGTAACCAATGGCACCCCATACCATCACTCCGCGTGATACGCCAGTATGGTGATGACGAATACACGCTTCCAATGTGCGTTCACCGCGATGTCGCCAAACACGGATGCGAAAATCATGATGCTGTAAACAGAACCTGGTTTCATCGGAAAAAATGACATTTTGCCATTCGTGCACCCAGGTTCGTCGTTGAGTACACCATCACAGGCGCTCCTGTCTGTGATGCAGCGTCAGGTGTAACCGCAGCCATGGTCTCCGAGCTGATAGTCCATGCTGCTGCAAACGTCGTCAAACTGTTCGTGCAGATGGTTGTTGTCTTTCAAACGTCCCCATCTGTTGACTCAGGGATCGAGACGTGGCTGCACGATCCGTTACAGCCATGCGGATAAGATGCCTGTCATCTCGACTGCTAGTGATACAAGGCCGTTGGCACCCAGCACGGTGTTCCGTATTACCCTCCTGAATCCACCGATTCCATATTCTGCAAACAGTAATTGGATCTCGACCTACACTAGCAACAATGTCCCGATACGATAAACCGCAATCGCTATAGGCTACAATCCGACCTTTATCAAAGTCGGAAACGCGATGGTACGCATTTCTCCTCCTTACACGAGCCAACATGCCAACGTTTCACCAGGCAACGCCGGTCAACTGGTGTTTGTGTATGAGAAATCGATTGGAAACTTTCCTCATGTCTGCACGTTGTAGGTGTCGCCACCGGCGTCAACCTTGTGTGAATGCTCTGAAAAGCTAATCATTTGCATGCCACAGCATCTTCTTCCTGTCGGTTAAATTTCGCGTCTCTAGTACGTCATCTTCGTGGTGTAGCAATTTTAATGTCGAGTAGTGTACAAGTGATTGGTGTCTACTCCTCCGCTCTGCCGCTGCGAGGAACTGAGCGAGTTGAAACACATTGTATTCGTCTGTCTAAAGATATTGCCACAATAAATGACTGTTAGTGGACCCACCAATGTTTCACTCACACCTCACCCACTGAGCCAAGAGAAGTGCCCACTCCATCGACCACAAAGTGAGGTTCTCTCCCGCCATCCCTGAAAAAATAATGACCTTTGCTCCCCTCTGCCACTGACACTGAATATTTGCTGTCACTAAATCCCGACCCACTACAGTACTAACTAGTACAATATTTCAAACTGAAGGCAGTGTACTAGTGTCTACACATTCGCAGTTATATCGCAAACGGCTCGTTTGCGAACCTACGTTGACTGGAACGGTTATATTGTCATCCAAGTAATCTCTCAGGTTTTCTGGACGTTACTGATTAATTGTGTGCTTCCCGGTGTTGTTTCTATTTTATGTGAAATACTTCCGTGACTGACCCATTACTCTTCTTCAATTACCGCGAGCTGTGCCTGTATGTGCACTCGCTGTCAGTGCTTCAGCCAGACTGTCAGCTGTTGTTGCTCTCTCGCTGATATTTCTAACTGATTTCGATTCCCGACGATAAGTCCGTATTAGACTGGTTTGTAAGATCATAGCGTTTTCCATAGTTTAAGAAACACAACAAATACACATAGCAGAGACTTTAATCATCCTCCCCCCGTCGGAGGTTCGAGTCATCCCTCGGGCATGGGTGTGTGTGTGTGTGTGTGTGTGTGTGTGTCTTTGTGTCGTCCGTAGCGTAAGTTAGATTAAGTAGTGCGTAAGCCTAAGGACCGATGACCTCAGCAGATTCGTTTCATAGTCCTTACCACAAATATCCAATTTTTACTTTAATCAACAGTAATATTTTCTTTTTCCATGTTTACAACAGTCTACCAACGCTGGGGTAACTTTTCGATTCCGCTACTGCAGAACTCAGTTTTGAGACAAAGAACTCATCAGACCATGTTCGGAGCGCATTTTCGTCGGAAAGGAAGTTTCTTTAAGGTTCTTTGATAGAACGCGGAAAAGATGAAAATTTGAAGGCGAAAGATCAGATGGAGAAGGTGGGTACGGAATGACTTCCCAACCCAACTCCTGCATCGCGATTTTTTTGTCAGTCTAGAAGAATGCACGCGAGCGTTGTCGTGGAGTAGTACCACTTCACGCATTCTGTCTGGTCGTTGTTCTTGGATTGCGTCTGCAAGACGTCTCAGTTGTTGACAATATATGTCAGTAGTGACGGTTAAATCTCTGGGAAGCAATTCGTTGTACACCACACCATCGCTGTTCCAATAAATGCATTACATTGCCGTTTTGGATGCGCCCAGGTCTCTCTACCGGGAGTTGCTGCTTTGTTTGGGCTCAGCCATTCCCTTCTTTACCCTGTATTAGCATAAAGACGTCATTTTTCGTCACCAGTAAGGATACAGGATAGGAATGGGCGGAGTTGTTCATAAACCAACTGATAACGAGCAAGCAGAGATACAAATTTGGCTACCTGCTGATTTTTTTGAATTTGGCTCAGAGCATGTGGTACCCGTACACCCGATTTTTAAACCTTCACCATTGCCTGCAAATGTCGCACGATAGTGGAATGATCACAAGTATAATAATTCCAATCCCAAAGAAAGCACGTGTTGACATATGTGAAAATAGCCGAACTATCAGTTTAATAAGTCACAGCTGCAAAATACTAACGTGAATTCTTTACAGACGAATGGAGAAACTGGTAGAAGCCGACCTCGGAGAAGATCAGTTTGGATTCCGTAGAAATGTTGGAACATGTGAGGCAATATTGACCCTACGACTTATCTTAGAAAATAGATTAAGGAAGGGTAAACCTACGTTTCTAGCATTTGTAGACTTAGAGACAGCTTTTGATAATATTGACTGGAATACTCTCTTTCAAATTCTGAAGTTGGCAGGGGTAAAATACAGGGAGCGAAAGGTTATTTACAATTTGTACAGAAAGCAGATGGCAGTTATAAGAGTCGAGGGACATCAAAGGAAAGCAGTGGTTGGGAAGGGAGTGAGACAGGGTTGTAGCCTCTCCCCGATGTTGTTCAATCTGTATATTGAGCAAGCAGTAAAGGAAACAAAAGAAAAATTCGGAATAGGTATTAAAATCCATGGAGAAGAAATAAAAACTTTGAGGTTCGCCGCTGACACTGTAATTCTGTCAGAGACAGTAAAGGACTTGGAAGAGCAGTTGAACGAATGGACAGTGTCTTGAAAGGAGGATATAAGATGAACATCAACAAAAGCAAAACGAGGATAATGGAATGTAGTCGAGTTAAGTGGGGTGATGCTGAGGGAATTAGATTAGGAAATGACACACTTAAAGTAGTAAGGGAGTTTTGCTATTTGAGGAGCAAAATAACTGATGGTGGTCGAAGTAGAGAGGATATAAAATGTAGGCTGGCAATGGCAAGGAAAGTGTTTCTGAAGAAGAGAAATTTGTTTACATCGAGTATTGATTTAAGTGCCAGGAAGTCGTTTCTGAAAGTATTTGTATGGAGTGTAGCCATGTATGGAAGTGAAACATGCACGATAAATAGTTTAGACAAGAAGAGAATAGAAGCTTTCGAAATGTGGTGCTACAGAAGAATGCTGAAGATTAAATGGGTAGATCACATAACTAATGAGGAGGTATTAAATAGAATTGGAGAAAAGAGAAATTTGTGGCACAACTTGACTAGAAGAAGGGATCGGTTGGTAGGACATGTTCTGAGGCATCAAGGGATCACCAATTTAGTACTGGAGGGCAGCGTGGAGGGTAAAAATCGTAGAGGGAGACCAAGAGATGAATACACTAAGCAGATTCAGAAGGATGTAGGCTGCAGTAGGTACTGGAAAATGAAGAAGCTTGCACAGGATAGAGTAGCAAGGAGAGCTGCATCAAACCAGTCTCAGGACTGAAGACCACAACAACAACAGTCATATTTGACAGTTCTCCAGTACACTGACGTGAATCATTGTGGATGAATGTACATAACCGATCTCCATCAAACCCCGATGATGCTCCCGAACGTGAAAAGTCACTAATGTCGAAACGATCCTCTTTAAAACGATATAACAGTTTCCTCGTTGTGGTCTCACCAATCGCACTATCCCCATACACAATGCAAATGTTTTTGGCTGCCTTGCCAGCTGACACCCCTCTAATGAGCTCAGACAGAATAATGTTTCGGAAATGTTCCGATGTCCCCACTTGGCACTCCATTCTACAGCGTCCGCAGCTCCACTCACTATTTGCAAATGAGAAAATGTAAACGCAAATAGCAACAGTGAACTACAAACAAGAAATGACAATCGATAGACAAATCCACAGCAACAGGAATACCAACATGCAAAACAAAAACGCTACGAACTTGTGCACCAGCCTAATAAATTGAGACTCCTACCAAATAAACCACGGCTGAGGTTTCAGTTCAAACAGGACTTTATTAAGATTTCGCCGGCTGTTACATCCACCGCAGCTGTAGAACGCTGAAAGAATATGTGGTTCACGGAATTCAGTGCGGGCTCTAAAAAGACAAAAGAGCATCCAATGACACGTACTGAGTGTCGAGAGCCGAACTCTGCTACAGGGTGTTTCAAAAATGACCGGTATATTTGAAACGGCAATAAAAACTAAACGAGCAGCGATAGAAATACACCGTTTGTTGCAATATGCTTGGGACAACAGTACATTTTCAGGCGGACAAACTTTCGAAATTACACTAGTTGCAATTTTCAACAACAGATGGCGCTGCAAGTGATGTGAAAGATATAGAAGACAACACAGTCTGTGCGTGCGCCATTCTGTACGTCGTCTTTCTGCTGTAAGCGTGTGCTGTTCACAACGTGCAAGTGTGCTGTAGACAACATGGTTTATTCCTTAGAACAGAGGATTTTTCTGGTGTTGGAATTCCACCGCCTAGAACACAGTGTTGTTGCAACAAGACGAAGTTTTGAACGGAGGTTTAACGTAACCAAAGGACCAAAAAGCGATGCAATAAAGGATCTGTTTGAAAAATTTCAACGGACTGGGAACGTGACGGATGAACATGCTGGAAAGGTAGGGCGACCGCATACGGCAACCACAGAGGGCAACGCGCAGCTAGTGCAGCAGGTGATCCAACAGCGGCCTCGGGTTTCCGTTCGCCGTGTTGCAGCTGCGGTCCAAATGACGCCAACGTCCACGTATCGTCTCATGCGCCAGAGTTTACACCTCTATCCATACAAAATTCAAACACGGCAACCCCTCAGCGCCGCTACCATTGCTGCACGAGAGACATTCGCTAACGATATAGTGCACAGGATTGATGACGGCGATATGCATGTGGGCAGCATTTGGTTTACTGACAAAGCCTATTTTTACCTGGACGGCTTCGTCAATAAACAGAACTGGCGCATATGGGGAACCGAAAAGCCCCATGTTGCAGTCCCATCGTCCCTGCATCCTCAAAAAGTACTGGTCTGGGCCGCCATTTCTTCCAAAGGAATCATTGGCCCATTTTTCAGATCCGAAATGATTACTGCATCACGCTATCTGGACATTCTTCGTGAATTTGTGGCGGTACAAACTGCCTTAGACGACACTGCGAACACCTCGTAGTTTATGCAAGATGGTGCCCGGCCACATCGCACGGCCGACGTCTTTAATTTCCTGAATGAATATTTCGATGATCGTATGATTGCTTTGGGCTATCCGAAACATACAGGAGGCGGCGTGGATTGGCCTCCCTATTCGCCAGACATGAACCCTTGTGACTTCTTTCTGTGGGGACACGTGAAAGACCAGGTGTACCGCCAGAATCCAGAAACAATTGAACAGCTGAAGCAGTACATCTCATCTGCATGTGAAGCCATTCCGCCAGACACGTTGTCAAAGGTTTCGGGTAATTTCATTCAGAGACTACGCCATATTATTGCTACGCATGGTGGATATGTGGAAAATATCGTACTATAGAGTTTCCCCGACCGCAGCGCCATCTGTTGTTGAAAATTGTAACTACTGTAATTTCGAAAGTTTGTCTGCCTGAAAATGTACTGTTGTCCCAAGCATATTGCAACAAACGGTGTATTTCTATCGCTGCTCGTTTGATTTTATTGCCGTTTCAAATATACCGGTCATTTTTGAAATACCCTGTATAAGTAGCGCTCCGAGACAGAGTTCTGCATAGGATGTACCAAAAAATCGACTCATTGCAATACACCGTAAACAGCCTACAAAGCACTGGAACAACGATGCCTATAGACTGCCACGGACACTCTGAACCGCTGCCCCTAGCGAAAGCCTCCAAAGATGACTACGTTCAATGAAAACTGTTGCAATTGCAGCACTGTTCAGAAGAGGCAAAACTAGTACAAAAACCCCAGAAACCAAACTGCTACTGTCGTAAGGTGGCAAGGAACTAAAAGTCCGACAAGCTGTGTCTCCAAAGTGCAATAAAAAAGTCAACGAAATAACTTAACGACCAAACACAAATCAAACTGGACCAACCACGCTAATTGTACGGTGCACAAACATGGAGACGCACACAAACAAACCAAAACCATGATGTGGTTCGATTACAGATGGCGAACACATTTAACAACATAGTTCACAGTATCTGAATAAGAAGACTGATTCAGACGTCGAACTATTGAGTACAGACCGAAGCAACAAGTCGGCTCAACACCCGGAAGCTCACCATTATTTTCACTCCAGTCAGTTTCCGCTATTAACTTTGATACGGCCTGTCTACTAGGAAACATCCATAAATATTATAAAAATTTATGTATGTATAAATGTTCCTCAACTTCTTCTAAACCACTGGATCAATTTCATCCAAATATTGCACACAAATCACTTATTGTCTGGGAAGATCCACTGTGGGGGAAAAACCACTTACCTCTCAATGTGGTGAGAGTGGGACTGAAAGAGAACAGTAGCTGACGACACGCCAATAGCCATACAGTGGTTGTGGTGTCACCGCCAGACACCACACTTGCTAGGTGGTAGCCTTTAAATCGGCCGCGGTCCGTTAGTATACGTCGGACCCGCGTGTCGCCACTATCAGTGATTGCAGACCGAGCGCCGCCACACGGCAGGTCTAGTCTAGATAGACTCCCTAGTACTCGCCCCAGCTGTACAGCCGACTTCGCTAGGGATGGTTCACTGTCTACATACGCTCTCATTGGCAGATACGACTGTTTAGCATAGCCATCAGCTATGTCATTTGCTACGACCTAGCAAGGCGCCATATTCAGTTACTCTATGTCTTCTGAACAGATAATATTGTGAATCATGTACCGTCAAGAGCGACGTTCCTCATTAATGGATTAATGTTCCAGACCTCACGTCAGTATAGTTCTTCCCTCCTCACGCCAGCCTGCGTGAGCTGCAACGCGTACATTTCGGCCTCCAGTTGTAACACGGTGTTGGCTCTTCTGCCAACACAACAGTGGTCATCCTGTATTTGAGAATGACAGCACTTAGTAAATTCAAACCTTACTCATAGTTTCAAACGTTAATAATTTCAAACCTTAATGAGATTTTTTCTCGCTAAGACCTCCCCCCCCCCCCTCCCCCCCCCCCCCAAAAAAAAGAGGAAAAAAGTTTATTGCTTACTACATTTTCGCTGTTCACGCAGTAAAACTGCCGCATCAGGCATGATGTTTTAATTTAGCACTTCTTTACTACTAACTATATTCGCAATGAATTTCCCTGGCAGTATTCTCATATACCGATGAATGCACCTACAAAAACATGTCATTGTTTGAGGCATAGTTAAGGACATGTGACATTTAATAACGATGAGCTACAGTACTTGCAAATGAAATAGCAGCGGAAATTCACTAAAGATAGAGGTGAATTATTTGTAAAATATGTGTGAAATATGTTAAATATAGGTGAAATAAATATGAAATATGCGACCCAGCTAAAATTGAGGGAAAATACCTCCTCTTAAACTCATGTATCAATTTTAACGAAAGTCGGTACATGTTCTACTTACTATTTTGAAAAATTACTGTGGAGGTGAGAACCTGAGAACCTCCAATTTCCAATCAGGCTACTGACAATAACGTAGTAATGAAGAAGGATGGAGAGAGCAGGAGATGAACAGTCAGACAGGGGGAAGAGGAGATGGACAGAGAAAGGAGGGGAGGAAGGGGTGTATTTGTACTGAAATGCAGGAGGATCTGCAGCGAATTGACGCATGGTGCAGGGAATGGCAATTGAATCTCAATGTAGACAAGTGTAATGTGCTGCGAATACACAGAAAGATCCTTTATCATTTAGCTACAAAATAGCAGGTCAGCAACTGGAAGCAGTTAATACCATAAATTATCTGGGAGTACGCATTAGGAGTGATTTAAAATGGAATGATCATATAATGCTGATCGTCGGTAAAGCAGATGCCAGACTGAGATTCATTGGAAGAATCCTAAGGAAATGCAATCCGAAAACAAAGGAAGTAGGTTACAGTACGCTTGTTCGCCCACTGCTTGAATACTGCTCAGCAGTGTGGGATCCGTACCAGGTAGGGTTGATAGAAGATATAGAGAAGATCCAACGGAGAGCAGCGCGCTTCGTTACAGGATCATTTAGTAATCGCGAAAGCGTTACGGAGATGATAGATAAACTCCAGTGGAAGACTCTGCAGGAGAGACGCTCAGTAGCTCGATACGGGCTTTTGTCAAAGTTTCGAGAACATACCTTCACTGAAGAGTCAAGCAGTATATTGCTCCCTCCTACGTATATCTCGCGAAGAGACCATGAGCATAAAATCAGAGAGATTAGAGCCCACACAGAGGCAAACCGACAATCCTTCTTTCCACGAAAAATACGAGAATGGAATAGAAGGGAGAACCAATAGAGGTATTCAAGGTACCCTCCGCCACACACCGTCAGGTGGCTTGCGGAGTATGGATGTAGATGTAGATGTAGAAAGGATGGAGGAGAAGATGAACAGAGAAAGTTAAGAGGAAGAGATGAACAGAAAGATGGTAGGGGAGATAGAGAAAGGGAAGTGAAAGAGATGAATAGAGAGGGGGAGAGGAGGAAGATTGATAGTGAGAGTGTGAGGAGGACGAGATGGAGAAAGGGGAGAGGGGAATATGGACAGAGAGAGGAGGATCATATGGTCACTGATAGGAGGGAGGAGGGGAGGAGTAGATGGGCAGAGAGGGAGAGAGAGAGAAGGGGGGAGGGAAGAAGAGAAGGACACAGAAAGGAAAGAGCAGGAGATATGGAGGGGGGAGGAAACAATTAGAGAAAGGGAAGAAGATGAATAGAGAGAGGAGGGAGGAGGATATGAACAGAGGTTGTGGGTGAGGGGACAGAGGTGAGAGGATGAGATGTGCTTAGAGAGGGGTAGGATGAGATGGTCAGAGAGAGGGAAAAGTAGAGATGGACAGAGAAAGAGAAGAGGAAGAGAGAAACAGAGCAAGTGTGAGAGGAGGAGGACAGGGGGAGAGTGAGGAGGAGAAGCTGGACAAAAAATGGGAAGAGGAGGAGATGGACACAGAGAGGGGGTGGGGGAAATGTACAGAGAAAGGGAGAGGAGGAGATGGATAGAGAGGGGGAAGGAGGTAGTCGACAAAGAAAGGGATGTTGAGAAGATAAACAGAAGGTAGTAAGGATAGGGTGGACTGTGAAAGGGAAGAGATGGAGATTGACAGAAGGCCAGGGAGAAGAGGGTGGGGCAACTTATGGAGAACTTATCAACGGAGAGGAGAGGGAGGAACAGACAGAGAGGAGGAGCAGATAGTCAAAGAGGAGGAGAGGAGGAGTTGTACTGAGAAAGAGCAAAGGAGTATATGAACTAATTGAAGATAAGTGTAGACAAATACCCACAGAAAGACCCAGTACTCAGCTAACAGTAAGATCAAAAGTATTCACCGCCATTAAGATTTCCGTAGAATAGTCCAGTGTCCAATACTCCAGTCTCAGGTCCATAAACTGTCTACAGATGTACGGCAACCAGTCTACAGCGGAATTTCCCGGTCCGGTTGTAGGACAGGTGCAAAGAGCGGCGCCGCGGGTTATATGCCGGCCATTCAGCCACGTCTGCGAACGGCCGCGTAATTACACACTTCCACCGCATCTGCTGCAGCTTTCACCACGGCGGACCCACACCGCGGTTTCGTCAGTGGAAGTACCGCGGCCATGTCAGCAGCGATTTTCTGTAACCGTTCTGACCCATAGCTCGGATTTCACACTCCGGGTAATGCTGTAAGGTCGGTTCGAACATCACAGATACTAGGAATGGCCTTATTGGTCTCTGTGATACGCCGTTGCCTTCCGACGACTAAAGTAACTTCTCAGGACCAATTATAGGGAGACTTACTACAGTTTACCGGGGAACGCGGTATTTTTCGCATTAACTTTGACTGACAGAATTGAAAGACTGTAAGAAAATGAAACACCTTTAGCCGTCCTTATGATGTCATTTACTGAGTGGCTATCAGTTTCGGCGCTACGGTGTACCATCTTCAGATCTGTATGCATAAACAGTAATGATAGCCTTATCAACTTACCAACTTATCAACGATGCAATACAAAGACAGATTAAGAGCAGAATGAGAATAGAGAACAAGACTGTACAAGTTAATGTATAGTAATCATTTAATCATTCGATAGAACGAGCAGATACATCCATTGTCACATACCTAAACAATACCATAACGAAGTTCTCTCTATACAATGTGCAAATTCATTATACATTAATAACTCCATTAATTAAATATTCCATCATTTTATTGGCCAGTTGGACGATACATTATTAGCACAATCCTGAAATAATCTACTGAACGACAAAATAACTGTAGAAAATGATAAATGTATCAGAGAGACTACGTCATAGGTGTAAACCGTTGAAGGGCATACTTATGTCATGTACAGTCATGCTCAAAAGTATCCGAACGACCTGAATTGCATTTGGCCTGATTCCCATGCAACCCACATAACGCAGCTGTCTAGCAGGTCCTCTAATCGCTCCTCGGTACAGTCGTTTACTATTGAAAATAGTTCCAACAAGTCACCACTAGAAAACACTGCTCTGTATCGCAATAACTCAAGATGTAAAGTAATACCACGATACTAGATATATCAGGGAACACCTTATCACAGATAAGACTGTCCTTAAGGCTTGTAAGCTCACATTTTTTGCAATAAATGACATACCTGAAATGTTATCACTCTCATTATTACGTCAGATAGGTAATGCACGTAGTAAGTCCGTCGTATTCATAATTTCCTCTTCAAAGTAACATACCGTACTTGTTATTTAACACAAAATGACACTAAACATTTAAGTTATTCACGGGCGGCTAGTTGAGAATATGTATGAACGTCAAATGACACGATGAACCGTCTCGTTCTGCATATGGATTCAAACCCAGGTCATGCAGACTAAGATTTCGTGACTGACGGAAACTAACAGTCATTCCTGACTAGTCATACAGAGAGTGATATATCTCGACTTTAGACAGTATCAGTTAGCAAATATCAACTTTAAATTACATAACGTAAACATTTTTAACGGACACGAATTCCTACCCAGCATCTATTGTCCCTGCTAACGAACTACGAGAGATGTTAAATATTGCTTCTTCACAAGCAACTTAATTGAAATGCAGTGAGGTAAAGCTTTGTGTTGGACAGGGATTTGAACCCAGAACCTAGTCGAAGAGTTCAGTGCTGACTGAGAATCGAACCCCACACATATCGTTGTTGACTACAGACAAACAGACGTCAGCTACCGAATTTTTCTCCACCAGCAGCTCGGAATAACATCCTTGAACATACAGTGATCTCGCAAATAGTTATATGTCTCACTGGGAGTCAAAAACGTCAGATATCGTTAGTGTTGACAACGAATGAAAATGCATAAAAAATCAGAATTATTATCCACCAGCAGATAGGTGTTCTCAGGCTCGAGCTTGATAATTCACAATGAAAACCTTTGTGCCGGGCCGGGATTCAAACCCATTCACGCGCAATATGTGGAGATGTTGAGGAATCTGCAGTTTTGAACAAACAACAAATTGTAGTCAAGCTATATTGTCACGAAGGGATCAAATTCCGCGTTAAGGGCGGTCTGAGTTGCATTCCCAGTTCAGGACCAATTTCACCGGCATACAGAAGCTCAAATAAAAGATGGAATAAGTGTCCTGTGACCCTACATGGCGTTTGTTTCGTCACTAGAAATAAATATTCTGCTGTCTGCTGAAGTTATCAATTTAATAGAACTTTGAACATAATTCCCTTCACTTCTCATCCCAAAATAGTCGCATGTGGAAAAAGGGCTAATTTTTCCGACATTTTGTTCTTTTCAGGTTTAATAGACGGCCAGGCAGCAGATGCATCTCGTAGCTTTTTTATTACGTATGGAGAGAGCGCATCGTGCCAAAATAGTCAGAAAAGTATTTTGTACATTAGCTGTCGTCTGGTAGTGGCATTTTATTCTTCTTCAAACCTTGTTTGACGGCTTTAACTCAGAACAAGTTTTCTACGTGCATGTACTCAATAAACTGCATGTGCATTGTCAGGCTGTTATAGATAACATCAGAGAATTCGCATATATCGTTGATGATTAATTTCTCTCTCATGTTTAGTATTGTTTTAACAACACTAACAGAAACCTTACGAAAATTGTGCACTGTATTATAAGAAATGAAATAAAACTACCCACGATAACCTTACGATGAAAGTCTGTTTTAATCAAACTGAGTGTCTGTACACAAGTGTGCCACTATCGGTACGAATTAGTAAAATACTACTCAGTTAGATTTCGATTGGTTTTGTGTTTAATTGATATGCTGAGTCATACTCAATAGGTATGCAAATGTGGCATTTGATAAATAAAATTATGTATTCCTAGAAACCCAAAATTTGCTTGTCAGCATCGGAAGAGGCGGCCGGCCGGAGTGGCCGTGCGGTACTAGGCGCTACAGTCTGGAACCGCGGGACCGCTACGGTCGCAGGTTCGAATCCTGCCTCGGGCATGTATGTGTGTGATGTCCTTAGGTTAGTTAGGTTTAAGTAGTTCTAAGTTCTAGGGGACTGATGACCTCAGAAGATGAGTCCTATAGTGCTCAGAGCCATTTGAACCATTTGAAGAGGCGTTACCTGTTGTGCAACATTGTAAGTTTTTCACCATTGCACTATGAGCTGAAAGTACTTTCTTACTATTTGCTTATCGATGTTTGATCTGACTGCTTGTAGCCCTTTCACAGAAGGGATAAAAACGTTGCAGTAACCGACAGTGGAACCGCGAACCATAACAGTCGGTTTTACACAGGTCAGTACGTAACCGAAGAGCTAGGGAAGATATACGTATTTTGGTTTCCTCTTACACTGCCAATAGTGGCTAGAACTCGTAAACCGCTATTTAAAGGACGAGATTAGTTGTGATTTCCATGTGCAACGACTTTCCTGGGCTGAAAACTGTAAATTTACAATCTTCTGTTACACCTCAGGCGATAATAACTCAGGTTATTCAATGGAAATGACAGGAAAAATCAAGTGAACTTTGAGGCTTAATTCCGTACACGCCAGGAAGTAACTCGCCCATCACAGTGTTGCCAAACATACCTTGCCTTGTTGCCAAATCTCATTTACAGTACTAGCAGGAAAAGACGAACCGATGTGATTCTACAGCGGGCTGGGAAGTGACCATAGCTGCCGTCTCAAATATGCGGCTGCCACGACCTGGGATACGTACTGCGTCTGATTCGCATTTCTGTAACTAGGTTCAGGAACTGGAGCGTAGTTACTAATAATACTCAGAAGTGACTGCTAACTAAGCATCATAAACCAGTAACACTCATAGTTGTTTTTATATTACTTTCGTACTGTACTCAAAACTAAGAAACTAATTCACGGACGTTTTCGTGCCTCGCCGATAGTCGAGCACAACAAAGAAATGAAAATAAAAAGAGAATGTGTGTGTGTGTGTGTGTGTGTGTGTGTGTGTGTTTCGTGTGTGTGTGTGTGTGTGTGTGTGTGTGAGCGCGTTTGTGTGTGTGTGTGTGTGTGTGTGTGTGTGTGTGTGTGAGGGAGAGAGAGAGAGAGAGAGAGAGAGAGCTAGAGAGAGAAGAGAGCGAGAGAGAAAGAGAGAGATAAATATAAAAAAGAATGAGAGAATGGGTAAAAAATTGTTGTAAAGAAATTGAATACTGGTATGTAAAGAAATCTTTCATTAAAATGACACGTTCCACATCATTATGAAATGTCGTATTCATGATCTATGGAACAAGCATTAATCTAATCTAATCATATCATGTTGCTGACTAGCCGTGAAGGGTCATGAATTACCGAAATTTTCGCCAATATCAGTAACCAGATCTAAACCTGAAAATAAAAGACGACAGTTTTTGTAATAAACCAGGACTCTTATCAAGACCCTTTCATCCCTGTTAACTAACCACGAAAGATGTCTGATATACCTCAATTCAGAAGTAACAAAGTGTGTACATTTAAAGATGAAACGCATGATGCGATGTTCTGTGACGGAGATACGAACCCAACACGTAATCGCATTGTTAACTAAGTAAAATCAAATGTTACGTATCGGTTTTTCTTCCCAGCTGCTAGGTGTTTGACTCTAAAATAAGGATACAAATTTTTGTGCCTGAGCGACAATCGAACCGCACTCCTATCGTTTTTCTTTATCGTCCACGAATATAGCTTAAATTTAAATTGCTTGCTCACCAACAGTAAGATGTGCGCGTGTTTGACCAGAAATTGTTGGCAACACATGAACAGACATTAAAAATTCACGTTAGTTTTCAGTAGCAATCCAGTGTGCACGTGATAGGGCTTGAAATGAAATTATGAATATTTTTGTACTGGAACAGGATTCGGACCCACATAATTACCTTTGGAGGAGACCTAGAGAAGATTGCAGCCTCGGGAAAAGGAACGAAATGATTGAACTACTGTTACGAGAGATTCAGATCATCGAAAGAGGAGATACGAATTCGAATCACAGTCCAGCACCAAATTTTTCAACGTCTCTAGTTCAATCAAGTGCAAGTAAAATAAGAGCCCTGTTCCTTTAAATGGCTATCGGTTCATCAAATAAAATAAAATTTTCTAATGTAAGTTTACTGGCGACAGTATTTCTGTTTACCATGACCTCCACCTATGTCATTTCCCGACGTAAACCGGCTCTGCCCAGTTGGGAATGAAGGAACGTGATGTTTAATGCGGATTCTGGATTATAACATCTTTCTCTTGAGGTTACCAGAGGTAAAGTAAATCTGTTTGTGCCTCTTAAAAATAAATGCCTGAACCCACGCATTGCACCTGTGATAGTTCGTTCCACCAGACCATTGTGGCCACATTTCCCAGCCCCAGGAGTGTGCTGTAACGGATGATGTGCTTAGCTTACAAAATTAGTCTCGGTGGAAAAAATGCGAGTCTATTAAATGGTTAAGTGGAAGCAAGCTTCTGACGTGGAAATTATGCTGTTCTCATGTCAGCAGGATGTAAAGAGTCTTTTAGGCATCATAGCCTCGATGTGAAACCATTTTGAAATTTTCACTAATTCAGGAAATTTCTTAGTTCGAGAAAATCCACTGTTACCGGATAATTCGATTATTACCGTCATTTTTACTATCATTTTCTTCATACCGCTGCTGGAACACATGTGCTTGAAGATCATTTAAGGCCTTTTGGTCATTATAAAAGTAGTTGCCCAATAACAGGTTCTTTCCCTGCCTACGGAATCCTTTTCATGTTATTATCAAATATCGGCAATTACTAGTGGATCACATTAAAACTAAAGTAATTGATGAAGACGTTACTTGATAACAAAAACGCGCTGCCTTTCTTCATTTACTTGCGCCTAGAAATGGCTGCCGAATACTGCCAAACCGAAAGCCAAGGGATCTTACTGTCTTCCGATATACGTCGCTGTCAGTTATTCCATATGATTTGGTCGACGTGACCTGTGTATGACAAAGAATGTTTTAGAAAATGAATTGTTTTCCTTTGCAATAAAAAGAAAGATTTTCATTCTAAGCTACCCAAGTCCAAAATTTTCGCAATATTTGTTCAAATTTAATATTCGCTTCTATAATGTAGGAAAGTATTTCACAGTCGAAAAACCCGCATCCGACTAATTGTCATTACACTTAGTCGCTGACCATAGATTCTAGCTCAGAGTGACACCAGTTTAAGTAACCTAATGTAGCAAAGACTGTTTTCCAGTGCTCTTTCTCACCGGAAAATATGTAATTCACTCATTGGGCTCCATAAGTACACTGTAACAGTAATTTCTGTGTGTATGCAATGCATACGGATTGTAGAATGTAGTGGTGCTCTCACTTACACTTCTGTATACAATATGCCTGACCTAAAAGGGGCCCTTTATCATTACAGGCCCTGGGCGGTGCACCATGATATTGATAACAGTAATGTGCATATACTGACAACCTCACTGTTCGTTTTACCTGATTTTATAATCATTTAAATAAAACAACATGACCTTCCAGTGGGAGACATTTCGTCCCCCTTTTCCTTTCGTGAAATTTGTCAGTAAGCTTTTTGCCTTCCAACCAGCGAAATTCGGCAGAGTACGGCCGGTAAACGATTCACAAACCACGATTTAGTGCCGTTAAGACGATTTCTTGAAACATTGGCGTAGCTGAAGGAATTTAGTTTCTCCTTAAATCGTCTCATGCAGCAACGTTCACAGATCTCTCAAATAGGAAAAGCTCTTTATCCAGGTACGATGGTTGTTAAACAAACTTCCTACAGTTTGTGTCAGGTTGATATTTTCGTCTGATAGCACTGCGTAAGTATTTTGTCTAAGAGATATCAGAAGTAGTGTTCCTGTAGCTGTGGATATCATTGGTTGAAAAAGAGTTTAACACCAATGGGTACAGTACTGCTAAATATTCAAAATGATTATCAACCTAAGTCTGCGTTCATCCACAAACTGAGGCGGATTTGTAATATTGAAGCTAGACTGTGTATCCTTGTCTTCCTTGAGTTGGCATTGGAAGGCGTTTACACACACGTATACAAGGGTAATCCCAAAGGTAAGGTCTCCTAAGGGACACGCAAGTGCCAATGCAGGCACAAACGAGAGATCCTAATTTTAATGCCAATCGGAAACCACAGTGTTGGTTGCATGGTAGCAAGGTGATAGAGAAGAAGACTACAGATACGAAGGTCTCAGGTTCGATCCCTCGTCAGGCCAACGGTTTTTATTTGCCATTTTACACTTATTCCCCCTCGGGCAGTGTTTGTTGATGTGAAAAATGCCGAGTTGTACTGCGGTTCGAAAGCCACGTTAATTTGTAGGTTCCCCTATTAATCCCCTATTAACTGGCTAGGTAAGTCAACTCAAAAGGTTGGAGGAAAGCAACGGCATTTCACCTCCAACAAGAGTGTGCCTATTAAAGCACTGTGGTGTTCAAAGCACTCTTCCGACTGCTGACTGCTTTACTTTCTATGGGTTCCAAAATTAAAGATCTTCGGGTTATTAACGGTTTTGTGTTTTCATACTGTAGCTTTGATGCCAGTAAACGTAAGTAACCAGCCAAGCACGGTCACCGTTCGAGTTGTCAAGGTGGTAGACGACGATGCTGTCGACCCCAGTTACAATCTTGGTCATGGCTATGTTTCAGTCGAATACCTCTATGTGCCTTTCTGCGTATTTCAAGATATACTTTTATACATTTGGTACGCATCCAAATTGATATCTGATAGAGCTGTATTTAGCAATATGAATCAGATATGTTTTCCGTGCAACATATCGGACAGCACGACAGTGCAGCGAGATTTCGTTTGTGTGTTGCGCAAGATGCAAGAAATATTTGTGTTTTTCTTGCTTCTGTGATAGGTTTCACCCCACTGAATGCGAGCAAGCTCACGAATAGACTGTCAATAACTGGAATTACGCAATAACACACTTAAAAGTTGTATTTTTGCATTACATATCCCGACGTAAATAACTGTAAACAGGTTATATGCCAACTTGCTTATTATTCGCGCTTCTCCATGCTTTCCTCAAAACAGAGAAAGAAAAATAAAAAGAGAGAGAGACAGAGAGAGAAAACAGAAATGTATTTCAAATATCAGATCAGTGACGCCCTGTTGGTCTCGTGATGTAAAGCAAGGATAGTTGATAGGTAATATCTCGTTGTACTAGAGATATGTATGGCTTCAGGGTTTTTTCTTTTCGCTCTGCAAACAACCAGAACAGAATTCACTAGCAAAGTGGTAAGAACACCTACGCAGTGCGCCAATTATACACTCAGCTTTTCTTGGTTATTTTGTTAATCGTCTGTAAATCAGTAAACATCCTTGATTATTTATTTGTTATTACTACCATTGTTATTGTTATTCGTCACCTCACAACAGCTTTCCTATCACTCATTGCCGCCGATGCACGTAAAGAATTGACCAGGATGAACGGAATATGGGATGTTTCGTCATGGAGAATATACACATTTATCTCGGCGTCTTGTCTTCAGGGTAATATGAAAATCTCACTAAGAGAAGACGGCAACGGGATGCTGGTGATGGAGGCAGTAACACCCAACTATTTCTGTCGACTTTCACCATGACGACAGACAAACTGGCGTCTCACTGTAGTTTGATTATAATTCGTCAGCCTTCTTGCGACCTCTTTTTATCACCTCTTGGGAGCAGGCATAATATTTTGCTTTTTGAACACCGTACAATAACACACAAAGATAGTTGATGGAAGGATACAAAGAAACAATCAGACTCATGGGTGTGGATGCAGTTCATCATTAGAGGACTAAACAAGAGGGAAACATTACGAAAGCAATGAATACGCTGGTTAGTATACATTATTTGTATAGATCTGAAGATGAAAAACAGCAGATCTGCACAGTGCCCGCATCTGCCCTTTAGTTTCTGTCTTAACGGGCATATTTTCAGTTTCTTCACTTCTGAATTTTCAAATGAATTGCATATTATGTGGTACAGAATAATTAGTTAACTGTTTTTCTTACAGCTTCCATTCGTACCAACATTTTACTACATTCTCGTGCAATTCATGAAATTCTACTTGTATGATCACAAGACTGCACATAGATGCAATCGATTTCGAGGTGCAAAGTGTTTGTTATCTTACTTTTCGTGACAGGTGGGCAAAGTTGATTTCCAAAGACTTTTTATTGTACTGAAACAATCTTTTGTCACAAACTAACAAGGTTGGTGTTTTATTCGTATATATTTTGTGGGAAACTATAATCGTGATGGAAGATTACACACCTGAATGTTTGACACAACTGATAGGAGAAAACGCTGCATATTAACCAAACCCCGCGCCACCTCTCCGAATCCTCCTACGACACGAGCACGGGATTCTCCTCCTATAACGCTACAGAGATGTTCCTAGCACAGCTGAGAATTGGCAACATCGTCACCAACATTTGGCAACACTGTGGCAGTGCAATTACTTCCGTATATGGTACTGAATTGACTCGCTAAATTCACTTGATATTCCCTTTCCATTTGAATGACTCGTGCTATATAATCCTCATCTAAACTAAGACAGTGAGACAGAAAATTCAGTTTTTTGGCTAAAGAAATGCTATTCTTCACATAAGTGATAACTTTTATTATCTTTCACGATGCGTTATGAGGAGGAGCGACCAATACCATGATGAGAGTGGCAGGCTGCCAGCAATGTGTCCATAGCACCGTGATACCGCCAATGTCTCGTGTTTCAACGGTGCAAGGAGTCATCAATTCTAATCGTGGTAGGGCCAGCATGTGTGAACTTTTTTTCTGATTTATTTTATGGAGCTGCGAATTTCCAGAAAAAATTCTGTAACGAAATTAGAAGAAAACCTTCACACATCAAATCCTCTTGGCAGCTCGACTCAGTAAGTTATGTTAATGGTCATAGATCTCGGCTTTCTGACTGCCAAGCTGCTTCACAATACAAGCAGCTCTGAAGAAATTCGAATCGACCGTCAACGATACGAAATTCAGCATTTTCTTCATTTAAGACTCACATGCCAGGGTGATAACTATGAAGGGAATAAACTGATAAGCAAATCGCAAGAAAATACTTTCAGCTCATGGAAATGAGCATGGTGAAAAACTTACAATGCTGCACAACAGGTAACGCCTCTTTCAGCTGCTGACAGGCAAATTTTGGGTTTCTAGGAATACATAACTTTAATTATCAAATGCCACATTTGCGTACCTGTTGAGTTTGACTCAGCAAATCAATTAAACACAAAACCAATCGAAATCTAACTGAGTAGTATTTTACTAATTCGTGCCGATAGTGGCACGCTTGTGTACAGACACTCAGTTTTATTAAAATACTTTCGTCGTAAGGTTATCATGGGTAGTTTTATTTCATATGTTATAATACAGTGCACAATTTTCGTAAGGTTTCTGTTAGTGTTGTTAAAAAATACTAAACATGAGAGAGAAATTAATCAACAACGATATATGCGAATTCTCTGATGTTATCTATAACAGCCTGACAATGCACATGCAGTTTATTGATTACATGCACGTAGAAAACTTGTTCTGAGTTAAAGCTGCCAAACAAGGTTTGAAGAAGAATAAAATGCCACTACCAGACGACAGCTAATGTACAAAATACTTTTCTGACTATTTTGGCACGATGCGCTCTCCCCATACGTAATACAAAAGCTACGAGATGCATCTGCTGCCTGGCCGTCTATTAAACCTGAAAAGAACAAAATGTCGCAAAAGTTAGCCCTTTTTCCACATGCGACTATTTTGGGATGAGAAGTGAAGGGAATTATGTTCAAAGTTCCATTAAATTGGTAACTTCAGCAGACAGCAGAATATTTATTTCTAGTGACGAAACAAACACTATGTAGGGTCACAGAACACTTATTCCATCTTTTATTTGAGCTTCTGTATGCCGGTGAAATTGGTTCTGAACTGGGAATGCAACTCAGACCGGCCTTAACGCGGAATTTGATCCCTTCATGACAATATAGCTTGACTACAATTTGTTGTTTGTTCAAAACTGCAGATTCCCCAACATCTCCACATATTGCGCGTGAATGGGTTTGAATCTTGGCCCGGCACAAAGGTTTTCAATGTGAATTATCAAGCTCTAGCGTGAGAACACCTATCTGCTGGTGGATAATAATTTTGATTTTTTATGCATTTTCATTCGTTGTCAACACTAACGATATCTGACGTTTTTGACTCCCAGTGAGACATATAATTATTTGCGATATCACTGTATGTTCAAGGATGTTATTCCGAGATGCTGGTGGAGAAAAATTCGGTAGCTAACGCCTGTTTGTCTGTAGTCAACAACGATATGTGTGGGGTTCGATTCCCAGTCAGCACTGAACTCTTCGTCATATTATTTCTATTTCAAACATGCTCACATGTCACTGCTGGTGTAACAAACCCATATTTAACGTTCGTTTTCTCTAGAATATAATAGCGATAGGTGCCGGGTTGGAGTCCTGGGAAGGAAAAAATTAATGTTTGAGTTAAAACATCTAGCTACTGCCGAGAAAATCCGATATGTCACACTTGATTGTCCTTCGATAACAATCCGACTAGGTTCTGGGTTCGAATCCCTGTCCAACACAAACCTTTACCTCACGGCATTTCAAGTAAGTTACTTGTGAAGAAGCAATATTTAACATCTCTCGTAGTTCGTTAACAGGGACAATAGATGCTAGGTAGGAATTCGCGTCCGTTAAAAATGTTTACGTTATGCAATTTAAAGTTATATTTGCTAACCGATATTGTCTAAAATCGAGATACATCACTCTCTGTATGACTAGTCAGGAATGACTGTTAGTTTCCGTCAGTCCCGAAATCTTAGTCTGCATGAGCTGGGTGTGAATCCATATGTAGAACGAGACGGTTCATCGTGTCGTTTCACGTTCATACATATTCTCAACTAGTCGCCCGTGAATAACTTAAATTTTTAGTGTCATTTTGTGTTAAATAACAAGTACGGTATGTTACTTTGAAGAGGAAATTATGAATACGACGAACTTACTACGTGCATTACCTATCTGACGTAATAATGAGAGTGGTAACATTTCAGGTATGTCATTTATTGCAATAAATGTGAGCTTACAAGCCTTAAGGACAGTCTTATCTGTGATAAGGTGTTCCCTGATATATCTAGTATCGTGGTATTACTTTACATCTTGAGTTATTGCGATACAGAGCAGTGTTTTCTAGTGGTGACTTGTTGGAACCATTTTCAATAGTAAACGACTGTACCGAGGAGCGATTAGAGGACCTGCTAGACAGCTGCGTTATGTGGGTTGTATGCGAATCAGGCGAAATGCAATTCAGGTCGTTCGGATACTTTTGAGCACGACTGTACGTAAAATGAATGTTCATCTCAGCATTTTTACTGTACCATGATACGTTGAATGTATTTATATTGTCGTTTTGACAGCTGATCATACTGACATTTAGATTTTGTTGAGAATTTCTGTCAGTAAGGGCTACTTCGTCACAGGTGTGTAGATGTTATTCATCCTGATCATTATCTTGAGTTCTATATATTCTAGTGTATTATAAGAGATAGATGATTCTCTATATTTGGTCTTTTGACATGTTTCTGGACATTCATTTTGTATATATGACATAAATATGCCTATATTCAGTTTTCAGATTTGCACTTGTAACTTTGATGTAATGCTGTCCCTGTGCAAGGACTACTTGCGCATAAATGCATGTTTCTTCGCTTTACTTGTTTCTGAGGTTGTAGTCTCTCTCATACATTTATCATTTTCTACAGTTATTTTGTCGCTCAGTACGTTATTTCATAGTTGTGCAGATACTCTATCGTCCGACTGGCCAATAAAAAAATCATGGAATATTAAATTAATGAAGTTATTAACAAATAGTATATTTGTGCAATGTATAGAGTGGAACTTCGTTATCGTATACTTTAGGTATGTGACAATGGATGTATCTGTTCTACCTATCAAATGATTACTGTAAATTCGCTCGTAGAATTTTGTCCTTGATTGTCAGTCTGTTTTTAACCTGTCTTTATATTGCGTTGTTGATAAGTTGATAATGCTGTCATTACTGTTTATGCATACATGCCTGAAGATTGTGCACTGTAGCGCTGAAACTGGTAGCCACACAATAAATGACATCTTAAGGACTGCTGTACGTGTTTCATTCTCTTACAGTAATGAACGGTTGTAGTCCCCCAGTCACAAGGATGGGCATACAAAAGCAGAATTGAAAGAAGTGGTAAGTAAATCATCTTGAGCGCAGCTGATACTTGTTAATATTAATAATAAACACTACAGGGGTAGTGACACGCATATACATTGCCGAAAGAAGTTAGTACATCTGGAAAGACAGCGTCGATTTTGATCCGATGACGATATGTGCCACCCGAGGAGTAGTAGATGTACTGATAATGGTTTCAACTCCGTCCGCCAACGTATTGCATAAAGGCTTAGCTACCAGAGCGCCATCTGTGTCTACCCTTTAATAGGGAATGTTCACCGCCAGAAGGCTCAGTGTGGTGCAAACGTGTGAAATCAACAGGCAACCATGCCACAGAGACGCACTCATGCGTGCTACAGCCAACTGAGCGAGTTTGAATGGTGGTCAAATTGTGGCCTTCCAACTGGCCGAATAGTTCTTTCGAAGTAATGTCCCACGTGCTGCATCAGCTGTGCAACGATTCTGGTATCAGTGTTGACGCAAACATTCCCACACCTGTAGACGAGATTATGGACGTCCGCAGTTCGTACAGCTACTATAGCATACGAGCTGTTTCGAACCAGTTATTAGCAATGTGAATATGAGCAGGCGCAACTGTAACCCGTCTTCCACTCACGCGACAGCACCGATGTGCACGGCTCGACTAGTACCATGAGGGGATCATATGGAAGATGGAATGGAGCGCAGTGGTCTTCAGCGATGAAAGCAGAATCTCCCTGCACACAAGTGAGGGTCGTTTGCGCATTTGATTTAGACCAGGTGAACGCTACCTCCCAAGCCTTATGGTCTAGGGTTCACCTTTGGTGTTTCCCGAGAGTATGGTAACCAGCGTTCCGTACGTGCAGAATGTTAAACCCGTTCTTGCAACAGGAAGGCGATGTGTTGCTCCAACAGGATAGTACTCGCTGGCCGAGCGGTTCTAGGCACTACAGTCTGGAACCGCGCGAACGCTATGGTCGCAGGTTCGTATCCTGCCTTGGGCATGGATGTGTGTGATGTCCTTAGGTTAGTTAGATTTAAGTAGTTCTAAGTTCTAGGGGACTGATTGACCCCAGAAGTTAAGTCCCATAGCGCCCAGAGCCATCTGAAGCATTTGACAGTGCTCGCCCACACACTGCCCGTGAAACTCATCACGCTCTACAAGGCGTGCAGCAACTTCCCTGCCCAGCCTATCTCCGAACTTGTTTGCAATCGAGAATATGTGGGATGTGATGGGACAAGAAGTGACTCGTGCAACTCGTCAACCGACAACTCTTACAGAACTACGTGAACACGTCGAGAGGGTGTGGCATAAAGTATCCGAGGACAGTATTCGCCACGTGTATGATCGGCTGGATGCCAACTCACCACCTGAATTGCCGCCTGTGGGGGCTGCACCACATACTAATATAGGCGTTTCAGCGTGGATCGATTCCTGGTACCTAACAAGGGAACCTCCCCATCGCACCCCCCTCAGATTTAGTTATAAGTTGGCACAGTGGATAGGCTTTGAAAAACTGAACACAGATCAATCGAGAAAACAGGAAGAAGTTGTGTGGAACTATGAAAAAAATAAGCAAAATATACAAACTGAGTAGTCCATGCGAAGATAGGCAACTTAAGGGGTATGTGAGGGCAGGAGGGCCGTGGTCCCGTGGTTAGCGTGTGCAGCTGCGGAACGAGAGGTACTCGGTTCAAGTCTTCCTTTCGAGTGTAAAATCTTATTTTTTATTTTCAGACAATTATCAAAATTCAGGCACTCACACATAATCAAATTCGCTCTCCAAAATTCCAGGACATGTTCAGATTTGCTTGGACATATGCAGGATTTGACGGTCTACACACGGAAAAATTTGAAAACGTTAAAAACATGTTTTGACAGAGCACAGGGAAAATTGTGCGACTGTGAAACTGTTGGATTCATTTGTTGCAGTTTATGTGACAAACTCTTATGTTTTCATCACTTTTTTGGGAGTAATTCTAACATCCACAAGAAAACCTAAACCGGGCAATGTAGAAGAATCTTTTTACCCATTCGCCAAGTGCACAAGTTAGGTGGGTCGACAACATATTCCTGTTATGTGACGCACATGCCCTCACCAGTGTCGTATAGAATATATCAGACGTGTTTTCCTGTGGAGGAATCGGTTGATCTATGACCTTGCGATCAAATGTTTTCGGTTCCCATTGGAGAGGCACGTCGTTTCGTCTACTAATCGGACGGTTTTGCGGTGCGGTCGCAAAACACAGACACTAAACTTATTACAGTGAACAGAGACGTCAATGAACGAATGGACAGGTCATAATTTTGGGAAAATAAAGAAAAATTTTTCACTTGAGGGGAGACTTGAACCAAGGACCTCTCGTTTCGCAGCTGCACACGCTAACCACGAGACCACGGCGCTCTTACGTTCAGAGTATCCTTGATGTTGCCACCTATCTGCGCATGGACTACTCATTTTGTATATTTTGCTCATTTCTTCATAGTTCCACACAACTTCTTCCTGTTTTCTCGATTGATCTGTGTTCAGTTTTTCAAGGCCTATCCACTGTGCCAACTTATAACTAAATCTGAGGGGGGTGCGATGGGGAGGTTCCCTTGTCAGCACCGCGTGTGCTATTGATCTGTAAATATCATGTTCAAATGTGTGTGAAATATTATGAGACTTAACTGCTAAGGTCATCAGTCCCTAAGCTTTCACACTACTTAACCTAAATTATCCTAAGGACAAACACAAACACCCATGCCCGAGGGAGGTCTCTAACTTCCGCCGGGACCAGCCGCACAGTCCATGACTGCAGCGCCGAGACCGCTCCGCTAATCCCGTGCGGCTGTAAATATCATCATGTAATGTACTCCATATGCACTGTTGCAACAATAAATCTTGAGTAGATTACAAATCTCTGAAAGGGTGTACTAAATTAATTTTCCGGCATTCTACTATGTCACGACCGGTTTCATCCCAAAGAACATCACTGCGTTACACTGCCAACAGTCTTCTTAAGAGATATCCACAGAGTTGCGCCAATATCATGGTCTAAGAAGTATAGTTACATTACGTGACGTTAAAGGCAAATTCTGTATCACAACAATGTGTAAACACTCCGTCGACCACCTGGGGGAAGCACGGTGAATGGTGAAAACTACTAGCTTGGCAGAAATTTATAATCTAGTTTCGAAACCTCTCTCTTACCAACCTACACTGACGTGATGTAATTCAAGGGATACCTCCTAACATCGTGTCGGACCTGCTTTTGCCCTGCCTAGTGCGGCAACTCGACGTGGCAGGGACTCAACAAGTCTTTGGAAGTCCTCTGTAGAAGCAGTGAGTCATGCTGCCTCTATAGAGGTCCATAAGTGCGAAAACGTTGCTGGTGCAGGATTTTGTGCACAAACTGACCTCTAGATTATGTCCCGTAAATATTCGAAGGGATTCATGCCAGGTGATCTGGGTGGCCAAATCATTCAAAATGTTCTTCAAACCAATCGCAAACAACTGCGGCCCAATAACACGGCGCAATGTCATCCATAAAAATTCCATCGTTGTTTGTTCGCATGAAGTCGATGAATGGCTGCAACACAGCCATTTCCAGTCTATGATCAGCCTAGCTGGACCAGAGGATCCAGTCCATTCCACGTAAACACAGCCCACACCCACACCAGCTATTTCATGCAGTGTTGTTCATCTGTTACCACTGGCAGTTCTACGCAAACGCCACTGGTTTCGGTCGTTAAGGGAAGGCTGTTACCTATTGTATTGTCTATGGTGAGAGGTAATGCCTGACATTCGGTATTCTTGGCACACACTTGACACTGTGGTTCTCGGAAAATTGAATTCCCTAACGATGGAATGTTCCATGTGTCTATCTTCAACTACAAACCGGCCTTCAGAGTCTCTCAACTTCCGTCTTGTGGTCATAATCACGTCGAAAACCTTTTCACATGAATCACCGAAGTAGTCCGCCTGCTAAGCTGGTTGGTAACATGCTCGCCTCCCATGCAAGTGGCCCGGGTTCGATTTCCGGTCGGGTTGGAGATTTTCTCTGCTCGTGGACTGCGTGTTGTATTGTCCCCATCATCATTTCATCCTCATCACCGGCTCGCAAGTTGCCCAATGCGGTGTCGAATGAAATAATACGTCTTGCACTCGGCGGCCGAACTTCCCCGAATGGGGCCTCCCTGCCAACGATGCCATACGCTCATTTCTATTTTTACCTGAGTACAAATGATATCTCCGCCAATGCACAGCTCTTTTAGACCTTCCATATGTGATATTACAGCCATCTGTAGATGTACATATTGCTGTCCCGTGATTTTTGCCATCTCAGTGTAAACCTATCTGGAACCTACTGGCAGCTCCAGGCGTCTTCGACGTATACAACCTTCTTTCACGATTCTTCATTCCAATGGATACAACATGCTCTAAATGAATCGCAGAAATAACGATTGCTGGTAAGTCTCTGTGTGAGCTCGAATATCTCTAAATTTACCGACATGGTCTTTACGCGAAATATGCCTAGCAGAAAGTAATATTTTGTTTGACTTCTAGGAACGTAAGCTCTCAGAACTCTATCGGAGCACCGCAGCGTTAAGCAGAACGCCTCAATTCCCGCGTCTGCCACTGAAGTTGTCTGAGCACCTGCTAGACTCTTATTCCGCTTACAAAATGAACCTGTAACGAAACGTGCTGGTTTTCTGTGGGTCTTGCCTGTTTCCTCTATGAATCTTATCTGATAGGACCCCAGGTATTGTTCGGAGGAGTGATGGGACTAAATTTCCTGAAAATTTTTCCGATGAATCTCAGTCTGGTACTGCATTAGGTACGATTATTTTTATGTGTTCGATCCACTTTAAATCGCTATGTACTGGTGACTCTTCGTGCTGCCATTCTTTGCATTCGTTCTGTATACCCTGTGAAACCAATTTCTCTTGAGTCCAACGAACCTGAGCAATATTCTGAGATGGGTTGCACAAGTGTTTTGTAAACAATCTCCTTTGTAGATTGATTTCATTTTCCCAGTAATCTACCAATGAACCGAAGCCCATCACCTTATGAAACGTCCCCCAAGAAAAATTAATGAATTACTGTGCTGATAAACCTCTTGCATTATTTGATTTTCAAACAGCTGAGCAGAACTGAACGTACTCAGACTTTTCGCTCTTTACCTATTCTGATCAACACTACACTGACACACAATATTTTTAGCGATACACAATATGACTTTCAGTAATCCCTACAAAAGAATGGCCCTGACTAAGATTAACCTATACCTTTCACAAATCACTTACCTCACAAAAATCTTCGTTACTCGAACTACTGCAATACAGCGAGCGCCACCACTGCCAGCTAAATAAAAGATTCAAACTACTGAAGGCACTAACTACTGATAGGCATAGTCAGAAAATGAAAGATTTTGTAGAGAACAGACAATGTATTTATCTTAATAGTGTTCAAAAGTCATAATATATATAGCAGTTTATGGCATCCAGTCTTACAAATTTACTGTCTCTGATGGACACACGTCCAGATCATCCGCTCTCAGAACTCCGCCATTCCTCTCCCCACATCCACCACTGCTGGCGGCTCACCACCAACTGCGCAACGCTACACGCTATTAGCAGCCAACTCCCCTACACTACAATAGCATATTCCAACAATGCAAACCAGCCACAGACTGCAACAGCACAGTCAGTGATTTTCATATAGAGCGCTACATGGCGTTACCAACATAAAAACCTAAACAGCCTACTTACACAGCCCCCATGCTCCCCATAAAAAATTTTACAAATTGTTTTGGGCAGTGGCCAATACAGATTTCAAAAATTTTTTCATAATTACAATAACAATGAAATCAAATTCACACACTTATTGATACACTGCTGGTCAAAAGCAAAGATTTTCTCACAGTCCATAAAGACAGTCCTGATCATTCATCACAGTATTAATTACAATTTTACACACAAAGTCTGAGCAGTAATAGAAAATGCACACAGTAGTGGATTTCCATGCAGTCTTGAAGAACTAGTGTTGTCCTTCCAAAGGAAAGACAGTGCTGACTCTTGACAAGCAGACAGATAATGGGCCACAACAGAGCAAACCCACAGCAGAGTCAGTCGAAGTTTTGAAGAATATTGGTAGGTAGGTCATCACACAGCAGACCCACTGTTGTCCTGGTAGAGATTACGGTACTGCTGGGCCACCACAGGTGCAGACCCACTGCAGTCCTTGTAGAAATAATGGTATTGGTGGGCCATCAAAGATGCAGACCCACTGTAGTCCTTGTAGAGACGGCCAGCAGCCGCCTGTTGTGACTGTACAGGTGCATAATCACCATCAAAGAGCCTTGCGGAGAATGTAGCTAGTCCATAAGCCACTACCTGTGCTCTCACAAAGTTTTTGGAATTGTCCTTCGAACCAGCAATGCTGTTAACTAGTCCCTTGCTGAATTATTAACACATGTGCAAACACTAACAGTCTCAACTTCTCACATATTGTGCATATGTTATGACCAACAGAAATGTGTGCACTGAAATGAATGCTTACAAGTTACTTAATTTGATGAACCGGTGTCAATCACAATTTTATAACATGAGAATACAATAACAAAGGTACAGAATACATCATTAAAGAACGTAATAATACAGATAACATTTGTAGTAGTACAGGCTTTACAAAAGAATAGAAATAAACAGATACATCAGTGTTACAGGAATTATGACATATGTAAATAAATAAAATAATGAGAATAGTTTCGAAACCTTAATTTCACACATGAGCATTAAAACAGAACAGAATAAATAATGTCTAAACATCTTTACAAAGTAAATAACATATTATTAGAAAAATTCTACAACATAACTCTTATCAGTTAAACACATAAAGACACGAAGAACACAAATACACAAACACATAGCGGAATAACACGAAAGGAAAGGACAGCGTTCGTTTTCAGTGTAACATTTGGTACTGCAATCGAACCCAAAACTTCATTCCATAGATCTTTCCTCCTATTTCAACATTTGTTTCCAACAAAAAAATCCTATCCAAGCATGCTTTCTGTATTTGTATGTTCACATATTTCTTATATCATTATTTATTTTCCATTATCTTACCTCATCATTTATTTCCAAGAAAATCCTACCTAAACCTGTTGTCCCTAAACCCTACTTTTTTGTTCACATCCTCTTTCAAAATCCTTTTTTGGCCAAACCATTTTCTTATAGCTTCTCAATGCATTTCTTCCAATTCATCACAACTCGTTCTCTTATATAGCCTACTCCCTCTTAAGCTAACTTAAATCTACTGAGCTCAGATGCATAAACTAAAGGATGAGGCAATGAAGCAGCACAAAACAATTAACACAAACAGCAATGACAAAAAATACAAATTGGCAAAGCTAGGTGCAGTAAATCTAAATTAGCAAAGCAAATGCAATATTACAACTAATATAAGGCACTGTGCAGCAAACAAGAAAAATAAATCAGTAGTAAAACTGGCTTAACAGAGAAATACAAAGTGAAATTGAGTAGCACTATACCAGGCAAACAGCAGCAGCAAATACTCTAACTTATATCTAAACATGACAATGCTCAAGCAGAAAAAATAGTACACTAAAGACAACAACGCAGATAAGGGAAATGACTATTCACATCTTAATGTCTATGTAATTAAATGGTGCACCACAACTTATTCTGCAAAAGAAATTACCAAGTACCTGAAAAGAAAATTATGTATGCAGTTACTGTTATTAGTCCCTTCTTATTGTTTTTTCCTTTTCAGGTGCTCCTTTTTCTAAGAATGTGGATCATAAAATTATTATTTACTAGATCTGTTGACAGAAAAATTAGCAAATGCATTTAATTTTATTTGATAAAACCAATGCTGCAACACAGCTGGAAACCAGATATCAATTGAAATAAGCAACTATCTAAAGTGAAGCATAAAAATATCATTCAACAGTCATGTGGCATTTAATAAGTTAGTAGAAATTCCCTCAACTCTTGTAGAAAGACACTTGTTATAATCAGTTGGCAGATGTTAGAATATTTCCCATCAGTTCATAAGCATTTCAGTAAGTAGCACAAAGTACGATTTGTTTCCAAGTAATGAGCGTGTCGTATTTGCGATGCTTTCTACAAAGGAATGTCAACAGCGAGGTTAATGGTCTCTTTTTGTCCACCTAATGGCTTTGTCTCCAGGCAGGTGGCACAGCTGGGCGCCCACGATGCATTACGTGAAGGCCATTTAACTTTCTTACCGAAATATTTACGACAGCAGTGACAGTCTCATATAAAAAAATTTCGCAGATTGAGAATTTGCGTTACAAATGTGTAGAAACTAATCCTATAAATATAACACTGTCCAAAAAATTTTCGCCAGCATTGTCATACATTCATGCATGTACACACATTTCATAATGCTTAAAGTATGATTCTTGGTTTCCAACATCTTTTTTCACAAATCAGAGTCCCTAATCACTACTCATTATTCCTTACCTTATTACATATATACATATTCGTCGATACTTCTTCAATATTTCATCATAATAAATACATAGCATAATCAAATTCCTCATACAGCATCAGCTTATTCATCATAACACCTCAGACAAATCTCAAAAACGTCGTAGCTTTCTGCAATAATTTGAAAACCTAAAAAAAGTTCTCTGCTCATTTCAATAGTGTCATCTACCTCAAACGTACTTTAAAACTCACGATCCCATACCAAATACATCATTCAACGCTCTCATAGTGTCACAATGGTTCCGAAAAAATATGAACAGTTCACAAAGTACCGGCAAAATACAATTTCATAAGTGTGAAGTTATCCAACTGTGTTATTACGTAAACATCTGTCACTGATGTAGTAAAAAAAAATGGTTGTCTCTCTCAGTTAAATAATCAGATAGCTGTGAAATTCTGTGTTACAGAAATATGGTACCGATGTGTAAAGTTGTATGAGCAAATACCATATTAGCTAGGGCTCCTTGTGCTTGCCAAACACATGGTACACAAAATAAGTGTGTACCCCCCTGAGGATTAATGTAATTATACCGTCAGGTGTTACAGATTACAGCAATGGAATGAAATGTATCACGAAAACCTTTGTATCTATGATTCAAAATTCTTTAAAAATAAAATTAATCACTCAAATATGTGTCCTTTAGCGCTAAACTGTGCGTCTTGTTGTAAGATAATCTCTGTCATTACTTAACGGAAAAAATGTGCCCAGTGTCGTAATCATCTCGTCCATAAGCGAAGTTCTGTAGAAGTCAATGTACTTACCTCGCAATAAACAAAATTGAAATGCTATGCATATAGATATCTTAGTTATTACGCTTATTGCCGTGATGAAGTAGGTACTGTACTGTATCGTGCTGTTGTGCTACGGAAAAGGCTGTCTCATTTAGCTATACCACAAAGTTACTACTAAAACATGTTTTCCTTTCCAGAAGAATTCAGAAAAACTGTGCAGAGATAAAACAGATACACCGCAAAGGCAACAATGTAAATTGTGTCACACATTAGTAGCGTCGTGATATAATCGTGTAGCTGTCAGATAAACTAACCACTGTATCATCTGGTATCTCTCAGAAAGTACTTTAAATCCAGAATGTATTTTCAAGTAAACCAAAATGTTGCATTAAAATCTCATTAGCAGTAGCAGTATATGTTCTAAGTATGTGAGCCTTATAGTCGTTACGTAATCGTGCAACTAACAAGCAAGAATGTAAACACACAATAACACTGTGTCGACTGTTCACTATAACAATGCACTCGTAAATACTGTCTAAATATGTTCCCTACGTTCTAGACTGGATAGTCAACTTCAAAACATTGTTGCATGTTAACAGTTTCTCAGTGTGACAAACTGTACTAGTAGCGTGAAGTGAAACATTTTATGACAAAGACTAAGTTAAAAAGCAGATTATCTTTCAATAAGCGTTTTACATGTGAAATGTGGTGAAATCCTTTACTCTTCCGAGTGCACAGACTTTCAACTTCAAAGTAATTACCATGTTGTATGTGTCAGTACAGAATGATAAAATTTTTCTCAAGGTTAGCGTCTATGTTATTTTTCGCCGAGCCAGCTGGCGCACGTGGCTGCCTGCAGTGCGAGTCATTGTCTGTCTCTTTGTTGGCGCGCATCGTTATTGGGATTAGGAGACCTAACTTCTACAAATTCACCTTGTCGAGAGGGCCCTACCCTGTTTGAATCCCGCCAGTTCTGATGCAATTAAGGTCTGTCGTTACGATTATATCGTCTGTCGTCATGTCTGTAATTTCTGTAATTAATTTCTTGTGGGTCACGTGGTGGACAACTTTTCCTTGAGTCGTAACTGAGCGGAGGACCGTTGTGTCTGAAGTTATTCTGCCTCCCTTGATAATAATTGTTTTGGTTCCCATATTGTCTGTTTCTATGGTTGTCTCTGTCACATTCATTACCATGGAAATGCGAGCTTTCTCTGTAATTATTACTACTCTGCCGACGTTTGTCATATGGGTGGTGTCTGTCTTGGTCACGATTTGCGTTGTAAGAATAGCCTTGTTGTGTACAGTTATTATTTCTTTCATCGCGGAATTGTGACGGATGTGACCTGTAATTGTTGTGTTTCTGTTTTCGCGTTCCGCAATTGTCAGTGTCGATTTCCAGTTCTTGTAACAGTCCCTGAAAAGCTTGAATGTTGTCTTTGCAACGTCCTGCCAAAATAATTTGTCGTAAATGTTCAGGCAATTTGATTAAGCAAATGCGGATGAGTTCTGAGGTGCTGTATGGGTTTGACAGGTACTGATTCTTGTGCAACATGTCTTCAAAATATTTTACAAGACTGGAAAATTCAGATTGTTCGAAATATTTCATCATTATGACGCTATGTTTTTCTCGCTCTTGTGTAGCTTGAGACCAATATGCTGAGAGGAAGGCATGATAAAATTCTCCTTCACTGTGACAATTGTGAATGACCGATCTCATTCTTACAGCTGGTTCATTCTCCAAATAGCCACACATAAATTCTAATCTGTGCTCTAATGACCAGTTGGGAGGAAAACAATGAGAGAATTGATGAAGCCATGCTTGTGGATGAATGTCGTTGCCGGAATTCTTAAATTTTTTGAATTTACTTGTAGTAATAAACAGCTTATAGTCAAAAACATCATGTCGGCGAGTCGCATTTCAGTCATTGTTATGTCGTTTCGGCGGCTCCATCTCAAAATTCAGTGTACCTTGCCAATTTCTTTCATAATTTCCGAAGTGCCCTGTGTTATTATTTTGTGGCTGTTCCATATTTCTGTGTCCCTCTTCCCGTAGTGGAGCGCGAGTGTCCTCTGAAATATGTAATTCTTGTATTACCTGTGTCAACTGATCTTGTACTTCCCGGATTTCTCTTTGGTGTTGCGTATTAATTTGGTTATGATTTTGTTTGAATTTCCTAATTTGTTTGTACTCTTCTGTATCATTAAAAACTACCAGTCTTGTGTTATTCAGATTATCATATACCTTCGTAGATAAATTATTTAGCTGATCTGAAAGTTCGACTACTTTCTCTGATAGTGAATTAATTTCCTCCATGTGTCTTTCTGAACCAATTTTCAGAGTATCTACTGTGTCCTTTAAGTTTTCCCTTTGTTTTTGCAAGTAGCGTGACCGATTCGGTAGATGCAACTGAGTCAATTTTAGCCCGCAAGGTCTCGTGATTTTCATGAACAATAGTTTGCAGTTCTTTTATGGCTGCTTCGTGATTCTGTAGTGCATTTTCATGCCGCGAAAAAATAGGTTGAAAATGCTCACAAATTTGTGTTTTTACGTCATTACAGACGTTTTGACATTTCGATTCGATGATATGTAACTCAGTAGTTAATTCTTCACGTGTTTGTTCAAGTGTGGTGTCTAACTTTCGAAGATTTTGTTCCATTGTGTCTAACTTTTGAAGCTCTTGCTGTGTTTTTCTCTGATTTTGTTCCATCGTGTCTAAATTTTGAATTTGTTCCATTGTGTCTAACTTTTGAAGCTTTTGTCCCATTTGTTCTATTAATTGTAATAATAATGCACTGGTGTCTGAAACATGTTCCTCAGTGCTTTTCGGGAGTGAATTTGCACCGGCAACATTCACATTTTGACAAACAGAAAATGTGTCTTGACTTATTTGAGAAAACGGTGAGGACCCAAAACGTGAATCTACAGTATTTGCGAAATTGTGTCCTGTCATTTCGGATTCCTGAGGCGAGCTTTTGCCGACCGATCGATCGATAATGCTTCCCTGTTCACTAATTGTTTCACTGTCTACACTATTATTTGCAGCCCGCTCCATTTCCCTATGCACAATTACCAAATTACTAGTTTGAACATTAGTTAATTCTTTACACGGTGGCGCTAACACACTGCTTTCGTCTTCACTGTCATTTCTCAGTTTACTTTGGAGCCTAGTATTACGTTTTTCACACGCCATTATTGTTACAATATTTCACACGATAACACAGAAAAGCACAATTTGAAGAGCAAAATAAGAAAACACACTAACATAGCATTGAAAATAATATCTCGTTAATTGCAAGCGCAGCTGCGAAATACTTGGTGCAAATCTACATGCATGCCACAACTGTTTTACTGTACAACAATGAAAAATTACAACTACAAAGGAAATTCTCTATGTAATTACGCGATAGCAATAAACAATAGCTACACTAATTACAGAAACTACAAGAAAAAATCAGAAGATTCCAGTGAGGTATCCTCGGCAAAGGGTCGACATATGAAACGTCCCCTTAGAAAAATTAATGAATTACTGTGCTGATAAACCTCTTACATTATTTGATTTTCAAACAGCTGAGCAGAACTGAACGTACTCAGACATTTCGCTCTTTACCTATTCTGATCAACACTACACTGACACACAATATTTTTAGCGATACGCAATATGACTTTCAGTAATCCCTACAAAAGAATGGCCCTGACTAAGATTAACCAATACCTTTCACAAATCACTTACCTCACAAAAATCTTCGTTACTCGAACTACTGCAATACAGCGAGCGCCACTACTGCCAGCTAAATAAAAGATTCAAACTACTGAAGGCACTAACTACTGATAGGCATAGTCAGAAAATGAAAGATTTTGGTAGAGAACAGACAATGTATTTATCTTAATAGTGTTCAAAAGTCATAATATATATAGCAGTTCATGGCATCCAGTCTTACAAATTTACTGTCTCTGATGGACACACGTCCAGATCATCCGCTCTCAAAACTCCGCTATTTCTCTCTCCACATTGTGATGTTACAAAATAGAAGTGATGTTGCTATTCAATGGAAAGTTGAAAATTAAGATTTAACTAACTGTTTTATCAATCACAATTGGCGTAAGAATCATGGATTGACCATTGTCATAAAATATTGCATTATGAGATGTGAATAGTTTTTACTTGCGGTTTCGCGTGGCTTGAGGCAGTCACAACTAGCGTGCTATTGATTAAGAAGTTGCGTTATCGTCTTTCTAATTACTTCATGATCGTAGATACGATCATACCCGGTTGTGAAGTTATTGTTATGACAAAAAAATTTCCTAAGGGACCAGAAAGTTCTTAAGGGCGCAAAAACAACAGTAACATCACACAAAAGGGAAATTCGATATTAAAGCTGATGCAAGAAGACGATAAAACAGTTTTCTTTTTATCAATGTAACACGCACATTAGACTGCTGATCTTGGTGTCTGTAATATTAGCAAAATGCATAATTAAAATGAAAATAATACTGAGGAGATAATAGGAATGAGCACTGCTAAATGATTCAGTATTCCCAGAACAAATATTTATTATAAACTAAAACATATATCGTACCTTAAGCTTAGTACTACAATGACGGTAGATTTTTATGTCCGTATCATGTCCATTTAGCGCTCTTTTATATAGCCATTGTCTTCTTTGAGTCGCTCGTGCGTCGTCACGGTAAGTTATAACAGTTCTTTACACTTCACTCAACTCAGACATACACGTTTTTATACATTTAGTAAAAATTAGATCAGACTGCCACAAATCTGCGTCCGTCTTACTTCAGAAAAACAGTAAAAGTCTTTTTAGCGCTCAAGGCTTCATTTGTTCTCCAGCGAACAAAATAGTGAAGGATCGCATATCTATCCGTATTTTTCTGTTTTTATTGCCGCCCAAAGACGACAAATTACATCACTAGAAAATTCCACCGTCGCTATGCGACGCCTCATTATACATTAATCATTATTTACAAACAAGTATTTGCCTTCTGGCTGAAAGTATTAACTACTCGTATTTGCTGTTTTAATGAAGTCAAAAATAGCGAATATCTCATTGCCTCCCATGAGGAGAGAGGGAATGCCGAAGGATTACCTCGATCCTCATGTCCTCATGAGATATTCGTGATTTTTGGTGTGACATTTACATAATGTTACTGGCGTACCATGTACTTAAATTGAAATTACATTTATAAACATATATCAGATATTTATCATTTTTCAAAATAAAGTTTTTCATTCTTTGTTCATCAGTCACTTCATTCCATAATACCAAGACTAACATTTATGTGCATTTTTAAGTTTGGTACATATTTGCTTATAACAATAAGTGAACGTTCATTTCGCTCTTCAGGGGATAGAATTCAGAAATTACTTTCTCTTGAGCTTAACAACTAATACATGAGTACAGTGAGTGCTTATTTTCACTAAACTAGAGTGGACAATGTTCGAGCATCTGTTGGCTCATTGTGGTTCAATTACAGTTTAATAACGTAGCACTACACTTCGTGATGCTTTCACTTTCTGTGTTAGCTGTCTACGGCGTTCATCATGCAGTACATCTGTCCTTTCCACTGTGGTGCCAAGAATTCATGCGGCTTCCCGGGTTTTTATTTACAATATGAAACAGAAGTGGAAAATTATTAGTATAACTTATAACCTATTGGATACATTTGTTAAGGATCGGGATTGGTCTGGAGTTTAGGGTCTTCCTATAGGGCACATTCATTTTCTTTGTCCATCAAGAGACAGGGTTATAATTCATTTTAGCAGTGTTCAGGAGTGCCGGTATTAATGGCTTTAAGGCCTGAGTAATCTATCAATCTACTTCTCACTCATCTTAACTTCAACTCAAGAAAATTGCTTAATTTACGTATGAAAATGTAGTCACACAAGTGTACAAATGTCTTTCCTCCAGCATGTACGATGGAAGTCATGGCGGTTAGCAGTTTAAAGTTTGGATTGTTTCGTCACCCACACGTCAGCCACTCACAGCGGCTGCACAGTGTTGTGTGAGCTCCAATACTCAGTATCCGTTCGCGCTCAGGCTGTAACAGAGCTGCTGGTCGTCGAGTGCTCCTTTTTTTTTTTTTGTGAACTTCGTATCACACGAGTGCATCGATACAAACACCTCGCGCGCGTTTCCCATCGGAGGAGCCGGACACTGAAGTTGCCTCCATACTTCTCTGTCAACTGCCTCCCATGAGGCTCACAGGTAAGTGACGACGAATGTTTTAGCTGTCGCTGCACTTAGAACAACACTGAACTTTGCGTTGCACCTGTTGTCGTAGCCTTGACTTCTTTTTACACTTGCAGTACAACACTACCACTAATATACAGTGAACAGTTACTTTTATTATGCATGTCGCACTTTAGTGTGCATCTTCACACAGCATTCGTGCTTAGTTCCTTCGCCGATGGAGTTCATTTACAAAACAATCAATTTTGCACGTTTCCTCCACTGGTATAGAAAGACTTATATTCTACTATTTACAAAATATCACTTACGAGCTAATATTTACAATTAATGGTCACTCCTTTTGTTAAGTCCAGTGAACAACTGCTTTATGAATGGACTCTTTATATCTCAAGATTTGCTTTCACTAGTGAACCTAAAAATATTCTTTCAAACTTTCTTTTAAGTGCTCATCTCCTCATTATGAAAACTACAGGTTTCGCAACACTCGTGGCATTTATTCTTTAGTGCACCCAAGATCATTTTCTACTGCCACGCAGCATATCTACTACTTAACGAGTACGCATTTAACGCTGAATCTTTTTTTATATATATATATTTGAGGGCAGACTGGATAACAATAGGTCTCCCTCTTCGCTTCATGTACTCAGCAATCGTTCTCTGTTTTAAAAAAAAAGGGTAACGCGTGTCTACTTTTTTTTTCGCATGAATGGAATTACCGACAGTTCACTGGGTTTACGCAACCGGTCCATAACAAACATTACCAAAGCTAGCGAAGTTCATCACGCTACGTGTCTCATTTCTCATAAGCACTGCTTTGCCCCGAAGCACACGTGCCTTTTACAAGTCGACCCTTGGTCTGGGTTAATGAACCAGGATCAAAAGGAACGGGCACAAGGAAAATGGATTTCATAAGAGGAGTGTCTTAGGAGACATTTTTGCAATAAAATCTGCATGTAAATAAAATTATCTTAATAAACATAGGCACATATATAAACTTCAACCTCTTTCATTACAGCATGCTTTGCTACTTCTACGTCTTACTCTGGTTATAGTCAGTATTAAGTTTAAATATCACTGCATTGCTTGTTCTTTAGATTAGCCTTCAATTAGGGTATTGAATGGTCGCTAGATTACACTACAAATCTTCTGAAGATCTTTACTTGGACTTATTTATGATACAGGGGGCTTGCTGTGTGGTTATTTAGTAACTTGATTCTACTGAAATCAATTCGTCAGCTAACATTCCTCATATACTCTTTACATTGGGCTCAGATCACAGGGAAATAGTTTACTTTCATAGCAATTAATGGCCTCGTGGAGTACTTACGCTACATTATTGATGCTTCATGGTTTGCCTCTATTTGTACTGTATTTCACCTAACTTAGTTTACTACAGCTTATTGTCTCCTTGCGTGAACACATGTGGGTTACCACTTGTTTTTCCATTTAACAGCACGCTTTAACTGAAGTTTAAGCTATTTCTTCTACTCCTGTCCACTGTCTGGGCTGTTTGAACATGTACCCATTTTTTTTTTAAGCAGGTAATTTGGGCTTTTACAACAGAACTTCAAGTACTTACATTACTAAAAATAAATCTATCTTCTTGTACCTTGAGAGAAGTGCTTATTTACGCATCCTTCTCCATTTCTCACCTTTACATATTTATATAGCTCCGGGCAATCGCCTCGCAAGCACTTTTTTTTTTTATATACTAACTTAAAATTAAATTGAAATTCTTGGTGCAACCCCAGTTTCCTGCTTCAGCTTGTTGAAGAAATATCGGTTCATGTCCATCACTATAAACAATTTTTTTATACATAGCATTTAATACTTAAAGTTTACATGTAGTAGCCGTTACTATGTAGTCAGTGCGCTGTTCAACACAATACTTATCATTAACAGTTCACACAAGGAAATTTCCAGTACGTAAGAAGCAAGAAACCGAAACAGATGCTATCTGCAGTTGAGGCTGTGTCTGTAAACTAACTCTCTGTTTCAATGGACCAATCGCTCCCGATATGGAGCAGCCCTGAATCGGCAATGATAAAACTTTTGAAACAGAAGACACCTGTCTGAAGAGACATGATGACATCACATTGATGTTTGCTCCTGTATCAACAATGGCTGTGACAGGAATGTTAGTAATAGAAATCTTAATCGAAGCCTGGACCTGTTCATCATAAATGTCATTAATGTCTTGAGCTTCTAGGTCAGGTGCAAGGTCATCTCGTAAGTCGGTCTCATGGTCGTACCGTATCGCATTAACATACTCAGAATCAGTGTATTCGTTAGTGCCCCCACTCAAAATCCGCAGCGACCTCTTGGAGGCTGAAAGGCGCTGCCTCTAATTTTCCGCAGGATGTTTAACCTGTTTGTCATTCATGGCCTTAAGTGTTTGTTCCGTTTCATATTGGTGCTGGTTATGTGGTACAAATGCCGGTGTAGAGGGGTAAAATCCACTGGGTGCATTCACTTGTGAATAAAATACTTGAGACGGCTGCTGTCGCCCGATCTTTTGGTTGCCGGCAGAATCATTTCCTTGTGAAGGAAAGTTCGCATTTGGTACCGTTTGAAAATTGTTCCGCGGTCCTCTATTCTGTGAAAAGTTGTTCTGATGTGCTGGGTGGCCTCCGCCTTGCCCATGCCACTTGCTATTTTTCGACCTATAACTTTGATTGTACACTGGCCCATTTGAAAAATTACCACTAGTTTGTGGAGAATTTCCATACTGCTCAGGCGCAGAATTAAAGGGTGGGTTTCCGTACTGATGTTGTACCTGGTGGTTGTAAATTGGGTGGTATCTCTGCTGATTACTGTAATTGGTTTTCTGCTTCCATTTAAAGTTATTGCCGTTTGCGTTTTGATAACCGCTGGCAGGTTGGTAACAGCGGTCGCAGTAGCTCGCTCTCTCCTTGGGCGCATTGTTGTCCGCGTGCGATGCATTCTGCTGGCTGCCAGGGAAGAATTTGCCGCTGCCAACCTTGGAGCGCACATCCTCGCTAATTAAATCTAAGGAATCCAGCACAGAAAGGAATACATCCGTGTCTTCTTCGGACACATTTACTAGTTTCTCTCTAATAGACACAGGGAGTTTGCTTTTGAGAATCATAATTACGTCCTTGGAAGAAATCGGAGAATCCCAGAATTTAATTTTTGCTAGATACTTCTCAAAGTATCGCCGGAGACTTCCATGCTTCTCATTGAAAATTTCCGCACCATACACCTCCTTCCTTAATCTTTGCTGTACCCCATTACTCCAAAATTTTGCCAAGAACATTTTCTCAAACTCTTCATAATTCCTACACGTGTCTACCATTTCCGTTCCCCATAATGCTGCATCACCAGAAATAAAGCCAGTGACGAACTGAATACGCTGTCTGTCTGTCCAGCTCCTGGGAAATATGCCGGAAAAATTCTTTAGGAACACGATGGGGTGTATTTCTCGCTTCTGCGGATGAAAAACAGGAAAAGTGCGATGCTTAATCACACTTTCCTCTTGCATTAAACTCACAATTGTGGGCGGATCATTTATTTTCCCTACTCGGGACTCAACAGGACTGTTGTTTTGCATGTAATCAGGCGGTGAACAATAAGGAGTTGACTGACATTCGTCACCGTCTAAAGAGTTGTTCCCTATAGTTTGCGTATGCGTGTGCGGATTTTCTACACAGTTTCTCAGCATTCTGACTTCGTCCACTACTTGCTGCTTCCACTCGGGAAGATCCCGTGTAAGTGTCCTCCGAATCTGTCCCAATTCAGAAACCACTGTGTCTCCAGACTTACCAGGAGCAGCTAAGATTTCATAAGTTACATCCTTGACAGTCTCCCTAAGCTCCTCCCTGACCTTCTTTTCGATAAAAATATCTTTACCCTTTATCCATTCACCGTAGTGTTCCGACAATGCCTCCGTGTGTGCTTTCACGGTGCTCTTAACCTGTTCTTCAATATTGATTGAGTCTATCTGCCTCGACAGATCCTCTACTACACCTTCAATGTCAGATACTGCATTTCTAACTGAGTTTATTTCTTTGGTAGCTGCCTGAATTTTTGTGTTTAATGTTCCAGATACTTCAGCTATTTCACTTTTCACCTGTTTCTGCATTTTCTGAATTTGATCACTGATCTTAGTTTGCACCTCACCCAAATGGGTATTTAATTCAGCCGTAATTTCTTTATGCAGATCTGTTTTGATTGTGCCTAGCTGTGTTTTTAATGATTCGCTTACAGCATCTAATCGGGCGTTAACAGTCTCATTTTGTGTTTTTATAGTCTCATTTTGTGTTTTTACTGATTCGCTTACAGCATCTAATCGGGCGTTAACAGTCTCATTTTGTGTTTTTATAGTCTCATTTACTGCGTCAAACTGTTGTTTCAGCATTTCCATTAACGCACCGAGGTCATTTGTAGCTGCAGCGGGAAGAATTTGGACTTTAGGGTCACTTTCCCCTGTTACAGACATGGTTAGTTCAGTTTCCACACGGGAACCTACCGTTCGCGATCGTAAAGGGTATGGAATACTACACTCCTGGAAATGGAAAAAAGAACACATTGACACCGGTGTGTCAGACCCACCATACTTGCTCCGGACACTGTGAGAGGGCTGTACAAGCAATGATCACACGCACGGCACAGCGGACACACCAGGAAACGCGGTGTTGGCCGTCGAATGGCGCTAGCTGCGCAGCATTTGTCCACCACCGCCGTCAGTGTCAGCCAGTTTGCCGTGGCATACGGAGCTCCATCGCAGTCTTTAACACTGGTAGCATGCCGCGACAGCGTGGACGTGAACCGTATGTGCAGTTGACGGACTTTGAGCGAGGGCGTATAGTGGGCATGCGAGAGGCCGGGTGGACGTACCGCCGAATTGCTCAACACGTGGGGCGTGAGGTCTCCACAGTACATCGATGTTGTCTCCAGTGGTCGGCAGAAGGTGCACGTGCCCGTCGACCTGGGACCGGACCGCGGCGACGCACGGATGCACGCCAAGACCGTAGGATCCTACGCAGTGCCGTAGGGGACCGCACCGCCACTTCCCAGCAAATTAGGGACACTGTTGCTCCTGGGGTATCGGCGAGGACCATTCGCAACCATCTCCATGAAGCTGGGCTACGGTCCCGCACACTGTTAGGCCGTCTTCAGCTCACACCCCAACATCGTGCAGCCCGCCTCCAGTGGTGTCGCGACAGGCGTGAATGGAGGGACGAATGGAGACGTGTCGTCTTCAGCGATGAGAGTCGCTTCTGCCTTGGTGCCAATGATGGTCGTATGCGTGTTTGGCGCCGTGCAGGTGAGCGCCACAATCAGGACTGCATACGACCGAGGCACACAGGGCCAACACCCGGCATCATGGTGTGGGGAGCGATCTCCTACACTGGCCGTACACCACTGGTGATCGTCGAGGGGACACTGAATAGTGCACGGTACATCCAAACCGTCATCGAACCCATCGTTCTACCATTCCTAGACCGGCAGGGGAACTTGCTGTTCCAACAGGACAATGCACGTCCGCATGTATCCCGTGCCACCCAACGTGCTCTAGAAGGTGTAAGTCAACTACCCTGGCCAGCAAGATCTCCGGATCTGTCCCCCATTGAGCATGTTTGGGACTGGATGAAGCGTCGTCTCACGCAGTCTGCACGTCCAGCACGAACGCTGGTCCAACTGAGGCGCCAGGTGGAAATGGCATGGCAAGCCGTTCCACAGGACTACATCCAGCATCTCTACGATCGTCTCCATGGGAGAATAGCAGCCTGCATTGCTGCGAAAGGTGGATATACACTGTACTAGTGCCGACATTGTGCATGCTCTGTTGCCTGTGTCTATGTGCCTGTGGTTCTGTCAGTGTGATCATGTGATGTATCTGACCCCAGGAATGTGTCAATAAAGTTTCCCCTTCCTGGGACAATGAATTCACGGTGTTCTTATTTCAGTTTCCAGGAGTGTATTAACGTCTTCACTCCCGTCTCCCGTTGTCACCTGTCTCTGTTTACTATCTGCCATTTTCGTTAGTAAATCACGTGCTACGCAAGGCTTTCGTCGTTTGTCAGTGACGTGGTGAGTCCGCTAAGAGCACCGCTCTCGCGTGAGCAACAAATGAAATTCTATCTTGCGAGAAGACAAGATGGAACCTAAACGTTTCAGACAAATGAATGAAGATGCTCTTCACTGCAAATTGCACACACTATCCACCATGTTGAAAATGTAATACAGCTATACTAACAATGGGGAGAAATAATTTCTATTATCAGACTACGAATAATTTTACTTTGAAAGATAAAATAAAGCAGATTTTCTATAGCGGGAAGGAGATAGAAAGGATGTGGATCGACTTGGAAAAGCAACGTTGCTACTGAAGCACTACACTGCGTATGCAAAATTCTGACTTACTTTTTGATGGCTTGGTTACCGCTATGTTGTCTCAGCAAATTCGCATCTCTTTTCTTTTCCTTTCGGTAATTAAACTGCGTTATTGGCCAGCGTATTTTCTGTCATTCTCACAGAGAGACGATGTGTACATGAAACGACAGAACATTTATTAACACAAGCACATAGAAAATTTTCCAAGAATCTGAACTAACTTTTTGGTCAAGTCCCTGTTCGGGCGCCAAGTGTGATGTTACAAAATAGAAGTGATGTTGCTATTCAATGGAAAGTTGAAAATTAAGATTTAACTAACTGTTTTATCAATCACAATTGGCGTAAGAATCATGGATTGACCATTGTCATAAAATATTGCATTATGAGATGTGAATAGTTTTTACTTGCGGTTTCGCGTGGCTTGAGGCAGTCACAACTAGCGTGCTATTGATTAAGAAGTTGCGTTATCGTCTTTCTAATTACTTCATGATCGTAGATACGATCATACCCGGTTGTGAAGTTATTGTTATGACAAAAAAATTTCCTAAGGGACCAGAAAGTTCTTAAGGGCGCAAAAACAACAGTAACATCACACAAAAGGGAAATTCGATATTAAAGCTGATGCAAGAAGACGATAAAACAGTTTTCTTTTTATCAATGTAACACGCACATTAGACTGCTGATCTTGGTGTCTGTAATATTAGCAAAATGCATAATTAAAATGAAAATAATACTGAGGAGATAATAGGAATGAGCACTGCTAAATGATTCAGTATTCCCAGAACAAATATTTATTATAAACTAAAACATATATCGTACCTTAAGCTTAGTACTACAATGACGGTAGATTTTTATGTCCGTATCATGTCCATTTAGCGCTCTTTTATATAGCCATTGTCTTCTTTGAGTCGCTCGTGCGTCGTCACGGTAAGTTATAACAGTTCTTTACACTTCACTCAACTCAGACATACACGTTTTTATACATTTAGTAAAAATTAGATCAGACTGCCACAAATCTGCGTCCGTCTTACTTCAGAAAAACAGTAAAAGTCTTTTTAGCGCTCAAGGCTTCATTTGTTCTCCAGCGAACAAAATAGTGAAGGATCGCATATCTATCCGTATTTTTCTGTTTTTATTGCCGCCCAAAGACGACAAATTACATCACTAGAAAATTCCACCGTCGCTATGCGACGCCTCATTATACATTAATCATTATTTACAAACAAGTATTTGCCTTCTGGCTGAAAGTATTAACTACTCGTATTTGCTGTTTTAATGAAGTCAAAAATAGCGAATATCTCAACATCCACCACTGCTGGTGGCTCACCACCAACTGCGCAACGCTATGCGCTGTTAACAGCTAACTGCCCAACACTACAATAGCAAATCTCAACAATGCAAACCAGCCACAGACTGCACACAGCACAGTCAGTGATTTTCATATAGAGCGCTACATGGCGTTACCAACATAAAACCTAAACATCCTACTTACAACCTCTGCCTGCGACTGAGCCTAAGGGATCATTCCATTTCAAGTATCTACAAACTGGCATACCTAGGTATTTCTGTGAGTTGATTGATTCTACTTCTGGTTGAATGATTTCCAGTCATGATTTTCTGTTTGAGAAGTGTATATTTTTTCGTTTCTGATTATCTAAAGCAAGTAGATTTTCTGTGGACTGCTCTGAAATCTTATTACGATCTGACTGAATATTTGTGAATCTCTTTCCAAATAGTGCAGAGCATACCGCAAAGGAATGACTTGATATAGCAGAGGGGATACAACCGCCGATCGACATTGCGCTGTCTTCATGGCCTGGTAACGAATTTTAGTTTCAGTTTCCAACTAGTACTTCATCGTCCGCAAAACGTCTGGGGTTGGACACCATGCTGATTCAGCAGGAACTATAAATGGTGTCTGTTCCTAAGGATATGTCAGAAAGAACAGAGACCACATGTGTACAATTAAGGTGAGGACAGCCAGTGATCTCTTCAGTACAGATGCACACCTGGTTAGAACTCTTACGGGAATCGGCGAAATACCGCGAGTAATGAAGATAATGGACAATGGGCACTACATTTGTGGTGTGTGTGGAAAGGTTGACAACTTGGGTCTTATGAGAGGCGTGCTGGGGTACCGCCTGCAATTCCGATTACCACTGTGCCTGGATGAAGCAGTGGTCAGCGAATTTACCTAGTAGGCAGGAAACCAAGGTTTGAAACCCAGGTCCGGCACAAATTTACTACTTTCCCCATTGATTTGAATCATTGCCCACTCACACCCAATATCTACAATTCCTTTGTGACTATTAGTGTTGTCTATCAGGTGATTAACATACAGTTCAAGGATTCTAACGCATTTCCCTTCGGCACACCTGAGGTTACTTGCAACTCTTCTACCAAGAAATATTGAATGCAGTCACAAATATCTTATTATATCCATCCACATCCCATAAGATACTAGGTCGGTTAATAAAGCTTTGGCGTGATCATGAGTCAAATGTTTTTACGAAATCAATATTGCTTTGATCTATGGCTCTCTGAATGTCACATGTGGAAAACGCGTTTTGGGTTTCACACGACCGATGTTTTCAAGATTTGTGGTTTTCGGTAAGGATGACAACATTCTGTTCGAGATGAATCATTATGTTTGCGCTGAGAACTTTTTCTAAGATTGTCCAAGAGATGGATGTCATGACATTAGACGGTAGTTTTGTGAATTACTTCAGTTAGCCTTCTTGGGTGTCACCTCAGCTTCTGACCGATTACTGGGCACGGTTTTTGCGTTGAGAGATGAAAGGTTAGGAGCTGACCCAGCAGCAAATTCTGTGTACAATGTGATTGGGAACAGCTTAATTTCAGGGATTTCAGGTACTTCCCAAGCATTTATTTTTAATTTTTTTTTGACTCTTCATTTTCTCTCCGAGATGCAGAATGCCCTGTTTGAGAGACGACCTATTAGAGAATCGCGATTATTTTCAGCTGAAGATCCCAACATACCGGGATTGGGTCAGATGGAATCTCACGTGGAAATGTTTGGGAGGGGACCTGCAGTTCCAACATTCGCCTGATAACCAAGGGAAACATCCCAAAATAGTGGTCAGAGCTACGAGACTGAGGCGGTTTTAATTTTTTTTCTGGGTCAGTTATATCGGTTGACAATTATACACGGCCCAGTCATGTTAATGTGACCACGTCCCATAACTACTCATAGACGACATGTGGCAGCACTAACAGTGAACGGTATATGAAGGGCTTATTTCAATAGTGGTACAGGTCCATTTTTTTCATTCTGAGTATATATACTTGAATATGTCTGGTATCTCAACTGCACATTTTTCAGCGCTCATTTAACTTTAGGACTCTGTATCTCAGAATGAACAAAAATGGACTTGTACTGCTACTGAAATAAGCCCTTCGTATATAAACCGCGTCAGTGTGAGGGGGAAGGGGGTGCGAAGCGGAAAATAGTGCAGTCGTTGTCGTAATGCCGAAATGGAGAGATTTATCTCACGTCCAAAAGGCCTTGAAGCATTTCCGAAACGGCCAAGTCTGTAAACAGTTCGCGTGCCACCGTGGTTAAAGTATAATGTGCATGGCAAAATGGCTCTGTCCAAAACAAACAGAGAGGGGATGGTGGTTCAACATGAGGTGTACATGGCTGTACAGATGTGTGCGGGCGAAAAGATGTGCAACTGTTTAGCAACTTACCGTCCAGATGAAACCACAGGCTTCCTATAGTGTCTCCTCAATGATGGTTCAGCGAATGTTGCTGCTTATGGGGCTCAGCAGCAGGCACTTATTTCATACTGTCGTGTACGCAGTCTTACACAAAGTTAAGGAGAGGTGGGTTTGTAACCTCCCCCTTCCTAGTCGGACTATTGGATTGCTATATAACTGACCGTGATAGCATGCGCCTAGTGATATTTTACAGTGAGTAAGGCTATCGCTGACGAAGGAAAATAACACCGGTTAGTTGGAGGAAAGTGAAAAACAGAGTCTTCTGAAGGAAGAATCTATTCTAAGCCTAAGCTAAATACTGACGATAATTTTGAAATGGGTGGAATATAGTGCAATCACTCACGAACTGCACAGGGGGAAAAGGGTACAACGTAATATTTACTACAAAAATCACTAATAACACACACATCAAAAAAACTTTGCATCACCCCGGTTCCCAGAACTCCTGAAGGTTACGTTGACTGTGGACATCGTATCAGAGACACAGACCCTTGGACTGTTCAGAGATGTCACTAAACCCGTCCAAACCATGCATGAGCAGCGCCTATTAGACGGAGGGGGTCCGACAGCCGATCAGTTCCAGTCATTCCACAAGGAAGGAGGTACACGGCTCGTGTTGTCTGTAGTGCAACCATGCCTAGACGATCAATACCGCGGTTCGATCGCATCCGCATTTTTACTTTGTGCCTGGAAGGGATCTCAACAAGGGAAGTGTCCAGGCGTCTCGCAGTGAAGAAAAGCGATGATGTTCGGACATGGAGGAGATACAGAGAAACAGCAACTGTCGATGACAGGCCTCGCTGACGCCGTCCAAGGGCTACTACCGCAGTGTATGACCACTACCTATGGAATATGGCTCGGAGGAACCCTGACAGCAAAGCCACCATGTTGAATAATGCTTTTCGCGCAGCCACAGGACGTCGTGTTACGACTCAAACTGTGCGCAACTTCAATCCCGATGTCCAGGGCGAGGTCCATCTTTGCAACCAAGACACCATGCAGTGCGGTACAGATGGGCCCAACACCAAGCCGAATGGACCGCTCAGGATTGGCATCACGTTCTCTTCACCGATGAGTGTCGCATATGCCTTCAACCAGACAATAGTCGGAGACGATACGTGAATGCCATCCTCCGACATATAGTGCAACCATATCGGCAGCATATTGGCGAGGCATTCGTCTTCATGGACGACAATTCGTGCCCCCATCGTGCACGTCTTGCAAATGACTTCCTTCAGGATAGCAACATCGCTCGACTAGAGTGGTCAGCATGTTTTCCAGTCATGAACCCTATCGAACACGCCTGGGATAGACTGAAATGGGCTGTTTTGTGGACGACGTGACCCACCAACCACTCTGAGGGATCTATGCCAAATCACCGTTGAGGAGTGGGCCAATCTGGACCAACAGTGCCTTGATGAACTTGTGGATAGTATGCCACGAAGAATACAGGCATGCATCAATGCAAGAGGACGTGCTACTGGTTATTGTAGGTACTGGTGTGTACAGACATCTGAAGGTCTCGCTGTATAGTATGGTGCTACAACATGCAATGTGTCGTTTTCATTAGCAATAAAAAGTGCGGAAATGATGTTTATGTTGATCTCTAGTTCAATCTTCTGTACAGGTTCCGTAACTCTCGGAACCGAGGTGATGCAAAACGTTTCTTGATGTGTGTCCAAATAAACACTTATTAGCTAAAAAATGGGATAACTAAACAGTCCCCACCCTCTAGGGCAATGAATCTCCATAATCTTAAGAATGGTAATGACAAAGAAATTCAAGCAAATAATGAGTGGCTTGGCAACAGAAGATTGTCACGCTTTTCCACAGCACAACAGTTCACGAGAAAATAAATGAATCAGAAAACACTGAGTTTGCAGTTATTTATTACGAAATATTAAATTTTGAAAGTAAAATTAAATGAAGTTACTGGTTAAATGAACGACTGGCTTAACTTAAATTCAGATATGTACAACAATTACTTTCAGTATCCTCAGTGTAACGTGGTGCAAAATTTAGAAAGACGGAAGCAATTTACTTTTGATTATTGAAAGATCGAACTGAATTTCCTTGAAGCAAAAGAGCAGTTGGTTTTACTTCTAAAATAACAATAAAATGCATACCAAGCCAGCACAAGTCACTCGCTAAGCCGGGTACAGAATAAATGAAATTGCGCACTCTTAATTTGTGCTGTATCTTTCGTTATTAGTTTTGCCAGTGAAGTTTTGCATTACCTTAAGCAAATGAAGTTAATACTAAAATTTGCAAATTAGTCTAGCCTCTGTTACGCAGTACAAGAATGAACAGTTACTGAGGCGGAAAATTTAGAGTGAAAGTGGCCGTTAGCAAATACACACAACTGTCAGCAAATAGTTAACCAATTTTCGTATCCTTACGACACTCGGTGATTGCATGGAGCCGGCCGAGCGGTTCTAGGCGCTTCGGTCCGGAACCGCGCTGCTGTTACGGTCGCAGGTTCGAATCCTGCCTGGGGCATGGATGTGTGTGGTATCCTTAGGTTAGTTAGGTTTAAGTAGTTCTACGTGTAGGGGACTGATGACCTCAGATATTAAGTACCATAGTGCTTAGATCCATTTGAACTATTTTTGATTGCATGGAAAGGAAAGGGACCCCGTCTGGTGACAATGGCTTCAAATGGTTCAAATGGCTCTGAGCACTATGGGACTTAACATCTTAGGTCATCAGTCCCCTAGAACTTAGAACTACTTAAACCTAACAAACCTAAAGACATCACACACATCCATGCCCGAGGCAGGATTCGAAACTGCGACCGTAGCAGTCGTGCGGCTCGGGACTAGAACCGCTCGGCCACCGCGGCCGGCTGGTGATAATGTCTGAGGACAATGACAACACATGTACCCAACTAGTTTTAACTATTGCAAGTTATTATTCAAGTTAGTCATATTTTGTGAAAGAAATGTAACTGGATAAAGGGTCTACATTACTTTATTTGTCAGTTAACAGTCTTGCGATTTTACATGTGTATGGACGACGAAGAATGTAGCAGACGAGAATGCTGAGCTGCCGTTGTTGCTGCAGTTTGAAAACCCCGAGTCGACTCCTGACCCACGGATAATTGCGGGACAGGCAGTGGTTGGAACTGCAGCTTCCTCGGGCTGTCACCCCTACCGTGCGCTCGGTACTCGCCGGTTAACCGAATAAGGTGCGTCCAGACTGGCTCGATCATAGCTGCACACTGCTTCGGCGGGAGCGCCCAATAAACACTTCCGCACTCTTTCATCACTCGAGCTACTCTGCTTCCCCTCTGCTCGCAACGCGACAGACTCTCCATGGGCAAAGATAAACAACGGCACTGCTACTGCCATTTCTTCGCTGCTACCGATACATTTAAATCAAGTTCCCTTGGTTATTACCCAGCAATTTACAATATTTTCATTATAATTATAATCAGTTATGTACATTCAGAAATAAATACACTATTACATCGATTAATTATTAAATACAGTTTCTGTAATACAGTTTCTGTAATACAGCTTACAGATTCAGAATCAGAAGTACAGTACAAGTTATCAACGGATATTAACGGGGAAAATTTTGAAAGGTGCAGAAGGTACTTGTTCAGTATTTTCATAGATCAAAGCAATATTGATTTCGTAAAAACATTTGACTCATGATCACACCGAAGCTTTATTAACCGACGTAGTATCTTATGGGATGTGGATGGATATAATAAGATATTTGTGACTGCATTCAGTATTTTTTGGTAGAAGGGTTGCAAGTAACCTCAGGTGTGCCGAAGGGAAATGCGTTAGGATCCTTGCACTGTATATTAATCACCTGATAGACAACACTAATAGTCACAAAGGATGAGGCGACTGTTGTTAAGGGAAAGATGGAGAGGAGAAGAAATGGTTAGCGAATATGTTAACAAAACACACATCCGGCCGGGGTGGCCGAGCGGTTCTAGGCGCTACAGTCTGGAACCCTGGGACCGCTACGGTCGCAGGTTCGAATCCTGCCTCAGGCATGGATGTGTTGATGTCCTTAGTTAGTTAGGTTTAAGTAGTTCTTAGTTCTAGGGGACTGATGACCTCAGAAGTTAGTCCCATAGTCCTCAGAGCCATTTGAACCATTTGAACAAAACACACAGAAGATTTACTCAACTTTTATTTCTCCATGTGTACGAAGGCTTATTACACCTAATGCGGAAAGAAACAGAGTCCAGGTCTGAGTGTCCTCAGAGAAGCGGTTGTCTATACTACACTTTGAATGATGGAGTCGGAACCATGACTAGTGGGCGCCTGGGTAGCATCAAGTAGCGAAGAAGCTGCAAATACGATTGGGGGAGGGGGGGATTGGCTGCCGCCAACCGTTCTACATCGTAGTGGCAGAGGACACTCGTTACACCGAGCCGCTGGAGGCGCACTTCAACGGGCATGCTCCATTGGGTCCGCCAGATAATGTGCAACCACTATGGTCGTCTGAGGCAAACATGCTATTCTGAAGCCAATTTAAAAACTCCAGTAAGATGGTGTCGCTATGTGATACCAACCAAACCTCCTCATCGTCGTCGTGTAGTGTAGATGAGCGAGTGATGGGGTGAGGTAGGGGGGGGGGGGGTGCAGGGCTGGACAAAAACGGCAATGAGGAGACGGGAGCCTAAACTGAGGCTGATGCTGAGCTCCCAACTGCGCCCCAGCATATTCCCCGCGTCTACCTGGGAAAAACCAGGGAAAGGGCATGCACCCATATACCGAGACGATGAAGCAAATGAAGACAGAGGCATCTCGATGACTGCAGAGGACCTGACGTGGCACGTGGAACATCTGTCATAAGATGTTCCCCAGATAACGGTGGCTGTCGAGACAGAATGACAGTGAAAGGGCGTCCGCTTCCATCAGCTCTGGTGCCGACACCAATGACAGGGGGCCCGCAGGATCTGGAAGCACTAAGGGCAGCTGCATCCAGGCAGGCATCGAATCTGAAAGCACAAAGCCGGTGGCAGGATCACGCAATTCACATGGACGAATTTGATTCTGGTGGCGTCTCAACGATCCTGTTGGTCCCTGCAGTAGAAAGATAGAACTTCCAAGAAAACGTTCAATAGGTACTCGCTCTCTCCATACAAAACGAATTGTTAGTGATACTTTGCCTGTTTGGGCAGAGTGAGCGCCACCTGCTGTGGCAGGTCCAGAAGTGCACTGCCACCACCCGTGTAACAACTCCGCCGGCGATGACCTGTAGAGTGGTAGGGAGCAGATGGAAGACAAGAACAGCAACAGAGCTTGATCCCGTGTGTGGGAGACACTAATTTGGTCCATCTGCTGCTTAAATGTTAGTACAAAGCGTTCAGCTTTGCTGCTTGACTGTGGGTGAAACGGTGCCCTCACAATGTGGTTGATGCTGGACACGTCGCAAACCTGTTCAAACTCGAAGGCAACAAACTGTGATCTGTAGTCAGTCACAATTCCTCCAGGCAAACCCTCAAGGCATAAGATCGACGACAAGGCCTGGACTTTGAAACGAGCTACAGTAGAGTGAAAGGGAAATTTGCTGAAAGCATCAACATCGATGATCCAACGTGTATTCCAATAAGCAGCTACCAAATTCACGTGCAAACGTTGCTAAGGTGCTTGAAGTTTGGGCTGTTCAATAGAGATGGGCAAACTCTTTCATCCTCGGGAACTAGTTCATTGGTGATCTCTCTTTTTTTGGGAACCTTTCATTTTTACTCGTTCACTGTCAATTTGTGCTTGGTATACGATTCTTATAAAAAATTGAAAACTAGTAGCATAGGTGACTGAAGATGGAAGATGCCAAGAGGGGGCACTTGCCTCCGCCCTGGAGTATAGAGGTTTTATTCATAACAGAATTCTCACACACTTGTACTTTTCGTTATTCTGCAAAATCTCTCGTTTAGCCAACTGCAGCGTTATGTGGCTGGTCGCAGTGAAATAATATAAGGTGGCGCACGAAAAACTGGCCCCGAGTACAGACTGCTCGATTTGTTGCAGGATTTGTTGACCGCTACGAGCAGAATAGATAAACATGTAATAATTTGGCAGTGAAGAAATGACAAATAAGCTAATGCAAACAACAACTTCGAAACTATAGATGGCTATTGGTAGGCGACAAAGAGCAGTCTAGTACCTGGGGCCGATTTTTCGTGCGTCAGCCTGTACCACTGAAATAATATTGTAGAAGTTATCATATTCTCTTTACAAACTGTGACACGAGACACGCGATTATGGAACGCGGACTTCACTCGGCTGTAAGTCGGTCTGCCTTCCATAACAATGAACATGTTCTTTTACCTTGGATCAAAACAAGATGGAAAATGGCCACTCGTGTCTGCCACGTCCTTTGGATGTGTAACAACAAAGAAACCTGCCTTTTTTACAATTATTTCTTCTGCTGTTTATCGAAATAGTGAAGTAAGCTGACATGCCGTTTTGCTACCTGAAAAGATGTATGTATCACATAGCACGTAATTTTATGTAATTTATGTAATTATAAAATACACTCCTGGAAATTGAAATAAGAACATCGTGAATTCATTGTCCCAGGAAGGGGAAACTTTATTGACACATTCCTGGTGTCAGATACATCACATGATCACACTGACAGAACCACAGGCACATAGACACAGCCAACAGAGCATGCACAATGTCGGCACTAGTACAGTGTATATCCACCTTTCGCAGCAATGCAGGCTGCTATTCTCCCATGGAGACGATCGTAGAGATGCTGGATGTAGTCCTGTGGAACGGCTTGCCATGCCATTTCCACCTGGCGCCTCAGTTGGACCAGCGTTCGTGCTGGACGTGCAGACCGCGTGAGACTACGCTTCATCCAGTCCCAAACATGCTCAATGGGGGACAGATCCGGAGATCTTGCTGGCCAGGGTAGTTGACTTACACCTTCTAGAGCACGTTGGGTGGCACGGGATACATGCGGACGTGCATTGTCCTGTTGGAACAGCAAGTTCCCTTGCCGGTCTAGGAATGGTAGAACGATGGGTTCGATGACGGTTTGGATGTACCGTGCACTATTCAGTGTCCCCTCGACGATCACCAGTGGTGTACGGCCAGTGTAGGAGATCGCTCCCCACACCATGATGCCGGGTGTTGGCCCTGTGTGCCTCGGTCGTATGCAGTCCTGATTGTGGCGCTCACCTGCACGGCGCCAAACACGCATACGACCATCATTGGCACCAAGGCAGAAGCGACTCTCATCGCTGAAGACGACACGTCTCCATTCGTCCCTCCATTCACGCCTGTCGCGACACCACTGGAGGCGGGCTGCACGATGTTGGGGCGTGAGCGGAAGACGGCCTAACAGTGTGCGGGACCGTAGCCCAGCTTCATGGAGACGGTTGCGAATGGTCCTCGCCGATACCCCAGAAGCAACAGTGTCCCTAATTTGCTGGGAAGTGGCGGTGCGGTCCCCTACGGCACTGCGTAGGATCCTACGGTCTTGGCGTGCATCCGTGCGTCGCTGCGGTCCGGTCCCAGGTCGACGGGCACGTGCACCTTCCGCCGACCACTGGCGACAACATCGATGTACTGTGGAGACCTCACGCCCCACGTGTTGAGCAATTCGGCGGTACGTCCACCCGGCCTCCCGCATGCCCACTATACGCCCTCGCTCAAAGTCCGTCAACTGCACATACGGTTCACGTCCACGCTGTCGCGGCATGCTACCAGTGTTAAAGACTGCGATGGAGCTCCGTATGCCACGGCAAACTGGCTGACACTGACGGCGGCGGTGCAAAAATGCTGCGCAGCCAGCGCCATTCGACGGCCAACACCGCGGTTCCTGGTGTGTCCGCTGTGCCGTGCGTGTGATCATTGCTTGTACAGCCCTCTCGCAGTGTCCGGAGCAAGTATGGTGGGTCTGACACACCGGTGTCAATGTGTTCTTTTTTGCATTTCCAGGAGTGTACATTTTAATTACTGGTCATGGACGCTGAATAGAATACGAAAAGAACCAGCAGTTCAGAGTTCAAAAAAGGTATGAAACAGGTCTAGAATGGGCGTGCGCAGCGAACGAAACGAACTACTCTATACTGAACTATGAGCAGTCGGCAGTGGAACTGCGACAAGTGGCCACGCGAAGAAGGACGAATCCGGCCGAGAGAGACCGAGACAGATGGGAACGGGACCGAGGCTGGAACGAGACCGGCCGACATGCCGTTGCAGGAACGAGATGGACCGTTTCCCGTTCCCGGGAACTATAAGTAGAAAGCCGTGACCGAAGTGAACTATGAAAGACCGTTCCTTAGAATTCGTTCATCACTCGTTCAGGTCATCTTGATGAACCGTTCCTTTGGACCCGTTATTTCGCGAACGACTCATCTCTACCGTTCAAAGAACTGCTGTGGCGAAGCTGACAGATGGTCAGCACAAGCTTGGCACTGAGGCGTCAACTGTTCAGTTTGTGCATCCAGGCCGCGCCAAGTGCAATGACAGCGCACCAACTGCTTGGTGTGATCGGCGCCGCAGTAGCCTTGGTGTAGCAAACGAAGAACGTCGAGATGGAGAGGCTGGGGAACCACAACAGGTGACTGATCGTTATCGGTGCGAAGCAGAATGAGACCTTGGTGAACTGCAAGGGCGTGCCGACGGGCAAAATATTGGGGAACCACAGAACAGCGAATCTGTCTGGCTGGACGCGGCAAACCAGTGTGGATGTAGTGGAACATAATCCGCAAATCACTATACGCTGCTGTGTACTGGACAATTTTTCTTTGACTAAGCGGAAAGCTATGAGAAGCATCTGTAGCAATAAGAAGTGGAGGACGTGTCGAATGCTGAATATGGACCAAAAGTAAGGCTAGAAAGGGCATCTGCCTTGTCAGGCTTAGAAGCGGGCCGATACACACTCTCACATTGGTAATCCGACAATAAAGATCGCACGATTGCAGCTTCTGTGCTGTGCTACACTCCTGGAAATGGAAAAAAGAACACATTGACACCGGTGTGTCAGGCCCACCATACTTGCTCCGGACACTGCGAGAGGGCTGTACAAGCAATGATCACACGCACGGCACAGCGGACACACCAGGAACCGCAGTGTTGGCCGTCGAATGGCGCTAGCTGCGCAGCATTTGTGCACCGCCGCCGTCAGTGTCAGCCAGTTTGCCGTGGCATACGGAGCTCCATCGCAGTCTTTAACACTGGTAGCATGCCGCGACAGCATGGACGTGAACCGTATGTGCAGTTGACGGACTTTGAGCGAGGGCGTATAGTGGGCATGCGGGAGGCCGGGTGGACGTACCGCCGAATTGCTCAACACGTGGGGCGTGAGGTCTCCACAGTACATCGATGTTGTCGCCAGTGGTCGGCGGAAGGTGCACGTGCCCGTCGACCTGGGACCGGACCGAAGCGACGCACGGATGCACGCCAAGACCGTAGGATCCTACACAGTGCCGTAGGGGACCGCACCGCCACTTCCCAGCAAATTAGGGACACTGTTGCTCCTGGGGTATCGGCGAGGACCATTCGCAACCGTCTCCATGAAGCTGGGCTACGGTCCCGCATACCGTTAGGCCGTCTTCCGCTCACGCCCCAACATCGTGCATCCCGCCTCCAGTGGTGTCGCGACAGGCGTGAATGGAGGGACGAATGGAGACGTGTCGTCTTCAGCGATGAGAGTCGCTTCTGCCTTGGTGCCAATGATGGTCGTATGCGTGTTTGGCGCCGTGCAGGTGAGCGCCACAATCAGGACTGCATACGACCGAGGCACACAGGGCCAACACCTGGCATCATGGTGTGGGGAGCGATCTCCAACACTGGCCGTACACCACTGGTGATCGTCGAGGGGACACTGAATAGTGCACGGTACATCCAAACCGTCATCGAACCCATCGTTCTACCATTCCTAGACCGGCAAGGGAACTTGCTGTTCCAACAGGACAATGCACGTCCGCATGTATCCCGTGCCACCCAACGTGCTCTAGAAGGTGTAAGTCAACTACCCTGGCCAGCAAGATCTCCGGATCTGTCCCCCATTGAGCATGTTTGGGACTGGATGAAGCGTCGTCTCACGCGGACTGCACGTCCAGCACGAACGCTGGTCCAACTGAGGCGCCAGGGGGAAATGGCATGGCAAGCCGTTCCACAGGACTACATCCAGCATCTCTACGATCGTCTCCATGGGAGAATAGCAGCCTGCATTGCTGCGAAAGGTGGATATACACTGTACTAGTGCCGACATTGTGCGTGCTCTGTTGCCTGTGTCTATGTGCCTGTGGTTCTGTCAGTGTGATCATGTGACGTATCTGACCCCAGGAATTTGTCAATAAAGTTTCCCCTTCCTGGGACAATGAATCCACGGTGTTCTTATTTCAATTTCCAGGAGTGTAGTTGGGCCCGATGGAAGAGCTAAACAAATATTGTTGAGGTTTACAGTCTGTAACCAAGTAAAAATTTCTGCCAAAAAGATGCTGCTGAAACTTAGTGACACCATTGACAAAGCAACGCGAATAGCAGAAAAACAAAGTAAATTCAGTAGTATAGTAGAACATAACTTCTTAGCTAGAGCAGTAGAGGCGAGTAGATGACTGAACGCAGCCACTGTTTACTATTTGTTCTGCCAACAAGGGCGGACTGTAGCATCACGAGGCTCGGAGTAAGCGAAGAAAAGTGACCTTTTGTAAGTAGGCTGTTTAGGTATTTATATTGGTAACGCCATGTAGCACTCTGTATGAAAATCACTGGCTGTGCTGTGTGCAGTCTGTGGCTGGTTTGCATTGTTGTCTGTCATTGTAGTGTTGGGCAGTTGGATGTGAACAGCGCGTAGTGTTGCGCAGTTGGAGGTGAGCCGCCAGCAGTGGTGGATGTGGGGAGTAAGATGGCGGAGTTTTGAGAGCGGATGATCTGGACAGAGACAGTAAATTTATAATATTGGATATCATGGACTGATATAGATATTATGACTTTTGAACACTATTAAGGTAAATACATTGTTTGTTCTCTATCAAAATTTTTCATTTGCTAACTATGCCTATCAGTAGTTAGTGTGTTCAGTAGTTTGAATCTTTTATTTAGCTGGCAGTATTGGCGCTCGCTGTATTGCAGTAGTTTGAGTAACGAAGATTTTTGTGAGGTAAGTGATTTGTGAAAGGTATAGGTTATTTTTAGTCAAGGCCATTCTTTTGTAGGGATTATTAAAAGTCAGATTGCGTTGCGCTAAAAATATAGTGTGTCAGTTTAAGCACAGTCATTTGTAATTTTTCCAAGGAGACGTTTCATATGTCGACCCTTAGCCGAGGATACCTCACTGGAATCTTCTGATTTTTCATGTAGTTTGTGTACTTAGTGTAGCTTTTGTTTATTGCTAGCCCGTAATTGTAGACAGAATCTCCTTTGTAGTTGCAGTCTTTCATTGTTGCACAGTAAAACAGTTGTGGCATGCATGTAGATTTGCACCAAGTATTTCGCAGCTGCGCTTACACAGACACTGGACTCGCATTCGGGAGGACGATGGTTCAATCCCGCGTCCGGCCATCCTGATTTAGGTTTTCCGTGATTTCCCTAAATCGCTCCAGGCAAATGCCGGGATGGTTCCTTTCAAAGGGCACGGCCGACTTCCTTCCCCGTCCTTCCCAAATCCGATGAGACCGATGACCACGCTGTCTGGTCTCCTTCCCTAAAACAACCCAACCCTGCGCTTACAATTAACTAGATATTATTTTCAGTGCTATGTTAATGTGTTCTCTTATTTTTGCTCTTCAAATTGTGCTTTTCTGTGTTATCATGTGAAATATTGTGACAATAATGGCGTGTGAAAAACGTAACACTAGGCTCCAAAGTAAACTGAGAAATAATAGAGACGACGAGCGTAGTTTATCAGCACCACTGTGTAATGCATTAACAGACATTCAATGTAGTAATTTGGTAACTGTGCATAGGGAAAAGGAACGGACGGCAAATAATTGTGTAAACAGTGAAACAGGTAGTGAACAGGGAAGCATTATCGATCGATCGGTCGGAAACAGCTCGCCTCAGGAATCCGAAATGAAAGAAAACAATATTGCAAATACTGTAGACTCAGGTTTTGGGTCCTCACCGTTTCTGCAAATATGAGTCAAGACACATTTTCTGCTTGTCAAAATGTGAATGTTGCTGGTGAAAATGCACTGCCAAAAAGCATAGAGGAACAGATTCCAGACACTAATACATTATTATTGCAATTAATGCAACAAATGAAACAAAATCAGAGACAAACGCAGCAACAGTTAGACACAATGGAACAACACCAGAGACAAACACAGCAACAAATGGAACAAAATCAGATTCAAATTAAAGAAACACTTCAACAAACACGTGAAGATTTGAAACATCCCGGCAGATTAAAACTGCGTGCCCAACCGAGACTCGAACTCGGGACCTTTGCCTTCTGCGGGCAAGTGCTCTACCATCTGAGCTACCGAAGCACGACTCACGCCCGGTCCTCACAGCTTTACTTCAGCCAGTATCTCGTCTCCTACCTTCCAAACTTTACAGAAGCTCTCCAGCGTAACTTGCAGAACTAGCACTCCTGAAAGAAAGGATACTGCAGAGACATGGCTTAGCCACAGCCTGGGGGATGTTTCCAGAATGAGATTTTCACTCTGCAGCGGAGTGTGCGCTGATATGAAACTTCCTGGCAGATTAAAACAGGAAGGTAGGAGATGAGATACTGGCAGAAGTAAAGCTGTGAGGATCGGGCGTGAGTCATGCTTGGGTAACTCAGATGGTAGAGCACTTGCCCGCTATAGGCAAAGGTCCCGAGTTCGAGTCTCGGTCGGGCACACAGTTTTAATTTGGCAGGAAGTTTCATATCAGCGCACACTCCGCTGCAGAGTGAAAGTCTCATTCTGGAAACATCCCCCAGGCTGTGGCTAAGCCATGTCTCCGCGGTATCCTTTCTTTCAGGAGTGCTAGTTCTGCAAGTTACGCTGGAGAGCTTCTGTAAAGTTTGGAAGGTAGGAGACGAGATACTGGCAGAAGTAAAGCTATGAGGACCGGGCGTGAGTCGTGCTTCGGTAGCTCAGATGGTAGAGCACTTGCCCGCGAAAGGCAACGGTCCCGATTTCGAGTCTCGGTCGGGCACACAGATTTAATCTGCCAGTAAGTTTCATATCAGCGCACACTCCGCTGCAGAGTGAAAATCTCATTCAGGGGACGTGAAGATTTAACTGCTGAGTTACATAACATCGTATCCAAATGTCAAAGAGTCTGTAATGACGTAAAAACACAAATTTGTGAGCATTTCCAACCTATTTTTTCGCGGCATGAAAATGCATTACTGAATCACGAAGCAGCCATAAAAGAACTGCAAACTATTGTTCATGAAAATCACGACACCTTGCAAGCTAAAATTGACTCAGTTGCATCTACCGATTCGGTTACGCAACTTGTAAAAACTCAGGAAAACTTAAAGGACACAGTAGATACTTTGAAAATTTGTTCAGAAAGACACATGGAGGAAATTAGTTCATCATCAGAGAAAGCAGTCGAACTTTCGGATCAGCTAAATAATTTGTCTACAAAGGTAGATGATAATCTGAATGACACAAGGCCGGTAGTCTTTAATGATACAGAAGAGTACGAACAAATTAGGAAATTCAAACAAAATCAGAATCAAATTAACACGCAACACCAAAGAGAAATCCGGGAAGTACAAGATCAGTTGACACAGGTAATACAAGAATTACATATTTCAGAGGACACTCGCGCTCCTACACGGGAAGAGGGACTTAGAAATATGGAAAAGTCACAAAATAATAACACAGGGCATTTCGGAAATTATGAAATAAATTGGCAAGGAGCACTGAGTTTTGAGATGGAGCCGCCGAAACGACGTAACAATGACCGACATGCGACTCGCCGACATGATGATTTTGACTATAAGCTGTTCATTACTATATGTAAATTCGAAAAATTTAAGAATTCCAGCAACGACATTCATCCACAAGCATGGCTTCATCAATTCTCTCATTGTTTTCCTCCCAACTGGTCATTGGAGCACAGGTTAGAATTTATGTGTGGCTATTTAGAGAGTGAACCAGCTGTAAGAATGCGATCGGTCATTCACGATTGTCACAGTGAAGGAGAATTTTATCATGCCTTCATCTCAGCATATTGGTCTCAAGCTACACAAGAGCGAGTAAAACATAGCATCATAATGATGAAATATTTCGAACAATCGGAATTTTCTAGTCTTGTCAAATATTTCGAAGACATGTTACATAAGAATCAGTATCTTTCAAACCCATACAGCCCCTCAGAACTCATCCGCATTTGCTTAATCAAATTGCCTGAACATTTAGGACACATTATTTTGGCAGGACGTTGCAAAGACGACATTGAAGTTTTCAGAGTCTCTTACAAGAATTGGAATTTGACACTGACAATCGCGGGACGCGAAAATAGTAACACAACAATTACAGGTCACATCCGTCACAATTCCGCGATGACAGAAATAATAAATGGACACGACAAGGCTATTCTTACAACATAAATCGTGACCAAAACAGACACCACCCATATGACAACCGTTGAAAGAGTAGTAACAATTACAGGGAAAGATCACCTCTCTGCAGTAATGACTATCACAGAGACAATCAGAGAAACAGACAATATGGGAACCAAAATAATTATTATTCAGGAAGACAGAATAACTTCAGACGCAACGGTCCACCGCGCAGTTACGATTCCGGGAGAAATTCTCCACCACATGCCCGATTAGAAAGAAACTATGGAAACTACCGACATAACGACAGACCTGAATTTCATCAGAACTGGCGGGATTCAAACAGGGTACGGCCCTCTCGACAAGGTGAATTTGTAGAAGTTAGGTCTCCTAATCCCAATAACGATGCACGCCAACAAAGAGACAGACAATGACTTGCACCGCAGGCAGCCACCTGCGCCGGCTGGCTCAGAGAAAAATAACATAGACGCTAACCTTGAAAAAAAATTTTAGCATTCCTTACCGACATATACAACATGATAATTACTTTGAAGTTGAAACTCCGCGCTCTAGAAAGGGTAAAGGATTGCACCACATTTCACATATACAACCGCTTATTGAGGGAAAATCTGTTTTTTAACTTAGTCTTTGCTATAAAATTTTTCACTTCATGTTACTAGTACCCGTTGTCACACTTAGAAACTTGCAACAATGTTTTGAAGTTAACTATCCAGTCAAGAATCCTAGGGAACATATTTAGACAAGTAATTACAAATGCATTGTTATAATGAACAGAGGACACAGTGTTACTGTGTGTGTACATTCTTTCTTGTTAGTTGCACGATTACGTAACGACTATAAGGCTTACATACTTTGAACATATACTGCTAATGAGATTTTACTGCAACATTTTGGTTTACTTGAAAATACATTATGGATTTAAAGTGCTTTCTGAGAGATACCAGATGACACAGTGGTTAGTATATTTGACAGCTACACTATTATATCACGACGCTACTAAAGTGTGACACAATTTACATTGTTGCTTTTGTGCTGTATCTGCTTTATATCTGCACAGTTTTTCTGAATTCTTCTGGAAAATAAAACATGTTTTAGTAGTAACTTTTGTAGTATAGCTACAATGACACAGCCTTTTTCGTAGCACAACAATGCGTTACAGTATAGTACTTTCTTTATACGGTACTGCACGTAATAAGTACGATATCTATATGCATAGCATTTCGCTTTTGTTTATTATGAGGTAAGTACATTAACTTCCACAGAACTTTGCTTACGGACGACGATAATTACGACACTTGGCACATTTTTTACCCTTAAGTAATGACAGAGATTATCTTACAACAAGACGCACAGTTTAGCGCTACAGTACTTGTATTTGAGCGAATAATTTTTTACTTAAAACATTTATTTTTAAAGATTTTTGCGTTACAAAAATACAAAGGTTTTCTGTGATACATTTCATTCCATTGCTGTAATTTGTAACACTTGATGGTATAATTACATTAACCCTCAGGGTGGGTACATGCTTACTTTGTGTACCATGTTTTTGGCAAGCACAAGGAGCCCTAGCTAATATGGTATTTGCTTATACAACCTTACACATCGGTACCATATTTCTCTAACACATAAATTACACAGCTATCTGATCATTTAACTGAGAGACAAACCTTTTTTTTTACTATATCAGTGACACATGTTTACACAATTACACAGCTGGATAACTTCACACTTATGAAACTGAGTTTTTGCAAGTTGTGTAACCGAATCGGTAGATGCAACTGAGTCAATTTTAGCTTGCAAGGTGTCGTGATTTTCATGAACAATAGTTTGCAGTTCTTTTATGGCTGCTTTGTGAACTGTTCATATATTTTCGGAACCATTGTGATACTATGAGAGCTTTGAATGATGTATTTGGTATGGGATCATGATTTTTAAAGTACGTTTGAGGTATATGACACTATTGAAGTGGCACAGATTTTTTTTTTAGGTTTTGAAATTGTTGGAGGAAGCTATGACGATTTTGAGATTTGACTGAGGTGTTATGAGGTTATTATTACGATGACAATGTGTATTATGCTGTTGAGGTATGTTTATGATCAATAAGCTGATGCTATATGAGCAATTTATTATGATGAAATATTGAAGATGTGTCGATGAATACGTATATGTGTAATAAGGTAAGGGCTAATGAGAAGTGGTTAGGGACTCTGATTTGTGAAAAAGGATGTTGGAAACCAAGAATCTTACTTTAAGAGTTATGAAATGTGTATATATGCGTGAATGTATCACAATGCCGACGAAAATTTTTTGCACACTATTATATTTATAGGATTTTGTTTCTACACATTTGTAACGCAAATTATCGACCTGTGAAATTTTTATATGAGACTGTCACTGTAGTGAAAACTGCTGTCGTAAATATTTCCATAAGAAAGCCAAGTGACCTTGACGTAATGCCTTGTGAGTGGTCAGCTGTGCCAGCCGCCTGAAAAAAGAAAGCCATTAGGTGGAGAAAACAAAAGAGGCCATTATCCTCGCTATTGACATTTCTTTGCAGAACGCATCGCAATTGTGACACGCTCAAACTTGAAAACATATGATTACACTGTGGAGCTCTTAATTTATGATATTTACTAAAATGCCTAATGAAATGATGAGAAACATTTTACATCTATTGTCTTTCTAGTTGAGAGATTTTTTACTGCCTTTGGAGACGCCATTCGCCTAGTGAATGATGTTTCATGCCTTGCCTTATGTATTTATTTACTCATTTTGTTTAATATCTAGTTTCTAGCTGCACTGGAGCATTGGTTAAAATAAAATTTTATAGATGTACTAATATAGATATTTTATGCTTACACATCCAGTATATAATAACTTTATGATCTACTTAAAAAAAACGAGGGAGCACAAAAAGACATTTTCCCTCACAGGAATTGCATACATAATTTTTGTCAATGACTGGTAACTTTTTAGTAGTGTAAGTTAATGTGATGCATCACTCTAGCGTTAAGATCTGACATAGTTATTAGACATTTCCTATCTTTACTGTGATATTTTTCTGCTTGAGCTTTGTCATGTTTAGATATAAGTTATAGCATTTGCTGTTGCTGTTTGCCAGGCATAGTGCTACTAAATTTCACTTTGTATTACTCTGTTAAGCCAGTTTTACTACTGATTTATTTTTCTTGTTGCTGCACATTGGCTCATATTAGTTGTAATGTTGCATTTGCTCTGCTAATTTAGATTTACTGCTGCTTGCTTTGCCAATTTGCATTTTTTTGTCATTGGTGTTTGTGTTAATTGTTTTGTGCTGCTGCATTGCTCGTCCCTTAGTTTAGCATCTGAGCTCAGCAGATTTAAGTTAGCTTAAGATGGGGTAGGCTATATAAGAGAACGAGTTGTGATGAATCGCGAGAAATGCACTGAGAAGCTATAAGAAAATGGTTTGGCCAAAAAAGTAGTGTACAGTGGAGAAAAACTATTTCTGAAAGAGGATGTGAACAGAATACAGAAAGCATGCTTAGATAGGATTTTTTTTTTATTTTTTTAATTTTTTTTTTTATTTTTTTTTTTTTTTTTTGCAGGAGCAAATGTTGAAATAAGAGGAAAGATCTATGGAATGAAGTTTTGGGTTGGACTTCAGTACCAAATGTTACACTGAAAACAAACCCTGTCCTTTCCTTTTGTGTTATCCCACTATGTGTTTGTGTACCCTTGTGTATTTGGGTTCCTCCTGTCTTTATGTGTTTAGCGGTTTAGGTTTTTATATTGGTAACGCCATGTAGCACTCTGTCTGAAAATCACTGGCGGTGCTGTGTGCAGTCTGTGGCTGGTTTGCATTGTTGTCTGCCATTGTGGTGTTGGGAAGCTGGATGTGAACAGCGCGTAGTGTTGCGCAGTTGGAGGTGAGCCGCCAGCAGTGGTGGATGTGGGGAGCGAGATGGTGGAGTTTTGAGAGCGGATGATCTGGACTGAGACAGTAAATTTATAATATTGGATATCATGGACTGATATAGATATTATGACTTTTGAACAGTATTAAGGTAAATACATTGTTTGTTCTCTATCAAAATCTTTCATTTCCTAACTATGCCTATCAGTAGTTAGTGCCTTCAGTAGTTAGAATCTTTTATTTAGCTGGGAGTATTGGCGCACACTGTACTGCAGTAGTTTGAGTAACGAAGATTTTTGTGAGGTAAGTGATTTGTGAAAGTTATAGGTTATTGTTAGTCAAGGCCATTCTTTTGTAGGGATTATTAAAAGTCAGATTGCGTTGCGTTAAAAATATTGTGTGTCATTTTAGTGTTGATCAGAATAGGTAAAGAGCGAAATGCGAAATGTCTGAGTACGTTCAGTTCTGCTCAGCTGTTTGAAAATAAAATAATTTAAGAGGTTTATCAGCACAGTAATTCAATAATTTTTCCAAGGGGACGTTTCACTTTGAACACAGTCAGTGTGGAAATATCATGCGTGTATGCCATGCGGGTGTTCCGCGCTCCCACGTGATCAGCCCCGCTCGTATACGTAAGGGTAGAAACTTCCAGAAGGATGGGGTCATGCGTAAAGACGTCTGTAAAAGGGCTACCCACCCTACTGGAAGGGTCTTTGTTGGATAATCGTCGGGAAGAAGTTAGCGAGTGTCACTGTGTGGCAGGGGCTGGAGTTAGAAGAATCCGATGTAGTCGAAACTTAGGCCGGCACGCTCGACTCTGCACCACGAGACTTAGGCTCAGGGAAGAATAGGAAGTCTTATAATCAAATGAAGACACTTTGTAGATAGACTTGTACATAGGGAATGTGCCAGGGGGTGCTTCCTTCAATAGTAATCCTATCAGCCGAGATTCCTGCTGAGTTCCGTACTCTAACCCACTTTTCGGCCAAGCAAGTTAAAAGCAGGCGGCCCACTAGCAGAAATTGTTCTCAACGTACCTTGCCGATGAGTTTCATGATGCGCATTCGTGCAGTCCTTCCTACTCCCTCTCAGGGTTCGTCAGTGGGACGCGACAAATGGCGAGAGCCTTCTTTTCAATTTGCTAATAACTGCAATGAGCTTTATTCAACAACTTCGAAGCAAAGTCAAAAGACCTTCTGAGCAGAACCAAATTTGCAAATTTGTGCAACAAAACTGCACCGATGCTGCAAGAAGAAGCATCCACAGCCAGAACCACAGGTTTTTGTTGGATCAAAATGAATAATGTATCGATCACTGAGCAAAGCATCTTTCAACTTCCGAAAAGCAGAATGACAATCTCCATCAGGTTACCCTCTATTCAGAGGTTGTTGCACGCAGCGACCGTTATTTTGATTTGTAAATAATAGATTTCATCTATCAGTCGTCCTTTGGAATATTTATTGACAGATCTAGATTTCGGCTAGCAACTAGCCATTCTCAATGCACTATCCTTTTTTTGGTCAATGCATGTAATGCATTGACAACAGTCATTACATGCACTGACAAAAAAAAAGGATAGTGCATTGAGAATGGCTAGTTGCTAGCCGAAATCTAGATCTGTCAATAAATATTCCAAAGGACGACTGATAGCTGAAATCTATTATTTACAAATGGAACATTCTTCCTGCACAACCGATGAAAGAGAGCCACGATTTGAGGGGCGTTAGGAAAAAATAGTATGTAATACATGAGATTCCCTAACACAGACTGCAATTCACCACACATTGTGTGAGGCTGGAAGATCACGAACAGCAAACAAATGTGATTGCAATCGGTGAATAACCTGGCTATTAAAGCCTCGTCCTAAGTACTCAAGTTCAGTCTGAAAATACACACATATGTGTCTGTTACATTTGAAACTAGTTGCACACCGATATTTGAAATAGTGCGAAGATTGGTTATGTGTTCTTCATGAGTGCGACCTTAGACGACAATGTCATCAAAATAACTCGGGCAAAAAGGAACTTCTGCAGTCAGCTGTTCCATGAAGATCTGAAATATGGAGTGTACGGAAGCACCGCAAAAACATAAATCTTAAAAGTTTGATGAGATCCAGATGACTGTTAATGATAAAGACCGCTTGTGACGGCTCATCCAAAGGGATCTGCAAGTAAGCGTCATGCTATTCATCTTTGGAAAAGTAACAACCAGCATCCAGTTTACCCATCAGTTCTCTGGGCGTGGCAAGAGATATCTATCAATGTTTGAGGATTCAGAGTTTTCTTGAAACACCGAATAGGCAGAGTCTGTTGAGAGGCTTCTTTAGAATAACAAGAAGTGGCATCCACTGACTGCCAGTACGGGGTGCTACGACCCAACTGTGTTGCAAAGCATTAATTTCTTGAGTCACCTGGTCGCGAAGAGCCTGAGGGACAGGACAAGCTCTAACAAAACGTAGGTGTACATTGTCCTTCATTGCGGCATCAGCAATAAAATTATTAGCTTTGCCTAAACCCTCGGAAAACAAATGCTGGTATCTTGCACGTAACTTAGCAACACTGTCCCTAGCATCAAAGGAAGAAAGAAAAAGTACACTCATGCTCATAAATTAAGGGTAATTGCAGAATTTGGTGCCACACAACATGGCACTACACGAAACTGGCGTTAATACGAGGGCGGTTCAGAAAGTAACCTCCGATTGGTCACAGTGCGGGTTGTGGAGGGAGTAGCGACGCCATCTGTGCGTTAACGCACTCAACAGGTCAGTCGGCATCAAGCCGTGGTCGAGTGAACGTCGTACCTGCGCTAGTTTAGTTTTTGTGGCAGTTTGAAATGTGTGCTGCAATAGAAAACCCCGCCAAATGTGAAGTGCGTGCTGTCATAAGGTTTTTTACAGCCAAAGGATATTCTGCAGCAGCTATTCATCGTGAGCTTTGTGCCGTGTACGGACCAAGAGTTATGAGTGAAGGAGTTGTCCGTGAATGGGTACGTTTATTTAAAAGTGGACGAGGAAACGTTCATGATGAAGAGAGGAGTGGTAGACCATCATTGGTGACTGACGAACTCGTTCAGACAGTTGATGCAAAAGTTCGTGAAAATCGACGTTTCTCAATGTTGGAGTTGTCTACTGGTTTTCCACAGATTTCTAAGACTCTCTTGTACGAGATAGTGACAGCAAGATTGGGTTACCGTAAGTTCTGTGCGCGATGGGTGCCCAAAATTCTTACCGACCACCACAAAACTCAAAGAATGGCCTCTGCATTAGACTTTCTGTCACGTTATGAGGACGAAGGAGAACCATTGTTAAACAGAATCGTGACCGGTGACGAAACCTGGATTAAGTACGTGAACCCTGAGACAAAAGAACAATCAAAGATGTGGGCACATTCAAATTCGCCTACCAAACCAAGAAAAGCCTCGCAAGATTTTTCTGCCAGAAAACTGATGGCAACGGTGTTTTGGGATGCCAAAGGGGTGTTGTTGGTTGAATTCATGGAACATGGTACGACCATTAATCAAGACCTGTACTGTGAAACAATAAAAAAGTTACGACGGGCTATACAGAACAAACGCCGTGGTATGCTGACTTCCGGTATCGTTTTTTTGCACGATAACGCCCGTCCTCACTCTGCTCGCAGAGTCCTTCAAGTGGGACGTTATCAACCATCCACCTTACAGCCCAGACCTGGCGCCAAGTGATTATCACCTCTTCGTGCATTTGAAGAAATGGCTCGGGTCACAGCGGTTTGATGACGACGAAGAGCTCAAAGATGCGGTCACAGGCTGGCTCCAGGCACAAGCGGGTGATTTTTATGCAGAAGGAATTTCAAAGCTTGTGAAGAGATACGATAAGTGCCTCAATCGCTATGGAGACTATGTAGAAAAATAGTGCAAAGATGTAGTTGTAAGATGTATATATTAAAATATTTTTATTTAACTTGGTGTATTTTTTTAAATCAACCGGAGGTTACTTTCTGAACGGCCCTCGTAGCATAGGCACATATGGAACACACACGACATAGATCTGTAAGTCCACGGTATAAGTTGATAAAACCGTCCCGAAACACATGTATTACAAAACGCCACTGTTTCCTGCCCGTTTACCCCGATATCAATATGGGATATGATCACCATGCACACGTACACAGGCTGCACAACGGGTTGGCATACTCTGGATCAGGTGGTCGAGCAGCTACTGGGGTATAGCCTCCCAGTCTTGCACCAGCTCCTGCCGGAGCTCCTGAAGTGTCGTAGGGGTTAGAAGACGTGCAGCGATACGTCGACCGAGAGCATCCGAGACGAGCTCGATTAGGTTTAGGTCTGGAGAACAGGAAGGCCACTCCATCCGCCTGATATCTTCTGTTTCAAGGTACTCCTCCACGATGGCAGCTCGGTGGGGCCGTGCGTTATCATCCATCAGGAGGAAGGTGGGACCCACTGCAGCCCTGAAAAGGCGGACATACTGGTGCAAAATGACGTCCTGATAAACCTGACCTGTTACAGTTCCTCTGTCAAAGACATGCAGGGATGTACGTGGACCAATCATAATCCCACCCTACGCCATCAAACCACGACCTCCACACAGGTCCCTTTCAAGGACATTAAAGGGTTGGTATCTGTTTCCTGGTTCACGCCAAATGAAAACCCGGTAAGAATCACTGTTCAGACTATACCTGGACTCATCCGTGAACATAACCTGAGACCACTGTTTCAACGCCACGTACTGTGTTCTTGACACCAGGCTTTAAGGGCACCCCTGTGACTAGGGGTCAGTGGAATGCACCTTCAAGGTATCCGAGGGAATAAACCACGTCTGTTCAGTCGTCTGTAGATTGTGTGTCGGGAAACAACTGTTCCAGTGGCTGCGGTAAGTTCCCGAGCAAGGCTACCTGCAGTACTCCGTGGCCGTCTGCGGGCTCTGATGGTGAGATATCGGTCTTCTTGTGGTGTTGTACACTGTGGACGTCCCGGGCCCGTGCTACGTTCTGCTGTGTTTGACCAGCCTCCAGCCGCCCTACTATTCTACGCCTCATAATGTCATCAATATGTGTTCTTTGAGACATTATCAACATACAGTCACCATTAGCACGTCTGAAAACGTCTGCACACTTACTCGCTGCACCGTACTCTGACATGCACCAACACACCTCTGCGTATGTGGACTGCTGCCAGCGTTACCGTGCGACGACCGCAGGTCAAAAGCACCGCATGGTCATACCCCGAGGTGATTTAAACCAGCAAACCACCCACCAGAGCGTTATTTCACCATGTAACAGCATTATCCTTCATTTATGAGCATGAGTGTACATTGTCCTGAATGTTTAACCCAAATAAATCAAAAGAGTCTAGACCACTGTCTCGGGAGGAAAGCACTGTAAATGTCATTGTCCTAATCAAATTTTGGAAACTTGCAGGAAGACTGCTAGTGCCTTAAGACAAGAATATCTTGGCTGTTATACAACGTCAGCGTATGGCGCGATGTGCACAACGTAAATTTGCCGAGCAATTCGTAAGTGCTATGGTTAACAAAGTCACTGAAGCTCCAGTGTCAAGTTTCAAATGGTCTGATTCTCAAGCAATATTAAGAGATACAAAAAGCTTTTTACGTTCATGTGGCACTGCAGATGAGTTGCCAGCCTTTCCTGAATAGCTGTTACACTTCTGGTTTGGGCTACCGACGCTGTGGAGTTCCATAGCACACTACACACTGTCTGTGACTGAGACTTGCATAAAGGAATAGCAGAAGGGGACCCTTTAACGTTGCTACGAGGGCTGTTCAATAAAGAATTATCATAATTATTTTTGACAACATACCTTCAGTCATCCTCATAATTTTGATGGCACTTCTCAAAGTAGTCTCCCATGAATGCGATGCACTTGTCCCAGCGTTTCTGCCTGTCTTCAAATACAGATTGGAAACCATTTTTTGAGAAGTCCTTCAAAATCGCCTCCGCAGCCTTCACCACTGCTTCTGATGATTGATAACGCCTCACACGAAGGCGTTTCTTCATGTTCGGGAATACAAGAAAATCACATGGGGCTAAATCCGGACTATAGGGAGGGTGAGGGATGGACTTCACGTTGATTTTTGTAAGATATTCTGCAACAACATCGGCAATATGCGGCCGCGTATTATCGTGCTGCAGCATCCAGCCCGCTTCACGGAAATGTGGTCTTTTGCACCTGATATGGACTTGCGATGTTTTTAGGACATCCCTGTATTATTGTTCAGTTACTGACGTGTGTGCAGGTACAGCATGCTGATAAACCATTCCATGAATATCAAAGAATGAGATGACCATAACCTTCCTACCAGAAGCACCCACTTTTGCTCTTTCGGGGGTTGGTGATGAAGGAGATTTCCACACTGAGCTTTGCTGTCTGCTCTCAGGATCAAACCGATGTAGCCAAGTTTCATCAGCGGTGATTACATTTGAAAGAAACTCCGGATCTCCCCTAACATCAAATTTTACTGCATGCAGACCTGCACTTCAAAATAGTTAAAATAGCTCTGAACGCTATGGGACTTAACTTCTAAGGTCATCAGTCCCCTAGAACATAGAACTACTTAAACCTAACTAATCTAACGACATCACACACATCCATGCCCAAGGCAGGATTCGAACCTCCGACCGTAGCGGTCGTGCGGTTCCAGACTGTAGTGACTAGAACCGCTCGGCCACCCCGAACGGCCAGACCTGCATTTGAATGTCCTTTTGTTCGGGAATCAACAACCTTGGAATACAACGCACACAAACACGTGTCACGTGTAATGTTTCTGTCACAAACGTTTGGGTGGAATCCAATGAAATGTTCAGTATTTCAGAAGTGATCTTAAGGTAATTCGTCGATACTCTCTCACAATGGCAGCAGCAGTGTTGATATCTTCAGTAAGAGCCGTACATGGAGCACCGGGTCCACCTTCCTCTGAAATTGATTGTCTCCCCTCTTTAAACATTTTAAACCACAATGAGATTTTCACTCTGCAGCGGAGTGTGCGCTGATATGAAACATCCTGGAAGATCAAAACTGTGTGCCGGACCGAGACTCGAACTTGGGACCTTTGCCTTTCGCGGACAAATGCTCTACCATGTGAGTTACCCAAACACACCGGTCCTCACAGCTTTACTTCTGCCAGTATCTCGTCTTCTACCTTCCAAACTTTACAGAAGCTCTCCTGCGAACCTCGGTCCGGCACACAGTTTTAAACTGCCAGGAAGTTTCAGATCATAGCACACTGCGCTGCATAGTAAAAACCTCATTCTGGAAACAACCCTCAGGCTGTGGCTAAGCCATGTCTCCGCAATATCCTTTCTTTCATGAGTGCTAGTTCTGCAAGGTTCGCAGGAGAGCTTCTGTAAAGTTTGGAAGGTTGGAGACGAGGTACTGGCAGAAGTACAGCCGTGAGGACGGGGTTTGACTCGTGCTTGTGGAGCTCAGATGGTAGCCGGCGCTGGAATTTTCAGATTTCCGAACACTAGCCACCACCTCTGCCCTGGCATGTGGCGCATGCCTGGTACCCCGTGGGGTCCGTGCTTCGGATCCCACGTGAAGCTCACTCCCACATTACAAACTAAACCTCATTATGCTCCTGCAAACACGCCGGCACCGTAGCTTAGCGTGTTCGGTCAGAGAGTTCGTTGGCCCCTGTAGTAAAAAAACTGAGTGGAAGGATCAACAAACGAACTTTAACGGACCCCACGCCATTATTATATCAGCGTGTTCGGTCAGAGGGCTGCGTGCTCTCTGTAATAAAAAAAATAACTGAGTCAAGGAATCAACTATCAACTTGAACGGATGTCTTGTGGCGTCCGCCCAGACCAAACGCAACGAACTGTATGGAACAAAATGAAAAAAAAAAGATGGTAGAGCACTTGGCCGCGAAAGGCAAAGGTCCCGAGTTCGAGTCTCGGTCCGGCACACAGTTTTAATCTCCCAGGAAGTTTTATTTTAAACCACCTTCGAGCTGTGTTGTAGGGAAGAACAGACTCACCATGGGCCTCCCGTAACATTGCATAGGCCTCAGCTGAAGATTTTTTGAGATGAAAGCAGAATTTCAAAGCAGCATATTGTTCCTCGCGTGTTAGCTCCACTGCAGCGGTAGCCGATACTGAACATATCTGACCTTGTCTGCCTCTCACAGGCGGGAACCAGGAGACCCAACAATGAAACTACTACGGTGTGTTTGTTGCACATTAATCTAACAGAGTATCATAAGGTTAAATTTTAACGCTAGAAATTGTGACCATATAGAAAATATGATCATTCTTTATTGAACAGCTCTCGTATAAGTACGTAGACTGTACATGTCCCCGTTTGCCGCCAAAAAAGCAAGCAGCTACACGCAAGGGGCACGATCGGCGATCATGTGCCGTATTACAGGGTGGACCCAACTTCACACCTTGTGGCGGACGCGGCACGTGTTTACGTAAGTTATGTGGCCGACAGGGCCGCTGTTTGCGCGGCGTGTTTGCCGTGGCTATCAACACAACAAAAAGGCGCTACGTCAAATTGACTGCTGCGCTACCGGAAGAAACTTGGTAGTCGAGAATTTGCAGAACCTGTTGCAAGGCAGGGTCCGGATATTTAAGAATCTGTTCCCGAATTCGAGAGCCAGGTACACTGTGTGTGATGGCATCACATATCATTGCATCGCTGTAGTATCTGTCACAGTCACATTTCAATCTGCGCTGTCTAGTAAGGCCTTGCAATCCACCCACTGACGGTATGTCTATCCGTGTTGCTCATGCAACCGAAATAATTTGCAATGGGCAGCCAGCCGCCACGTGTACCCTATTCTTATAATACGGAGTGTATCAAAAAGAATCATCCGATTTGGCAAGTCTGTAATTCTGAAAAAAAATGTATACATTGAGCTGTGCTGCGGCTCGCGTTGGTTCTGTTTCTAGGCTTCCGTCCTCTGTTGGAGGCCAGACCGTATCGTTTAGTTGACGTGGTTGCGATTGTTTGTCTTCTTCTCGTGTTGACTGGCGCCACTCGGTTTCGCAAGCGTTGCCTGTCCGCTAGTGGAAGCAACGGCGGTTATCGATATGTTGTGACTATGGCCCTATCTTTGGGGCGACGTCGTAGTTTTTCCGGGTCGTGTGAGTGTGCCAGTTCGGTTGGGGACTCAGGAGGAGAAAGGTCCGCGCAGTGCCAGAACACGCCGGGACCGCTGGCGGCATGCATGGACTGCCGGATGGAATTCCTGTGGTTACGAGGGTGCACGACCTCGACGTAAAGCGGATCCTGCAAGCTTTAAGTTGAGTGCATTTGGATTCAAGCAGAGAAACCTCCATCATAGTGAGATCTTGAGATTCTCCAGTGACTTGGGTTTGTGTAAGTGCTCGTAGTGTTGCCGAGGTGTAGAGCAGCGAGTGGAGTGCTTGGGGAAGGCGGATCTGATTAGCTTTCCTGGACTTCTAATTACTATTTATTGCGTTCAGTTTGTACTATTTGTTAAGTTCAACCAGCAGTATTTTTCCTGCCTCGTGGCCGCTAACGCCCCAGTTACCTGCACTGGGGGCTAGTGTATGTTACGACAGTGTAAGTTTCCTCGCTTTGCCTCTGCTGTCCGGTGAGGCGAGTAGTTTTGTTAGAATTCTTGATTGTAGGTTGGTTGACGATTCTTCTACTCTGGTGGTAGTGATTCCTTTCTCGTTCTGGGCGCTCTAAGCACAGTATTCTGCAGATGGAGTCCAGACCACCGGTTCCAGCTTTCGCGTATTTTTACATCTTTCCATTTGGTTTATTGGACATCACACACATCCATGCCCGAGGCAGGATTCAAACCTGCGACTGTAGCGGTCGCGCGGTTCCAGACTGTAGCGCCTAGAACCGCTCGGTCACCCCTGGCAGGCGCGAACCATTCAAAGAAACTTCATCGATATTGGTTTTCGGAGCGAAGTCCCACTCGTATACCCTTGATGACTGTACGACACAAAGCTGTACCCCTCGCTTGCGCCCATCAACAGCGAAATTGGACAGTTGATGACTGAAAACATGTTGCCTGGTCGGACGAGCCTCGTTTCAAATTGTATCGCGTGGATGGACGTGTACGGGTATACAGCCTACCTCACGAAACCAAGGACCCCGCATGTAAGCAGGGGACCGTTCAAGCCGGTGGAGTCCCTGTAGTAGTGTGGAGCGTTCTCAGTTGGAATGATATGGGACCCCAGATACGTCTAAATACGACTCTGGCTGGTAACACGTATGGAAGCATCCTGTCTCATCACCCGCATCCATTCATGTCCGTTGTGCATTCCACGAGTGCTACAGAGTGGTTCCAGGGACACTCTTCTGAGTTTAAACATTTCCGCTGGCCACCAGACTCCCCAGACGCTAACATTTTTGAGCATATCTGCGATGACATGCAACGTGCTGTTCAGAATAGATCTCCACCCCCTCGTACTCTTACGGATTTATGGACAGCCCTGTGGGATTTATGGTGTCAATTCCGTCCAGCAGTACTTCAGACATTAGTCGAGTCCATGTCACGTCGGCACTTCTGCGTGTTCTTGGGGGCTATCACTATATTAAGCAGGTGTACCAGTTTCTTTGGCTCTTCAGTGTATATGACTCATCTCTGCAGTACTGTGAGGTTTAAACTGGGGCAGTATTCCTGGCTGCTGCTTTGTAGAAGAATATTTAAATGCAGAGCTCAGCATTTGTACTTTTGTCTTGCTGTCCTTAATTTGGGTTTCTCCGTCGACACTGACACTGGTTGGAACTGAGTGCTGTTACGTGTGACCAAAATTTTTTTAGGTTTCGTGGCACGCCTCTCGATTAAATTCTGCTCTTACATTAGTCATATAAGGCTTCATAGACTTTCGATAGCTCTAAATCTACATCTATATCTACATGCGGCAAGCCACCTTGCAGTGTGTGGCGTTGGATAGTCCTGGCACCACGATCTTTTCCTTCTTCCCTGTTCGATACGCGAATGGCGCGTCAGAAGAGCTGTTGTCAACAAATTTCCGTGTTAGCTATACCTGCTTCGACTTTCTCGTTGTAATCATTTTGCGAGATATATGTGGGAAGAAGTAATATGTTGCCCGATCCTTTCCAGAACGTAGTCTCTCGATATTTCAGCAGTAAACATGTTCGTGGTGCATAACGTCTCTCTTGTAGCGTCTGCCATTGCAGTTGGTTGTGCATCTCTGTAACGCTCTCGTGTCGAATATCTCATGGGAGTGTTCCAGAAAGGACGGGAACAGTTCCATGAAATTTCGTGCGAACTTCCAGATATCTGTTACTTTCAGACGTTACTTTCGCTCAAAATTTCACAGGAAAATCAATGCGCTGGGAATGTATTTAATTTGACTGCGGTAATTGTGTTAGCAGATGTGCCGAGTGTAGTGGGATATCTACATCTACATCTATACTCCGCAAGGCACGCAACGGTGTGTGGCGGAGGGCACCTTACATGCCACTGTCATTACTTCCCTTTCCTGTTCCAGTCGCGTATGGTTCGCGGGAAGAACGACTGCCGGAAAGCCGCCGTGCGCGCTCTAATCTCTCTAATTTTACATTCGTGATCTCATCAGGAGGTATAAGTAGGGGGAAGCAATATATTCGATACCTCATCCAGAAACGCACCCTCTCGAAACCTGGACAGCAAGCTACACCGCGATGCATAGCGCCTCTCTTGCAGAGTCTGCCACTTGAGTTTGCTAAACATCTCTGTTACGCTATCACGCTTACCAAATAACCCTGTGACGAAACGCGCCGCTCTTCTTTGGATCTTCTCTATCTCCTCCGTCATCTCGACCTGTTACGGATCCCACACTGGTGAGCAATACTCAAGTATAGGTCGAACGAGTGTTTTGTAAGCCACCTCCTTTGTTGATGGACTACATTTTCTAAGGATCCTCCCAATGAATCTCAACCTGGCACCCGCCTTACCAACAATTAATTTTATAAGATCATTCCACTTCAAATCGTTCCACACGCATACTCCCAGATATTTTACAGAAGTAACTGATACCACTGTTTGTTCCGCTATCTTATAGTCATACAATGAAGGATCCTTCTTTTTATGTATTCGCAATACATTACATTTGTCTACGTTAAGGGTCAGTTGCCACTCCCTGCACTAAGTGCCTATCCGCTGCAGATATTCCTGCATTTCGCTACAATTTTCTAATGCTGCAACTTCTCTGTATACTACAGCGTCATCCGCGAAAAGCCGCATGGGACTTCCGACACTATCTACTAGGTCATTTACATATATTGTGAAAAGCAATGGTCCCATAACACACCCCTGTGGTACGCCAGTGGTTATTTTGACGTCCGAGTTTTAGGTGTGTCATGACCCCTTCCTCAAAGCATAACGGTGGACGCCAGAAGTTTCGCCTCTTTTGTAGTGCTGTGAATTGGAAATATAATGGGTATTCACTTCATATTGGTCTAGTGTATTAAAGTTCCGAAATTAGTTTCTGAACGGTTCGACGGTGATAACCAAGAACGAATACGGTAGGCCAGGAGGTCGCGATTAGCAATGAACTAAAGGCACATCTGAGCACATTCTCGGACTGTTAAGTTTCGAAAACAGCCCCCGGGCTTTTACCCATGCCCCCTCCCCCCTTACCTCTTCACTCTCTTTATTTGATGGGCAGCAACTTCTCTCTGAGCACCCATTTGTACTTTATTTCCGTTGTATGGAGATGACCGCACCTCGATCCCGTCCACTTGCTCGTTTCGTAACTTTACTTGTGAGAAACAAAACGCGGGAGGCGGATGACATTTTAGATGTCGACACAACGTTCAAAATGGTTCAAATGGCTCTGAGCACTATGCGACTTAACTTCTAAGGTCATCAGTCGCCTAGAACTTAGAACTAAATAAACCTAACTAACCTAAGGACATCACACACATCCATGCCCGAGGCAGGATTCGAACCTGCGACCGTAGCGGTCGCGCGGTTCCAGACTGTAGCGCCTTTAACCGCTTGGCCACCACGGCCGGCGTCACAACGTTCGCCGACATTCTACAGGGTGAGTCACCTAACGTTATCGCTGGATACATTTCGTAAACCAGATCAAATACTGACGAACCGATTCCACAGACCGAACGGGAGGAGAGGGGCTAGTGTAATTGTTTAATAAAAACCATACAAAAATGCACGGAAATATGTTTTTTAACACAAACCTACGTTTTTTTAAATGGAACCACGTTAGTTTTGTTTGCACATCTGAACATATAAACAAATACGTAATCAGTGTCGTTTGTTGCATTGTAAAATGTTAATTACATCCGGAGATATTGTAACCTAAAGTTGACGCTTGAGTACCACTCCTCCGCTGTTCGATCGTGTGTATCGGAGAGCACCGAATTACGTAGGGATCCAAAGGGAACGGTGATGGACCTTAGGTACAGAAGTATGTGGTATCAGCATGATGGTGCACCTGCACATTCCGCAATTAACACTAGGCTGACCCTTGACAGGTTGTTCGACGGGCGTTTCATAGGAAGTGGAGGACGCGCAAATTGGCCAGCCCGTTCTCCTGATCTTACACATCTGGACTTCTTTCTGTGGGGTACGTTAAAGGAGAATGTGTACCGTGATGTGCCTACAACCCCAGAGGACATGAATCAACGTATTGTGGCAGCCTGTGGCGACATTACACCAGATGTACTGCGGCGTGTACGACATTCATTACGCCTGAGATTGCAATTGTGTGCAGCAAATGATGGCCACCACATTGAACATCTATTGGCCTGACATGTCGGGACACACTCTATTCCACTCCGTAATTGAAAACGGAAACCACGTGTGTACGTGTACCTCACCCATCATGGTAATGTACATGTGCGTCAGTGAAAAAGACCAATAAAAAGGTGTTAGCATGTGGACGTAATGTGCTGTTCCAGTCTCTTCTGTACCTAAGGTCCACCACCGTTCCCTTTGGATCCCTACGTAATTCGGTGCTCTCCGATACACACGATCGAACAGCGGAGGAGTGGTACTCAAGCGTCAACTTTAGGTTGCAATATCTCGGGATGTAATTAACACACATGTAATCAACACACATTTAGCGTCACATCGCCCAGATATTGCCTATACCGGTGATGTTAGCTCGCCGTATACTTGCGGCTTTTGGGTCCTTCGTGAGTTCAAGAATGCTTTTCAAGATCAAATATGAGACTCTCACCCTTCCCCCTGATCGAGGAGGGCTTGGCCTTTATCACGATCATGACAGAGCGATCGCCCTATTTGTGAGCATATTAGTCAAACTAGGGCACCGCCGTCCGGACAGTCTGACGAGTTTGTTAATAGACGAACTAGCACCGCCCTCCCTGTTGCCACCTGTGCCGATACACCACGTCCCCTCATCGCTCTTCTACATCTGTGTCTTTTACCTCGAACTAAGTTACGTTCCACTTGCCTTACCTGCGACTTAACTGGCGACGGCAAAGACGGTTTATCGGGTCCTGCAACGTGGACGACCCGATAACGTCGTGGAGAGGAAGCACCCGAACGTCAACTGACGAGTAGTGTGGAGGACAATTCACCACGTAACACTGGGCACTGACGTCACGGCGATGTGGTATATCACTGTCAACGGTAAGCAGGTGACCAGATCAAAGCTACATGCGATCCACATGGTAGACTCACCCACGTGCACGAGCTGTGGCGTTCAAGACAACGAAGAACACCGTCTTAGCTGTGGCGAGTCTGCGGCAGTGTGGCACTTAGTGAGGCAAATGTCAGCATACTTCCTTCGAGTAACGCCGACTCATATCGACCCCAAGACTATCTTATTCCCGGATGAGACGTATTACCCACGCTTTAAAACTAATGCAATGACGTGGCTTCGTGGACATGCAGTGCATTATTTGTTTCAAGACGGCACTGAGGACACTTTAGACTTTTGGAACCATTTGCAGGAACGACATTGCAAGATCCTCCGTAACCAAAAGTATCGACAATATTTTTCCAATTATTTGTGGGGTGCGTTCCACGACCCTCCACGTAGCTGGAACATCACGGGTAAGAGAAGCTAAGATTACAAGACGTTGATAGAACACTACACGGTGCAACGTGGGATCTACCTTGGTCATTACGAGAAGTCATACCTGGATGATACAGCAGATGGAGAGTTTCGTCGTGAACCCTCACAGTCTGTTGCAGTATTTGCCCCATGTCCTCTTTTTGTCCCCGGTGCGAAAAGGTCTTCGCAGTTTTTGTTTCCCATCCGGTGGAAGATGTAGCACTGGTTAATGGTGGTCTGGATTCCACCCTTCAGTTTTGTTTCATGGTTTCCTTAGCCCCGCACTTTGCTCTCTTTCTTTATGCCTTTTTCTACAACTATTAACATGTTTTTAGCTATGTGCGTCGCCAACTCGACGCAACGAGTGCACTTACTACTTTTCAGTTCCTTACTGTTAAAAAAAAGATATTTTAAAAAAAATAAAAATAAAAAAAATAAAATAAAAACATAATTAAAAAAAGAAAAAAAGATGGATAGAGCGTAAAAAAATAAAAAAATAAATAAATAAAAAAGATGGTAGACCACATGCCCGCGAAAGGCAAAGGTCCCGAGTTCGAGTCTCGGTCAGGCACACAGTTTTAATCTGCCAGGAAGTTTAAGAAAATAATTCTCTAACGACTAGAAAATTACGACTTTTTACGTTCTAGTCTCGCCGATATTTTTAAAGCGTCAATCCCTAACACCACATTTTCTGCTGACTGGATCTGCCAACACTAAGAGGCAACGAACGCTCCAGAACAGCAGTTCACAAGCTTTTTAAGACCATTACCCCTGAGTGCAATCAGATATTAAGCAATAACTCCCCTCCACCCTTTCCCCAATGATCATCAATATTAGCGCCTAACCAAACTTTAGGATCAAACAGAATTTGCTTCGAACACTTTCACAACGTAGATAAATGATATTTAGTTTTTGTAAGTAGGTTTTTAAAGTATGAACTAATGATTCAAAGAGACATTTGGTACTGCTTATTATTAACAACTTTCTTTATAGAAGGATGAAGCAATTCTCAGCGTCTGGTGATTGGTCTCTACTACTCCTTCTCAGAAAAAACTTAACTATCCACATTGGGAATAGACACTTGTTACAAAACATGCTTCCTGCGCATCTCTGGTCTCCCTAGCGACGCTTGGTTCAGTCACAACCCTCAACCCTCACCTCCTCCCATTTCAAATCAATAATTCAAGTATGTGCACTATACTTGGCCTACTGCTTGCAAATCACTTCATTGCTGGGCTCTTTACTTGTGCACAGGCAGAAATTGGAAAATTTCAGGCTTTGAATGATTTTTTTCTGATCACTGACGCTATCAATAATAATAATAATTATAAATTGAGAGGAGTGCGACAGGATTATAGCCTATGCCCAGTGTTATTCAATATGTACAGTGACCTAGCAGGAAAGAAAACCAAAGAAAAATTTGGCGTAGGAAGAAGAAGAAATGAAATCTTTGAGGTTGCCAATGATATTGTAATTCTGTAAGAGATAGCAAATGACATGGAAGAGCAGTTGAACAGAATGGACAATGTCTTGAAAGGAGGACATAAGATGAACATCAACAGATGCAAAACTTGAATAATGGAGTAGTTAAACTATATTAGGTGATGACGAGGAAATTAGATTAGGAGACGAGACACTTAAAGCAATAGATGAGTTTTGCTGTTTGGGCAGCAAAATAACTGATGATGGACGAAGTAGAGAGCAGTCGCAGGTTCGAATCCTGCCTCGGGCATGGATGTGTGTGATGTCCTTACGTTAGTTAGGTTTAAGTAGTTATTAGTCTAGAGGACTGATGACCTTAGATGTTAAGTCCCATAGAGCTTAGAGCCATTTGAACCATTTGAAGTAGATAGGATATAAAATGTAGACTAGCAACGACAAGGAAAGTGATTCTGAAAAAGAGAAATTTGTTACCATCAAATATAGACTTAACTGTTAGGAAGTCTCTTCTGGAGGTATTTGTTTGGAGTGCAGACATGTACAGAAGTGAAACATGGACGATAAACAGTTTGGGCAAGAAGAGAAAAGCGGTCTTTGAAATATGGTGCTACAGACGAATGCTGAAGATTAGATGCGTCGATCATACAACAAATGAGGAGGTACTGAACAAAGAAAGAGTATTTGTGGCACAACTTGACTAAAAGAGGGGATCGGTTGATAATGCCCATCAAGGGATCTGCAATTTAGTACTGAAGGGAAGTGTGGAGAGTAAAAATCATAGAGGGAACACAGTAAGCACATTCAGAGGGATCTAGGTTGCGGTAGATATTCAGAAATGAAGAGACTTGCACCGGATAGAGTAGCGTGGAGAGCTGCATCAAACCAGTCTCTGGACTGACGACACAACAACAATTCAGTGTGGGCCCTACAGCAGTGTAGTAACCATGACACAGTTACTCTAATCTTGTGCTATCAATTAACTCATTTATTATTGAAAAATGAACAATGAAGCAATATATAGTCTATTTTGGGAACTATTAGCAACTCTCAGAAGGAATTTCCAACAGATATTTCAGCATGTGTGATGCATACGTCTCCAGTTTACCCTCATAGAGACATGATACAATGTATGCTTGTAGTGGGGTGGACTGTCTGAGGAAGATGGATACAGGGTGGTCTACTGATCATGAACGGGCCAAATATCTCACGAAAAAAACGTCAGACGAAAAAACTACAAAGAACGAAACTTGGCTAGCTTGGAGGGGGAAACCAGATGGCGCTATGGTTGCCCGCTAGATGGCGCTGCCATAGGTCAAACGGATATCAAATGCGTTTTTTGAATACGAACCCCCATTTTTTATTACATATTCATGTAGTACGTAAATAAATATAAATGTTTTAGTTGGACCACTTTTTTCGCTTTGTGATAGATGGCGCTGTAATAGTCACAAACATATGGCTCACAATTTTAAACGAACAGTTGGTAACAGATAGGTTTTTTAAATTAAAATACAGAACGTAGGGACGTTTGCACATTTTTCTTCGGTTGTTCCAATGTGATACATGTACCTTTGTGAACTTATCATTTCTGAGAACACATGCTGTTACAACGTGATTACCTGTAAATACCACATTAATGCAATACATGCTCAAAATGATGTCCGTCAACCTCAGTGCTTTTGGCAATACGTGTAACGACATTCCTGACAACAGCGAGTAGTTCCCATTCCGTAATATTCGCACATACATTGACAATGCGCTGACGCATGTTGTCAGGCGTTGTCGGTGGATCACGATGGCAAATATCCTTCAACTTTCCCCACAGAAAGAAATCCGGGGACGTCAGATCCGGTAAACGTGCTTCGACGACCAATCCACCAGTGATGAAATATGCTACTCAATACCGCTTCAACCGCACGCGAGCTATGTGCCGGACATCCATCATGTTGGAAGTACATCGCCATTCTGTCATGCAGTGAAACATCTTGTAGTGATATCCCTAGAACATTACGTAGGAAATCAGCATACATTGCACCATTTAGATTGCCATCGATAACATGGGGGTCAATTATCCTTCATCCTATAATACCGCACCATACATTAACTCGCCAAGGTCGCTGATGTTCCACTAGTCGCAGCCATCGTGGATTTTCCGTTGCCCAATAGTGCATAGTATGCCGGTTTACTTACCGCTGTTGGTGAATGACGCTTCGTCGCTAAATAGAACGCGTGCAAAAAATCTGTCATCGTCCCGTAATTTCTCTTGTGCCCAGTGGCAGAACTGTACACGACGTTCAAGGTCGTCGCCATGCAATTCCTGGTGAATAGAAATATGGTACGGGTGCAACCGATGTTGATGTAGCATTCGCAACACCGACGTTCTTGAGATTCCCGATCCTTGCGCAATTTGTCTGCTACTGATGTGCGGATTAGCCGCGACAGCAGCCAAAACACCGACTTGCGCATCATCATTTGTTGCAGGTCGTGGTTGACGTTTCACATGTGGCTGAACACTTCCTGTTTCCTTAAATAGCTAACTATCCAGCGAACGATCCGGACACTTGGATGATGTCCAGGATACCGATCAGCATACATAACACACGACCGTTGGGCATTTTGATCACAATAGCCACACACCAACACGATATCGACCTTTTCCGCAAATGGTAAACGGTCCATTTTAACACGGGTAATGTATCACGAAGCAAATACCGTCCGCACTGGCAGAATGTTACGTGATACCACATACGCTTGTGACTATTACAGCGCCATCTATCACAAAGCGAAAAAAGTGGTCCAACTAAAACATGCATATTTCTTTACGTACTAGACGAATATGCAATAAAATATGGGGGTTCATATTTAAAAAACGCAGTTGATATCCGTTTGACCTATGGGAGCACTATCTAGCGGGCCAACCATAGCGCCACCTGGTTTCCCCCTTCAAGCTAGACGAGTTTCGTTCTTTGCAGTTTCTTCGTTTGACGCTTAATTCGTGAGATATTTGGCTCGGTCACTATCAATGGACCATCCTGTATAAATTCAATTAACAAGCTGTGACCTCAAAAACACTGTCACGCTTTAGTGCTGACATTTGGAAAAGTTGTGATTTTTTGGTAACTCATGTAATGAGTATTACTATCTTACTAAATAGTGATAATCGAAAAGAAACTTCCTGGCAGATTAAGCTGTGAGGACGGGGCGTGAGTCGTGCTTGGGTAGCTCAGTTGGTAGAGCACTTGCCCGCGAATAGCAAAGGTCCGGAGTTCGAGTCTCGGTCCGGCACACAGTTTTAATCTGCCAGGAAGTTTCATATCAACGCACACTCCGCTGCAGAGTGAAAATCTCATTCTGGAATCGAAAAGAGTTTTTAAAAATAATCTAATTTCGTGACCGAGGCACAATTGAATCCTTTAGTTTTTATCCCCCAGAAAATTGTATTTTACATATCAGGGCGTATTTACCACCAGGTTACGAATCTCTGCTCCAGAAACTCTCTGTGGGGAACGAAGCAAGCGGCAGGTGCAGAGGAGGCGCGAGTGTAGCATCCGACCTTGCAGGTCGTCCTCAGAGGTCGAGGCCGGCGCGCGGCCGCCACGTGGGGCCACGTGTCTGGGCGGCACCGCGTCCCAAGGTCACGCCAAGGTCGCCAGCCCTCCTCCACAAAACAAGAACGCGCTGGCCGCCGCTTTTTGTCGACCTGGCGACCACCGGCATTTCCGCCGTCGAGCTGCGCCGCTCCAGTTCTTGCGAACACGCGGGATGCTGCCAGAAGGCGAAAGTGGCACGTGGCAGGGTGACCCAAGATACAGCGCAGGTTAGTGAGACCGTAATTCGTTCTGGAGTCTTCAGAACAACCCCGTGCGTTGTTTTTCGGTCAAGTTTACTGGCAGGATTAATTGCTTAGGTCTCCAAGGCAAGTGTCAACTTCTTCTTAAGTAATAGAACCCAGTACGTTGTCTTCGATGGTGAGTGTTAATCGGAGGTGAGGCTATCAACTGGAGCGCCCGAGGGAACCAGAGAAGTGTGGTAGGTCCGCTGTTGTTTTCTATCTACATAAATGATCTTTTGGATAGGGTGGATAGCAATGTGCGGCTGTTTGCTGATGATACTGTGGTGTACGGGAAGGTGTCGTTGAGTGACTGTAGGAGGATACAAGACGACTTGGACAGGATTTGTGATTGGTGTAAAGAATGGCAGCTAACTCTAAATATAGATAAATGTAAATTAATGCAGATGAATAGGAAAAAGAATCCTGTAATGTTTGAATCCTCCATTAGTAGCGTAGCGCTTGACACAGTAACGTTGCAGAGCGATATGAAGTGGGACAAGCATGTAATGGCAGTTGTGGGGAAGGCGGATAGTCGTCTTCGGTTCACTGGTAGAATTTTGGGAAGATGGGGTTCATCTGTAAAGGAGACCACTTATAAAACACTAATACGACCTATTCTTCAGTACTGCTTGAGCGTTTGGGATCCCTAGCAGGTCGGATTGAGGGAGGACATAGAAGCAATTCAGAGGCGGGCTGCTAGACTTGTTACTGGTAGGTTTGATCATCACGCGAGTGTTACGGAAACGCTTCAGGAACTCGGGTGGGAGTCTCTGGAGGAAAGGAGGCGTTCTTTTCGTGAATCGCTACTGAGGAAATTTAGAGTACCAGCATTTGAGGCTGACTGCAGTACAATTTTACTGCCGCCAACTGACATTTCGCGGAAAGACCACAAAGGTGAGATAAGATAAGATAAGAGAGATTAGGGCTCGTACAGAGGCATATAGGCAGTCTTTTTCCCTCGTTCTGTTTGGGCGTGAAACAGGGAGAGAAGATGCTAGTTGTGGTACGAGGTACCCTCCGCCACACACCATATGGTCGATTGCGGGGTATGTATGTAGATGTAGATGTAGAGTAAATCCCCCAAGAGCAAGCATTGTCCGTACGGGACAGCGACTGTTAAAACTAAGTTTTCGAAAACAGCTGCAAGTCGCGCTTTGTATTTTTTATTGACCGGTTTTGATATTCAAACGAACAAGAACGTCATCAGAATGAACAGTTTAAAGTTGGCTGTTAGCATTAAAGATTGCCTTTACAGTTGGCTGACGACGCTAAAGATTAATTTGGCTGTACTATAGTACTTAAACAACGTTCAATGCTGTCAGCCAACTTTAAACTGTGTAATCTGATGATGTTCTTGTTCAATTGAAGAGCGAAACTGATTAATAAAAAATACAAAGTGCGACTTGTGGCTGTTTTGGAAAATTTGGAATAAATCCGTTTGTATAGCTCTCTGGTGCCCGCAGTGATGGCGGTTATCGCTAAAAGAACCGGTTTTCGCTAAAGGAACCGGTTTTCGGTTATATCGGTGATTCTCAACGCCCATTTATCCTGCCTTTTAAAACCACTCAAAATGCCGTTGTCTGAAAGAATCTGTTTTCGGTTTTTTATTCCTATTATTTCCTCTAATAAACGTAGAAATCCAATAAAAATTGAAAAATTTTGACTCTCTCGGTTCGGGATACACAGGATCAAAACATTAAATTAATCAGGCTGAAAAAAAAAAAACTTAGTCCGTCCACCATTCGCTGCTTTTACCGAAAAGTGATTTGAATGCCACAAGAAATCACCGGCATTCTCCTACTGATTCTAACTTTTTTTAAACTCTGCTCAGACATCGTGTTACAATCGAGGATTATACCACTATTCGAGCATTACGAATAGTCAGTTCTAAAGGGTGAAAACAGAAGGTTGAGAAGTCTATTTTTGGTGTGTTAATTTTTCTGTTTTCAAAGGCTACTGGCACACAGAGGCATATAATGCAAACTCAGGAAACAGAGCAACTACTTTCTATTTTTACTGTAAGCTATAGGTGTATTGAAACTTCCTGGCAGATTAAAACCGTGTGCCGGACCGAGACTCGAACTCGGGACCTTTGCCTTTCGCGGGCAAGTGCTCTACCAACTGAGCTACCCAAGCACGACTCATGGCCCGTCCTCACAGCTTTACTTCCGCCAGTACCTCGTCTCCTACCTTCCAAACTTTACAGAAGCTCTCCTGCGAATCTTGCACAACTAGCACTCCTGAAAGAAAGGATATTGCGGAGACATGGCTTAGCCACAGCCTGGGGGATGTTTCTAGAATGATGTATTGTTATGTTTTCTACATAGATGATGTAGCAAGTTCGTTGAGGCTGCTCACGTTCTTAATGGAGCATTTTACTTTCTTGACACCCCACTTCGTATAATACTCCCGATGACAACAGCGAGAAACTGTCATATAGGCGAGATAGGGTAAGGCTCAAACACTGCATGTACATGCGTATCATCCAGTAGGCCAAGCCACACGATGAAAGATACATTATTGTCTCAGCAGCGTTGTACCAATTCTTAAGCCATGTGTTTCTTGCTCGTTTCTGTCGGCACTGTTATTAAAATAACACTGAGCATATTTCCCATTTTCTATAATAACGTAATATTTCAAAAAACGGAAATATTACGAATAAAAATTACTGTTCTTTGAGATGTTTATTTAGGAACCAAAAATTTTGGTACTGTTGCTAATGGATATTTCGGTTTTTCTACCCAGTTATTAGTAAAAAATAAAAAGCACCTGTCATAACACAGACGAAAAAAATATCGGAAAACACCGGATATTCAGAACTAAAATCCGGGTATCAGTTTTAACCGGTCGGTTTTTTCCATCTCTAGCGCCCCGCTGGGTACAGTCGTTGATGAAACAGGACATTTTAACCAACAGCAAGAGCGTTTCGTGAAATACTACACCTGGCAGAGCAATCGCGATCACTGACAACAATTTATTCGCCGGGAAAGCTGAACCGAACACACATAATAAATTTCTTTTTGGTATTACATCTAGTCAACATGAAACATTAAAACAACAACGAAACCGACAGTAAAATATTCTTGTGTTTGCAACTGCATCAAGTGCTTAAAATGTCACGAGTTTTCGACCAAGTACTCCCTGGCCATAGTCAGGTTGAATGACTGCTGATTGCAACTAGTGCGTCCTTATGAGCAGGAAGTGCCGCCTGTGACGTCAGAAGTGCCCACACTATCGCTGTATATAAGCATATGTTGTTTCTGCGTTATTTAATTACAAATGCACAATGAGGAAGCAACGTAGGAAAAGGTGATATACTCCAAGGATGGAATTTAAAACTGAAGCCTGTCCTGTAGCTTATCTACTCAGGGACGAAAATTTTTATGATGGTCGTCTCTGCATAAATATTTGAATTCAACTTCTTGAGACATAACAAAGGTCAAGCTTCTAAATGCTCGTGTGAAGGAGTATATTTAACAGCAGAATTTCCTTGTAATTAGTTGTTAAATAAGAAATACAGTTCCCGTATTTGCCAAATGATTTTTGTGAAATGGCACACACTATTCACTTGTGTCACTGCAGGGCAATAACACACTGACTAAATTCTGAACCACGTGTTTTCGTTACTGCCCGTTTACCTGCGTTTTACAGAGTATTGCTTAGACATTAGTTTCATTTACTTGGTGATTTCTTGTTAGATCTGCAAAAAAGTTGTATCGCTGACTGTCTCATCCACGTCTACTATTCTGGCTGCTGAAATACCATCGTTCGATTTAAGAAAGAGATGCCTATATGTCAGTTATTACCGAAGTTGCGAGAACGCACTGGTATTTGTTTCACGTGCCCCTGGCCACTATTTGTCTAGGTTAGAACAGATTACAAATGCCTTTAACAGATCTAAATTAGTCTGAGGCGTAAAAGATAGACGCTTGACCATGCATACGTATGAGTAAGAATGCTCAACTGTGGCAAAGAACTAATGCAGCAGCATTATGTCAAGTCTGCACTCATTTGAAGCCAATCAGCCTACTATTGTAGCACCAGCGTCACGCTGACATATACTTATAGTTGTCAAAGTTTACTGCACTTTAGCTTATTTAGGAAACCCTTTGGCTACAAATCTTATCACAGTGTCACTGTACTGATCTCATTTGTACTGAGATTACCGTCCATGTGGGAGTCGGAGTTGGATCTTAACCCTGGAGAGACACACCTACATTTCTGTTCTTAATTACTCACTTGATCAGCATGCAAATTAGGTTAGTAGTATTGTCCTAAGCAGCCAATATGTTGTTTTGCCCGTTATGCCCTCTCTGCGCACTAATATTTGTTGATAGTTGGTGTGGGGTTTGTTGCACCTCAGAGTGTCTTCTGCGGGCCAGGTGTGCCTTCGACCTAGCAGGATGACGAGTAAGCGAAGCAGACAGGCTGCGTAGGAGATGCAGTTTCTGCCCGAGGAATCGTGGCAGAAAACCAAAGAACATCTGCACCTCATCCCACATAAGGGTGCATGATGAACACAGTACAGATATGCTATGAGTGCATCGAATAAAAAACAGTAATTACAAACCACCTAGTTGAGCTACGCTGCTTCAAGAATCTGTAACTTCTACGTTTTTTCAGTAAATCTAATATCTTTTATGCATAATGGCGTTGTTATTATCACCGTAATGCGTTGCAATGTTTCTTTAACTAGATTTTAAACTTGCATGCCCAATAAGCTGAAAATTTTTGCCTGTTTGTGTATACTTGTTCACCCATAAATTAATACTAATGCTAAAAGTTTATTTTCTTTATACAGTTATAATTAATTGTTTACAGTTCCATTAACCTGTGGTGCAGTCGCCTTGTTGCTGCAAAGGGCAACATCGCAGCTGTGTCAAAACTCTGCACCTTCCTCCATCCAGTCACATGCGCAATGTGTTCCTATCTTTTATGGTTTTTCTGTAACGACTGAAATCACCCGATATACCTTGTACGACAGGCCCCAAAGTTATTAAGATAGAAACCCTGCTTACAATCGCATACTTGAATAACGTGGAAGCGGGCCGGTTTTTATATAACTGGCATCTTGTGCTCATTGTTTCACTTAACATTATAGGATTTTTTTTTGTTTATTTAGTTAGATATCTGAAGATTTCTTTCAACATACTCTGTTTGTAATCTGCAATAAACCAGTTTTCATATTTTTATTAATGTGTGTCTTTTATTCATTTCCATGTTAATGAGAATTGCCTTTTACATGTTGCAGCTACATTGTGCAGCCAGTTTAGAGCGTGAAACTGTGAAGTTCGGCAGGTGGAGTGTGTGTCTAGTCTTGGCGACAGACGGCGGATCCTGACTGTAAACTGCCTGCATCACAATACGTTGTTATAAATTCCTTAAGTACCGGTGCGGCACTTCGTTAATTTCCTGTATTTATTGTTCAGCTTCACGGCTATACATTTGTGCAGATTTTATTGTTTTGGTGCAATTCAATTCCATTGTACACAAACGCACTCTGCGGCTTGTCGTCGACAGTATCTTTCCAGTATTCATTTACATTATTTTATTTTTAATTATTTTTTCTGATCTGCTTGATGCACCTCCTTAGCACAGAGTACCATTTGAACCCTAAATCTCCAGTTATTTGTCGGATGTATGCCAATCTCCATCTTTCCCTGTAGTTTTTTACGCTCCCTGTAGTACCGTGCATGTTACTTCCAGATATCTCAACACATGCACTGTCATTCTGTCCGTTGTTCTTGTTAATGTTTTCCACATGTTCCTTTCTTGGTTGATTCTGAGGAGAACATCCTAATTCCTTTCTTTGTCAGTCCCCTTAGAATTTTCAATATTCTTCTGTAGCATCACATTTCATACGCTTCGATTCTCTTCTGTTCCGGTTTTCCTACTGCCCATGATTTCCTCCAAACCCAGATTGTCAGAAATTTCTTCCTCAAATTAACACTTACGTTTGGTACTAGCAGCTTTCTTTTGGCCAGAAATAATCTCTTTACCTGTGTTTCTCTGGTGTTCGGATACTTTTGATCATATACTGTAGATTGTGTGAGGACTATCCCGGTTTATTATTATGCTGGAAAGTAATTCTATTTGGAAAGAAATTATATTTTAAATATCAATCCAATAAGATTTCAGGATTACGTAATCGTAACTGCAACCAAGGCGCTAATAATGCAAGATTTCTGTCGAATATGACGTTTTAAAGAAGCGTAGACCGAACATATTTTAAGGATTCACATTCAATTTCCGGATGTATTGACTGATATATTTGGTATTACTGATAAAATTTAATACCAGATGCAGTTGACTGATTATATACACATTCGCCATGCTCTATCCCTTTCATCCCCTTTCAAAATGAGTTATGTCAGATTATTGTCAAGCTACTTGGTGACAATGTTATTATGCCACCCACCTCACCTCATGCGTTACCCATTGCTTTAGTACTCAAGAGGTACGAGGTGCCTATATGCTAGCTGAAGGTTGTTGTGCTCTCAATCAAAAGATTATCTAGCAGTCGGATCCATTACTGGACTTACACAACTGTTTCTCTTGGTCTTGCTGGAGTATGTTATTTTACCGTATTTGACCTTAACTAGGGTGACCAGATGCAATTGTTTAAAAAGGAGGACAAACAGTTTCAAAAAGGGGGACAAAGAAAGAAAAAAGAGGACACATCAAACGGGTCAATTGCAGATTAGGATACCACCCTTCATCTTTGCACAAGTCACGTGACTGCAGGGAATTACCGGTAAAACTAGTAGTTAATTGCTACTGATGGTCAGGTGTTGGTTAACTTAGCAATATAAAAAAGATTAAGAACATTGATTGTGGTGACAGTGTGGCGTCAATTGTTTTGTTATGTCAACAACACGGAATTGTTTACAAAAACGAAAAACGTAAGACCATTCACCTCCCTTCATTTGACGCACCGCTACCAACGTCTACAATTGAAGCAGCAGCTGACGACATGTAAACTGCCCATTAAACTTCCGAATACAAATAAACTGAATGACTATGAAACAATGAAATAAAACCATGACAGTTAATCTATCGAGTTATTTCTTACCTTTATTGGCCACTGAGACGTACGTTCCAGCTCCACATATCTTATACTCCGCTTCAAATTCATTTCTTCCTTTCTTGAAAGCTCGATATTTTCAGGAAAGGACATCAGAAAATGTACACTTTCGTATAGGCATAGCCAAATATTTTGCGTAACTCACTCGGTTAAAAATTACACTCACAAATCACACTTGCACTATAGGAAGCCAAGCCAATACAAAACGAAGATACGGAACGAAAATTTTAAATAATCGACATTTGCAATCGCTTATAGGTCGATCAACGATAACATCGACGATCCTGGTGCCACCTACTAACACCGTCTTCGTACGTGTTTATCACGAAGGCTGTGCCAATAGTTAAAGCATTTAAGAAAAGAGCAATAGAATGGGACGAATTTTAAATTTAACTGTATTACGATCACTTTTGCGAAAAAGCCGGAGACTGTAAAAATCCGCCCGGAACCCGGACAAAGAGTTAAAAAGGAGGACATGTCCGGATTAATCCGGACGTCTGGTCACCCTAAACCTACCATCAAGTGCCATTAACGGAAGAATTCAAAGCAGTGAGAGCATTCTTTAACAATTGGAATTTTTTCTTAACTCAGACTCATTCCATTTGATTTGTCAACAGGTACATCTACGCTTTCACAGTTACTGGATGTAATTTTTAGCGAACTTAATAATTATCTGATGATATAGCGATAGTAAAACCTTGCAAGAACGCTTAGACCGCTTAAGTTAAGTTTTGGTTCATTTACAAGAAGTGGTCTTATCTCTCAAACTGTCTAAGGTTAGTCTACCCCATAATGAAATACCTTTTTTAGCGCATTTAGTTTCCGCCTTTCGCAGCTTGTGATCTATTGGGTAGCACTGCTGCCTTTGGTCCTCATCGTCCCAGTATAACACTAACGTATATGTCACTCTTCCGTAACAACCGAACCTTAGTCCTGTCACGGGAGAAGCCACATATAACACTAACTTGCCGTGAAACACGCTAATGTTACCCTCCGAAAGGATTTCGAGGATTGACCGAGAGTGCGTCTAATGGACAAAGGTATCTGACTATAATTTCGAATTTGGTGAAATTTATAGAAAAACCAAACGGACTTTAACCTTGGGAGTTAATGAAAGTGGTAAAATCATAAGTGAATAAACGGTCGCCAGCTCAATTAGGCACATTAATTTGGAAATATATGTTTAAGAAAATTGAATATTGGTTATTGAAGTTACTTTCGTTGCTTTTTCCACGTACGCGTACGCCATAAATACTCTACCACACAAACATTGGGATTACACAGGTCTTGAGTGACACGTTCACGGGAGGGGGGGGGGGAGGGTGAGGGGGGGCCAGGAGAGAGAGAGGGGGGGGGGGGGGTGGAGGTGCACTGGGGCCCGAACCGCACAATAACGCTGTGTTCGGTGTGGGGCGGCGGTGGGGTGGGTGGACTGTTGTAGCCTGTTGTGGGGTTGTGAACCACTGAGGGCTACGGCCGGGACGGAGCCTCTCCGTCGTTTCTAGGTCCCCAGTTCAATATAATACAATACCATACTTTCGTTGAGATTTCCCTTTAAATAGCAAACAGGATACTAACTGGCACAGTGCACTCTCAACTGTATTAAGCAGCAGTTACCGATAACGTACACACCAGTAAATTATAGGAAGTAATTTTGCACCAAGCTCATACTAATGACAGCAACACTCAAGAGCATTACTTAACCAAATACTGAAATGTTACTGCATGAAGTGCAGGACTAAATTTGGACATGAGGGGCTTTTATCATGACTGACATGAAAAAAAAGATGAATAATGTTATAAATACACTGTTTAAGCTCCTGTAGATATACCAATTTTCCTTCACAACAGTAATAGTTCAATTTTTCGTAATAGGTGGAGAATATGATGGGGACCCATAAATTAGTATAGTTTCACTAGTCAACACTCTTTGATATTAGAGTAGTGAAGACTAATTCCAAAAGCTAATCACTCACATCACTTGCAGTAGTTCATTATTTACTTTGCAAGATAATAAGGTACAACACTGGGCTTAATTAACTTCAAAAAAAGAAACATTCATGATATAAATCAAAACAACACTATTTTTGAAAATGAGCATAACTTTTTTGCCTTTTATCAACTGTGAAGCAGGTATTCTAGACAATAATAATTACACAATCCTTCATTGTAATCCCACAAAACCATATTTTGTAATAAAATAAGGATACTTTAGCCAAAGCGTATCCAACTTCTCTTTTGTGCTTTTGGCTTTAAATTTTACTACTCCTTTTACATTAGACAAAAAATCACTTTTAAGCACTTGAATGCAAGAATTGTTCATTTAAATCAGGACACTCGGTTTTAGTAGCACTTATGTGAGAACCCTGCATAGGTTCGTGATCAGGATAGAAAATATGGTTCCGGACATGAATTTAGTATTTTGTGATTATTATTGGACAACACACAAATCAACTGGTCCATGCTCATATACAGTGGCGGTCGAAATAATAGAGCCACCTCTATTGACGAGATTAAGAACTAGGATATCTATTAGTTCGCGAAATCGCCACGAGTGCCGTGTTGTCAGTCCCTTGTAGACAACATCAGGGAAGACGTTGCTGCTATCTTTAGTCGTCCGAAAGGAAGCGTTTGAGCTAGACGTGTGAAAAGAGGCATAAAGGTAAGAATCTTATGGGTCAAAATAATAGAGCCGCTTTACACATGTGCATTTAAATTGATTTTTATGCAGTTGTTTTGTATGTAAATTGACGTGTGGTTTTGTTTACATTCGTCTAGATGGCCAGAGCAAAGCATACCAGTGAAGATGAGCGTATAGTAATGTTCCGGATGTTCAAAAGTGGGATGTCCATGAATAAAATAGCCAATGTCTTGCACGTTTCGCGAAAACGAGTCCAGAACGCCATGAGACGGTCAAAACAAACAAAGCCGCAGGTGGAGAACAGGGGGCGACCTCGTGTAACTACTCCTCGCGTAGACAGACTCATCACTAGGGAAGTGAAGAAAGACCCATTTTTGTCAACACCACGACTGAAAGCCATTTTGTTTAGCGACGAACATGATGTTCAACCATCAACCTCAACGATTCAAAGACGACTGAGATCTGCAAAATTGAATGGGCGCATTGCAAGAAAGAAGCCACATGTTTCACAAGCTAATGTTCGGAAAAGGTTAGCCTTTGCCCGGAGAAATGAACAAAAACCTAATACTTGGTGGAGGAACATCCTTTGGTCCGATGAATCCAAGTTTAATAGGTTTGCCTCAGACGGAAAAGTCTATGTGCGCCGCCCACCAAACCAGGAATTTAATCCCAAGTACACTTTAAAAACTGTGAAATACGGTGGCGGAAGTGTTATGGTATGGGGATGTTTTTCGTGGTACGGCATTGGTCCAATACACCGTATCAACGGCATAATGAACGCAGAAATGTACAAAGACATCTTGGCAAATATGATGCTGCCTTATGCTGAAGAGGAAATGCCGCTGAAATGGAAATTTCAGCACGATAACGATCCAAAGCATACTGCAAGGATCATAAGGCAGTTTGTTCAAGAGCACAATATCGAAGTATTAGAGTGGCCACCTCAGTCCCCTGACGCATCACCCATTGAGAACTTATGGGAGATCTTAGACAAGAGAATTGACCGCTCAAAAGCTACATCGTCAGAAAAACTGTGGGAAGAAATCCAGAGAGCCTGGTATGCGATCAGGAGTGACGAATGCAGGCGTTTAGTAGACTCTATGGGTAAGAGGTGCAGGGCAATCCTCAAAAATAAGGGTTACCCCACGAAGTACTAATGCAGTCCTATGCAAAAAAGACTGTTCCTGTACGTTTCATAAGACTGAGATCAAGTACAATATATTTGTTTCAATTGGCTCTATTTTTTTGACCCTGTGGTCTGGTATTCTTTTGAATATTATCGATTATTACTGATTATTTTGTGTTGTGTTATCGATATAACTGACTATAGTACAATGTGACTCGGTTGTAATGGTTTCCATCATAGTTCAAACATGTCAAGTAATAAATGTGCACTTTATTCCAAACCTTTGCCAGGTGGCTCTATTATTTTGACCGCCACTGTACATTACTGAATGTATGAAGTTTGTGAAGCAGTGGCGAAGATTGGTGGCAAGCGACATGGCGACTAACTGTACTCACCGCTCTTAATGTTCGTTCTCTATAAAACCTCTTCTTGGCATCGGATTTTCAACATTGGAGCCATTCCTTTATGCCTAGAATACCAGATAATAGCCAGATACACATCCGAGGCAAATCCTTTGTAAAGCAGCTTCCAATTGCCTCTCCTAACACCGCCCAAGTGTACCTTTCTACGGCCAGCCACATACTGCGTGTCGTTTACACAAAGGAGCCGCTCAGTTCGACCACCAAAACCACCTTTTACATTGCGCCATTCCGTTTCCGTTGCGGAGGGACTTCCCTACAGTTTTTGCATGTTACAAATACAAGTTCACTACGCATGATCCAGCTTTCAATAAACATTTTCTTTTTATGAACACACTCATATTATAATAATTTATCATTTTAACGTATCCTTTTGATTTTTTCATATATACATTACAAAACTCTAATTTTCTTGCCATAGATCAAGGAGTTTAAATAACACAGAATACTCACTTCATAATTGCAGTTACATAATATAAACCTACTTTTAATCTATATAAGTGTCACACCAGGTTCGATATCCAGTTGGGTTGCAGATTTTCTTCTTTCAGGGAACAGGTGTTTGTACTGTCCTTAACATTTCATCTTATCTTCATTTACAAGCAAGTAGTCAAAGTGGCGTCAAGAAGAAAGACTTGCAGGAGGTGGCGGAACAGCTCCTGGCGAATAATGTCATACGATCATTTCGTTTCAGTTTCTGCCTCTGAGATGAGAGTCTATCAAGAACGCTCCAAAGTTGTTTAGAATTTTCTTCCACCTAAAAATAAGTAAATTATCCACACATAAGTAAATTAATAGCTACTTTTGTCCAGTTAGCTGTGTGTTCGATTCAGTTACACTGTAAAGGAAAGTTTTTCAGGTGACCAGTAGTCAAAAGGCCGCTTTTGATGCAGTAGTGTTCCTATTTTGGATATTTCTGATTTTGAATGTCCATTTATAGTCCAAATCGATGCCTCGAATTCTGGGGTTGGTGCAGCACTCCTCCAGGAGCATGACGACGACAGAAAGACCTTCGCATATGTTTCTGGAATTTCATCTGCAGCTGAATTAAAATATTCCATATATGAGTTAGAGGCATCCTGGCCTTTTCATCCCAAACATAAGGAGTCCTTGTTGGAAACCAGCAACCAGGTCTTAACATGGGTGCTTGGGGGAACTCGTAGGAATGGTAAGGCTGTATGGAGGGCTGTCCACATTTCTGCATATAAGCGAATCAGATAATCAGATCGTGGACACCTGGAGTCATATGCCGAGGCGAATCAAGCTGACTCAGGAGTATTTCGGGATTTTGAATGTGACTTTCTACGGTAGTAGCTGAAATACATGCACTTTTTGGGTAATTCAAGGGAGAAGCCAGAACAGGACCAGATACAGATGGTGTCACAGGCTTCTCACTAGTGAACAACTTCAGGCTTACCAACTTAAAGGATTCCTTTGTTATATTACCCATTATAAGTATTCAACAATTTGCTAAAAATTTTTTTCTATTTTTGGGCAATCTAGACTCTTAATTAGCGATAACGCTCTCGTTTTTGTCTCTGGAGTGTGAAGAATGTTCTGCTTTTGGAATTTCATATCTCATATTGCGATCATCTCCTATCATCCACAGCCATCCTTCTCAGAACGTGTTATCCATAATCTAAAATCTGCACTGATTATTTACCATGCTTACTCCCGAAATAAATGGGCAAGCCTGTAGCTTGGTTGAATTTGGCCTTTAAATCCTAGAACTTGTTGTTAAGTCTCACTGCTATAAACATATGTATGGGTCGTTTTGGTGCAGTACTATTTCGAGAAATAAAATAAATTGCTTCCTTAGCTTGGTTTGGCTCTTCCACTCTCTCTCTCAATCTTTTAATGTGCTCCAAAGTACATTTCTTTCCCTCATTCACTTCATGATATTAACGATTATATCTTCGTACACGGACTAGAAACTTCCTTACGAACATAGGTATGTCTACGTAATCAATATCGAATTTTACTAGCACGTCACTAGACGTGTGTGTGAATGCGCTTATCAGCGAATAATCACAGTGTTGATTACTCTGCGAATAAATGCCTGCGTTTATGCTGAGATCGTTCGCGCAAAACTCAGCTCGCCCTTTTCTCACATGATGTTCTGTGAACCTTGGATGAGGGGCAGGCAACAGGTAGCGTTCATATTCCTAGGCTTCGGCTTCCAGACTTACTAAGTAAAAAAAAAAAAAAAAAAAAAAAGAAAAGAAAAAAAAGCGTCATATTCCTAGGCTTCGGCTTCCAGACTTACTAAGTAAAAAAAAAAGGCCTGGGATGTGTGATAGGCCCGCTCTTGTTCTGTACGTACATAAATGATCTCGACTGACAGGGTCAGCAGCAGTCTGCCACTAATTACTAATGATGCTACAGTGTACGGGAAATGTCCTTGTTGAGTGACTGTAAAAGAAAACAGGATGATAGGGCCAAAGTTTCTATTTGTTGTGAGTAATATAAAAAACAGGGTGGCTGCAATTAAACTTTCGCTTCTTGGCAGGGCCCATAAAAAACGAGTGATCGTAGGACAAAGAAACTCCGTGAAAACATTTGTAAGGGGGCGCGGAAAAGAAACAGCAAATAAACCGCTGAAGGAAACACATTCCAATTTCCACATAAGAGGGTTCAATTCTGGTGGTCTTGGTGGTGACGTAGTTTGGAACGACCGACCAAATGATTCGGTTTGCTCCTGGGAGAGTCCGACGGACAATTCTGTCACAAGGTGTTCAAGAAGGGGCGTTGCTAAAGCTGAGAATGCTGAACGCAATGTACGACCTTCAAGCAGTGTACGAGCTGTCTAATGACAGCTGAACATTTCACAGCCCACCGTTCGAAAAGCACTGCAAACAATTGCAAACGGTATCCGTACAAACGTCACACACTCGCCAACTTTTGTCACGTGACTTGCAGACTATGCTTTTACGTTTCTTGCAAGGGTTGAAGTTGATGAGATGTGGCCTTGGAACTTTTTGTGGAGTGATGAAGCACACTTTACGCTCACTGGGGCAGTGAACACTCACAAATGTCGCATCTGGTGATCGTCACCGCCAACGAGTTATCATGAAGTTCCCCTGCATAGTGAACGCGTCATTTTGTGCTGTCGCCCCACGGCATAGTTCTTTGAGGAAGTCGGACACTTAGGAGCATGAGCATGCACCGTGAAAGTCACACGTTACAGTGATCTGCTTTGCCAACATGTGATCCCTGCTCTACAGGAGATATGCTTTCGACTCACCTTTTTTGATATACGAGGGGCGTTTGAAAAGTCCGTGCAAAAATAAAAACTACTTATATGTTTGGGGTAAACCTTTTCTATTTTTCGACATAGTCTTCTCTTAGACTTATACACTTTGTCCAACGTTGTTCTAATTTGTTGAACAGTTCCGAATAATAGGAATTGTCCAAGTTTGCAAAATAGCTATTAGATGCTGCAGTCACCTCCTTGTTTGAATAAAATGTTTGTCCTGCAAGCCATATCCTCAAATTGGGGGACAAATAGTAGTCCTAGGGAGTAAAGACAGGAGAATCCTATTTCCATTAATTTTAGGACCACAACAGCTGAGGTGTGTGCTGGTGCATTGTCGTGATGGAAAAGGACTTTTTGCGGTCCAACCGCCGGCGTTTTTCTTGCAGCTCGGTTTTCAAACGGTCCAATAACGATGAATAACATGCACCTGTAATAGTTTACCCTTTTTCAGATAGTTGACGACGATTATCCCTTGCGAATCCCAAAAGACAGTCGCCATAACCTTTCCAGCCGAAGGAATGGTCTTCCCCTTTTTTGGTGCAGATTCTCCCTTGGTAACCCATTGTTTAGATTGTTGTTCGGTCTCAGGAGTACGGTAATGTATCCATGTTTCATCCACAGTGACGAAACGACGCTTAAAGTCCTGCGGATTCTTTCTGAACAGCTGCAAACCATCCTTGCAACACTTCACACGATTCCGTTTTTGGTCAAGCGTGAGCAATCGCGGAACCAACCTTGCGGTTAGCTTTCTCGTGTCCAAATGTTGATGCAAAATATTATGTACCCGTTCATTCTAGATGCCCACAGCACTAGCAACCTCATGCACCTTAACTCTTCTGTCATCCATCACCATATCATGGATTTTATCAATTATTTCTGGAGTCGTAACCTCCAGAACGTTTAGCATCACTTGTGCCCATATAGCCACTCCGAAAATTTTGAAACCACTTATAAACTGTTCTAATCGAAGGTGCAGAGTCACCGTAATGTTTATCAAGCTTCTCTTTAGTCTCCTGAGGGGTTTTGCTTTTCATAAAGTAATGTTTAATCACCACAGGAAATTCTTTGTCGTCGATTTTTTGACAATCACTCGACTTCCTTGATTCACACGAATGTCAAACACGAAGAAATAGACCAGTATGGCTGAAACTTGGTGTGTCTTCTTTCCTAAGATGCTACTAACTAAACATGACCTCGATACGCACCGGTGGCGCCATCTCTCGGGCTTTGCACGGACTTTTCAAATGCCCCTCGTACGATGGAGCTCCAACTGACGTTGCTCGTGAGGTGACTTCATTACTCTGTAACACATTTGAAGAAAATCGAATCACTGGCCGATCGTTCCAAACTCCGTAGCCGCAGAGATCACCAGATTTGTACCCTCTTACGTGGAAACTGAAATGTGTTTCATTCATTGATTTATTTGCTATTTCTCTTCCGCATGTCCTTATAAATGTTTCCACAAAGTTCATTGTCCTATGACCACTCGTTTTCAGAGCGGGTCCCTAACAAGCAAAGAGAGTTTAATTGTAACCACCTTCTATGTAAGTTAATGCAGATGAGTAGGGAAAACCATTCTGTAATCTTCGAACACAACATTAGTGCTGTGTTGTTTGATACAGACACGTCCATTAAACGTTTAGGTGTAATGTTGCAAAGCGACGTGAAATGAAACATGAACATGAGGTTGACTGTGGGGAAAGCGAATGGTCGTCTTCGACTTCTTCGGACAATTGTAGGAAAGTGTACATCTATGAAGGAGAGCACACACAGAACATTTATGCTACTAGTTCTTGAGTACTGTTCGTGTGTTTGGGATCCCCACCTGATCGGAATAAGGGATGATGTCGAAGCAGTTGAGAGACTTACTACTAGATTAACACGCAAGGGTTACGGAAACGCTACGTCAAATCAATCAGCAATCCTTGCAGGGAAGCTGACGTTTCTTTTGCGAAACACTGTTGTGGAAGTTTAGAGAACCGGAAGTTGTGACACACTGTAGAACTACGCTACTACCACTAACGTACATCTCTCGTATGTACCGTGAAGGCAAGACGAGAAATAAAGGGCTCGCACGGAAGCAACAAGAAAGCGGACGACTAGCAGTTGCACAATGTCCCTACCGCCACGCACCATATGATGGTTTGCGAAGACTCTATGCAGATGTATATGTTTCTGCGAACATCCGCAGTAGCTAATCACGATTTTCGTCTATTTGCAATTCGTACAATCGATAGTATAATTATTATTAAAATGGTTCAAATGGCTCTGAACACTATCTGCATCTACATCTACATCAGTACTCCGCAAGCCACCTGACGGTGTGTGGCGGATGGTACCTTGAGTACCTCTATCTGTTCTCCCTTCTAGTTCAGTCTCGTATTGTTCGTGGAAAGAAAGATTGTTGGTATGCCTCTGTGTGGGCTCTAATCTCTCTGATTTTATCCTCATGGTCTCTTCGCAAGATATACGTAGGAGGGAGCAATATACTGCTTGACTCCTCGGCGAAGGTATGTTCTTGAAACTTCAACAAAAGCCCCACCGAGCTACTGAACGTCTCTCTTGCAGAGCCTTCCACTGGAGTTTATCTGTCACGTCTGTAACGCTTTCGCGATTACTAAATGATCCTGTAATGAAGCGCACTGCTCTCCGTTGGATCTTCTCTATCTCTTCTATCAACCCTATCTGGTATGGATCCCACACCGGTGAGCAGTATTCGAGCAGTGGGCGAACAAGTGTACTGTAACCTACTTTCTTTGTTTTTGGACTGCGTTTCCTTAGGATTCTGCCAATGAATCTCAGTCTGGCATGTGCTTTACCGACGATTAATTTTATATGGTCATTCCATTTTAAATCACTCCTAATGCCTACTCACAGACAATTCATGCAATTAACTGCTTCCATTTGCTGACCTGCTATATTGTAGCTAAATGATAAAGGATCTTTCTTTCTATGTATTCGCAGCACATTACACTTGTCTACATTGAGATTCAATTGCCATTCCCTGCACCATGCGTCAATTCATTGCATATCCTCCTGCATGTCAGTACAATTTTCCATTGTTACAACCTCTCGATATACTACAGTATCATCCGCAGAAAGCCTCAGCGAACTTCCGATGTTATCCACAAGGTCATTTATACATATTGTGAATGGCAACGGTCCTACGACACTCCCCTGCGGCACACCTGAAATCACTCTTACTTCGGAAGACTTCTCTCCATTGAGAATGACATGCTGCGTTATGTTATCTAGGAACTCTTCAATCCAGTCACACAATTGGTCTGATAGTCCACATGATCTTACTTTGTTCATTAAACGACTGTGGGGAACTGTATCAAACGCCTTGCGCAAGTCAAGAAACACGGCATCTACCTGGGAACTCGTGTCTATGACCCTCTGAATCTCGTGGACGAATAGCGCTAGCGGGTTTCACACGATGGTCTTTTTCGAAACCCATGCTGATTCCTACAGAATAGATTTCTAGTCTCCAGAAAAATCATTATACTCGAACATAATACGTGTTCCAAAATTCTACAACTGATCGACGTTAGAGATATAGATCTATAGTTCTGCACAACTGTTCGACGTCCCTTCTTGAAAACGGGGATGACCTGTGCCCCTTTTCCAATCTTCTGGAACGCTACGCTCCTCCAGCGACCTACGGTACACCGCTCCAAGAATGTGTAAAATCGAACTGGCATCCCATCAGGTCCAGCGGCCTTTCCTCTTTTAAGCGATTTTAATTGTTTTTCTGACCCTCTGTCATCTATTTCGATATCTACCATTGTGTCATCTGTGCGACAATCGGTGCTTTCCAACTTATCATCTGAGGTCATCAGTCCCCTAGAACTTAGAACTACTTAAACCTAACTAACCTAAGGACATCACACACATTCATGCTCGAGGAAGGATTCGAACCTGCGACCGTAGCGGTCGCGCGGTTCCAGACTGAAGCGCCTAGAAACACTCGGCCATAATTATTATTGTTTTAACTCATTATTACTACCTGATTTGGACAGAGGACCACTATACTGGCTTCAGTGCATTGTTGAGATCTACAGTGGGTAAACGTGGTGGAATGGCTTTCTTCGTTGTTTTTCGGTACTTTCAAACGTGATCTTGCTTCCATCGCTTACAGATCAGTGGGGCGACACTTATTTTGGATTAGACAACATTTTTAAACGAGTCACCGTATCTGAATACCTTTCGTATGGCAACAGTTCCCCTCATACTGGTCGTCGAGACAGGTTGCTCTCGGATGTGAACTGCGTCAAAACAGAATAGCCACTGTCCACCGGCGTTCACCTGAGTAGCTTGGCTACTCGCCGAGTAGTAATTACAAGAGACTGTAGCCACATGTGGAACTAGATACGATTACCTTGAATCTTCTGTAATGTGTCGCTTACTTCAGTGCTGCCAGGTGTCTTCTGGAGAAAGCAGTTTCGATTTATTTAGTCTAGTCTTCTGTTAAAGGGAGAAAAGAATGAAATTTGTAAACAGCGTAGACTGAGTGACGCTAACCAAGTCTGGGATGGCCACAATGAGTCGTCTCGCCGCTTTTGGCACTGTTTCATCTTCACGGCTACTCTGTAGTTCATAGCTAGGCGCTTGGTAGAGGGTTCATCGTACCTCCTTCAAGCTAATTTCTCTACCGTTCCACCCTCGAGCAGTGCACAGGAAAAAGGAACAATTCTATCTAATTTTATTACAATGATCGTTTCTCCGTATGTAGATGGGCGCCAACAAAGTATTTCCGCATTCGGAGGAGAAAGTTAGTGATTGTACTTTTGTGGAAAGAGCCGTCCACAACCGAAAACGCGTTTGTTTTAATGCTTGCCACCCCTACTGGCGTGTTTGTGACATTCTATCCCCTATTTCGCGATAATACAAAGCAAGCTGCCCTTTTATTATATATGAAGGTAGTATCTGTTCCCGCAAGACAAGTTACCGTTAATGACCATGTAACTTTCGCTAGAATGAAATAATTAAATGGACACCCTAGCTGCAAAGAGGCGTTGATGTACTTCATTGGGGACATGTTGAAAATGTGTACCCCGATCGGGACTCGAACCCGGGATCTCCTTAGTAGACCTGTTGTATCTTTTAAGTGTTCTACCAATAAATGGCAGTCTTTGGTAATTTTTCCCCACAATGTTATCTATGTGGTAGCTCCAACTTAAGTTATTCGTAATTGTTATCCCTCAATATTTTGTTGAACTGACAGTCTTCAGTTTTGTATGATTTATCGCGTAACCTGAATTTAGCAGATTCCTTTTACTATTCTTGTGGGTGGCTTCACACTATTCATTAACTGGGGTCAACTGTCACTTTTCTCACCACACAAATATCTTGTCTAAAACAATGCGCAATAGGCTCTGAGCACCTGATGACTTTACGATTCGACAGCATCATCTGCAAAGAAGCTAAGGGGCTGCTCAGATTGTTTCCTAAATCGTTTATATAAAGAACAGCACAGGTCCTCTAACACTATCTTGAGGAACGTCGGATGTCACTTTTATTTTACTGGATGACTGGCCGTCATTTCCGACGAACTATGATCTTACAGGAAATAACTAATTCAGTCGATCAGCTGAGACGATACTCCATAGGCATGCAATTTGATTAGAAGTCGCTCATGAGAAGCGGTGTCAAAACCGTCCTGGAAATATGGAATCAATTTGAGATTTCCTACCGACAGCACTCATGACTTCGTGTGAATAAAGAGCTAGCTGTATATTTTCTGAAATTGTGCTTGCTATTTGTAAATAAATCGTTTTCTTCGAGGTAATTCATAATTTTGGAACACAGTACATCTACATCTACATTTATACTCCGCAAGCCACCCAACGGTGTGTGGCGGAGGGCATTTTACGTGCCATGTCATTACCTCCCTTTCCTGTTCCAGTCGCGCATGGTTCGCGGGAAGAACAACTGCCGGAAAGCCTCCGTGCTCGCTCGAATCACTCTAATTTTACATTCGTGATCTCCTCGGGAGATATAAGTAGGGGGAAGCAATACATTCGATACCTCATCCAGAAACGCACTCTCTTGAAACCTGAACAGTAAGCTACACCGCGATGCAGAGCGCCTCTCTTGTAGAGTCTGCCACATGAGTTTGCTTAACATCTCCGTAACGCTAACACGCTTACCAAATAACCCTGTGACGAAACGCGCCGCTCTTCTTTGGATCTTCTCTATCTCCTCTGTCAACCCGACCTGGTACGGATCCCACACTGATGAGCAATACTCAAGTATAGGTCGAACGAGTGTTTTGTAAGCTACCTCCTTTGTTGATGGACTACATTTTCTAAGGACTCGCCCAATGAATCTCAACCTGGTACCCGCCTTACCAACAATTAATTTTATATGATCATTCCACATCATATCGTTCCGTACGCACACTCCCAGATATTTTACAGAAGTAACTGCTACCTACATGTTCCAAAATTCGGTGGGCATTCTGTTCTCTACATTACTAACAACGGGACAGGAACATCAATTTCTTGTAGTCTGAATCTCGTTAAATTTTAAAAATTCGATTCAGATCAGCTCTCCGCTATGCATATCAGCTCTTTACTCCTTTTAAACAAACTTTTATGTTTACTATGATAACTACAACTATTGTAAACTCTGAGGTTGTTGTAATATGGAGACTTTGCACTTCCATACTCGAAATTAATAATGATAAGAGTAACTAAACTAAGAATTCTTTTACCTTCATTCTATCAAGAGTGAAAGAAATGGTTTTGAAGGAATCGCGCATAACACAACTTTTTCTGAAGTGCAGCATTATGAAATTTATATGGAATCTGAAGCTCAGTCGCATCTGAAGAGATGGCTGTTATTGGTAAAACTGAATAATTACAAATTGGAGAGCATTCAACCAATCGATAGCAGTTGTTTTCTGCGATAAAGATCTTTTATTTTATTTTCCTTACATCCGCATAACACTGTATTAATTGTCCCAGCAATAATGGTTGAAATCCGCAAAGTCGGATGACTGTAATTTTGTTCTCTTTAAAAGTATTATTTCGTCCTCATGTTTCTTTTATATTCGGTCATCTGTAGACTACGTTGATTTCCAACGGCGTGTTTCCTTTCAGTCTTAATTCTTATCCAGCATTCTTTCATTCGCACGTTTTGCAATCCTCTTCGCTCCACTGCGACGTTTTCATTCACGATCAGTTCTGTTCTGGAAACTTGTGGCATTCTCGAATTCAGATTCGAAAGCTAGATCGTTGCAAATCTATTTTCTGATCTATTTCCTGCATTCCCTCTTCTTCAGTACTGATTTGACAGATATTGATAACAAGGTACAAAGTTTATTTTTGGACGCTCCTTGTCGCGTGACAACGTGATTTATTATTTTTTTCCCACAAATTATGCATTGATAATGATGGAGTATTGTTGTCGTCACGTGGTGGGCTTTGCTCAAAATAATTGATAATTTGGTTTTGATTAACATTAAATTGCTTTTGTGGAAATTGTCCGTTTAATCAAAGATAATCTTTAGCAAAATTATTTGTCACTTCACTAACTATAAGACACACTGATCTTAGAACATGGACATATACGTCGAAAAATGAAATAAACTTTTTCAGATTATTGCCTTGGCTGATTAGGTTTTTTAATCAAGCATGAGATGTTTAATTATTATTTGCATTTTGCCCACACATGCGCGAGAGAATTATTTCTTACCACTTTTAGAGTTTGCATTGTAGTCTGGGTCGTGGCTCCGGATCTCAGCTATTGAACTGAAAATAGAAATCTTAAAACTACGTACTCTGCTGAAACGTCTGGCGGCTGCGAAAAAAATGTTATTGTAACTGTAACGGGGGAGTTTTTCGCTTCCGCTAATTTTATAAGTTAAGTAAGATTGCCACGTAATGGCGTCATTGGCTGCAACGGCTGCCGCAATTGTTGCGCTGTAAATTACTTAAAATGCAGGCTGTTTCAAGGAAGCGGACATGAGATAAGGCTCACCTCTTACAATTTAAAAGTGGATAGTAACATGAAACTAATATATTATCTGATTAAAGCTATAGTATTGCTTACATTCAACGGCACTCGCCAAGATGTCCGTCTATTCGCAACGAAGACAAGAGAAGAAGTGATAACGGCTAAAATAAGACAGCTATCTGGTCCAGTCTTGTTTCGAATGCATCTTTTTATTCTCTGCATTGGAAAATGATTCACAGAATTTTATATAATCATAATAATACGCATGAGAGAAAATTGTATCTCGCCTGAGCGGTTAGTGTTGACTTATAATCTAATATTAAAATGTCATTTCCATGTTATTTGTAATATTTCACTGGGGACGGTACGTCCTGAAAAGAATCGTGTGAGTCCATGTCTTGTGAAAAATTCATTTTAGCCAGAAGGATAGATGTGTTACTTAACGAATCTTTGCGTAGCGTTAGTGAGCCAATACGATGGACTCCCAACATTCTTCTCACCTACTGTGGATCACATTCCACCTCCTGAAATCAGACGGAAGAATGGCCTGCTACGTGATAATCCCTATCTCCATTATTGAACGATGTATTCCGTATAGACCGAAAAAGATTAAGATCACAGCCAGGAATCCTAAAGATGAATTCAATGCCGTATATGAATGGGAACTTTGCTGGCAGCCAAACTATCTATCACAGTGCACGAAACTGCCCTGCTTACAGAAGATTCCTTCTGGATTTGACTTGTCTCTGGCAATTTGGACTACTCTCCACTGCACCTGAACGGACCATGGAAGATGTGCAGACACTGTCCACAACTGGGACGAACCTTCATCACCATTTGAGGCATACCGAATACAAGTGGTGCAAGTCCAGAGAAAGCGTTTCTGAGATATCGGAGAATAAAGATACATGGGAATAGAAAACAGCATAAACTTTACAAACATAAATTCACTTTATTTTCAAACTTCATTTGTTCCACGCAAAGTAGACTACACTGAAGAAACATTGGAGACTGCAACAATGTTTGAAACGGAAAATATGGACCTGCTCCTGCAGTCTCCTGAAAACAATTACAGATAAAGTATTATTTATTTATTTATGCATTTATTTTACCTGGCAAGATTAGGGCCTTCAGGCCCTCTCTTACACCTAACCAGTCATATTCAGACTGAACTAATTTCAGTTTATGCAGACCATTATGGACATACCACGTGTTATACAGAATTAATGTTAAAGAAAAAAGGGAGATTATAACAGTAGTACAAGGATAATTACAACAATTAAAAAAATAATTATAACAATCAAGAATAATAATAATAATAATAATAATAATAGTAATGACTATGTATATGAAAGTAATATTTTTCTTTTACGAATGTCAGTTTTATTGCTAGTTGGGAATTTTCTCGTTTTGTTCTTGCAGCTTGTGAGTTATTCACATCGAGCAGAGGCATAAGGCGATAGAACGGGGTGAAAGAGATATAGAACAACAATGGTGGCTATACCGTCCTAAGACGCAGATCACAGGAGAGCGCGTTCCATAGTCATATGGCTGAGATGGAGCAAGATTTTGTGTTATGTAAAGGTACAGCCAAGATGCTAGGCGTATCCGATCTGGTATTGCGGTTGTGGAATTATGATAGGTGTTAAATGTGAGAAGTATTGGGGGCACCAGTGACTAAGAAATCGATGAAGTAAGCACATCGTGTGGAGATCGCGTGCCTTACCATGACGTATCCAACCTAGTTGGGAGTATGAAGGACTCATATGATCATACAACCGTATATTGCATACGTATCTAACGCAAGCAATCATCACTAGCTCGAGGCATCTCTAATTTTCACTATTTGTGCCGTGTTGAACTACATCACAGTAGTAAAGATTAGGCAAGACTAGCGTTTGGACTAATTTTTGTTTAACATAGAAATATTTTTCTAAATTTTTGGATTGCACGTAGGGAGGAGAGCGATTTCCGGCAAGCTGTGACTGTTTGTTCTTCCCAGTTTAGGTGTTCATCCAAGATTATTCCAAGGTCTTTTACTTGTTTTTGGTATGGTAGTTGGGTACCATTGAGGAGTATTTGAGGGACTGTTTCGCGAAAGTACAGTCTGATTAACTTTGGATGAGATATAAGAATGACTTGGGATTTCTTGGGGTTTAGTTTCAGACCTAGGTTCTGCGCCCATCGAGGAACAGGGAATAGATCTGCGTTCATACTCGCTACTGCGTCAGCAATGTTCTTGTGGCTTGCACTTATGTACAGTTGGATGTCGTCGTCATATAGATGGTAGTTGCAGGAGTGAATCACTGAATAAATATCATTAATGTACAGAGAGAAGAGTGATGGACCAAGGACGGAGCCTTGGGGAACTCCAGAGCACACGTCTAATATCTCCGTATACGTTCTTGTATGAACTACCTTCACCTACATATCCACATAGAGAACAATTCATCAGTATCTTCATACTCGGCGTCAAATCGTTTTTGACGTGTGTTTGCAGTGCAAGGAACGTGTTTGAAGAAACGATGCTGAATGGGAGAAACAAAAGGCAGCAAATCCAGCATATCCTCCTTTTTTTGCATCAGTAACTGCATGTCGCAGCTTGTAGAGGTTGCCTTGTTGTGGAAGCTGACGCGCTGGCCTTCCTTTACCTTTCTTTGCCAAATTAATTTCATGGAACTGTATGTTAGGACCAAGACTGTTCTTGAATTTTGGTTGATAATCACATTCCGTTTCGTACCTCAACCACTGAATACCTAACCAATTCACTTTGTGACCATCAACGGTTTTCTTCCAGTTTACAAGGACTGCTTCCAATTTCTTCGTGGATAAAACGTCATTACACATCATGTGAACAACTATACTGATTTTTCTTCATTGATTCTTTCAAAATGGTTACCCAGCTATCTAACGGGTATAAATGGCTTTCTTTTCAGCACCTTGCTTGTATCAAGCCGAAGTCGGCATCATTTATTAGGTACGAAAGCGCCGACGTAAGATATTTATAGCCTATGTGATTTCTGTTTCCGTAACAGGTTCTTGTAATAGTTTCATCAAAGCAAGTGCCATTTTTTTTTCTTTATTGTCATTTTGCACCTCATACAAGGTGGGCTGGCAGCGGAAAATTTTACTTCGCTCTTCAGCCACAAGCAATACAATAAGAGAGAAAATCAATGAAGACAGAAAATTAACATAATGGTGGTTAAAAAACAGTAGTTACAGTAATTTAAAAAAACATGAAACCGTTCACACTCGACGAAAAACAAGAAAACTGGCGCCACTGTGCACAAACACTGATGATGTAGACGACACACGTAAACGAAGGAGCTTTGGCGGTGAAAAACACTGAACCACAAACACGACAGCATACACACTAAACCAATGGCGATGATCTCCGGCACGCGAATCTCCACATAACGTGTGCGAGTCCGGGGACCTGCCAAGAGGAGAAGAAGGTGGTGGTGGAGGGAGAGGGGAGAGCAGAGATGCCAATGGCAGAGGAGATGGGGGGACGAATGAAGGTGTGGGGGGAGGGAAGGCCGGGGGAGGAGGGGGGAGGAAGGGGGGAGGGGGGAGGAAGGGAGGAGGGGAGGAAGGGAGAGAGATAGGAGAGGGTGCCCTGAGGAAAGAACACAGGAAGTGAGAGGGGAGGATCAAAGTTTATAGGAGGGGTAGATGGAGGGGAGGAGGGCATCATCAGGGAGGGGGAGCTAGCGGAAACTACCTCGGGAGAGGGTAAGGAGGGTAGAGAGACAGAGAGCAGGTGGGACGTGGAAATACAGGCGCGGCAGTGGATGGGGGTGGGAGAGGATGTGAGAGACAAGTGGGTGAGGGGGATCTAGTTTACAGGAGGTTTAGAGGATCCATATCCGTTCAAGGAAAAGGAGGAGGTGGGGGGACGGAATAAGGTCATACAGGATCCGCATGGGGGAGGGGAGGCGGATGCGATAGACGAGGCAAAGAGCATGGCGTTCAAGGATTTGAATGGATTTGTAAAAGGTAGGAGGGGTGGAGATCCAGGCAGGGTGGGTGTAGCAGAGGATAGGGCGGATGAGGGATTTATAGGTGTGAAAGATGGTGTAGGGGTCCAGACCCCACGTACGGCCAGAAAGGAGTTTGAGGAGACGGAGTCGGGAGCATGCCTTGGCTTGGATTGTCTGGAGATGGAGGGTCCAGGAGAGGCGACTGTCGAGGGTGACGCCAAGGTAGTTAAGGGTGGGGGTGAGGGCGGTAGGACGGCCATAGATGGTGACATAGAAGTCGAGGAGGCGGAAGGAAGGCGTGATTTTGCCTACAATGATCGCCTGGGTTTTGGAAGGATTGACCTTAAGCAACCACTGGTTGCACCAAGTGGTGAACCGGTCAAGATGGGATTGGAGAAGGTGTTGGAAACGCTGCAGGGTGGGGGCGAGGGCAAGGAAGGCGGTGTCATCGGCGTACTGGAGAAGGTGGATGAGGGGTGAAGGCGGTGGTATGTCCGCTGTATACAAGAGGTACAGAAGAGGGGAGCAAGTGCCATTTTCATGTTCCAATTTTGTACTGTGCAGCTATCGGAATATAAAATCACATTCTTGCAATGTTTCAGAATAGGTTATATTATTGTCAAACCATGCATACAAGTGGCTGACCCGTGTTACACAATACGTTTTGAATTACATTAGTTTACCTTCATTTTCTTCTGAACAGTCATCCCTGTCCATAGTTACGATAATTTTGCGTAGCGAAACTACTGAAGTTTAACATAGCATGCAATGTCGACTTGCTTCAGTTGACATCTGAAATAATAAACAACCGTTTCAATTGCCAAGTAAAGTGCTGTCATCTGGCATCATACAGCTCAATCAGGGACTTCATTCACTAGTCCGCGTAAAAGATCCCGTAAAACAGAGTGTACTAGGGCTCCATTCTCAAAACACAATTTTTGTGGACTTACACCACTTGTTTTCTGATTATCTCGTTTTGTGACTGGTGCTGAACGACATTTTCTCATCTTGTATCATCATTTCCCGCAAGTGTCCTCAAGGGTCCTTCCGAAGATTTCCTGAGAGTGACAAGTGGTGCGATTAACTATATAAAAGAGCTTCATATTCGTTTTTTAGTTATTTGGGAAGCCACCTAAAAATATCTAGGCAGGTCGGCACACTGATTCCTCATCGTTAATTCTCCGTTTGTGGGCCGACTCGCTTCAAAACCTGGATAGAACAGAAAAACAGGTACACGTTCCGACTTTAGTGGTGCTGGTAAGTTCCTATAGGACCAAACTGCTGAGGTCAACGGTCCCTGGGCTTACACACTACTTAATCTAACTTAAACTAACTAACGCTAAGGACAACGCACACACCCGTGCCAGTGGGAGGACTTGAACCTCCAAAGGAGAGCCGCGCGAACCGTGGCAAGGGGACTCAGACCCCGCGGCTATTCCGCGCGGATCCAGCTTAGACCTGTGTAGATAACACAGGCGTATACTTGCCATATGTTGTTGTATCTTTCCAGTCTCAGGTCGATATGTTATATGCTGTGACAATTGACAGTGAAGAGCGAATTGAATAACGACACATTTTTCAGATACTGTTTGTGGCTCCTGTTTAATGTCCGACAGCGGTGCTACCTCATTTTCAGGATAAAATAAGATGTGTAGCATTCTAGAAGGTACGTTTATGACATTCTAATCGGTGTAATCACGTATATCGACTTAAAACTAAACTACTAAAGATGCTACCCGAAATCGTTGGTTGTAAAATTTCCTCTGAGCGGCTCCATTTTTCTAAACGTCTCCATTACCTTTAAAGTACAGTTAACAAGTTCAAATATGTTTGCGTGCATATAATTGCACGATTTTAGTGGATGGCGATTTTTCTGTCGGGTGGCGGTGCCAAACGGTAAAAACGGGTCCCTCATTATTGCTCTTACACTACTGGCCACTAAAATTGCTACACCATGAAGATGACGTGCTACAGACACGAAATTTAACCGGCTTGAAGAAGATGCTATGATATGCCAATAATTAGCTTTTCAGAGCATTCACACGAGGTTGGCGCCGGTGGCGACACCTACAACGTGCTGACATGAGGAAAGTTTCCAACCAATTTCTCATACACAAACAGCAGTTGACCGGCTCTGCCTGGTGAAACGTTTTTGTGATGCCTCGTGTAAGGAGCAGCAATGTGTACCATCACGTTTCCGACTTTGATAAAGGTTGTCTTGTGACAGCCAGAGCGAGAGCACCAGCAGCAGCGAGTACTGTTTGTATAAAGCGTTTTTGTACTTATTTGCTGCGCTTAGCTTTTAAATAGTTTTTCTGGGAAAACCTAGCGTAGTTTTCGCGTCTCGTATTTCAGTGAGTATTTCTTGATTATCAGAGTAGCTCATCAGAAGATTATCTTGGGAATTTGTCACCGTATAGAGTAGGGTAAACATAGTCATGTGTAGGGACTGTGGCTGTTGTGAGCGGACGCAAGGAGAATTGGCCACTCTTCGGGGGCAGGTGGAGGCTTTGTGTGTTAGGCTCATCGAGCTCGAGGCGCAGGCGTCGGCTCGTAGTGGAGTTGGGGCAACTGTGGTGAGACCTATGCCTACTTCGGTGGCCCTGGAATCACATGGAACCCCTGATGTCGCTGCGTCTTCCGGCAGTGGGCATCTTACCGGTCAGCCATCACTCCAGGGTGAATGGCGGACAGTGGTGGGCTCGCGCGTGCCTGGCCGAAAGGCGAAGGTGGGATCTGGCCGCGTGGCAGCTGCCTTACCCCTTTCCAACAGGTACGGGGTGCTTCCTAGTGGTGATGACATCGTTTCCGAGCCACCACAGGATGCCTCGCCTGTTGGGCCAGTGGCCGATTCTCCGGCAAGGTCCCGACAGTCACAGAGGGTGGGCCTATTAGTTATAGGGAGCTCCAACGTTAGGCGGGTTATGGAGCCCCTCAGGAAAATAGCGGGTAGGTCGGGGAAGAATGCCAGTGTGCACTCGGTGTGCTTGCCGGGGGGTCTCGTCCGTAATGTGGAGGAGGCCCTTCCGGCAGCTATTGAACGCACTGGGTGTGACCGGCTGCAGATAGTAGCACATGTCGGAACGAATGACGCCTGCCGCTTGGGTTCTGAGGCCATCCTTGGTTCCTTCCGGCGGCTGGCTGATTTGGTGAAGACAACCAGCATCGCACGCGGAGTGCAAGCTGAGCTTAATATCTGCATCATAGTGCCCAGAGTCGATCGCGGTCCTCTGGTTTGGAGCCGTGTGGAGGGTCTAAACCAGAGGCTCAGACGACTCTGCGACTATAATGGTTGCAAATTCATCGACCTCCGTTATTGGGTGGAGAACTGTAGGGCCCCCCTAGACAGGTCAGGCGTGCACTACACACCGGAAGCAGCTACTAGGGTAGCAGAGTACGTGTGGCGTGCACACGGGGGTTTTTTAGGTTAGAGGGACCCCCCCTTGGGCGAAACGATAAAATACCTGACGGCTTACCAGAGAAGACATTATCATCGTTGATAAAGAACGTCCGTCCTCAGAGACCAAAAACAGGAAAAGTTAACGTAATATTGGTAAACTGCAGGAGTATCCAGGGCAAGGTTCCTGAATTAGTATCTCTTATTGAAGGAAATAGTGCGCATATAGTATTAGGAACGGAAAGTTGGTTAAAACCGGAAGTGAACAGTAACGAAATCCTAGACACAGAATGGAATATATACCGCAAGGATAGGATAAACGCCAATGGTGGAGGAGTATTTATAGCAGTAAAGAATTCAATAATATCCAATGAAGTTATTAGCGAATGCGAATGTGAAATAATCTGGGTTAAGTTAAGTATCAAAGGTGGGTCAGATATGATAGTCTGATGCTTCTATAGACCACCTGCATCAGCAACCGTAGTAGTTGAGCGCCTCAGAGAGAACCTGCAGAACGTCGTGAAGAAGTTTCGTGATCATACTATTGTAATAGGGGGATACTTCAATCTACCAGGTATAGAATGGGATAGTCACACAATCAGAACTGGAGCCAGGGACAGAGACTCTTGTGACATTATCCTGACTGCCTTGTCCGAGAATTACTTCGAGCAGATAGTTTGAGAACCAACTCGTGAAGCTAACGTTTTAGACCTCATAGCAACAAATAGACCGGAACTTTTCGACTCCGTGAATGTAGAAGAGGGTATCAGTGATCATAAGTCAGTGGTTGCATCAATGACTACAAGTGTAATAAGAAATGCCAAGAAAGGAAGGAAAATATATTTGCTTAACAAGAGTGATAGGGCACAAATCGCAGAATATCTGAGTGACCACCATCAAACGTTCATTTCTGAGGAAGAGGATGTGGAACAAAAATGGAAAAAATTCAGAAACATCGTCCAGTACGCCTTAGATAAGTTCGTACCGACTAAGGTCCAAAGCGAGGGGAAAGATCCACTGTGGTATAACGATCATGTACGAAAGGTACTACGGAAACAAAGAAAGCTTCATCATAGGTTTAAGAGTAGTCGAATCATAGCTGATAAGGAAAAGCTGAACGAAGCGAAAAAGAGCGTAAAGAGAGCAATGAGAGAAGCATTCAACGAATTCGAACATAAAACATTGGCAAACAATCTAAACAAGAACCCTAAAAAGTTTTGGTCATATGTAAAATCGGTAAGCGGATCTAAATCCCCTATTCAGTCACTCGTTGACCACGATGGCACCGAAACAGAGGACGACCGAAGAAAGGCAGAAATACTGAATTCAGTGTTCCGAAACTGTTTCACTGCGGAAAATCGAAACACGGTCCCTGACTTCAGCCGTTGCACGGACGCCAAAATGGAAAATATTGAAATAAACGATATCGGAATTGAAAAACAACTGCTATCACTTAGTAGCGGAAAAGCATCCGGACCAGACGAGATACCCTTAAGATTCTACAGTGATTATGCTAAAGAACTTGCCCCCTTTCTATCAGCAATTTATCGTAGATCGCTGGAAGAACGTAAAGTACCTAGCGACTGGAAGAAAGCGCAGGTCGTTCCCATTTTCAAGAAGGGTCATAAATCAGATGCGAATAATTATAGGCCTATTTCGCTTACGTCAATCTGTTGTAGAATAATGGAACATGTTTTGTGTTCTCGTATTATGACGTACTTAGATAATACAAATCTCCTTCATCATAACCAACATGGATTCCGCAAACAGAGATCATGTGAAACTCTGCTCGCCCTATTTGCCCAAGAAATTCACAGTGCCGTAGACACTGGCGAGCAGATTGATGCCGTATTCCTGGACTTCAGGAAGGCATTTGATACGGTTCCGCACTTACGTTTAGTGAAAAAAATACGAGCTTACGGAATATCGGACCAGGTTTGTGATTGGATTCAGGATTTCCTAGAAGAAAGAACACAACATGTCATTCTTAACGGTTCAAAATCTGCAGATGTAGAGGTAATTTCGGGAGTACCGCAGGGAAGCGTGATAGGACCCTTATTGTTTACAATATACATAAATGACTTAGTTGACAACATCGGTAGCTCCGTGAGGCTATTTGCAGATGACACGGTTGTCTACAAGAAAGTAGCAACATCAGAAGACTCGTACGTACTCCAGGAGGACCTGCAGAGGATTAATGCATGGTGCGACAGCTGGCAGCTTTCCCTAAACGTAGATAAATGTAATATAATGCGCATACATAGGGGCAGAAATCCATTCCAGTACGATTATGCCATAGGTGGTAAATCATTGGAAGCGGTAACGACCGTAAAATACTTAGGAGTTACTATCCGGAGCGATCTGAAGTGGAATGATCACATAAAACAAATAGTGGGAAAAGCAGGCGCCAGGTTGAGATTCATAGGAAGAATTCTAAGAAAATGTGACTCATCGACGAAAGAAGTAGCTTACAAAACGCTTGTTCGTCCGATTCTTGAGTATTGCTCATCAGTATGGGACCCTTACCAGGTTGGATTAATAGAAGAGATAGACATGATCCAGCGAAAAGCAGCGCGATTCGTCATGGGGACATTTAGTCAGCGCGAGAGCGTTACAGAGATGCTGAACAAGCTCCAGTGGCGGACACTTCAAGAAAGGCGTTACGCAATACGGAGAGGTTTATTATCGAAATTACGAGAGAGCACATTCCGGGAAGAGATGGGCAACATATTACTACCGCCCACATATATCTCGCGTAATGATCACAATGAAAAGATCCGAGAAATTAGAGCAAATACGGAGACTTACAAGCAGTCGTTCTTCCCACGCACAATTCGTGAATGGAACAGTGAAGGGGGGATCAGATAGTGGTACAATAAGTACCCTCCGCCACACACCGTAAGGTGGCTCGCGGAGTATAGATGTAGATGTAGATTGTAACCTATCGCGATTGCGGTTTATCGTATCGCGACATTGCTGCTCGATTTGCTCGAGATCCAATGACTGCTAAAAGAATATGGAATCGGTGGGTTCAGGAGGGTAATACGGAACACCGTGCTGGATCCCAACGGCCTCGTATCACTAGCAGTCGAGATGACAGGCATCTTATCCACATGGCTGTAACGGATCGTGCAGCCACGTATCGATCCCTGAGTCAACAGATGGGGACGTTTGCAAAACAACAACCATCTGCACGAACAGTTCGACGACGTTTGCAGCAGCGTGGACTATCAGCTCGGAGACCATGGCTGCGATTACCCTTGACGCTGCATCACAGACAGGAACGCCTGTGATGGTGTACTCAACGACGAACCTGGGTGCACGAATAGCAAAACGTCATTTTTTCCGATGAATCTAGGTTCTGTTTACAGCATCATGATGGTCGCATCCGTGTTTGGCGACATCGCGGTGTACGCACATTGGAAGCGTGTATTTGTCATCGCCATACTGGCGTATCACCCGGCGTGATGGTATGGGGTGCCATTGGTTACACGTCTCGGTCACCTCTAGTTCGCACTGACGGCACTTTGAACAGTGGACGTTACATTTCAGATGTGTTACGACCGTGGCTCTACCCTTCATTCGCCGGCCAGAGTGGCCGAGCGGTTCTAGGCGCTACAGTCTGGAACCGCGCGACCGCTACGGTCGCAGGTTCGAATCCTGCGTCAGGCATGGATGTGTGTGATGTCCTTAGGTTAGTTAGGTTCAAGTAGTTCTAAGTTCTAGGGGACTGATGACCACAGAAGTTAAGCCCCATAGTGCTCAGAGCCATTTGAACCATCTACCCTTCATTTCATTCCTGCGAAACCCTACATTTCAGCAGGATAATGCACGACCGCATGTTGCAGGTCCTGTGCGGGCCTTTCTGGAGACAGAAAATGTTCGACTGCTGCCCTGGCCAGAACATTCTCCAGATCTCTCGCCAATTGAAAACGTCTGGTCAACAGTGGCCGAGCAACTAGATAGCCACAATACGCCAGTTGTAAGTACGCTGTCTAGGTTTTTATATTGGTAACGCCACGTAGCGCTCTGTATGAAAATCACTGGCTGTGCTGTGTGCAGTCTGTGGCTGAGTGGCATTGTTGTAATATTCGCTATTGTAGTGTTGGGCTGTCGGCTGTTAACACCGCGTAGCGTTGCGCAGTTGGAGGTGAGCCGCCAGCAGTGGTGGATGTGGGGTGAGATGGCGGAGTTTTGCACAGAGACAGTAAATTTGTAAGACTGGATGCCATGAACTTATATATATATATATATATATATATATATATATATATATATATATATATATATATAATAACTTTTGAACACTATTGAGGTAAATACATTGTTTGTTCTCTATCAAAATCTTTCATTTGCTAACTATGCCTATCAGTAGTTAGTGCCTTCAGTAGTTTGAATCTTTTATTTAGCTGACAGTAGTGGCGCTCGCTGTATTGCAGTAGTTCGAGTAACGAAGATTTTTGTGAGGTAAGTGATTTGTGAAAGATATAGGTTAATGTTAGTCAGGGCCATTCTTTTGTAGGGATTTTTGAAAGTCAGATTGAGTTGCGCCAAAAAATATTGTGTGTCAGTTTAAGCACAGTCATGTATAATTTTTCTAAGTGGACGTTTCATACCCTGCCAGGATACCTCACTGGAATCTTATGATATTTTCTTGTAGTTTGTGTAATTAGTGTAGCTTTTGTTTATTGCTAGCGTGTAATTGTAGAGAGGATCTCCTTTGTAGTTGCAGTCTTTCATTGTTCTACAGTAAAACAGTTGTGGCATGCATGTAGATTTGCAGCAAGTATTTCGCAGCTGCGCTTGCAATTAACTAGATATTATTTTCAGTGCTATGTTAATGTGTTCTCTTATTTTTGCTCTTCAAATTGTGCTTTGCTGTGTTATCATGTGAAATAATGTGACAATAATGGCGTGTGAGAAACGTAACACTAGGCTCCAAAGTAAACTGAGAAATGACAGTGAAGACGAAAGTAGTGTGTTAGCGCCACCGTGTAAAGAATTAACTAATGTTCAAACTAGTAATTTGGTAATTGTGCTTAGGGAAATGGAGCGGGTGGCAAATAATGGTGTAGACAGTGAAACAAATAGTGAACAGGGAAGCATTATCGATCGATCGGTCGGCAACAGCTCGCCTCAGGAATCCGAAATGACAGAACACAATATTGCAAATACTGTTGACTCAGGTTTTGGGTCCTCACCGTTTTCTTAAATGAGTCAAGACACATTTCTGCTTGTCAAAACGAGAATGTTGCCGGTGAAAATGCACTGCCAAAAAGCATAGAGAAACAGATTCTAGACACTAATACATTATTATTGCAATTAATGCAACAAATGGAACAAAACCAGAGATAAACAGAGCAAAAGCTTCAAAAGTTAGACACAATGGAACAAAATCTTCAAAAGTTAGACACAATGGAACAAAATCTTCAAAAGTTAGACACAATGGAACAACACCAGAGACAAACACAGCAACAGTTAGACGCAATGGAACAAAAACTTCAAAAGTTAGCCACCACACTTGAACAAACACGTGAAGATTTAACTACTGAGTTACATAAAATCGAATCGAAATGTCAAAAAGTCTGTAATGAAGTAAAAACACAAATTTGTGAGCATTTCCAACCTATTTTTTCGCGGCATGAAAATGCATTACAGAATCACAAAGCAGCCATAAAGGAACTGCAAACTATAGTTCATGAAAATCACAACACCTTGCAAGCTAAAATTGACTCAGTTGCATCCATCGATTCGGTTACGCAACTTGCAAAAACTCAGGAAAACTTAAAGGACACAGTAGATACTTTGAAAATTTGTTCAGGAAGACACATGGAGGAAATTAGTTCATTATCAGAGATAATCAAATTAATACGCAACACGAAAGAGAAATCCGGGAAGTACAAGATCAGTTGACACAGGTAACATAGGAATTACATATTTTAGAGGACACTCGCGCTCCAATACGGGAAGAGGGACATAGAAATACGGAACAGTCACTAAATAATAACACAGGGCACTTCGGAAATTATGAAAGAAATTGGCAAGGTACACCGAATTTTGAGATGGAACCGCCGAAACGACGTAACAATGACCGCATGCGACTCGCCGACATGATGATTTTGACTATAAGCTGTTTATTACTACACGTAAATTCAAAACATTTAAGAATTCCGGCAACGACATTCATCCACAAGCGTGGCTTCATCAATTCTCTCATTGTTTTCCTCCCAACTGGTCATTAGAGCACAGATTAGAATTTATGTGTGGCTGTTTAGAGAAAGAACCAGCTGTAAGAATGCGATCGGTCATTCACGATTGCCACAGTGAAGGAGAATTTTATCATGCCTTCCTCTCAGCATATTGGTCTCAAGCTACACAAGACCGAGTAAAACATAGCATCATAATGATGAAACATTTCGAACAATCTGAATTTTCCAGTCTTGTGAAATATTTTGAAGACATGTTGCACAATAATCAGTACCTGTCAAACCCATACAGCCCCTCAGAACTCATTCGCATTTGCTTAATCAAATTACCTGAACATTTGCGACATATTATTTTGGCAGGACGTTGCAAAGGCGACATTGAAGCTTTTCAGGGGCTCTTACAAGAATTAGAAATTGACACTGACAATCACGGAACGTGAAAACAGGAACACAACAATTACAGGTCACATCCATCGCAATTCTGCGATGAAAGAAATAATAACTGTACACGACAAGGCTATTCACACAACACAAATCGTGACCAAAACAGACACCACCCGTATGACAACCGTTGGCGGAGTAGTAATAATTACAGGGAAATATCACCTCTCCGTGGTAGTGACTATCACAGAGACAATCAGAGAAACAGACAATATGGGAACCAAAGTAATTATTATCAAGGGAGACAGAATAACTTTAGACGCAACGGTCCAGCGCGTAGTTACGATTCTGGGAGAAATTCTCCACCATGTGACCGACAAGAAAGAAACTATGGAATCTACCGACATGACGACAGACGATATGATCGTAACGACAGACCTGAATTGCATCAGAACTGGCGGGATTCCAACAGAGCAGGGTCCTCTCGACAAGGTGAATTTGTAGAAGTTAGTTCTCCAAATCCCAATAACGACGCGCGCCATCAAAGAGACAATAGGCAATGACTCATAGTGCTGGCAGCCACAAAACGTACTTATGAAACTGGCGACGCAGCTGCCGTAGCTAGTAATTACGTAAAAATGGAAGACATTAGGGACATCTTACTCCAGGAACATGACGTAAAACATAACAACATTGCATATCCTGTGATTCACATTACAGTAAATGACGTAAAATTTACGGCAGTACTTGACTCTGGCAGTCCCATTTCAGCAATTATTGAAACAGCCTTTAGCAAATGCAACAAATCGAACGATTGCCCCACACTTCCGTTATGTAAGATTAAATTACAAGGTGCAATCTTTGGAAAAAGTGTAGATGTACGCCAAAAAACCAATTTAGAATTCTTTTGCCAAAGCCACAGCTTCTCTATGAACTTTCTTATTGTTCCATTATTGTCGACGGAAATTATATTGGGAGTAGACTTTTTGAATGAATACAAAGCAATCTTAAACTTTCACGATGCTGAAATAAGTTTAGAGAAGGAAGGTAAGTCAATAGCTTTGAAATTTGAAGATTGGCTCTCAAACCATGACGAAGAAATTAATTGGCTTTACCTCCTGTTAGACAACAGTTCGGAATTTTCGACGCAACTTGACACTAACAATCACTCTGCAAGTACTGACAGGGATGATATCGACGACATATTTGAAACTAATGAGTCAATTCAGAATAAAATTCAAACAATTGAGAATTCTAATGACACTGATAGGCAAGACCTGTTTGAGATTTTACGAGCACATTCCACAGTTTTTACTCGCAAATCAGGAACAATCAAGGGATTTCAATACCAATTTCGTGTTCGTGAGCATACTAAATTTTGTGTTAGACCATACGTAATTCCGGCACATTATAGGGACCGTGTTAGAACAGAAATACAATCTATGCTTGACGAGGGCATTATTGAGCCTGCAGTTAGCTCATACAACAATCCATTACATGTTGTTGAGAAGAAAAATGGATCGATCAGGCTTGTCTTAGATTCGAGACAAATCAATACTATCATCATTCCTGAAACAGACAGGCCGCAAACGTTGGAAGAACTTCTTCAAAATTTTAATGGTGTAAAAGTGTTGTCTTCTATTGATCTCAGATCCAGTTTTTATCAGATCGGACTTCATCCAGAATGTAGAAAATACACAGCTTTCCTTTGTTTCGGCGTTTGTTATCAGTTTCGGAAACTTCCCTTTGGTTTGAACATTTCTGCGGCAGCATTCATTCGTGGGCTAAATTCCATATTACCTGAGTTCTTAAAACGTCACATCACCTTATATGTGGACGATATTCAGATTGCAGAAGCCTCATGGGAACAACATAATCGCATCCTCAACAGCGTGTTACATATTTTTGCAGAATCTGGAATTACAGTTAATTTGGAAAAGTCTGAATTCGGTAGGACAAAGGTGAAGTTTTTGTACATAATATTTCTTCTGGAGGCATTCAGCCGGATTCTGAAAAGTTAGAAGCAATCAGAGCCATTCCAGTTCCATCCACAAAAAAACAAGTCCGCAGTTTTCTAGGTCTCGTAAATTTTTACCGACGTTTTCTGAAAATGCAAATTCTAGTTACACCAAAACTTTGTTCTCACTGGAAAAAATACTATTTGGAACTGGGACGAACAAGCACAGTTGGAATTCAATTCTTTGAAAGAATCGCTACTTAATGCGCCAATACTAGCTCATCCAGATCTGTCACAAGATTTCTGCCTTAGCACGGATTCTTCTAAAGTCGGTCTTGGTGCCCATTTATTTCAAGAAGCCACAGAAAATGACACTACTGGTCAGAAAACCATTGCTTTTGCTAGCCGAGTGTTAACAAAATCTGAAAAAAATTATTCCATTACTTTATTAGAAGCTTTAGCTATCGTTTGGGCATTTAACAAATTCCGTTACTTTCTTTCTGGTAAGCACGTAAAAGTATACAGTGATCATCGTGCATTACAATTTCTTATGTCTTCAAAATTAAATCATGACAGGTTAAAACGTTGGGCATTGTTTCTGCAAGAATTCCACTTCACAATAGTCTACATTCCCGGCAAGAATAACATTGTTGCGGACGTACTGTCAAGCGCACCGGCAGGGCTTGAGAAAAGTAACACAGAAGGCAACCTCGAGAAAAATCTCAGTATTCTTTACATTCAGAAAGTCGCCTTTGAAAACTTCATCACCACCTCTTTAAAGGACATTGCTCATGAACAAGATAAAGATCCGATTTGGAAAGACATCAAAAGTAAATGGCATGAAAAGACACACACTCAGATTCGGCATTATTATCTGGTTAGAAACAACATACTCTTCAAACACTGCACTGTTGATGACAAGCTATGGGTACTTTGCATTCCAGATGATTTTGTTAATAAGCTCATTTGGTATATTCATTTCAGCTATGCACATTTTGGTCCACGAAAATGTTATCATATTCTTCGGACGACTTGTTATTTTAACAATATGGAAAAGAGAATTCGAAGAGTCTTGTCTATTTGTAAACTTTGTCAAAAGGCGAAACCATCTACTATCTCACATCGTGCTCTGTTGTTTCCTATCATTCCTTCTAAATTAAAAGAATTTGCTGCTGTTGATCTCTTGGGACCCCTTGTCAGAACATCGAATGGATTTTCGTACGTTCTAGTCGCTGTTGAATTTACTTCAAAATTTGTTTCTTTCACTCCGTTACGTAAAGCCACTGGACGGTCTGTATCCAACGCCTTTGTTAAAAATTTCTTACGTGAAGTTGGCCACGTTGCTAAAGTCATTTCAGATAACGGACCGCAATTCAGATCTGCTGTTTGGTCACGCATGCTTCGGAACCATAAAATCAAACCTGTTTTTATTTCATTGTACTCACCACAATGTAACCCGTCTGAACGGATTATGAAAGAAATCAATAAGCTTTGCAGACTTTATTGTCACAGAAAGCATCAGCATTGGGACAGATATTTACACTTATTTCAAAATGTGCTGAATGAAATGCCTCATGACTCCACTGCTTTACCATCTACAGTACAACTGAAGAATGAAGAACCACCAAACAGAATCAGAGAGCTTGTACCTTTCCCGAATACACGTAAACTTTGACACAAAGACATAATTGATTTGGCTATTAAAAATATAAAATCTGCAGCAGACAAAAGGAGAAAACTACACGCTAAAGCAAATGCAAAGAAATTATATATTGGTCAGAAAGTTCTCATTAAAGCTCATTCATTGTCACATAAGAAGAAACACTTGAGTCACAAATTCTTTCTAGTTTACAATGGACCTTACAGAATCCGACGTATACCACATGATAATTGCGTTGAAGTTGAACTCTGCGTACTAGGAAGAGTAAAGGTTTACACCACATTTCACATGTAAAACCGTTTGTAGAAAGATAATCTGCTTTTTAACTTTGTCTTTGCCATAAAACTTTTCACTTCACATTTCTAGTATGCTTTGTCAGACTTAAGAAACTGTTACCATGCAACAATGTTTGAAGTTAAATATCCAGTCAAGAACCTGGGCAACTTATTTAGACAGTAATTACGAATGCATTGTTATAGTGAACAGACGACACAGTGTTGTACATTCTTGCAACAAGTCGCACGATTACGTAACGACTATCAGGTTTACATACTTAGAACTTATACTGCTAATGAGATTTTAATGCAACATTTTGGTTTACTTGAAAAGATACTCTTTATTTGAAGTATATTCAGTGAGATTAAAGATGACTTAGCATTTGGTTTGTTTGATAGCTACACGATTATATCACGACGCTATTAATATGTGACACAATTTACATTGTTGTTTTTGCGGTGTATCTGTTTTATATCTGCACAGTTTTTCTGTATTATTCTGGAAAGTAAAACATGTTTTAGTAGTAACTTTTGTGGTATAGCTACAATGAGACAGCCGTTTTCGTAGCACAACAATACGTCACATTATAGTACTTTCTTGATCACGGTAAGGTACGTAATAACTACGATATATATACGCAAAGCATTTCACTTTCGTTTATGATGAGGTAAGTACATTGACTTCAGCAAAACTTTGCTTACAGAGGACGATAACTACGACACTTCCACAGAATTATCTTACAGCAAGACGCACATTTAGCGCTACAGGACACACATTTGAGTGATTAATTTTGTACTTAAACCATTTATTTTTCAAGATTCTTGAATTACAAAGAAAGTTTTCCGTGAAACATTTCATTCCATTGCTGTAATCTGTAACACCTGAGGGTATAATTACATTAATCCTCAGGGGGTACACGCTTACTTTGTGTACCATGTGTTTGGCAAGCACAAGGAGCCCTACCTAATATGGTATTTGCTTATACAACTTTACACATCGGCATCATATTCCTCTAACACAGAATTACATAGCTATCTGATTATTTAACAGAGAAACAAACAATTTTTTTACTACTTTAGTGACAGATGTTTACGCAATTACACAGTTGGATAACTTCACACTTATGAAATTGTATTTTGTCTGTACTTTGTGAACTGTTCATATTTTTTTTGGAACCATTGTGATACTATGAGAGCTTTGAATGATGTATTTGGTATGGGGTCATCATTTTTCAAGTACGTTGGAGGTAGATGACACTATTGAAATGAGCAGAGAATTTTTTTTAGGTTTTGACATTATTGCAGAAAGCTACGCCTTTTTTGAGATTTGACTGAGGTGTTATGATGTTATTTTTACGACGATGATGTGTATTATGCTGTTGAGGTATGTTTATGATCAATAAGCTGATGCTATATGAGGAATCTGATTATGCTATGTATTTATTATGATCAAATATTGAAGAAGTGTCGACGGATATGTATGTGTGTAATAAGGTAAGGAATAATGAGTAGTGGTTATGGACTCTGACTTGTGAAAAAGTATGTTGGAAACCAAGAATCGTACTTTAAGAGTTATGAAATGTGTGTAAATGCGTGAATGTATCACAATGCCGAAGAATATTTTTTGGATACTGTTATATTTATAGGATTTTGTTTCTACAGATTTGCAACGCAAATTCTCGAACTGTGAAATTTTTATTTGAGACTGTCACTGTAGTGCAAACTGGTGTCGTTAATATTTCGGTAAGAAAGTTGATCACCTTCACATAATGCGTCGTGGGCACCCAGCTGTGTGACAGTCACCTGGAAAAAAGCCATTAGAGTGTGCCTTTCAGAGGCACAGGTGAAGGAAAAAAAGAGGCCATTATCCTCGCTATTGACATTCCTTTGTAGAAAGCATCGCAAATACAACACGCTCAAACTTGAAAACACATGATTACACTGTGGAGCTCTTAATTTATGATATTTACTAAAATTCCTAATGAAATGATGAGAGACATTTTTACATCTGTTGTCTTTCTAGTTGAGAGATTACTCAATTTGTTTAATATCTAGTTTCTAGCTGCACTGCAGCATTGGTTAAAATAAAATTTAATAGCTGTACTAATATAGATATTTTATGCCTACAGATCCAGTAAATAAATAATTTTATGATCTACTTTCAAAAAAAAACGAGGGAGCACAAAAAGACATTTCCCTTCACAGGAATTGCATAGATAATTTTTGTCAATGACTTGGTAAATTTATGGTACAGTAAGTAAAGGTGATGCATCACTCTAGTGTTAAGATGTGACATAGGAATTAAACATGGCCATTTTTACTGTAATATTTTTTCTGTTTGAGCTTTGTCATGTTTAGATATAAGTTATTGCATTTGCTGCTGCTGTTTGCCAGGCATAATGTTACTGAATTTGACTTTGTATTACTCTGTTAAGCCAGCTTTACTATGGATTTTTATTTCTTGTTTGCTGCGCATTGCCTTATATTAGTTGTAATATTGCATTTGCTTTGCTAATTTAGGCTGCTTGCTTTGCCAATTTGCATTTTTTTGTCATTGCTGCTTGTATTAATTGTCTGCATTGCCTCATCCCTTAGTTTATGCATCTGAGCTCAGTAGATTTAAGTTAGCTTAAGAGGGGGTAGACTATATAAGAGAATGAGTTGCGATGGATTGGAAGAAATGCATTGAGAAGTCATACGAAAAAAGTACAGAAAGCAGGTATAGATAGGACTTTTTGTAAATAATGAAGAACGAAGGGAGATCTCCGAGAAGTAAAGAAAGTTTTGTTTGCAAAATACTGCAGTAAAGCAAACCCTGTCCTTTCCTTGTGTTATCCCACTATGTGTTTGTCTACCCTTGGGTATTTGTGTCCTTCCTGTCTTTATGTGTTTATCTGATGAGAGTTACGTTGTAGAATTTTTCTGATAACATGTTATTTACTTTGTAAAGATGTTTACACATTATTTATTCTGTTTTGTTTTAATGCTCATGTGTGAAGTTGATGTTTCAAAAGTTATTCTGATCATTTATGTATTTACTTATGTCATAATTCCTGTAACACTGATGTATATGTTTATTTCTATTCTTTTGTAAAGCCCCTATTACTACAAATGTTATCTGTATTGTTATGTTCTTTAATGATGTATTTTGTACCTTTGTTATTTTATTCTTATGTTATAAAATTGTAATTGACACCAGTTCATCAAATAAAGTAACTTGTAAGTTACATTTCACTGCACACGTTTCTGTTGGTCATAGTATATGGACAATATGTGAGAAGTAGGGACTGATAGTGTTTGGACGTGTGCTAATAATACAGCAAGGGACTGGTTAACTGCATTGCTGGTTCTAAGGACAATTTTTAAAAAAAACTTTGTGAGTGCACAAGTGGTGATTTATGGACTTGCTATATTCTCCGCAAGACTCTTCGATGGTGATTGTGCACCTGCACAGTCGCAACAGATGGCTGCTGGCCGTCTCTACATGGACTACAGTGGGTCTGCATCTTTGATGGCCCTCCAATACCATTATTTCTACAAGGACTGCAGTGGGTCTGCACCTCTGGTGGCCCACCAATACCATAATCTCTACCAGGACTACAGTGGGTCTGCTCTGTGATGACCCACCTACCAGTATTCTTCAAAACTTCGAATGACTCTGCTGTGGGTTTGCTCGGTTGTGGCCCATTACCTGTCTGCATGTCAAGAGTCAGCACTGTCTTTCCGTTGGAAGGACAACACTACTTCTTCAAGACTGCATGGAAATCCACTACTTCCATGTGCATTTTCTTTTACTGCTCAGACATTGAGAAAAACACTGCTATTTTACTGTGATGAACGATCAGGACTGTCTTTATGGACTGTGAGAAAATTTTAGCTTTTGACCAACATTGTATCAATAAGTGTGTGCATTTTATATCTTTGTTATTGTAATTATGAAAAATTTCTTCAAATCTGTATTGGTCACTGCCCAAAACAATTTGTAAAATTTTTTGTGGAGAGCATGGGGGCTATGTAAGTAGGTTGTTTATGTTTTCTTATTGGCAACGTTACGTAGCGCTCTGTATGAAAATCACTGGCTGTGCTGTGTGCAGTCTGTGGCTAGTTTGCATTGTTGTCTGCCATTGTAGTGTTGGGCAGCGGCAGCTGGATGTTAACAGCGTGTAGCGTTGCGCAGTTGGAGGTGAGCCGCCAGCAGTGGTGGATGTGGGGAGTGAGATGGCGGAGTTTTGGACAGAGACAGTAAATTTGTAAGACTGGATGCCATGAACTTATATATATATAATGACTTTTGAACACTATTGAGGTAAATACATTGTTTGTTCTCTATCAAAATCTTTCATTTGCTAACTATGCCTATCAGTAGTTAGTGCCTTCAGTAGTTTGAATCTTTTATTTAGCTGGCAGTATTGGCGCTCGCTGTATTGCAGTAGTTCGAGTAACGAAGATTTTTGTGAGGTAAGTGATTTGTGAAAGGTGTAGGTTAATATTAGTCAGGTCCTTTCTTTTGTAGGGATTTTTGAAAGTCAGATTGCGTTGCGCCAAAAAATATTGTGTGTCAGTTTAAGCACAGTTATGTATAATTTTTCTAAGGGGACGTTTCATACAGTCACTACTCTGGATGAACTGTGTTAACATGTTGTAGCTGTATGGGCAGCTGTACCTGTACACGCCATCCAAACTCTGTTTGACTCAATGCCCAGGCGTATCAAGGCCGTTATTACGGCCAGAGGTGGTTGTTCTGGGTACTGATTTCTCAGGATCTATGCACCCAAACTGCGTGAAAATTTAATCACATGTCAGTTGTATTATAATATATTTGTCCAATGAATACCCGTTTATCATCTGCATTTCTTCTTGGTGTAGCAATTTTAGTGGCCTGCAGTGTATCTCGTTAACTATTACCTGCCCCAAAAAAAAAAAAAAAAAAAAAAAAAAAAAAAAAAAAAAAAAAAAAAAAAAAAAAACAGTTCTCTGCAGAGTTCTTGAGGAGCTATTCGGAATTTCATAATTTTTTTCGCAAATTGACAAACTATTTTGCAAGATTAAAATTTACCTGGGTAATATTGCTTTTTTCACGAAATGCTGTATAACTATTCGAATTTTGTAGACATAACTCCAGAACGAAAACATATCTATCAAAAACTCTGAGAAATATACATTTCTTGGAAGTTCGGTATCAGGTTCACGGGACTCACAATATTCTGCAATAGCGCCCGATGCCGACATCAGCTCACATATAGGTTTGAGGCACGAGTATGCCGTTATCTAATCTGCTCCGTTGCTGACTCGTCGGCTATCTGAAGATTCGCAGAAAGCTCTGAAGAGGGATACACGGGGTTACCAAGAAGATTTTATAAAAAAAATTTCCCGTTAGATGACAACGCATCCGTATTTCGTCGACTTCTAGCATTTTCCGATCCATCCACCTCGAGAGACCAGAAAATGACAAACTGAAAAAGATAAAGAAATTCCGTCTGAGATAAAAGATCCGCTATTCGAACTATCTCCCATTGGACAACCCGGCGGCGCCACTTCTGAAAGCAATAATGACACAGGTGACGAACGTGACTATAATTTTTACGGCAAATGTAAAATAACGAATAAAACATTTCAAAACGGCAATTTCGAGTTCTAATCCGTTATCAGCGACCTCGCAATACTTAGTATCGGAAGTTTTACTTGAATCCGGTAAATTTATAATACGACAAATTGGATCCACCATTTTGAATTTTTTAATTCCGAGATCGGATTCCTAATAAGATACCCAAAGAGTCTAAGAAGAACGCATTTTTGTAAGATTTAATATCCATTTGTCTATTATGTTCAGTTTTTGAAGCGAGTTGGCCCACTGTGTGCTGGGTGGATTCGGTTCGAGCCCGGCGTATCTCTCCGTCTAGGAAGCCGTCGTGGTGCTACCTGGCTAAGCATTTCATCTACCGAACTTTTATTTCAGCACATGGGAACTGTATTTCGTGGACTATACGACGCATCTGTAGCTCCACTTCAATCACGTTATCGGCACTATGTATCAATGAGGAATGAATATACATGACTATTAATATAATCTGCTCAAAAAGTGCTACTACACTGAAGCGCCCAAGGAACTGGTATAGCCATGAGTATTCAAATACAGAGATACATAAACGAGGAGAATATGCCGGTGCAGTCGGCAACGCTTATACAGGGTGTTACAAAAAGTTACGGCCAAACTTTCAGGAAACATTCCTCACACACAAAGAAAGAAAATATGTTATGTGGACATGTGTCCGGAAACGCTTACTTTCCATGGTACATCAGCTTATTTGTTTTAGTTGTAAATATTTGTCATGTATTGTTGTTTTTCTGACATGTTCCACATCCTGGAGGACCTCCTCACTACGGATCAATTGGAATGAAAGTAAATCTAATCTAATCCTGCCTCGGGCATAGATGTGTGTGATGTCCTTAGGTTAGCTAGGTTTAAGTAGTTCTAAGTTTAGGGGACTGATGACCTCAGATGTTAAGTCCCATAATGAAAAAAATATATATATATTTTTCATTTTCGTAATATGAAAATCAGACAAAATTATTATTTGTGTCTAATATTGTTGTGGGAGTAAATGTAAATGAGAGCATGTACGTGGGACAATCGTCAGATTTAAATATTGAATTATATACCGTCTTAAGTAACTTGCAAGAGTTACACAAGCCTGTGGTGGGAAAATGGTCCTAGGGAATTTACCAATTTGCTGATAACATATGTCTAGGTGTGATCGCTATTGTAACAGAGCAGCCAGAAAGTCAACTGGAGTACAATTTTCAGAATTTTTGTCTTTTCATATTCGTTCATTAAACATTACTTTAATATTTGTATGTCAGATTGACGCAAATGCGTCTGTGTATAAGGATTGGTGCAGGCCAGTTTTGGCGCGAGTATGACCATAAGCGAGCATTCTGACTGGCAGTCAGTATGGTCAGCCAATCAGAATTGAGACTGTTCCCGCTCGTTACCTGGGAGTGAGGCTGGAAGAAGGGAGTCGCTTTCTAGCTTTGAACGCAGACGGTCATGTTACTAGCGCGAGTCAAAATAACGTATAAAATTAAGAAATATTTGGCTTATCGCGTCGAGATTGCGTGGCTGTAATTGCAGTTGCGTTTACGGACAGTTTTGTGAAGATTGGAAGATTTGGAATTGTTCCGTTGGAAAGATATTTGCGTGTGAAAATTTGGCCTTCATAGTATCCGTGTGGCATGTTTCAGTATACAACCACTGAGCGTTTTTGGTGAGCAATTTTTTTCTTTAGAAATCCACAAGAAGGACCGAAAGCAATAACTCAAATTCGTGGTGAAATTAATGACTGTGAAAATGTTGTTTAATTCGGGTCGGGTCTGGACAGATTTCTGGCTGCTGAGAGTATGAAATGTGTGTATGAATTGTGAACTGGAAGAAAATAGCCAATAGTTTAATTGTGGACTGAATAGTACCGTTTCTTTGGCTATAAGGACAAAATAAACATTTTTGTGTTGAAATTTCGGACATTATTTTCCAGAAGCCAATCTATTTTCTTACTGCCCAGTAAAATTTTAATGACAGATTTTCTAAAGAACTTTATTTCATTACTAGTGTTGCGCGCCTCAGTAATTGTAGATATTAGATGGTGTTTCTTATCAACGCTGCTTTTAAATCATCTTTTAAGTATCTACGTTGCCGAGTGAAGGGACATCGAGCAGACGCCATTCCGAGGTAAGTGAGTTTTAATTTGCAGCCTGCACCGCGTCAACGACGGAATACTAACCCACTCCGCCGCAATTAGTTCATCGGCCGGTAAAAACAATAGTGAAGTTCGGATGTATAGGAACTTTATAAAAGCATTAGTGTCCATTAAACCCACGAAGTTTTCACACACATGTGTAAAAGGAACTATATTAGGACAATAGACACGTGTGCAAATGAACTTTCGTCAAGAATTGGCAGCCAGTGGAACGAGGTGGCAGACTACGTTGGTGACCACGGAACTTCGAGAGATGGCATTGCTGCTGCAGCCTACCGACATCTGGAGCAGATGGAGTAATTTAAATTACGAAGATGATTCAATGATAGGTAATTTCAGTTTTGATGTATCACGAACAGAGGACAGTGGTTTACCTGAGTCAATGTCATCTATGGTGTAGATAATGAACTGAGCGCGGTGGAAGCCGATGCTAAATATATACCTGTTACTGTTAAAGATATGAAACAGGAACCAATGTCAGTGGCTTGTGAACCAAAGGATAGTGTTTCAGGTATGTTTACGAATATTCTCAAACATATGAAGGAGATGGGTTCCGATATTAAATCTTCAGTAAGTTCTGATATAGGCACAAAAATTAATAAAAGAAATAATGATATGATACCAAAATGAGTAAATTAGGTTTGGAGATAAATGAGTTAGACACTGAAGTAGATGGGTTAATGCAGGAGGTTAACCAAGGGTTAAATAATTTGTCATCTGAGATGGAAACCAAAATGGAAGGTAAATTTTCGAATTTGAGGGATACTTACAAAAATGATATGACTTTGTTCAGTAACAATGCTAAAAGTGGCATTAATCAGGTCAGACAGGAATGTAATACTGCTATTGTGACAGTGAAAAGTGAGCTAACCACACAGGTTAAGCAAGATGCTGAGGACAACCAACAGTCATAGCAACATTTAGAATTAGACAAAGTTAATGAACATGTTCATAATGCAGAAAAACACTGTGAGGAAAGTCACGCTGTATTAGCAAGTAAAATCAAAGAAGGAAAAGATGTGTGTGCTAAGTTTGGTATGCAAGTGGCTAGTAAAATTACTAACATAGAGACCAATATCCAGCAATTCAGTACCAGTGTGAATGAGCAGTTGTGTAAGCATGAGGGTAGACTAACCCTAGTAGAGCACAATGCTAACAACCATAGTGGCTGTGTAATAACTAATGTTGTAGTAGAATCATCTGAAATTGTCTATGGTACACATCGCCAGTTTTTACGATTTGATCCCAGTAAAAATGTTCATCCTAAACAATTTTGGAGTGATTTTGATGAGGTTTTGCCAAAAGTATGGAGTGATAAGGAGAAGATTGGATTCATTATTTCAAATTTGATGGGAGAGGCAAGCATGTGGGGGAACTTGGCCTCAGATAAATACGATAAATTAGCAGAATTTAAGCAAGCCTTTTTTGAAAATTACTGGGGAAAACGGAAACAAATGGAGGTTTTAAATAAATTTTGATCAGGGGAAAAGTATGATCCAAAGAGAGAGGGCATTAAAAGATCTGTACAGAAACGGGTAACTACTTTATCATATTTAGATGCCAAGGTTGAAACAGAACAAATTATTATGGGAATTGAAAACAAGTTGCCGTTGTATTGGAGGAACAAGAAAATATCGGCACCCAGGGATGACATTGACCGGTTTATCCATTATTTGGAAGGGGTGGGAAATATTTTAAAAGAGGAAGAAACTACTAGGAGAGATTTTAGGCCTCCTGCTAGACCAAATGACAAGAGCCGAAGTTAATGTAAACAGAATAGGCATACAGCGTACGAACAGTTATTGAACCAGATACAGGGGGAGAGGGGGCTCTGTTGGAAAGTGGTTGAATGACCAAGTACAATACTTTGATTTGCCGTCAGCTGCAGTCTGATGACGTAACGAGTAGGCGCGTCCCGACAGGTGACAGAAACATCAGAGGCAGTGACGTCACACAGGAGGAAAACTGAAAGCAGTCTGTAATGGCGTTTGCAGACTGAAATCACGTAAGTTAAACCCGCTAGCGACACCCTTTGTAAAGAAAGCAACAAATAAACAGCAGGGAGGTGGTTTTAGAGAAAACAGTAGGGCAGGGGAGAATGGCACTGTAAAAAAGTTTGTTTATTTAGGAAACGAAGTAGCATCTTTGAAAGGAAAAGTCAAAATAGAGATCGTAGGAACCATATTAGTGAGGAACTAGGTACAGAAAGCGAAGGTGGGGGTGAATCACCACTGCAAAACAGATGAGAGGCCTAGCAGAGAGGGTGGAAGTAGCATTATTATCGGGGAAACAATGCTGGATGTACCCAAGGAAGAATATAATAGAGCCGAGGAGATTGTATATAGGTTGAATGAAGTAATTTGAAATAGTGAGGAAGAGGAAGGACTTTCGTGACTGGAATTCCGTTCACCGTTCTCCTCCGCAACATCCTGGCACTGGTAAGTGAAACACTGCATTACAATTGTGCATACGTCCACAACTTACTTCTTCTGTACAAGACGTTCTTCTGACTGATCGGAGAGATAGTATTTCGTATCTGTATTCCATTCAGATGGTAACACACTTTCAGTCATATAGTGTTCTCGTCAACTGTACTTAGCAAGGCAATACTATTCATTCATTTGTTGAGAATTAAATGCAACAAACTGCTGACAAGTGAAATGACAAGCACCAATGTGTGCGGAAATCAGTGTCACCAAAGAAGACAAAAAACCTAAAATTCTAACCATAGAGATCATCGAAAGAACAAATTGAAATAAACCCCATTTATTTGAGACTTGTACATACGAGGGGCATTCCGTAAGTCATGGCAACTACGGCATATTTTGCGATGATGCGACAACATGGGAATTCAAAGACGTGCATTGAACCGATAAGGCAGTGTGTATCTGAATGCCAGCATAAAATAGCATTTTAGTACAGGAGGTCGAGGCAAAGGATGGACTGAGGTCTGGTTATTAGGGTGGGTGGGGAAGGATTTCCCACACAACTGCTGTAAGCAACTATTCATGACGCCTGAAATGTGGGTTGTAGCGCCATCATAGCGTCTGACCGCATTATCCAGCAGTGGCGAACGTTTTCACCTAAATGCACATCGCAAATGGTACAGCGGAAAGTTACAGTAGCATTGGTCACTGACAGGGTGGCTGTCCGCAATAGGATGAAACTCTACAATACCGTGGTTGTTATATGCGAAAATGAACATAACCTTCGTGGGTGATGCCCTATCACCCTAGCTGCTCGTAGTTCTGCACGACGCTGAGTAGCATTTGTGCCAACAAAAAAGGCAATATTCACTTATGCTCGTTGTTTATCTCTGCTTAAAACCATCTTGGAGTACAACCAAGCTCACACTAAATGTTTCAAGCACTAGTACCCAGCCATCCTCTGAAGAGGTCGTATTCTGTCGGTTGATTTCGGTACTGTTTGCCGCGGCTTTCGAATGTATTTACTGCGATTACAGTGAAGCCACATGTTCGCAAAATATGCCACGGTTGCCATGACTTACGGAATGACCCTCGTAGATTTTGATTTTATCCATACTGGATGAGAGGTCGTGGTTGTGAATGTCAATGTCCTAAGTATTAGGAAACAAAATGGTAGGCATGTTTTCAAAATATTTAGGAAACCAACCACAACTGATGTGTTGATACAAAATAATTCCTGCCATCCTAATAGCCAGAAACTTTCTGCTTTTAGATCTTTGATAGATACAGCCTTTAGAGTCCCTATGAATGAAGAAGACAGAATGACTGAGCTGAACGTCGTGAAACAACTAACCAGAGCTAACGGATATCACCAAAACGTTGTCAATAAATTAATACGACAGAAACAGCGCGCGAATGCAAGGAAGAATACCGCAAATAATATTACGAGAGTCACAATACCATACTTCGGTGAGATTTCGCAAAAAGTGGCTAACATTTTCAAACCTTTTAAAGTTGATACCGCTTTTCAGACCAATAATACGCAGCGGTTTAAACTAAGAAATAATTTACAGCAGGAAAGCGATAAATATGAGAGAGCTGGGGTCTATAAAATTCAGTGTAACACGTGCAAGGCAGGCTATGTAGGCCAAACTGGTAGGTCCTTTAAAGTACGTTACAAAGAACATAGCGATGCTTTCCGGCTTAATAATTTCGAAAAGTCAGCTGTAGCCACACATATTTGGGAAACGGGGCACCCCATGTTGGGAATAGATCAGGATCTCGTTATTTTACATAGACAGGAAAAAGGCAAAAAGCTGGATCTACTAGAACAGCGTGGATAATCAGAACACACTGAATGAACAGAGCTAACTGGTGATACAAACAACTTTTTCAAACATTTCACTGGTTTCTTTTTGTAACTACATTTTTAGCAATTGGCAGGATACCATCATTTCATGAGGTCCTTGGAACATGTATACGTTATCTATTTGTATAGACATATCTGTGACTTCCTTGTTTACTTGTGCGTGAGCTCACTCGCGTTTCAGTGTCGTGTGTGGTATCAACGAAGACGCATGGGCGGTTTACGAAGATAGAGGAGAGAGCCATGTGGTTAGATGTTGAACGCCATAGGCGACACCATTTGAGAGTTTTTTTATATTTTGACGACTATGTAGAGATGCACCTTGGAAGACACGGCTGCAACATGGGGAGTAGCCACGATGTTTTAATTTTATCATCACTTTTATTGTGCCTGGTGCATCTTCCATTTTAGCGAATTTTAACAATTTCTTTTACTTTTTATTATTCTGATGATGGAAGCTTGACTTCCGAAACGCGTCAATCTTAGTGTTTTACCCTATAAACAAGTGGCTGAGCCGATATATTTTTTAACATCGACCCTCGTGGAATTCTATACTACCTCTCATTTACTTATTTTTCCATGGACGTAAGTAGGAAACATTAGTATGTTTTTATCTGGTTACTTCAAGCTTGCATTTCAAAGCCATAAGTATGATCTTTCACTTAATCATATATTAGATGATATCTTAATAACTATTCTGATGTGACACTACTTACTAACTACAAATATGTATATACACCCTTACAAAAATTCATGGCAATAAGAGACAGTCCAATTATCAGGTGCTATTAAAAATTCTTCTTTTTCTTTCAAAATCTTAATCAGAGGCTTCTTCGTAGCATACTAGGCATCATATCATTATTTACTTATTAACACAAACTGGTACTTTATCAACTACTATGTACATGACTGAAGGCTAGATAACCCAGTCAGTGTACCTCTATAACTGGGTCTAGTGCAGCAGGGGATACAACCAGTCGGCTTTGGACAATGACGTCACAAGTCGCCAGATAGCAGTTTACCATTTTCGCTTTTGCTGTTATGTTTCAGTTTCGTTTTTTTACTGATTGCTTAATAAAGTGGATCTGTTTATTCTATCTCGTGAGATTTTTTTTTAAGCCAAAAAACACTTATCAGCCACTGAAGGGAGCTACAACACTAACAAGAATCGCTTCTCGATTGGCGACTTGTGACGTCAATGTCCAAAGCCGACGGGTTGTATCCCCTGCTACACTAGTCCCCTATAACTTCATCGTACCATCATGTGGCCAAGATTTTCAATGGTATGTGATCAGTTAAGTTCGTGCTACGTATATAATTTTTATAGTTTTACTTTCCTAGGAAGAAGACAGCCCATCCGTAGTGACCATGGCGACTAAAGTCTTTTTTTACGTTTTGATCACATTAACACAAACAATTTATCGTTAAAGTTAATTAAAAATGCTACAGCTTTTACTCGTTAACGTGAGGTAGTTACTTGTATACTAAAGGAGACCCCCAAGAAAAAACTAAGTTTTATTTTATTACTTAAATTACCTTCACTGTATTTAGCCTTTTATTCTTATCATGCTGTGAAAAGCTCACTTTAATCTGTAATGTAAGAAAAGAATGTTTTCACACAAAGGCTGTGAATAAGCAGTGCCTGAAGGTTTACGACCGAAGCTTCAGGGTAGAGCAGTGGTCATGAAACGTTTTTGCTTAAGAACCAAAATTGACATTGTAGGGCGACATCTTGGGCCGCATACGTAGGGGAGGAGGGAGGCGGGGGAAGGGGGAGGGGGAGAGGGGACGGTGATCAAAGACAAATTTAATTTTCACCAAAATATGGTTATTCAGATAAGCTTACCACTTACACACTCTGAATCTACAAATGTTATCACACCAACTATTTTCAAGTGAAAAAGAAAATGATTTTAGTTTAGCAGTGTTTTTGTTTTGTGTGTTAGTATCCCGGTTGCTAAGGGTTTATTTATCGATTGTCAGTTTTTTATTTGTAGTCAACTATTTTTCACTACTGCTGTTTGAAGTTATGTATTTTCATTTTGTCATTTGGAGATTGTGAGTGGAGCTGTGGACGCTGGGAAATGAAGTGCCATGTGGAGAAACTGGAACATTTTCGACATATTCTTCTGTGTGAATTCAATAGAGGGATGACAGTATCGGAGGCAGCCAGAAACATTTGAACCGTGTATGAGGATAATGGCATTGTTCAGAGTACGTCAAGAAAATAGCATTCTCTATTTGAGGAGGATCGTTTTAAGCTTTGGGGGTTCGATGAAGATCGCCTAAACGCGTTAATCCACAATGATACACGTCAGTATGCTCGAAATACGGAAAACGTGATCCACTTTGATCATTCCACCATCGTGCGACATTTACGTGCAATAAGATTCTTACTTCACTCTTTCATCTTTCATTAGAAAGTTGGAAGAGGCACGACCGTAACATAAAAACCGAGGCATCAGGAGCGATACAAAAACCTTTTGACCTATCACGGTGACATAGTACGTCGGAACGTGTTAGACTATTTTATAGCCTCAAAATTCTCATGATAGTGGTTCGTGCAATACTATTTTCCATTCTTTTTTAATAGATTTAACAAGGCAATGCTGTTTAACGACTGATGCGGGACGAAACGTCTAAGGAATGATCATAATCCGATAAAAGATTTTAACAGCCTTTTGCTTTGGGAACAAGAAAATTCTCTATCACTCATCTTGTCAAGGTTCAGGGGTTATCCCTTTAGGAGAAATTATATTTCCTAAAAAATTAATTTCGCTCCTGACTAACTTTGACTTCGATAAATTGGCAGTGACACTGGCAGACAAAAATTTCTGCATCGTCCGCTCCGAAGTGATGGTAGCTCTGAGGATGTCATCAACATAAAGCTTAATCTTATCTAATAGAACAGGTACAAGCGCCTTATCAAGTACAGTAATGAAAATAACGGAACTGACGCTTAGGCTGAAAGGTAATACACAGTATTGTATGATCTTCCAACTAATATGAAAGCTGTCCACTTTTAGGAATCTTTTGAGAGCAGAATCTGCCAGTATGAACCTCACACATTGATGCTAGACAAAAACTTAACACCACAAAACTTTTGCAATTGTTCCTACAGACTTTCTGGTCGTGTCTGAACAAGTGTAATAATTTGATTGCCATAGCGTCAAGAACGAGGCGTACCTTTCCATCCGGTTTAGTTACTACTAGAAGTGGACTACAATAGAAAGAGAGTGAAGGTTCAATGTTTCACCACTCTAACATACGTCTAATTTCTTGCATTTCTTTTACCATGGAATACCGTAAGTGTTCTCACAAAAAGTGTCATGGAGCTTAAATTCAATGTGGTACTCATATGTACTGATCACATATGGTTTTTTATCGTGCGTATTTCAACAGTAATTCTTTCCGTTGCTCTTTGTGATGTTCGATTCTAAGAGTTTATTATAGATAACATTATCACCTTCATGAGTTCAAACATTATGGTCAGAAAAATTATTAACCATCAACCATTTTGTATGCATGGGCTTTAACTGCATACGTCGACAAAATTTTGCTATGACATCAACTTCTTTTGATTACGTTTTCAGTAAAATTTTTCCCATTTATTTGTAGCTGGCATTTTCCAGATTGTAACCCAATCTCCGCATTTTTCTCCCTAAGAAATTCAAGACCAGAGATACACTTTTCTATTATTTCCTCTAGCACAAGAAACACGCATTCTATCACAGTACTCCCCACTCTCATTTCAATCTTCTTTATTTTTATGGGCTTCGACTTATCAACTACAGCGCAAACCACTGAACAATTTTTCAGAGGGTAAATATGTAAGTTTTGTACACTACTTATTTCATAACGTTCGGGACAGGACATTTGCCATAGCTCTTGTGACAAGCGAAATGATAGGTGAAACAGTTCTCGTAACACCAAGGAAGCAGGCTGGCACTACCTCTTATAATTTTTCTGAACACTTACGGTAATGCTCATTACCCTCACTCCATTTCATAGCCATCATTCGGGGGTTGGGGGAGGGGGGGGGGGGGATAAGTGAGGCCAAGTCTAGTTTGTCGAACTTAAAATCACAGGGCGCGACTTGTCTGTGACTTCAACAACGCTGAATAGGGTATTCTGATGTCACTATTACGTGTCAACATTGCGATTCGATCGATTGCTTTGATTAGGATGCCACTGGTTTTTAGAGTTATCATAATTTAAAATAAACCGTGACTGATTTTGATCACCAGAATACCACTGATTATTGCTGTGATGGTTATTCAGGGACGTGCTCCATTATTCTGATAGTCAAGAAAAAACATATCAGTTCTCCTCCTCGTGTTATGGTTCAGAGAACAACCATTTATTATCCACGACCACCCAACATCTGAAAAGCCGGCAGTGGAGCGCCAAAACCAATGTGAGCATCAGCCGCTGCTGTTGCCGTGCTGTTGACATGGTGGCGTTGTCCTATTCACACCATTGTCATTTCGATAGTTGTTCTTGTTATTGCTAGCTCTTACATCTTCGATTATTAAACCAACTGATTCCAGCACAGATAATAGGTACTATTAATTTGACTCAGGCCCTTGTAACAGCTTTTCTCTAATATTAATGGGCAGTTTCTTTTTCAGAATGTGTAACACATCATTGTGAGATAAGAGTTCATCCCAGAAGCGAATTATACTCAGATACTTCTCAAAGTACTTACTTAAACTTCTTTGTCTAATGTTAAATGTTATGGGTTGAAAAGTGCTTCATACACTACTGCCCATTAAAATTGCTACACCAAGAAGAAATGCAGATGAGAAACGGGTATTCATTGGACAAATATATTATACTAGAACTGACATGTGATTACATTTTCACGCATTTTGGGTGCATAGATCCTGAGAAATCAGTACCCAGAACAACCACCTCTGGCCGTAATAACGGCATTGATACGCCTAGGCGTTGAGACAAACAGAGCTTGGATGGCGTGTACAGGTACAGCTGCCCATGTAGCTTCAACACGATACCACAGTTCATCAAGAGTAGTGACTGGCGTATATTGACGAGCCAGTTGCTCGGCCACCATTGACCAGACGTTTTCAATTGGTAATTGGTGAGAGATCTGGACAGGGCAGGCGCAAGCCCAAGTGCCACCCCGTGCGAGCTGCTAAATTGCCCCCCCCCCCCCCCCCCCCGCTCGTTTCCTTTTTTTACAAAAAGTTTGTGGAATTTTATTTAAACAAATCTGTAGGAAATGTCAGCAATCAATCGCAATTTTAGTTTTTACTTTTCAAATCTAGCTAGGTTTCGGCCACTGAGTGGCCAGTCTCAAAGCTTTTAATATGTGCTTACATCTAAACCGTCATGTTGACAGTTACGTTCAGCATGATGATGGTATAGATGTAAACATAGCTCAAAGCACTGAGAATAGCCTCACTGTTCCCGAAATATATGTAGATCTAGAAAATAAAAACAAAAATTGCGACTGATTGGTGACATTCTCTACAGATTTGTACAAAACAGACGCTGGGCACCAGGTCAAAAATGGAGTTAAACCTGATTGAAGAAATCTAGCCAATTTTAATAGGCCTTGTTAATTTACAAAAATGTTCAAATGTGTGTGAAATCGTATGGGACTTAACTGCTGAGGTCATCAGTCCCTAGGCTTACACACTACTTAACCTAAATTATCCTAAGGACACACACACACACACACACACACACACACACACACACACACACACACACACACACACACACACACACGCGTCCGAGGGAGGACTCGAACCTCCGCGACCAGCCGCACAGTCCATGACTGCAGCACCCAAGACCGCTCGGCTAATCCCGCGCGGCATGAACTTAGGGTTAGCGTAAATAAACATTTTTCAATGTTTGTGAACAGATAATTTGGTTTGAACAATAACATTTACAATAACTACTTAATATTGAACAAAATAAGAAACACAGTAAATAACCAAGACACTAATCATAATAAAAATTACAAAAAAAAAATACTAGACCTTCCTGGCTTTTGGTTGTGCAGACTCTTTCAACAATCTGTGTAATTTAAGTCCTCTGCAACCTCGTGCTCAATCGACATTGTTGCAAAATCATTGAAACGAGTTTGGCACATCGTTGATCGGAGGTATGTCTCTATCAATTTCAGTTTTGAGAAACTCCTCTCTCCACTTGCAACTGTCACTGGAAGTGTTAGGAGAATTCTCAGAGCAACGTTAACATTAGGGCAAAAATTATGTCTTCCTATAAACTTCAGAGTCTCTTTTGGACCTATACCAGGTTTCAACGATGTTGAAAGCACTTTTAGTTCTTCCCTCAACTCCAGTCCATCAATGTTTCTTGATTCATGATCCTGCAAAATCACTGCGACGTTTCTACACTTTGTGTCCAGGCCGTCAGGAGGTGCATTCCTCAGCTCGACGATGTCGTAGAGAAAATCAAAAGAATCACGAGATTTCAGTTGATTGAATCTCTCATCCAAACATGTGGTTACTATATCTAGAAGATAATAGTAGAATTCAATCTTGTAACGTTTTGTTGGGTCATCTATTGTCATCCCTGCCTTCATAGGTAAAGTATATTGGCTTTTTACTTCGTCGCCGGAAACACTTATCCGTGGTAACGTTAGATCTTCTAGCTCTAATTCTGTAGCCAATTCTTTGGAATCCGTCAAGAAAGACAGAAACTTTTCTTCTGTTCTGCAGGTCTCAAAATATGCTTTCGTTTTTTCAAGCATTTCGACGCCCTCAGAAACATTTATGTCAATGGTCTGGAGGGTCTTACTGACTACACTGATGTGAAGCAGAACGTCGTACCGGATTACCAGATAAGTGAGAAAGGTGTATTTTTTATTTGATTCGCAAGTGACGTTGCTTTGTGAGCGGTCATGCCATCGAATTCTTCTGATATCTGAACCAGTACATCATAAACACCTCCAATTTGAAACCTCAGGGGAATAAGTGCATCGATGCGACTTTTCCACCAAGTATCGCTCAGTGGCTTCAGCGACAGGTTTGGCAGATATTTCTTCAAGACATCCCAACGTCGAACGAAGGATGAGAAGAAGTCATACAAGCTTTTCACCGTTGAAAACATGGAAACAGTATATTTAGAAGACATAGTGGCATCGTTTACAACAAGATTCAATGAGTGACTGCTACATGGGACATAAATGCTGTCTTGCTCATATCTGAAATTCTGTTCTGGAGACCAGACTTCTTTCCTTTCATGTTTGCTCCATTGTCGTATCTTTGCCCTCTCACATTACACAATAGAATTTTTTTATCTTCCAAGAACCTGAATACGGCCTACGTCAAAGTGGAGCTTGAAGAATCGGGCACTGGCAGAAATCCCAGGAAATGCTCCCGAATTCGGACATCGTATACCCCGTAGAGTCTTGTCTCCTGGACGAAACGTACCACAACTGTCATCTGCTCAACTTTTGAAATATCTGGTGTGAAGTTCAGAATTATACTGTAATACTTTGCATATTTCATCATTAATAGAATGTTGTTAGTTATAGATGATCCAATAAGATGAATTATTTTATTCTGTGTTTCTTTTCCAAGATAATGATGACCCTTGCTCTCACCTTGTTTTGTTCTGTTCAGGAGTTCCATCATCACAGTGTCGAACTTTCCGAATAATTCAACGAGTTTCGAGAAGTTTCCTTTGTCAGGCTGAAAGAGTGTATCTGTACTTCCTCTCAAAGGCAGACACTGCCGACCCAGGAAATGAATTATTGCTATTAAGCGCTCAAGAACATTTTCTCAATGTTCGCTTTCAGTATTCAGAAGCCTTTGATGATGGGCGTTGACAGTTAGTGACTTTTTCAGTCCCTCGGAAAATACGATCCACTTTCTATGTGAATTCAAATGCTCGGTAGACTTCCCGTGACTTTCGAGATACGAAGCAAGGTGCCGCCAGTCCCTTATACCGTTCTTTGCAATTTTTACTGTAGATGACGAAAAAAGTTTGCAACAAAAGCAGAACACAGCATCCTTGCTCTTTGAGTACACCAGCCAATGTCTATCTGCTTCTTCTAAATTCTTCAAAGAATAGCTGTAATGCACAGGGCTGAAACGCCGGTTGTCCACAGTTTTCGGACATTCTTTAGCTTCCTTAATGCGCTCTGGAGGACCTCGCATGACCAAAGTCGTTCGAATGTAGTCTGTAATAATTTCCGACCATCAACCGCGATCTGAGTCAATTGTGTCTTCCAGTTTAGGCTCGCCTTCAGCCCCTTCTCCGGTGGTGAGTACCTCGGCTGATGTTCCTCCAATATTTTCCGAATCGGGTCGCCTAATTTCAGTTCTGCCTGATGTTCCAATCTCGAAGCTTTCGTCACAAAGCAGGTCTTGAGTCCAGACGAAGTCTGTTGAACATGTTGTGGATGGCCCACCGTCAGCATTGCTACTGTATGCGGTGGTCGCAGTACTGTGTTCAACTTTCTGGCCATGTCTTGAAGATAAAGATGTAGCTGCAGTAGCTCCACTAGTTTCTGTACTTTCAGGATCTATTTTTCCACCGTCGCCGCTCCTAGGTCGTTCTCTCTTTTGCTTGAAATATCGTTGTAGTGCATCCTTTTGCTTCTTATCGTCATCTTGCTTCAGCGCCCGCCTTTTCCTATATTCACTGCCACAGTCTTTTTCTACCTTCGGAAATGTTTCGATCCAGCCTGTAAAGAACGATTACGTGAAACTAACTGTTGATGTCAGTGTACTAACTTTATTTGCAACACACTTCGCAGACAATTTCCTGATACTCCACTGCACGTAAACGGAAAATTATATTATTGTAGGATACACCGTTCAGGAGACGAAGTCGTAAGAATTTAGCCGCGTGAAATTGAATTTCAGGTCGAATTTCACTACAGATGCAGGTGAAACGGTCAAAGAGTGGGGCGGAAGACAATGGAGAGAGGAAAAACAAAGAGATGGAGTAACATAATAATGCAATAATTACACACCCGGGTATCGACAGGTACTAATACTAGTCGAAATATGTTAACTCATTGCACTGCGGTTGTTCATTCCAAAGAACTGACACTCGACATCCGCCGTGATTTCCATGTGTCACTTCTTTTGTGTCTGATTGTGGAATACGGAGTAACAAATTAATTAGTCATCGCCGTATCACTTCACTTTTCTTCGCTTTATTTTCATTCTAGCTATTGGGACGACGCGTGCTTATTTGCCGACTTGCCAATTTTTAAGTAACAGATCATAAGAAAAATAAATTCTCCTGTTTTGCAATGTTGAAGGAGAAAAATTCTAACTTAATAGTAACGTACATGCGCAATACTAATTGTACGTTATATGAAAAGCACTTACCTATTACATCCCAAGTTGCAAGAAATTCGGACGCACCAATTCTTCTGTTCTTACGAGACGAAATGAAAGTGCTTCCGACCAATCTTGACTCCCTCGACCAACTACGGAAACGAATTCTGTGCCTGGAAGGGCAAAGTGGTGACGCGGCAGCGCCAGGAACTAGGTCACGTGACGAGGTACAGCGAGGCTACGGTTAAACTAGTGCCCATGAAGAAGAAGCAAGAAGCTCACAATAAGTATGTGACCGATGATATGGATAAATGTATTATCAGGTAGCAATTTCTATGGCATTACGAACAATGGAAAAAAATACGAACTTGGCGAAAACTGCACAACTTTTGTCAAACAGAAATGAGTTTCAAAGCTAGCAAGGAAAACATTAGAAACAATGTTCTGTCTATGGATTTTCGTTTTAGAAGGTGTCAAAATTAACGTTTTGTAATGTGCTCACGAGAGGGTATTGTTGCTAAAAGACCATACTTTCTCAGGTTTTCATCAGAATCAAAGCTACCAGTAGTTTACTAAGATGAAACATGGATTCACACGCATTATACAGTAAATAAACGTTGGCAAAGTGATAGTGTGCGAGTAGTATTGTCAAACAAAAGTGCCGGTCAGAGTTTAATTGTTGTTCATGCAGGCGGAGACAAGTGTTTCATGGCTCATAAACCAAAACTTCGGACTATCACTCAGAAACGGATAGCAAAAATTTTCAAAAATACGTAGAAACCCAACTTAGGCCAGGCTTATTAGCAAATGTCTTTATCCCTTGTAATTACTCGCAGCGCATTTACCCATTCTGAATACTTCTAACCATTGTAGGTGTTGGACTTGTTTGACTGTAGTAATGTTCAACCATTTTTTTCCATAATGCGGGAAGAATAAAACACTCGCAAACTGTCATTGAAGGGCTTAGCAAAATTGCTTCAGACCTAACATGTAACCGCTGTATCGAACATTGCATTCGAATTTCCAAATTACATTTCGTCTTTGCGAAATTAGTTATGAGTAAACGCACGGCGCGTAACAGGCTGACAGCGCTCCACACATAAGAATACTGGCGTGTACGCCAGACTGCTGCCGGCCGCGGTGGCCAAGCGGTTCTAGGCGTTACAGTCTGGAACCGCGCGACCACTACCGTCGCAGGTTCGAATCCTGCCTCGGGCATGAATATGTGTGATGTCCTTAGGTTAGCTAGGTTTAAGTAGTCCTGAGTTCTAGGGGACTGATGACCTCAGATGTTAAGTCCCATAGTGCTCGGAGCCGGACTGCTTCCCCCTCTCTTTTCCTCCGGCGTAAACACGACGGTGCTACCACAGTGGCGAGGTGGAAATTAGTCCTTCTTCCCCTAGTTCTACAGGGGCGGCCTGCAAATTTGCCGCCCCTCAGAAAGTGCCGCCCCGTGCGGCCACACGTTTCGCAGGTGCCATGCGCCGGCCCTGGAGAATGTGCTGGCCAGGCCAGCAGTTGAACATTTTCCGTATCCAGAAAGGCCCGTACAGGACCTGCAACATGCGGTCGTGCATTATCCTACTGAAATGTAGGGTTTCGCAGGGATCGAATGAAGGGTAGAACCGTGGGTTGTAACACATCTGGAATGTCACGTCCACCGTTCAAAGTGCCGTCAATGCTTCCACTGTGAGTTCACCGCGATGTCACCAAACACGGATGCGACCATCATGATTCTGTAAACAGAACCTGGATTCATCCGAAAAAATGACGTTTTGCCATTCGTGCACCCAGGTTTGTTGTTGATTACATCATCGCAGGCGCTCCTGTCTGTGATGCAGCGCCAAGGATAATCGCAGCCATGGTCTCCGAGCTGATAGTCCATGTAGCTGCAAACGTCGTTGAACTGTTCGTGCAGATGGTTGTTGTCTTGCATACGCCCCCATCTGTTGACTCAGGGATCGAGACGTGGCTGCACGATCGTTACAGACGTGGATAAAATGCCTGTCATCTCGACTGCTAGTGGTACGAGGCCGTTGGGATCCAGCACGGCCTTCCGTATTAGCCTCCTGAACCCACCGATTCCATATTCTGCTAACAGTCATTGGATCTCAACCAACGCGAGCAGCAATGTCGCGATACGATAAACCGCAATCGCGGTAGGCAACAAACCGACCTTTATCAAAGTCGGAAACGTGATGGTACGCATTTCTCCTTCTTACACGAGGCATCACAACACCGTTTCACCTGGCAACGCCGGTCTACTGCTGTTTGTGTATGAGAAATCTGTTGGAAACTTTCCTCATGTCAGCCGGCCGAAGTGGCCGTGCGGTTAAAGGCGCTGCAGTCTGGAACCGCAAGACCGCTACGGTCGCAGGTACGAATCCTGCGTCGGGCATGGATGTTAGTGATGTCCTTAGGTTAGTTAGGTTTAACTAGTTCTAAGTTCTAGGGGACTAATGACCTCAGCAGTTGTGTCCCATAGTGCTCAGAGCCATTTGAACCATTTTCCTCATGTCAGCACGTTGTAGGTTCGCCACCGGCGACAAACTTGCGTGAATGCTCTGAAAGGCTAATCATTTGCATATCACAGCATCTTCTTCCTGTCGGTTAAATTTCACCTCTGTAGCACGTCATCTTCGTCGTGTAGCAATTTTAATGGCCAGTAGTGTACATTACATCGTTTTTTAGATCAAATTTATAGTTAAGTTCTCTACGACGATTCATAGTGTCATAGTTCCTATGTACAAAAAACATCTTCAATCGCACGTTGACAATAACATTACATTTCACAAGTCTTTTCTATGATTCTGCAGTTACATTTTTGCTGAAAACAAGGAAGTTTTACAAGAATGTCGTATATTTTAGTGTATCGATCCAGGCTGTATGCCTGCAAGGACATCTGGAGTAGTAAATGGGAGAAATTTTTCCTTACAGTTGCTTATGCTTTCCACTTCCTCCCTCTTTTATACCAGGATCTGTTTGGTAATGTCCTGTCTGGGTTTCATAGTTGTCTCATCATGGGCAAGATAAACGTGTAACAAATGAAATTCACAGAGATTAGTACTTATTCTAGCTTAACACTAACATATACACGAACATGGGTACTGAACAATGAACATGGGTGTCGTTTTTCTACATTTCGTTTTCTAACGTGGGACGTAAATCATGAGCTGTAGTGATAAGACTTCATTTAGTAGCTCAGGAAATCGAGTCTCTACGCCTCTTTGCAATATGGTGAGCGTCCATTTGAACGTAGGTTTTTGCTTCCTATTCAAATTGTCCTCCAGCTTCACTCTGTCAATCAATAATGTGTCAGTTAAAAGCAACCGCACGCGCAACAATGAGTCTGGCGACACGCTACGCGCCCGTTTGGAGTCCAGTAGTCGTGCAAACACCGCCGGATAGCGATGTCGCGCCCGCCGATCAATACATTTCCGTGAAGTGTTTTGTGCAGCGTTCGTAGCGTTTACGAAACATGTTTCCACTCGTCGTACACCTTGGCTGTGAGAAGGGACCACAGGGCACCTCCTACGGTCACTGCAGGAAGGAAAGTACTGCACTTTATTATTTAGCTTGCCAACGGCACACTGTCCTATACTGTGCACAAACACTCGTGCCGTAACAGGCTTTCTCGATTTACCAGGTCTTTTTTATTTCAAAGGAGAAAGCTTGTAGTATAATAGCATTCTCACTGGTTCCTATGCGTATATCTCACATGTCACTGACACTGAATATCTCACTGTCGTTGGGTAACTATACACCGTCCCGTTGATTTTCTTTCTGTCAAAAAAAAAAAAAAAAAACTCTTGAGGCCTCTGGCTGGTTTTTAGTAGTTTTTGCCCACGTTCGTTATTTGCTCCTGTATTCTCTTTCAAAACTTTTATTGGGGTACATATTGTTCAAAATATTTCATTATAGAAGTTGGTAGGTGAATGTGTTCACAGAACATACGTGCCTCTAGTACTACAGTTCGCAATTGCGATACTATCTGACATCTCCCAGGGCATAAGAGAACACGTTTTCGTGAACAACAGCACTTCCCTAACTTAGGATCGTGCTATAGACGCACTTACACACTGAAATGACACCACAAAAAATGAATGCACAAAAAGTGCTTATAGAAATTGTCTCCAAATGAGGAAAAATCTGTTCATTTACTACCCGCGAGTTACTGTGGGGGCAAGAATTTCATCTTTATGTCGCTCAAGATTGTAACAACGCATGGTACACATCAAGAACAATTAGAAAGAAATAAAAAAACATATAAATAAATAAATCACTATACTAAAATTCATACATAAATAGAAATATTAAAATGTTAGGCAGTACGAACAACAGATTGATAATGCAGCTTGGCCGCTATACGATATAGGCCCTACTGCTTTCAGAGTCTGTGTCTGTTCATGTTTACTTGTGTGCATCATTGTATCACTGGCACGTGTACGACGTAAGAGTAATATAGTTGCTTCTCTTCGCCGATTGAAGTCTCGTAGCATCTCGATGAACGCCGCCTGTAAAGAATTAAGGTTGTTTCGGCATTGTCCAATTTTTCTGCCCGTCAGTTTCCTGAACTTACCTCGTACATATTTCTTTTACTTTATTCTAAAAGAGACGGTATTAAGTATGCCTCACATCATGTATACAAATTGTACCTCAGCAGTGTACTTGCACTCAAAAGTGTGTATAAAGCTGAAAAATTATTTTTATTTCAGTAAGATCACACCAGTTTTTTTTTTTTTTTTTTTTTTTTTTTTTTTTAATTCCTAAATTCAATCTTTGGATGCACATTACTTAGATCAGGTTGTCGTTCGTATGGTGTATAACACGCTAAACTTTCGTTAGCAGCCATATATCATATTATCATCGGAGCATAAAAAAAGTTAATATCGTTTTGCTCGATATATTCATAAATAAAGCCTAGTGGTGCGGATACATAAAAAAAATATTCTCTCTGCAACATGGCATGTACTTGCCTGACCGTATACTTATGTACCTTAGGGAATCCAATATTTTCTGTAACTTACCCTGTACCTTATAATCTTGAAACAAAAGTGAAAAAAAACGTACGTCTATTTTGTTCCGAGGTCTGTGCTAATTGTTCGCTCCAGAATCCTTTTTACATAAACTTAAAACTAAAATAACACTGTGATCAGAAACTATTCAGTCAACCTTCGAAGTACATCCTATGTTAACATTGATAATCATCAATTGACGTGTATGTTCTCGCTTGCTTGTGTATTGAGCCCACAATCACTGACAAATGTAAACAGAAGTAGTGAAATGCTCTTATTCACGTAGCTGCATAGGAAGATATACCTACTTTAACCTAATCGCATGTCTTCTTTTTATCATAGTTTACTTATTTCACTCGTGTGCATAGATAGATATAAAGTGTGATACTTAAACATGGTGGAATTTCCTCAAGTCTCTGTGTGCATAGAGTCCTTTGATGTTACCATTGTGAGGATACGCAAGTAAATAACATCCGTCATGCGGAATATGTACAATAATATACGGACCAGTACATCTTATTTGCCACTTAGCGTTTTTCTTGGCTGACAGAGAAGATTTCACACGGGTCTTAAGTAATACTTTTTCTCGAACCACAAATCTGGTAACACCATGTAGCTGGTTGTCAAAATGTGACTTACGGCGTCGAGCTTGTTCTGTAATAGAGATCAATACCTTACTTACCTTTTCATTTAAATCTCCAGGTTGTCTTGGAACAGATGGGATGGGGTTAACCCATTCATTGTTTTCTTGCCTATTGTATATTAATTACGATGATGTAACTGTTGTTTCGTAAATCGGAAGATTATTTACTGCCTGTTCAAAAACGTTTAAGTATTCAATCGATTTAGACTTTGTTGGCTACATACGTCCTCATAAACCTGTTCAATTCACGAAAAACTGCTATCGGGTTGGATTACGGGCTATATTTGGATATAAAAATTTGTTTCACCTGCTGCTCTTTTAGAAACTGTTTCCAAGCATGGCATGTAAAATTGGTTGCATTATCTGATAAGATCGCCTGCGGTTTCCCAACAGACGGAAAGTAGTCATTTAGCATACGTCTAATAATAGGCTTAGCTGCGATTGTTTTTGTGGCATACAGTTTCACATATTTCGAAAATACATCATACACACCAATTATATACTTCACCCCTCCTCTTGTAGAGGGTAAAGGACCCATAGCATCTATGTGTACCAGCTCTAGAGGTTTTTTTTGTAAGGGATGTAACTCTGTCTCGCAGTTCAGATTGACAGGCTTAGCCTTCTGACAAACAAGTTTTCAAAATTTGTTGTGTGCGTCGAAGCATATTGGGAAAATAGCAGTACACATTCAACTTTTTACAGCACTTGCGGGCACAGTAGTGTCCCCAAGTGAAATGAGTATGCCAAATTAAACTTTTCTCGCACGCTTAGAGTACACAACGGCACCACACATCGCTGCTTAGGATTCTCCTATAGAATAACACATCTTTATACAACTTGTAATGCGTTTAATTGAAATCTGACTTTCTTCCACCGCTCATCTTCTTCCTGCAATTTCGCCATGTTGTTACACATATCCAAAAAATATTTTCTAAATTTAGTGTCTTTTATGAGCATAACCTTAAATTCTGTGTTTTGCTCTATCAACTCTTCAAACTCGGGTAATCCTTGGGGTAACCGTGACAGCGCATTGACGATTACGCTGTCTTTGCCCTTCACATATATAACTTCAAAATCATAAGACTGCAAAAACAAAGTCCACTGCGGAAGGCTATTATGTAATAACTTACATGTGAGTAAAAAGCTTAACACCTGGTGGTCACTGTAGACTCGTATATGTTTTCCAAATAGATAATAATTAAATTTCTTGAATGCCCACACAATAGAAAGGGCTACTAACTCTGTGGTGAAATATCTGCGTTCACATTCTGATAGTGTGCGGCTTTAACTTTAACATTCTCTGTGCCCCCATCTTGGTCCAGTTGAAGCAGAAAGGCTCCTAATCCCGAAAATGAGGCATCTGCTGCTATACAAAAATCTTTGTTCATGTCAGGATGTCCTAAAATACTGGAGTTTACCAAAGCATGTTTTATACTATCAAAATCAGATGGCATTGCTGCGTCCAGTTCCACTGTTTGTCCTTCTTTAATAGGTGTAATAATGCAGGGCTATTGAGCAATTCGTTCGGAGCGAACCGGCGGAAAAATGAGCACTAGCCTACGAATGCCTTTAGCTGTCGCTTTGTGCAAGGGGCTGGAAATTTTTTTTTATCGCTAATGGTTTCTCAGGGTCAGGCTTTATCTCAGTGGGCGAAATTATGTGACCGAGAAATTTGATGTCATTTCTTACTAATTTAGATTTCTTAAGATTCGCTGTTACACCAGCCGCTGAAAACCTCTGTAACATCCTGTCTAAAAGTTCTATATGTTCATCCCAAGTAGGAGTTGCTATTAAGATGTCGTCTGTATATACTGTGAGTTTGTCTAAGAGGTCAGGCCCTAACACGGTGTCGAGTGCAGTGATGAAAACTCCAGCACTCACGTTTAACCCGAAGGGCGAAACGCAATACTGGTAGGACCTGCCTGCAAATATGAATGCTGTATATTTCCTACTTTCATGTGTTTGGGGAATTTGCCAGTACGAACTACGGAGGTCGACACTAGTTAAAAATTGTACTCCGTGGAACCGCTGCAATTGTTGTTCTAGGTTTTCAGATAGGGTGGTTACTGTAACAATAATCTTAATGATTTCCCTGACATCGAGAACAAGTCTCACCGATTTATCCGCTTTCTTCACTGCAAGCAATGGACTGCAGTATGCAAGCATCCTTCTTATATCCTGGGCCACTGCCTCTCTTTGTGGCCACGGTATGGAATAACGTGTCGTGGGGCCGGACATCTATGCGATATTGATACGTTCTAATAGTAGAGTAGACAACATTCCATTAGAACTACTGACGGCCTTGGGACAGCCAGTCCTGACAAAACTCTACCATCTGGTGAGCCAGATGTATGAGATAGGCGAAATACCCTCAGACTTCAAGAAGAATATAATTATTCCAATCCCAAAGAAAGCAGGTGTTGTCAGATGTGAAAATTACCGAACTATCAGTTTAATAAGTCACAGCTGAAAATGCTAACACGAATTCTTTACAGAAGAATGGAAAAACTGGTAGAAGGCGACCTCGGGGAAGATCAGTTTGGATTCCGTAGAAATATTGGAACACGTGAGGCAATACTGACCTTACGACTTATCTTAGAAGAAAGATTAAGGAAAGGCAAACCTACGTTTCTAGCATTTGTAGACTTAGAGAAACCTTTTGACAATGTTGACTGGAATACTCTCTTTCAAATTCCAAAGGTGGCAGGGGTAAAATACAGGGAGCGAAAGGCTATTTACAATTTGTACAGAAACCAGATGGCAGTTATAAGAGTCAAGTGGCATGAAAGGGAAGCAGTGTTTGGGAAGGGAGTGAGACAGGGTTGTAGCCTCTCCCCGATGTTATTCATTCTGTATATTGAGCAAGCAGTAAAGGAAACAAAAGAAAAGTTCACAGTAGGTATTAAAATCCATGGAGAAGAAATAAAAATGTTGAGGTTCGCCGATGACATTGTAATTTTGTCAGAGACAGCAAAGGACTTGGAAGAGCAGTTGAACGGAATGGATAGTGTCTTGAAAGGAGGATATAAGATGAACATCAACAAAAGCAAAACGAAGATAATGGAATGTAGTCGAATTAGTAGGACATGTTCTGAGGCCTCAAGGGATCACAAATTTAGCATTGGAGGGCAGTGTGGAGGGTAAAACTCGTAGAGGGAGAACAAGAGATGAATACACTAAGCATTCAGAAGGATGTAGGTTGCAGTAAGTGCTGGGAGATAAAGAAGCTTGCATAGGATAGGGTTGCATGGAGAGCTGCATCAAACCAGTCTCAGGACCGAAGACCACAACAACAACAACATCCTCAAATTCGTGCTGCTCTACTTGCTGACACCACATTTCGTTCGAAACATGGTGTCAAAAGGTGTTGACTTTTAAAATTTGGATGTGTATAGCTTGACAAGGCTTGGCGTTGCTACTTTTGACTTTTATCAGATCTACAGTACAGTTCTTCCCATATATAAACAGATAACACTTCCCAGTTTTTAGGTCAAGTTTTGCACATTTTTCGCTTCAGAAATCCATGCCAAAAATACACCGTTCCGTCAGTCCGTCCACTACTAGAAAAATTGCCTGAAAAACAATGTCTTCAATTTGTATTTCGGCCATGGTTTGTACCTTAATTAATTTAGCCATGGTTTGTACCTTAATTAATTTAGCCATGGTTTGTACCTTAATTAATTTAGATTTTCCACCTATGGCTCCTAATATCCTGCAGTTTTGCACTGGATAGGTCGGTAAAGCTTTGTGGCTGTCAATCTCTTTAAACAATGCCTTCGACATAACACTAATTTTTGCGCCAGAATCCACAAGGATATGAGTGGGTATTTTTCCTACTATAGCCTGTATGCTAGCTTGCACTATACCATCCTCTTCATACAACTGTGGTTCTTCCCCACTGGTTAAAAAATCATGCATGTCCGTTTCATGTTGATATGTTAGCAAGTTATTACCATGGTAGCATGGATCGCCCCACGACTATTCATGGCTAACATTGGGGAGCATAATGAGGCCCTGTTTAGTTGAACGCCCCATTATTACTGTTTGTAGGTGTTTTGTTCGTCACTTCCATAATATTCATCCCCGACGTGTTGTTACTCCATTGCACATTACGATCATGATTTTGCCCTGAGTTTACAGGTGTAATGTTACTTTCAGCTTGGGACTGATAGTGTAGATTGCTAATCGGGTACTGCCACTGCACATTTCCTGGGTTAGCAGTGTTGTTGCTAAATTGAGGCTGAAAATTACTGTGAGCGTTACCCCACTGATTTCCGTTATCGTTCCTATTCCAGTTTCGCTTCCGGTTACCGGAATAGCCAGAGTAGTTTCTGTCCCCATTTTTTCTTCCTCTTCTAAAACCTGGATTAAAATTTTGATTATAGTTCTTATTGAAATTGCCCCCCGTATTCGGGCATGGCATATGCGCTGCTGTGGCGGAAACGACAAAAGCCGGTCGTGACTCAGCAGCTACATTGTTGACGCCGTACTGCGGCTGGCGCCGCGCAGGCTGGTTGCCACCGCAGCTACGGAAATTACACTCCTGGAAATTGAAATAAGAACACCGTGAATTCATTGTCCCAGGAAGGGGAAACTTTATTGACACTTTCCTGGGGTCAGATACATCACATGATCACACTGACAGAACCACAGGCACATAGACACAGGCAACAGAGCATGCACGATGTCGGCACTAGTACAGTGTATATCCACCTTTCGCAGCAATGCAGGCTGCTATTCTCCCATGGAGACGATCGTAGAGATGCTGGATGTAGTCCTGTGGAACGGCTTGCCATGCCATTTCCACCTGGCGCCTCAGTTGGACCAGCGTTCGTGCTGGACGTGCAGACCGCGTGAGACGACGCTTCATCCAGTCCCAAACATGCTCAATGGGGGACAGATCCGGAGATCTTGCTGGCCAGGGTAGTTGACTTACACCTTCTAGAGCACGTTGGGTGGCACGGGATACATGCGGACGTGCATTGTCCTGTTGGAACAGCAAGTTCCCTTGCCGGTCTAGGAATGGTAGAACGATGGGTTCGATGACGGTTTGGATGTACCGTGCACTATTCAGTGTCCCCTCGACGATCACCAGTGGTGTACGGCCAGTGTAGGTGATCGCTCCCCACACCATGATGCCGGGTGTTGGCCCTGTGTGCCTCGGTCGTATGCAGTCCTGATTGTGGCGCTCACCTGCACGGCGCCAAACACGCATACGACCATCATTGGCACCAAGGCAGAAGCGACTCTCATCGCTGAAGACGACACGTCTCCATTCGTCCCTCCATTCACGCCTGTCACGACACCACTGGAGGCGGGCTGCACGATGTTGGGGCGTGAGCGGAAGACGGCCTAACGGTGTGCGGGACCGTAGCCCAGCTTCATGGAGACGGTTGCGAATGGTCCTCGCCGATACCCCAGGAGCAACAGTGTCCCTAATTTGCTGGAAAGTGGCGGTGCGGTCCCCTACGGCACTGCGTAGGATCCTACGGTCTTGGCGTGCATCCGTGCGTCGCTGCGGTCCGGTCCCAGGTCGACGGGCACGTGCACCTTCCGCCGACCACTGGCGACAACATCGATGTACTGTGTAGACCTCACGCCCCACGTGTTGAGCAATTCGGTGGTACGTCCACCCGGCCTCCCGCATGCCCACTATACGCCCTCGCTCAAAGTCCGTCAACTGCACATACGGTTCACGTCCACGCTGTCGCGGCATGCTACCAGTGTTAAAGACTGCGATGGAGCTCCGTATGCCACGGCAAACTGGCTGACACTGACGGCGGCGGTGCACAAATGCTGCGCAGCTAGCGCCATTCGACGGCCAACACCGCGGTTCCTGGTGTGTCCGCTGTGCCGTGCGTGTGATCATTGCTTGTACAGCCCTCTCGCAGTGTCAGGAGCAAGTATGGTGGGTCTGACACACCGGTGTCAATGTGTTCTTTTTTCCATTTCCAGGAGTGTATTTTGATTGGTGTGGCTTTGCCTTGCGCCTTCATTAATTAAGTCAATAGAGTCCAAGACAGATAGAAAATACTCCAAATCGCTTTCGGGTACTTGTACTAGCTTATAATATTTAGCGGTGGTTTAGCTTTCAGAATGTGTAGGACGTCCGTGTGTGTCACTGGTTCATCCCAGAATCTTGTTTTATTAAATATTTCTCAAAGTACTTTCGGAGTGATCCACATTTTGGATTATATTCTTGAGGGTTGAATAAGGCTTTTCTTAATCTCGTTTGCACGCCCTGTAGCCAATACTTTGAAAGAAACGCGTTTTCAAACTGTTCTACTGTCTGACAAGTCTCTGATATTTCCATCGCCCATAACGCTCCATCGCATTGGATATAACCAGTGACATATTGTATCTTTCGCTGTTCCGACCGCGTTTTAGGCAATATATTTTTGAATGACTTTATAAAAATTACCGGATGCACGGATTTTTTTTCCGGGATAAACACTTGAAATTGACGGTGTTTTATATGACTATTCTAACAAAACTGATGACAAAGTGGGTTCAGCTATCTGCTGCTCCCTTCTTTCGTCACGGTGTCGTTGATTACCGTACACTTCATAGTTTGGTGAATACACATGTACATCCGGGGTAGGATATTCACTGACCGCACTATCGCTCTTACCTGTGGGTATGTTGTAAAGTTCTTCTGCTGCATGTTGGTTTCGTTCTTTCATTGTACCAAGTTTCCTGTTTAGTTGGTCGACTATTTGATTCTGCCAACCTGGTAAAATGTCTCTGAGCACTATGGGACTTAACATCTATGGTCACCAGTCCCCAAAGTTTTTTTGTATCTGGTCTATGTCAGTTTGCAGTTTAACTACAGATGTTTTTTGTGTAGTGTATACTTGCTCCATTGTGTTACTTATTGCTTTTTGTAGCTCCGTTTCTAGAGTACGGGTTATGTGTGTGTCTTTTTCTTCTAAAAATTGTTGTTTCTGCTGTTTTGTCAAGTTCTCAAACTTGATTTACAGCTTCCTGCATTTTTGTATTAAGCTCGGTTTGCTGTACACTCATGGCATTGAAATTTTCAGTTAACTTATCTGATTTGTCACATCCTTAACTGTGGTTTTCAAGCCGAACTTCACTACTATTGCGGCTCGTACTACACGTAAACAAATCACAGATGATGTCACGCTCTTTCGTGAAATTCAATGTGGTAAAATATGTCTCTGGTAAAACAGTAGACTGATAAATGACTTTTACGCGCGCAATCAATGAAAATGATCCGCCATCTTGTGACGCATTCACGTATATTTCACTAACAGCAATCTACAAATCATCAAAAAAAAAATGAAATTTTGAAAAAAATGCGTGCTACGCTGTGGGTGTCGGAAAAATGCTATTCAGTCCCACATTAACGGTCAAATAAAGGGGAGTAGTGCTGTTCCTCTTACCTTACGTATTTTCTTTTGCCAGTCGTTTTCTTAGTAGTCGGTTAAAAATTTGATGTTGCAGAAGTTCCTCCTTTTTTCAAAATTTTTAATTTATGGATATATGTGAAATTTGTGAGCTGATTTCATTAGTAAATTTCGTGATCTTATAAGCAGTTAGCGTAACATGTAAGAGAAACAATTGGTTATAGTCGCAATAATGGATGGCAAAAATTACTTAAATATTTCCGCTTAAAATTTGTACTGAACTTTTCTGAAAATTAACAAACGTCATGGCACTCGGTCGCCTTTTGTAACGCGCCCTCTTATATTATTATGTTTTGCTATTGTTATTGTTAGAAAAATCTTTATTCAGTCGGTTGTCGAAATTTTGAAATAAAAGTTATTGTGGATGTCGCGTAATCAATATTTCGCGTGAAGCGCTGTTACGACACAGGCAAAGCTCAATTGTGGAAACTAAGCCACTGAATATTACAAATAATGTTGTTAAAGAATACGGCCGACTGACTACATCAAATAAGAGGGCACGTACATTCGCGAATGAGTGGTCTGTGTAGGAAATGAGTCTTGAATATAGTTACCCTTGTACACACTCAAATGTATGCGAACATACGAACGGGATAGAGGCACGTACATTTTGAGTAATCATCACCCGTGGCCTGGGTAAAAAGAATTACAGTTAAATGCATTTCTTCATCTTAGAACATAAATGAAAAGAAAGACTGCAGGGTCTGAATGTCGCGGCAAATACAATGTAATTGACGGTAACAACCATGAAAGTAAAAAGATGAACACATTCACGTACCTCTACTATTGAGCAACGTCACCGTGAAGATCGTCGCCTCCATCTAAATACTCAGCATAAAATTAAAATAATGGTAATAATTTTCCAGAATTTCAGGAGCTGGGACCCATGATATCATAAAAGACGAAATCGCTCTGCTTCAATATCACCTTCATTATTTAACCCAATTTTATCAGTAACAAATGGCACAACACGTCTTAACACTAGGACAGAATAACAGCGAAAGATAACTTATTCTAAAACTAATAAACGAAGAGCGAAAAGCTTCTTTTGTTCAGCAAATGCTTTACGCATTAATCTCTGGTAGTTGAACTAGTGTCTATATATTCATAAAAAAATTTTTTATATAATTCCTTTACTACCAGCCGCAGTAGGAAAGAGAGTGAGAACAAAGAGTGTGAGAACAACGTGTAATGTTGCGGAGAATGCTAAGAAAGCCAGACAGAGTGGTCAGAAAAGTGTGACGCCAGGATAGAAGAGTCTGAGGAAGAAAATGAAGAGTCTCGACGGCTTTGGCAAGTCTTTAGTGAAAAGGAAGTTCTTGGAATATTACGACGTTAAAGAAGAAAGACCCACTCTTCGAAAGCCTTACAGTTGGGTGAAGGAGGATACAGACATTAATTTCACGGAAAAACGAAACACGTTCTGGAATATTATGAAGTGTATGGGGTCTCGTTTCTAAAAAAATAAAACGAAAATTTCTGGTTGAGGGGGAGGACATTGTAGCATGGCGTGCACGCTTTCTTAGAACTCTGAGAGAAAAGGAGAAAGGTGCGAAGAAACACGTCCCGTATACGGATGAAACACGGGTGCATACACACTATCCTGTCAGTAAATGTTGGAAGCATAGTGACTACCAGGTGTGCGAAAAAATGGAAAGTTCTGTACAAACAACAATAGTGGTTCATGCGGGAGGAGAAATGGGATTCCCTGAAGGTGTAGAGCTCATCTACGATTCGAGATCAACGTCGAAAGTTTCTCACAACGAAATGAACAACAAAAATTACATAAAATAGTTACAAGAGCACCCAATACCAAATATTCCAGATGGGAGTATTGCGATATTAGACAATGCACCCTAGCGTTGGGTTCACAAAATAAAGCGCCTAACACGTCTTCTCGTAAAGCTGATACATAATCTTGGCTGACTAAGCATAAAATTCCGTTGGATGCGGATTTAACACGCAACGAGCTCTTGGAACTTGTGAAACGTTACAAACCTAAGCCGGCCAGTGTGGCCTTGCGGTTCTAGGCACTTCAGTCTGGAACCGCGTGACCGCTACGGTCGCAGGTACGATTCCTGCCTCGGGCATGGATGTGTGTGATGTCCTTAGGTTAGTTAGGTTTAAGTAGTTTTAAGTTCTAGGGGACTGATGACCACAGATGTTAAGTCCCATAGTGCTCAGAGCCATGTGAACCATTTTCACAAACCTAAGCCAGAATTACAATAGATACAATACTAAAGGAATCCGGGAAAGAACTTGTAATGTTACGCCTTCCACCCTACAACTGTGATGTGAACCCTGTCGAACTTAGCCCGAAGATAATGAAACAGAAGGATTCATCAAACAACATCAGTATCGTTACCCTTTCCCGACTTAAACAAATGACTACGGCTACAATACAGAGCATTGCGAAAGACTGCAGGAAGGAGAGTGAAAACTATTATGGACGAACACTGGTAAAGAGACACACTGAGCGTAATTATTCAGCTTCAACTAGACAGTGACATTGAAATTTCGCGGTTCCGAGCATACACTACGTGATCAAAAGTATCCGGACACCTGGCTGAAAATTACTTAAAAGTTCGTGGCACCCTCCATAGGTAATGCTGGAATTCAATATTGTGTTGGCCCACCCTTAGTCTTGATGACAGCTTCCACTCTCGCAGGCATATGTACAATCAGGTGCTGGAAGGTTTCTTGGGGGAATGGCAGCCCATTATTCACGGAGTGCTGTACTGAGGAGAGGTATCGATGTCGGTCGGTCAGGCCTGGCACCAAGTCGGCGTTCCAAAACATCCCAAAGGTATTCTATAGGATTCAGATCAGGATTCTGTGCAGCCAAGTCCATTCCAAGCTGTGCATTATGAAGAGGTGCTCGATCGTGTTGAAAGAAGCAATCACCATCCCCGAATTGCTCTTCAACAGTGCGAAGCAAGAAGCTGCTTAAAACATCAATATAGGCCTGTGCTGTGATAGTGCCACGCAAAACATCAAGGGGTTCAAGCCCCTCCCACGAAAAATACAACCACACCATAACACGACCATCTCTGACTTTTACTGTTGGCACTACACACATTGGCAGATGACGTTCACCAGGCATTCGCCATACCCATACCCCGCCATCGGATCGTCACATTGTGCACCGTGATTCGTCACTCCACACAACGTTTCTCCGCTTTTCAATCGTTCAATGTTTACGCTCCTTACACCAAGCGACGCGTCGTTTGGCATTTACCGGCGTGATATGTGGCTTATGAGCAGTCGCCCGCAGTTTCCTCACCTCCTGCCTAACTGTCATAGTACTTGCAGTAGATCCTGATGCAATTTTGAATTCCTGTGTGATGATCTGGATAGATGTCCGCCTATTACACATTAGGACCCTCTTCAACTGTCGGCAGTCTCTGTCAGTCAACAGACGAGTCGGCCTGTACGCTTTTGTGCTGTACGTGTCCCTTCATGTTTCCAGTTCACTGTCACACCGGAAACAATGGACTTAGGGATGTTTAGGAATGTGGAAATCTCGTGTACAGACGTATGATACAAGTGACACCCAATCACCTGACTACATTCGAAGTCCATGAGTTCCACAGAGAACCCTATTCTGTGCTCTCTCGATGTCTAGTGACTACTGAGGTCGCTGTAGGTGGCAGCACAATGGACGTAATATGAAAAACGTATGTTTTTGGGGAAGGGGGGGGGGGGGGGGTGTCTGGATACATTTAATCACATGGTGTATATAGGACAAGGCAGATTCAGACTAGACAGAAACAGCTGCTTCGGACATCAGTAACAGCTCTTACGAGTCAGCAGATGAGGTACAATTGTGTGCAGAAGAGCTAGGTGTTCAACTCTTAAAGATTGTTGAAAACATTGTATTAACTTTTTCACCAGGTCACTTTTTGTTCCTGTCCTTCTTCGTCCGTTTGGTACCCTTGCGTATGTGACTAATTATTTTTATCTACCATAATATTTAAACTTTTGAAAATTCTGATGAATTCATTAAAAAACAAAGTAGAATAATCAGTCTCTACTGGTTGCGCAATGCAATTCAGGAATGTGTATTTTGCTACAAGACTTAATAATGCAGTGCTCAAACTCATTTCGATAAAGATTTTAAAATAGTAACAATGTTCCAGCACCTGACAAGATTTGAACCCACAAGCTCTTGAACAGGAAGCATACGTGTTATCCAGTGCGCTGCTTCAGCTGACGGGATGTGTTCTGTATATTGATGGTATAGAGTCTCCTGCGGAATTCCGGAACTTTCTTTTTTGTCCATTAATTGCAAACGGGGGCCTACTAGGGTGACTTACTCCAGGATACGACACGTGTGACTCTAGCCTGCACCTCCGTATATATGGTATGGTGTCCATTGTTGATCCCCCCCCCCCCCCCCCCTCCAGTGGGGGCCTCTCTTTGTTAGTTATTAGATCGTACACAAAAATTTCATTTTCATTTCTTATGCTTTGCTGTAGAATAATGTATTAACAGAGAATGTATTTTTATCTGCTGCACGTCTAACTCAAGTTATTAGATAAAAAAAAAAAAAAAAAAAAGTTTTATTTTAATGTTGCATGGTAGAAGAGCATATTAAAAGCGTATTAAAAGCGAATGTACCATTGTCTCCTAAAAGCACGCACAACTGTGTTGTTCGACCATAAAACAATAGTTTAAATCATTATTGTTCATTTCGATTGTTTTTCTGTAGAAGAATGTGTTACCAGAATGTATATTTGTTTTATCTGCTGCATGTATACCAAGTAGAGTTCACGAACTGTGTTACATTTTCACTGAGAGTAGTTATAAGTTCGTGCCTTGTCCGAATAGCCAGCACAAGTCAAAAGTTGGCAGCGTTCTCAGCTAAACCGTAAATTGTAAACTGAATGGTTAATAGGTTTAACAATAGATAAATAGCACAACAGTTAACATACAAGGTTTTCCAGAAACAATTTTATTTACTCAGTTGTAGATGAAAGCCACATTAGCATAAATAATAGTTTTAAAACAGAACAAACAAATGATAGAGATGGGCGTTCAATAAGTAATCAACAGATTTTTTTCTCGACTAGTTCCGATTGAAAAAAGGCAGCATTTATTGTGGGGCATCGTGAAATATTCCTGCTTCAGCCCCTATATGTAGCCTCCAAAATGGCGTCTGCAACACAGGTGCATTCCAAGCAGAGCGCTGTCATTAAGTCTCTTTTGCCGGAAAACCTGAGTATCGCAGGTATTCCTAGGCACTTGTAGAATGTCTACGCTTGCGGAATGTCTATGCTTGCGGAATGTCTACCCTTGCGGAATGCCTACGGAGATATGGTATTGAACAAAGTCACGGTGAGTCGTCGGGCAAGGCGTGTGGTATTGTCGCAACAAGACCTCTCAAACCTGTCTAATCTTCTGCGTGGCGGCTGGCCATACACAGCTGTGACTTCTGTAATATTGGAAAATGGGGACTTATACGCGGTGATCGACGGATCACAATCACGCACCTTACTGCACACTGGACGTCTGTTGGTGCAGCAAGACGTTCGCTCCGACGTCGCCATGCGAGCATACAGAATCTTCCAGTAAGGTGGTGTAAATCCGTCGCATTGAACGAAGATCAAGTTGAAAAATAAGATTCTGTAGCTAAAAGAATGGAGAATGTTATGAATATGCATTAGATGAGTGTGTGCCAAGCAAGATCGTAAGAGATGGAAAAGAGCCACTGTGGTACAACAACAGAGTTAGAAAACAGCAACCCATAAACACACAGACACTGCAACAATCATCTACCAAGATGTCGTGGCCTATATATATTATGTTAGAATATATTGACTAGAAATCTACTCTGTAGGAATCAGCATGGCTTTCGAAAAAGACGATCGTGTGAAACCCAGCTCGCGCTATTCGTCCACGAAACTCAGAGGGCCATAAACACAGGTTCCCAGATAGATGCCATGTTTCTTGACTTCCACAAGGCATTTGATACGGTTCCCCACAGTTGTTTAATGTACAAAGTAAGAGCATATGGACTATCAGACCAATTGTGTGATTGGATTGAAGAGTTCCTAGACAACAGAACGCAGCATGTCATTCTCAATGGAGAGAAGTCTTCCGAAGTAAGAGTGATTTCAGGTGTGCCGCAGGGGAGTGTCGTAGGACCGTTGCTATTCACAATATACATAAATGACCTTGTGGATAACATCGGAAGTTCATTGAGGCTTTTTGCGAATGATGCCGTAGTATATCAAGAGGTTGTAACAATGGAAAATTGTACTGAAATGCAGGGGATCTGGAACGAATTGACGCAAACGTGCAGAGAATGGCAAATGGATCTCAATGCAGACAAGTGTAATGTGCTGCGAATACATAGAAAGAAAGATCCTTTATCATTTAGCTACAATATAGCAGGTCAGTAACTGGAAGGAGTTATATCAATAAATTATCTGGGAGTAGGCATTAGGAGTGATTTAAAATGGAATGACCATATAAAATTAATCGTTGATAAAGTAGATGCCAGACTGAGATTCATTGGGAGAATCCTAAGGAAATGCAATCCGAAAACAAAGGAAGTAGGTTACAGTACACTTGTTCACCCACTGCTTGAATACTGCTCACCGGTGTGGGATCCGTGCCAGATAGGGTAGATGGAAGAGATAGAGAAGATCCAACGGAGAGCAGCGCACTTTGTTACAGGATCATTTGGTAATAGCGAAAGTGTCACGGAGATGACAGATAACTCCAGTGGAAGACTCTGCAAGAGAGTCGCTCAGTAGCTCGGTACGGGCTTTTGTTGAAGTTTCGAGATCATTCCTTCACCGAGGAGTCAAGCAGTATATTGCTCCCTCCTACCTATATCTCGCAAAGAGACCATGAGGATAAAATCGGAGATTAGAGCCCACACAGAGGCATACCAACAATCTTTCTTTCCGCGAACAATACGAGACTGGAATAGAAGGGAGAAAGAACCGTTAGAGGTACTCATAGTACCCTCCGCCACACACCGTCAAGTTGCTTGCGGATTATGGATGTAGATGTAGAAGTATTGCAATCCTGAATGAAACCAGCCTGCTTAAAGCAATTTATTTTACTACTTATTGAACACGCCTCGTAGATAATGACAAGTATTTGAGTTTAGAAATCTGCCTCTACAACACCTCATTAACACATTTCACTGTAGTGTGTCGGGGAGAGTGGAAGAAGCTTTAGGACGTAATTGTCAATGACAAAGTTGTCATCAGAGACGGAGCACATCTGCGGACTGGGTAAGGAAGAGCAGCGAAATGAGCTCTGATGTTTTTAGGAGAACCATATCGGAATTCGTCTTAAACGATTTAGTGAAATTTTAGGAAACACAAACGTGGATGGTCGTATGTGGTTTATAAAGTCACTCCTTCGGAACCCAAGTCTTGTATTCAGTAAATCAGTCTGTTCACTTACAAATCCAGAAAAGGGTTTATAGTTCTTCATAAAGTAAGCAGTCATTTTGAATATAAAATTGTTAAAGATCCATGTTAAAGGCGATTAAATAGTAATTTGTCAAACGTAATAGTATCTTCATTTCCGAAATATTGTTGAACATGAAATCAATGTCTGTTTTTGCAAATTAATTTACTTTAATTGGGAATTGGTTTTGTTGGATACTTAATTGTATGAGTTAGTAAATAAGCTTAAAAGTCGAAATAAATTGCGGTATATCATATACCCGCAGCAGATGTTTGATGTAGATCAAGAACTTGAAAAATCGCTGCAAAATCATGCCACATTTACTAAGAGATATCGCTGGTGAATTCAAAGAATGACCTTCAAGTTTTCATTCACAAGGCACTTTCAAGAGAAGGTAGACATGATGCATTTGTTATTCTGCCCTGTATACACTTATGTGATTCTTTAATTTAATGAGAATTTTCTATATCTTTTACTGATGTGATGTGCTGTTTATTAAGACCTTCTCCACAGAGTCCAGTTCTAGTGTACTTTACAGCAAATTTCAAAGACAAGAGCTAACATTAGTAAGGATTGGTATGGTTTACACAAAGTTACTTCTAAGAAATCTTACTGTACAATGTTTATTGAAAGAAACAAACTACATATCATTATTTACAGTGAGATGAGGAAAGATTTAACAAGATGCAATGATAGTCCATTTGTGATATGGGAAATTTATGAGTGAAAAAGTGGGGTTACCTAGGTACGTAAGGCATAGTGCGAAATCAGAAATGCGGCCAGCTACTAGCAACGAAAATTAAAATCGTGGATATCAATTTCTCCGACATGAGATTCTTGTAGGAAGAAATTGAATGTTCCTTTTGACGCCCCAAGTTGCTATATCTTTCATTTGATATCTCTAGTTAATTTACCATTCAATGTATTTATCTGTATATTGTGAACGTGCAGCCATATTTTGATACATATTATGTGTATTACCTTTAGGCTCATACTTTCAATAGTGCAAATATATCCTAATAATTATGGCTGTAGAGGTTAATGAAACAAAACTGTAGTGTTAAGCTCCTGAAAGATCAGTGCCAATAGAATAGAAATAATAATCTGCCAAAAATCATGCTATTGGCCAAAAGATTGTTTGTGGGCTATGTTGAATCTGGTTGACTAATCTTCTGGTACAGTGAATGCATTGGTGTTGATTCCAATGAATGCAGTAATGAGCCTGGAATGGCAAGTAGTGGCTGATTGGGAACTTTGGCTGTCCAGGATGATTACTCTACCGGAAATACAATCGCCATTTCAAGGCAGAAGTGAAGCAGGGTTCCTGAATCTTGTTATGAAACACTGGATTTTGAGGCATGTGGGAGCGAAACTGTTCGCTCACGATGCGATTCACGTCTGTGAGCAGCGACACTAAGTCCTTAGTTCTGCCGTGGGCCTCCAGTTGGGCGCACAGGGTCTGCACGTACCATGCACCATTTTGTGCGTTGCGGAATGACTGTGAACCTGCAACATTTCAAAGGATTCGCAGTAAGGCGACGGATATTTATGTAATAAGAAAGATACTGTGCACCATGGACACACTTACTCAAAAAATTATGCAAAAATGGAGATTTCAAACATGTTCCAACAAACGTTTGTAAATATTGAACAAGTTTCAAATAAATGAAAAATTATAATACATACAGAAGAGCGTACAAGGAATGGTGGTGATGGTTGCAGAAGTTGTAAGTAATTCATATCCCTTTCTTGTGTTGATGCTGCCAGTTCTTCACTCCCACCACTGATCTTTCTTGCATCACACTGAGAAAAATATTTGCTCATTACTTGAAATCTAAGATTTCCCCTGTATCCACACCATGAAGTCATGTATGGCCCCACTTCGTCACAAGAGATGCATAGATCTGTCTTCTGTACACAGTGTTCTTCTTCCCCTTCATTGTTGATATCTACAATTTCCTCAACAGCTGCTTTCTTGTCCTCCTTGCACTCAACTTCAAGAGCACTGAGGAGTGTTATTTTGTAATCACTGAATCTAGTAACTGGTGCAGGCAAGCTCATGAAGCCACAAAACAAATTTTTGCCTTCTCTGCCTACATGTAAGCATCTCAAGGTGTAACACAATCTTGTATTCGTCTCATACATCTTCTCACAGAGAGAAGAACCCTCATATTTACAAACTTTACACAAAATATATTTATTACTTACAATGACAATTCTTTCACTGTCAGCATATGTCTAAGGACCCTTGACCCACAATTACTACAGGCACGTGAAACATTATCATTTAGACAAGTATTTGTAAGTAAATTAACCTAAATCCACAAGTAAATTCGTCGTTGGCACTGTACACAGAGTCATAAGTTCCTTCACAAATTTTCTTATTCGATGAACTCAGTGATTTTGCCAAAAATTGTTCTTCGCGCTTAGGGGCAGCATCTGTAACACTGTTATTTAACTATTTAACTATCCTGTAGCTTCTACAAGTGAAACTCAAAAGTGCCTTACTTGTATGTCCCATTTCGAGCAAACCAGATTGTTATACGCCAAACTAATAACTGAAATAAGTTTGTAGCATGTACTATTAAAAAAAAAGCATGTTGTAAACAAAGAAACAAGCAAAGATAATTTTCTCACAGCCTTCTAGACTCATCTGCAGTTCGTTTCAGTTGTGTAAACGAAAAATTAATGCACAAAAAAATTCTTGAATAGAGAAGTTGTGGATCACAGCATAGAAAGAAAAGGCATGGCATGCAAAGACACCGAAACATACTTTTACAAAAGATATTTCTAATCAGGATTCTATTATGAAACTCTGCATGTTATTCTTAAAGAATCAATCTAATAAATTATGCAATAAAAAACTTTTGCTCTACCTCTGCTCTCAAGAATTATGCATATTTCAAAGCCAGGTTGGATTCTCAAAATTTTGTGAATTGTGGCCAAAGCGCTGTGTTCATGCCAATGATAGTGGACTTGATGCCGTTAGTTCGTGTGTCACACTATGCTATGTTAAAGGTTGAGGGGTGTAAACTGAAAGAACTAATAAAGTGTGAAGAAGGCACATTACCATCATGTAAGCACTGTGTGGCATTTGTTACACACAATCCTGCACTTCCAGTATGTTTCTTAGGTGTGCATCCCTATTGTACAAGTTTGGCAAAATGGACTGATTACCTGTTTGAATTTTTTGATACAAATTGCATTGATGAAATTACATACACATGTTGGTTAACCACAGAGAGGGTAGTTCTAGAGATATAACAAAATCAAGAGATCAGTTGATTGAGGCGTTTGCATCAAGTTTACAACAACTCCTGCTACACTTATGTATCATCCAGCATCAGTGACATCTTTAAAATCACTAAAGAAGAACTCAAAGTAAATGAATATCTTGTTGATTGTGATTTTGCAGAGAATTACTCTGTCACCACTAAGGATGAAGTGCAGGGATTTCAGTGGAACAGCTCACAGGTTACAATTCACCCATTTATAGATTACAACAGAGACACTAATTAAATACTCCATGTGTCATACAGGGTGATACTTATTGAACTATATGGAATAAAATCGTTAAAACTTCTGAACGTTTCGGGTTAGGACGTTCAAATTGCACGGTTGGCCGTGAGGCATTTTGGGATTAGCAAGCGCATGCACACGCGGCTTGTTGTTGTCAGCCATTTGCTTTTGAAAATGTCACGGTACAGCTTGCCTCAGCGTATAGCACATGCAAAGGCCTACTATGCGAGCAATAACAGCCAAACTGCGGCTCAAAGGAAGTTTTCGAGCGTGTGCAAGATGAAGATAACTGGCCAAGTGTGCTAACAATCAAGAATTTAATTCACAATGAGAGAACGGGTAGTGTTTTGTGATGGCAGTGTCGGCAATTTTACGTCCAAAAACGATGAAAACACCTGAAAACATCGATAAGACATGCGCTGTGTTTCAGACCAGCCCCAGGAAATCGATCAAACAATTTCAACAACAGGTGGTAATCAACAGGGAGACACTGCGACAAATTATTGTTGTAGACCTGCATCTCTACCCATATAAAATTCAAACCCATCAGCCACTAGGCCCCAGCGCTGTGGAACAGCGGTTATGTTTCTCTAACACTATCGTCCACAGAATTGACGAACAAGTCTGTGATGAGAATATCGTTGGGTTTAACGATGAAGCCCACTTTTATTTGGATGGGTTCGTCAATAAGCAAAATTGGCGCATTTGGGGGACTGAGAATCCGCATTTCGCGATCGAGAAGTCTCTTCACCCTTAATGGGCGACTGTGTGGTGTGCATATTCGGTCACGGAATAATCGGTGTGATAATCCTTGATGGCATGGTGGCTACTGAATGGTACGTGAAGGTTTTAGAAGATGATTTCATTCCCATTATCCAAAGTGCCCCTGATTTCAACAAGATGTGGTGCATGCAAGACGGAGATCGATCCCATCGAAGCAGGAGAGTGGTTGATGTCCTGGAGGAGCACTTTAGGAGCTGCATTCTGACTTTGGGGTGCGCAGAAACTACTGGCATGAGCCTCGATTGGCCACCATTTTCTTCGGATCTGAACACATGCGACTCCTTTTTGTGTGGCTATATTAAACGTAAGGAATACAGCAATAATCCCAAACTCATTGCTGAGCTGAAAACAGCCAGACAGGAGGTCATCGACAGCATTGACGTTCCGACACTTCAGTGAGCCATGGAGAATTTCGCTATTCATCTGAGCCACATCATCCCCATTGACGGCAGTCATATCGACCATGTCATAACCTAAATCCGAGTATCTATAGGGATGTGTACATGTTGAAGGAAATGTGTGCACGGTGTAGTTTTTAACTAACTTCTGTGTTTTTCCATATAGTTCAATAACTGCCACCCTGTATGTGCAAATATATGATTGCGTTCAGGATGATACACTATCTGTGTGTTGTACGCGCAAACAAAGTTGAGACTCGGCGCAGCGGCTGATGGGAGCGAAAGCAAAGGCATTTCCCATTTACAGCCGCTCCCATCAGCCAGCGCGTCGAGTGCCAACTTTGTTTGCGCGTTTAATATTCTTTCCAGTGAAATTTCATCCATTTTTTAAAATGTCACTTTCCAACTTCAAAGCACGTTTACCACTTTTCAGATGAAAATGCTGTCCTGCACAAAAACGGAAAGAATACCATGAATCTGTCGCACCATCAAGAAGATTTTGAATGGCATTTTTTGCAACAGCACATGGGAAAGGACCTTGAGCTGCGGACGCAAGGCCTGTGAAAAGATTAACCACACTTTCCAGCTTCAAGAGATATGGTGAAAACCAAATGCCGGCCGGAGTGGCCGAGCGGTTCTAGGCGCTGCAGTCTGGAACCGAGCGACCGCTACGGTCGCAGGTTCGAATCCTGCCTCAGGCATGGATGTGTGTGATGTCCTTAGGTTAGTTAGGTTTAATTAGTTCTAAGTTCTAGGCGACTGATGACCTCAGAAGTTAAGTCACATAGTGCTCAGAGCCATTTGAACCATTTGAAAACCAAATTTTGAAACCACAATAGTTGTTCCACTGTCGCAAAGAAAACGTTTCTTCGTGTGTCTTCGGCTACATATCAGTTTACCATCATGTCTACGACATTTACAAGCTGGAAAAAAAAAAAAGTTTCAGGACTACAAGTATGATTCCGTGTACCCATAAGCTTCACTGTGTGATAACTACTGTCATAGGTATAGTAAAAACAAACACATATTCTACTTTTATAGAGAGCAGAGAGGAATCAGTGACGGCTCTTTGGAAAGAAATGCTGTTAACAGACAGCTTATATGTATGGTTGCATACTTCTGACAAATTTATGAAGAAACGGATGACGTATAGGCCAGGTTCTTGCATCCACATGGACCATCTCCATCATTTGAGTTTCCTGCCACACCAAAAACTTGTGTTATCAGAAGATGTGACTTTCTTAGAAGACTACTAGAAGAACATAATCTTTCCCTGCATCAATCCAGCGAACATTAGAGATTTAATTGGAGATTCGTAGAAACAAGACATAACCACTTTCATTGCCTTTTCACTGAAGAGCTCCACAATATAAATCAGTCATAATACCACTAAATTAATATAAACCTTCTTTTTATATGAATTTACTTATGAACTGTATTTTTTAATAATTTGTGTTTCATATTTATGTGCTACCTCCTGCATTTTGATAGACTACTGTTGTCGACAAAATAAATTTTTTGGCAAGATGTTTTGATGTGCCATCTTCATATTTACCATGTTTAAAGTAGTATATTGCAGTAACAGAACATTTTTCTTAAAGTTGAAGGTGGGGTCTTTTGAAATATTAAAGGTCAAAAAAAGTCAAGGGCAGTTACCTTGAATATGAAAATTCTTAGAAACCTGCAAGGTTGCATATTAGTGTAAAGACCTACTCATTGGCTTTTCAGGGATACTAGTTTCATTGCTGTATCTGGATATAATCATGAATATAGACATCTATTTTGAGGAACAGACACAGGTAAATTTCACAGTATTCCCAAGACTTGCAGACTTGTATCTTTCTTCACAGTTATCATACACCTCTGCAAACTGGTAGCTCTCCATTTCTTATCTGGATCGTTAGATGCATCAAATTTGAAAGAAATCTGAGATTGTCAGGTTGAAAATGTTACTTTGCTGCTTTGAATTAACGTGGAACTCCCCACAAATGGAAATGTAAGACACAGGGGAAGGAAATATCCTTTGAACAGACAAGGCTCATGTTATTTCACATGGTGCTGTGAATGCACAGAACTGTCATACATAAAGTTCTACTCTGCCATATGTTGTGGAGGGCAGGAACATCCACTGCACTTGGCTTATGTGACTGCCCATCGTAGGGCTAATGATGAGCAACCTTTAACTGAGAAATGAACTTCTCAGACTAGCAGACAGACATTAAGATAATGTCCTACCTTCAGATGTGGAGTACGATATGAGGACATCACCATATGTCTTAACAACAGGGCCTCTGAAGATACCACTCTCAGAAGCCTCCCTTTCCATCCTCGTCTGCAACAGAAAGACATACTTAATTAGGTTCCAGATTTCGGTAAATTACTGTACATTGGATGTTCTCAATTAATAGGGAAAACTAACATAGTTGAAAGTATCTGTAAACAAAAGTGAAGATGTTCCAGTAAATATGGGTCTGCAGTATAATTGTGAATGTGTGGCTATAAGCCACTATTCTCTTGTTTTGCTGTAAATACCAAATGGTTTATTCATTGCACTTAATAAATAGTCTGCAATAGTAGACAGCAGTGAGAGAATGAGCCCAAATCGTTGACTCATTAAGTTTCAGCACTTTTTGACTACTGTCATATTATAGCTTTACATGTCATATTGAAAGCCACTGTTGACACATGGAAAGGTCATCCAGGGGAGGGGACAGGAGTGCAGGGTGAGATCATATATTATGAATCGAATTCCCTCCCACCCTCCCCCCAGTTTGCTCTCACCAAAGAGGAATCATTAAAGTTCTGTGCTCTGTGGGGAGATGATCTTTCGATCAATTTTTCTTTATTACCGTAAGAAAATAACATTTCAAAAATTATCCACATGATTAGAGGTGTCACAACACGACACTGACACAGAGAGATACTAAATTGTATTCCAGCAATCAATATGTGTCGTACCAAAACAAAGGGTGGCTATAGCCAAGCTTCCACAAAATTTAATTATGTTGTGTGGAAGTCATGGAATTTCCACTGCTTGAAGATCACACCTTCGCAACAGTGCCAAATCATGTTCTTCACCCCTGGTATGGAAAGAGGAGCAGTACTGTTGCTGTTGTTTTGCCAAATGGCAAACAGTCTGAACACCATTCCTATAATGTTTGGTGCCCATATAGAAATGTACGTGTTTGTATTAGGACCTATTAATGTTTTCCGATATTTACATAACCAATACATATCATATAAATACACGTACAAATGGCATGTATTCAAACACACTTCTGATATAATTATGTGCATGTCTGTACTCCAAATTGCTGGCCAAGATGATATGAATGTGTGCTGAGCGCCAGTCCACATGTGCCATCCTTGACACATGATGCATATCACGAGGCAGAGATAAGGACGCTGTGCAGTGCCTCAGGTGAGAAGGAACAAAATTATTTTACATTAATAACAAAAAATATTCCTGCTAAACTACATTTTAACATTTATTGATACATTTCTCACCCAGGCTAACCATGACATAATATTATTTATGGTTATCTACAACTTAAACAAGAGCCCCTGTAAACATGTTAGCTTGGATATGGTGCACAAAACTCCTCATACATCAGAAGAAACCATCACTCAGCTCTGCTAATCACTTTTATTATCGATGCAAGAACAAAATGAAATGTATGAATGAAATCTAGGCATACAACTGCGATCTTACTCAAGACTCTTCATATACCTTGCTATATGTAAGAGACTGTAAAGGAAGAAGTGTAGCTGTAAAAGCCCCATGCATGCTAATGTAATTGCATATTCCCCACCATGACTGAATAGCCCTGTCACAACGGCCTTGTAGTAACCAACTGGTCCTACATTTATACTGAAATCTGGCAGAAGAGGAATCGCTCACTAGTGCCTAATAACAAACACTGATAACCCAAAAGATTGCGACCACTACCCACCATGATGTTGGATGACACCTGGTGGCATTAGAGGCACGTGATGCAGTAATGAAAGTATGAAATCAGAACAGGCACAGATGGGGAATCACACTAGTGAAGATATGGGCTGCAAATGATGAAATTCATTGAGATAAGTGACTTTGACAAGGGGCAGATTATTATTACACGGAGCCTGTGAACGAGTATCTCGAAAACTTCGAAGCTGGTCGAATATTCATGTGCTACTATTGTGAGTATCTTATGGAAAGAAGTAGAATGCAGTGAAACTACCACTAGGCGCTAAATGGTTGGACGTCCACAACTCTTCACAGAACGTGGGTTTGGAGGCTAGTCTGCTCTGTAGTGCAGCATTGATAGTGATCTGTGACATTTCCGTTCATCATACATTGTTGAACATGGAACTCTGCAGCAGCCCACATGTTGAGCAAACAACATCGTCAGTTACGATTGCAGAGGACATGGGACCATCAGGATTCGACCTTCGATGAATAGAAAAGTGTCGGCTCTTCAGACGAATCACATTTTTTTTTCTACAGTAGCTCGATCGTCGTCTCCACAAAAGTCGTCATCGTGGTGAACAGCCCCTCGAAATGTGCAGCATGCCAGGGATGCAGACTGCTGGGAACACTATTGTGCTATGGCAGACATTCTCCTGCGCTTGCATGGGATCTGTAGCAGTAATCAAGAACACGCTAACAGCTGCGAAACATGTGAATCTTATCAAGCTTGATGTGTTCCCCGACAGCGATGTCATTTTTTAACAATATAATTGTCATTATTTGGGAGCCAAAAGCGTGCTTCAGTGGTTTGATTAGCACTATTGTAAACTCACATTGATGTCTCGGCGACCAAATGCGCCTGATGTAAACCCCATTGAGCCCACTAGGTTGCTGCTGGGCGCAGTCTCTGTGTATGCAAGTCAGCGGCCCATTGTTTATGCAAATTACATGACCTGTGCATAGATATCTAATGCCACCACATACCTACAAAAACCTACCAACAAACTTTCGGATCCCTGATACACAGAATTACTGATGTATTTCGCTCCAAAGATGGACAAATAAGCTATTAAGCAGGTGGTAATAATGTTCTTGCTAATCAGTGTACATGCTTCCATTGTCTAGCCATGTGATTGCAGGAAGACTAATCTTGTTCCGTCACTGTAAACCCACCCTGAGGAGATTCGCTTTGAGCACATATATACAAAATTTCAAAAACACTATTACAGCCGATTGTACCCAGTATTGATGGAATAATCTAACAGTCATTTAGTGAAAGCAGTGATTTTCCACCACCTCAGAAAGTAAAGATGAACACTGTGATCATACTTCACGTTGTGGCAGAGGAAGAGCAAAATAAAATACACAAATATTTTTGTTTCTGTCATCATATGAAAGTGGACGTCATGTATTTGAGCCATACGTATTGCAGGACTCCAAAATCAGTTGGTAAAAGAAAAAGCTAATCTTATTAACACATTCAAACATGACAGTATGAATGTAAATCATATTTACGAGAGATACGTAAGTAGTAACACATAAAATTCAGTGTATTTGTTAGCATAAATTCCTGGAGATGCTGCTTAAAAAGTTGTATTCTACTACTTAACTGTATCAGTATGCTGTAGACTATGGACAAATTGGCACAAATAGCATGCACTCTTACGCGGGTGTGAAGGTTATGCATCTATATGCTGACACAAAAATTGAGGGGATTAACGCTAAAATGATACAGCTGGAAAGTCTTGTGAATGTGGTAACTGGAAATAATGACTTGTTGGAGTGGCTGGATATTAAAATCCTGCAATGTAAACTACATGTCAATGAGAAGGTTGAAGAGGTCATCACAAAACTAATTGATATATATGTGGGTATGTCAATACAATAGCTAAGGCATTTCACTATCATCGCCACAAGTCTCAGAGATATATATTGTACACTATCTCAGAAATGGTCTAGTATATGATGTTATGTCGATGGCAAAGCATAAAGTTATTAAAGCGCAAAAAGCTATTCAGGGGAAGTTACGGTTGCTAAAATTAACACATCTGCAACGAGAACAGTCTCTCTAGAAATGTCTAAACCAGTAACTGAAAATCTGAATAGACTCTCATGAACTACAGATGGAGGCAGAAGAGCAGAAGGAGATGAAGAAGAATAATAAGAAGAAGAAGAACAAGAAGGAGAAGAAAACACTATTACAAACTACATTAACAAATGTGAGAAGAGAGAGTTAGGCACCATATATGGATCAGCAAGTACCCATCTTATCTCAAATAACATACTGTCAAAGTCACAGTTTGGATTTCTAAAAGGTTCTGATATTGAGAAGGCTATCTACACTTACAGTGAAAATGTGCTTAATTCATTAGACAAAAAATTGCGGGCAACTGGTATATTTTGTGATCTGTCAAAGGCATTTGACTGTGTAAATCACAATATCCTTTTAAGTAAATTAGAGTATTATAGTGTAACAGGAAATGCTGCAAAATGGTTCAAATCTTATATCTCTGGCAGGAAACAAAGGGTGTTATTAGGAAAGAGACATGTATCAAGCTATCAGGCATCATCCAACTGGGAACTAATTACATGTGGGGTCCCACAAGGTTCCATTTTAGGGCCCTTACTTTTTCTTGTGTATATCAATGACCTTTCACCAGTAACATTACCAGATGCCAAGTACGTTTTGTTTGCCGATGATACAAACATTGCAATAAATAGCAAATCAATTAGAAAGATCAGCTAATAAAATATTTGTGGAAATTAATCACTGGTTCCTAGCCAATTCTTTGTCACTAAACTTTGAAAAAACACACTACATCCAGTTCAGAACTGGTAAGGGGTGTCCCACGAGTGTATGTCTAACATACGATGACAAGAAGATAGAAGAAGTGGACAGTGTTAAATTCTTGGGATGACAGCTTGATAATAAATTCAACTGGGAGGACCACACCACAGAACTGCTGAAGCGTCTTAACAAATCTCTGTTTGCAATGCGAATTTTGTCAGACATAGGGGATATAAAAATGAAAAAGCTGGCATACTATGCTTACTTTCATTCCATAATGTTATATGGGATTATTTTTTGGGGTAATTCATCAAGCCAAGCTAAAGTTTTCCGGGCACAAAAACATGCAGTAAGAGTTATATGTGGTGTGAACTCAAGAACATCCTGCAGAAGCCTGTTTAGGGAACTAGGGATACTAACTACTGCTTCTCAATATATTTATTCCTTAATTAAATTTGTCATTAGAAATATATCACTTTTTCAAACCAACAGCTCAATTCATGGAATCAATACTAGAAATAAGAATAACCTTCACAAGGATTTAAAGTCACTTAGCCTTGTACAAAAAGGTGTGCATTATTCAGGAACACACATTTTCAATAACTTGCCAGCAGCCATAAAAAGCTGAACAAACAATGAAATTCAGTTCAAGAGAAGCCTAAAGGATTCATTGGTGGCCAACTCCTTCTACTCCATTGATGAATTTCTCAGTAAAACCAACTGATTTGTGTATCTTCTGCGCAATTTCAGTGCAGTAATGTGTTCATTGTAAATAAGTATTATAGTAGTTGTATTACATGCTTATTACCTTATAAATAAATAAACTTTTTTATTTTAAATTCAGTGCATTAGTATTTGTAAAATGACTTTCATATAGTGTTCATTAAAAAATGACGATCATTCCACTTGGGACCTGTGGAATGGTACATTAGCTTATTTGTTTTAGTTGTAAATATTTGTCATGTATTGTTGTTTTTCTGACATGTTCCACATCCTGGGGGACCTTCTCACTACGGATCAGTTGGAATGAAAGTAAATCTAATCTAATCTAATCTAAGCAATATATGCTAGGGTCCCATCCTATGTGTTCATCTAAGGCTGAAGTGTACATTTGGAATACAAAATATGGGAGGGTAGGAGGTTTATCAAAGCTAATACTCTTAAAAACTTCAAGTCCTGACAACAATCTACCTAAAGAGAAGCAAGCATATGCTAAAATATTACGTATGAGTAATGCATACAGTAAAGACAACGAAAATAAATGATAAATAAAAGACCCTATAAATAATAAATTTAAAAATTGTTGTGGGTAACAAGTGCCGGCTTGAAGGTCAAGAAGATAATCACAGAGAAGGCTGCGAGACGACGTCAGCCAATAGTACGCTAGCTAGGACCGCACAACGACATGAGTGACCTCTATCCGAAGAGAATATAAGCGCCGCTTCTGTCAGCGTCGGCCAGACTGTAGAAGACACGCACTTGTAGAGACGGACTAGAAGAGAGGCACTAGAAGGGCCGTGACTTGTGGTCAATATGAACTTGGTGTGATTGACTTGTATATAGCGAGGGGCACTGATTATTTGCATGTCGTCAACTGCTTGCAACAACTCGTTGTAAATACAAAGTTATGTGCTGTCTATTCAATTACTGTAATAATCTCCATTAACATGGTTTGCTTGTATGTTGTCTAGCTATCCGAGAAAACAGCATCCTAGGCACCCTATAAGACACAAGTTGGCAGAATTCCACATTGGCGACGAGTTATCAGAAGAATCCAGTACCTGGCAGCTATCGAATATCTTTTTTTTTTTCTTTTTTCTGGCGCCTGGATTTTCTATTCTTTTTCCTTTGCAGGGGCGTGTATTTGCTATAAAAGTCTCTTTTGCTGACCAGTATTTTCAGGTTAGCGTTGCAGACATTTTCGTTGCTTTTGTACTTATTTTTCTTGCTTGCCTTTTCTGTTTCTTGCATTTGTCTCTTCCAAATGCCCACCCCGCCTATCCCACCCAGTGCTCAGGCACCACAGCTGCAAGCATTAGATGTAACACAGTTAATGCTTAAGTTTCAGTTCCAGGCGCTGCAAATCTCTATGCCGCAAAACACGGTGCAGTAGCTGCTTTAGCGTAATGGTTACTGTGTTTGGCTGTTAGGCAAAAGGTTCTGAGTTCAAACCTTGTTTGGTGCTTAATATTTTCCTGACGGGATACCGATTCGATTCTACACAGAGTACGCGAAAGAACTTGCCCCCCTTCTAACAGCCGTGTACCGCAAGTCTCTAGAGGAACGGAGGGCTCCAAATGATTGGAAAAGAGCACAGATAGTCCCAGTCTTCAAGAAGGGTCGTCGAGCAGATGCGCAAAACTATAGACCTATATCTCTTACGTCGATCTCTTGTAGAATTTTAGAACATGTTTTTTGCTCGCGTATCATGTCATTTCTGGAAACCCAGAATCTACTATGTAGGAATCAACATGGATTCCGGAAGCAGCGATCGTGTGAGACCCAACTCACTTCATTTGTTCATGAGACCCAGAAAATATTAGATACAGGCTCCCAGGTAGATGCTATTTTTCTTGACTTCCGGAAGGCGTTCGATACAGTTCCGCACTGTCGCCTGATAAACAAAGTAAGAGCCTACAGAATATCAGACCAGCTGTGTGGCTGGATTGAAGAGTTTTTAGCAAACAGAACACAGCATGTTGTTATCAATGGAGAGACGTCTACAGACGTTAAAGTAACCTCTGGCGTGCCACAGGGGAGTGTTATGGGACCATTGCTTTTCACAATATATATAAATGACCTAGTAGATAGTGTCGGAAGTTCCATGCGGCTTTTCGCGGATGATGCTGTAGTATACAGAGAAGTTGCAGCATTAGAAAATTGTAGCGAAATGCAGGAAGATCTGCAGCGGATAGGCACTTGGTGCAGGGAGTGGCAACTGACCCTTAACATAGATAAATGTAATGTATTGCGAATACATAGAAAGAAGGATCCTTTATTGTATGATTATATGATAGCGGAACAAACACTGGTAGCAGTTACTTCTGTAAAATATCTGGGAGTATGGGTGCGGAACGATTTGAAGTGGAATGATCATATAAAATTAATTGTTGGTAATGCGGGTACCAGGTTGAGATTCATTGGGAGAGTGCTTAGAAAATGTAGTCCATCAACAAAGGAGGTGGCTTACAAAACACTCGTTCTACCTATACTTGAGTATTGCTCATCAGAGTGGGATCCATACCAGATCGGTCTGACGGAGGAGATAGAGAAGATCCAAAGAAGAGCGGCGCGTTTCGTCACAGGGTTATTTGGTAACCGTGATAGCGTTACGGAGATGTTTAACAAACTCAAGTGGTAGACTCTGCAAGAGAGGCGCTCTGCATCGCGGTGTAGCTTGCTCGCCAGGTTTCGAGAGGGTGCGTTTCTGGATGAGGTATCGAATATATTGCTTCCCCCTACTTATACCTCCCGAGGAGATCACGAATGTAAAATTAGAGAGATTAGAGCGCGCACGGAGGCTTTCAGACAGTCGTTCTTCCCGCAAACGATACACGACTGGAACAGGAAAGGGAGGTAATGACAGTGGCACGTAAAGTGCCCTCCGCCACACACCGTTGGGTGGCTTGCGGAGTATCAATGTAGATGTAGATGTAGATGTACTGGCCCATGCTTCACGCCCGACGGACCAAGCACCACCCTCAGCAACAACTACTGCTATATCGCCTTTTCGACAGCTTCATGGACAAAAAGAAGAGTGGCTCGAGCGCTTGTACCAATTCGAGGAACACACACACACACACACACACACACACACACACACACACACACACACACACACACACACAAACCAAAAACAGTTTTGCATCACCCTGGTTCCTAAAACTCCTGAGGATAGACATGGACTGTGGATATTGTATCACAGACACAGTCCCGTTGACAGACAACTGCCGCCCCAATGGTAATGGCAGGACGTAGACTGCCGTGTGGGCAGCCGCTGCAAGGGAAACAGAAGACAAAAGGGTAGCATACATCGTGCAAGCGCAGCTGCGGCAGAACTGGGCCACGGAGTAACGGGGATGCCTACCACCAGCGAGCTGCGCGTTTCAGCATCAGCGCCTGTTGATGCCATGCCAAATCACGTATGACTCGGCACAGCAGAGGGCTCAAGGCAATGCACTGCGTTGCTGCACCAGACTCCTTTCATTATAACGACCAATGGCATGACACGGTATCCTCCTTCACGATACCCGCTATTAACATAACCTACCCTTGCATGACCTGTCGCAGTCAACAAGACATCTGATACTGCTCTTACTACCCGACCTAACTATTGCAGAGGTTTTTCTCCCTTGACCCTTGCTTTGTCACTTTTTTCCATCTGCCCTTCAAGCCGCTACACTTTGTTTGACTTTCAACGCAATCTATCTCCAGATGAGTATGTATTAATGGTTTACATTAACCAGACGTACGCAAACATCACAGTACCCACATCCTGCGACACCTCACTTTAGTGAAAACTAACCATAATGCAAAGATGGCAGTAGATCTTTTGTGTTCGCCATCATGCTGGTGTGGTCATGGAGGGGCTCCACCTCTCAGTATCATGTACACAAGGTATAAAGGGAGAGTGCACTGGTGGGGTTGTCATTTGTACTCAGGCCGTTCATGTGAAAAGATTTCCGACGTGATTGTGGCCACACAACATCAATTAACAGACTCTGAATGCGGAATGGTAGCTGGAGCTAGACGCATGGGCCATTCCATTTTGGAACTCTTTAAGGATTTCAGTATTCCGAGATCCACAGCGTCAAGAGTATTCTGGAATCTTAAAATTAAGTAATTACGTCTCACCACTGACAACGGGGTTGGTGACAGCTTCACTTAACGTCCGAAAAGCGGATTTTACTTAAAGTTGTCAATACTAATAGACAGGCAACACTACGTGAAATAACTGCAAAAACCAATGTGAGACGTACGACGAGCATATCCGCATTTTTGCAGTAAAATTTGGCGTTAATGAACTAAGGCAGCAGATGGCCAATTCGAGTGCCACGGTCAGGTTCTAGAGTGGTGCAGACACACGAAGCAATTGACCCAGGTTGTCAAAAAGGCACTGTGCAAGTTATTGCTTCATGCCATCTGCGCCACAGTCGAGCCCTACCATCAGCTCTTACCATCTTAAATCGGGACTCATATGACCAGCCCAGGGTTTTCCAGTTGTCTAGGGCCCAACCAATATTGTCAGTAGCCCAGGAGGGGCACGGCAGGCGATGGCGTGGTGTTAAAAAAGGGCATTCGAGTGGGTCGTCTGCTGCCATAGCACACAAACGCTAAATTTCGTCGAACTATCTTAAAGTATATGTTCGTCTTATGTCCTAAGTGGACTTCTGCATTTATTTCATGCAGTGGTATTGTTCGTTAGCACTGACAACTCTTCGCAATAACCACTTCTTGGTCGTTAAGTGAAGACTGTCAGCCACTGCATTCGCAGTGGTTAGAGGTAAGGCCTGTAATTTGGTATTCCTGGCACGCTCTTGACCTGGTGGATATTGTGGTCTTGAATCAAGTCAGAAACCTTCCCACATGAAACTCCTGAGTACAAATGACAGCTCTGCCAATGCACTGCACAAGACTACCGCCTTCCGTATATGTGCATATTGCTATCCCATGACCTCACCTCAGTGCATGCGTCGTGGCTGCGTGATTCTGGATGGCCAAGCAGATAACACACTCATGCAGAAGATCCTAGATTTACTGAGAGACAACAGCCTGTAGGTAGAGATGGGCAGTTGGTGATACTTCACGTGCCTGGAGATGCTGCAACTATTACCATCCAACTCTTATGGATCTGAACGGTATTAAAGGGGTCTGTACCTCTAGGTGATTTTGGGACTGCTGAGATCCTTCATGGCAGTGAGTATGGCTGCCTGGAGGCATCGACTCCATATTCCAATGGCAGACGTATGCTTCCAGCCAATGTCGTAGAAGAACATACTGCAGTCATGGTATGTAACTCTACTGCCACTGCACACTTCTGATTTGTGTTAGCAGACGTTTCTCAGCCATAATGCGATCATTTCACATGAACTAAGTTACCAACAGTAGATATATGGAGACAGGTGAAAAAAAATTGGACGCTCTTGACCTAGGTGCTTACATTGGTCTGATGTTATTACTAAAAGTTTGAGTCACATGACGAGTGTACTGAAAATTTTTGTGGATGAATACAGAGGTCACCCTGTTTTCATAGCTAGAATGACACTACAAACGTTCTAAAATATAGCAAGGGTTATTCAGTGTTACGACCATGAGGCAAGATGACGAAGACGTGAACAAGATAAGTTTGTAGAGGAATCTTTGAGAAAATGGGTAGAGATATCACCTAAGTTATACAATTCCAGTATGTTTGTTACAGTAGATGAGCACTTGCTACACTCAGGAGAAAATGCTATTTCTGCAAGTATGTCCCAAATAAGCCACCAAAGTATAGCATCAGGTTACTGGTAGTTTCTGACAATGAAGAGAGTTATGGATGGACTACTGAGCCGTATACCGAGAAAAGACCAGGTAGTGACCATGAAAAGAACCAAGGATTAAGAGCTGTAACTGACTTGTATTATGGCTTGAAAGGGCATAACATTAAGTGTGACAAATTTTCACCTCCTGCAAACTTGAACAAATGTGATAAGAGAAGTATCACAGTGATTTGCAATATGTTTGCTTTTGTTCTGTAGTATTAATTTATTGCAGCAACCGGTTTTCAGCTAACAAAGCCGTTATCACACATGTACTGAAACATCATAGGTGTATTCATTAGTTGGCGTTCCCACAGAGGAGTCACTTCCTGCTACCTGGTGGATACATGTCGCTGTAAGTAGTCAAAATACGAAATGTTTCCTATTTTGACGTCAGTACGCTGTTTGGAGTAAGGGTTCACCTTTTCTGACTGAAATTCAATGGCTTCGGAGAAAGAAGACCGTGTCCTGCTGGTCAAGTTGTTTTATCAGAAAGATAGCAGTGGCAGCACAGAATTATGGGAATATCGCTGATAGAAACAGCTGTGAAGAGGCCCCATGTTCACCAAGACGATAAACAATGTGGTTAAGAAACTTCCTGCCAGATTAAAACTGTGTGCCGGACCATGACTCGAAGTCGGAAAGGTCCCGAGTTCGGGTCTCGGTCCGGCACACAGTTTTAATCTGCCAGGATGTTTCATATCAGTGCACACTCCGCTGCAGAGTGAAAATCTCATTCTGGAATGTGATTAAGGAATTTTAAGAAACAGGTGAATTAGGTGGTGCAGTAGGGAAAGGGGAAAGAGAGAGAGAGGAAGCCCATTCCCATGGCAGTTGATGATGAAGTTGCGGCAGCTACAGCCATCTGTGCAGCACATACCTCAAATTCTGCTGTCAGTACTCAAGCTGTCATGGTATGTCCCTCTGCACACATCAACAGTTGAAAAGATTTTGCTACGAATTTTACACTTGTATCCCTACAAGATTCAGAATGCAGACAAAGTCAAGCCCTAAGATCGACTATAAAGCTGTGATTTCGCACTCCATTGTCTGGCACACAGGCAGACGTCAATTCAACGCAACACTCAACCTGACCATCTTAGATTTCTCATAAATTTGGTGCATCCAACGATCCAGATAAGGGATTTGCAGAGGTACAACAATTTTGATGCAAGTTACAGATCTGCAAAGTTTGAGAATAGTGTGAAATTTACATGGAGTCACTCTCAAACTAAGTGACTATAAGTCTGGATCTAATCCACATACAGCAGTAAAACTTACATAACGAGAAAGTTAATGAGAAGAGTTTTACATTGATATGCAACACGCTGACTTTCTAAGAGTTTTCACATTCAAGGTAACCTTAGACCTTGGATATCTCAAAGCATCCCAAATTCAATATTTTTGAAAAAAAAAAAATTGAATTGCCCTAATTGAATTGCCCTAATATGCTACTATAAACGTGTTAAATATCAAAATGCCACACCAAAGTTATCACTGCCAAAAATTTACTTCATCTACATCATTACAGTAACAAAATGCTGTAAGCATCTATGTATTCAGCTTTCATCCCAGAACAGAAAATAATATTAGTTACTATTACACTGATAAATCGGTGAAAACTTGTTGCTGTGAACAACCATCCAGCTTGTTTCATGGCTGTGGCTTGGTTATTCAACCTGCGCTGTAAATGTGGAGCATATTATACAGTAGGAGCTTGTAAAAAATTTATTTCAGGTCAAAATTGTACTGTTGCATTCCATTTAAAGAAGATCATGAAAGAGTACAGAAGAATTTGAGGAATGTTCAGGAGCTGACCGTAAAAAGTGTCCTAATGTATTGCTGGGTGGAAAAATTTGCAGGATATGTAGAATGCAAATATCACAAAACCAATCAACACCCAGAGGTGTTGCCTCAGCGATGCCAGGTTTTTCCAGAAAAAATGTTAAGTGTAAATGAAATATAAGGGTTGACTGAAAAGTAATACCTCTACCAGCGCAACTCTTCTACAGTTGGCAGCATCGGTATGCGGCAGGTACTGGCTTGTTTCGTTGCCTCTTCTCTACAGCTCCAGTTGGCGCGAAGCCTTAGCATTGAATGATTGTTTTGTTACAGTGTAATGTATGGAACCTTGTGCAGACGGTCGGGCAATGCGGTTTAAGCGACATGCAGTCATTGAATTCTTGACAGCAGAAGGTGTCACCCCAAAGGAGATTCATTATAGATTGAAAGCAATTTATGGTGATTGTGTTGATGTGAGTACTGTGCGTCGTCGTACGAAAAAGTTAAAAGATGTTGACGCAGGAACATCAGACCTGCGTGACAAGGAGTTGGATGACCCGTGACAGCAACCATCGAGTTACACGAGCAAAATGTTGACAGATTGATTCAGGACAATCGTCTTATCGCTCAGAGAGAAACTGCAAGCACAATCGGTATTTCACCAGAACGTGAGGGTCATATTATTGCTTTGTTTGTCTATCGGAAGATCTGTGCACGATGAGTACCCCAGATGCTGACTCCTGACTTCTGAAATGAAAGTGCACAGACTTGAAATTTGACAGGAACTCCTCTCACGTAATGAGAATGAATTTGATGTCTTTCTCCATTCAATTGTGACAGGAGACAAAACGTGGGTACACCATTACGACCCGGAGAGGAAATGTCAGTCTATGGAATATCGACACAAATACTCGCCCCAGAAAAAGAAATTTGAAAGCGCTGCCCTCAGCTGGAAAAATCATGGCTTCAGTGTTCTGGGACACAGATGGTGTTATCCGTGTTGATTTCCTTGATCATTGAACAATAGTAAATTCAGAGCGTTACATCACAATGCTGCAAACTCTCAAACGATGGCTAGCAACGGTCCGAAACGAAAAGGGAAATGTTCTCCTGCAGCATGACAATGCCAAACCACACACTTCACATGCCACCACAGCAGAACTTCAGAGACTGAATTCACCACCATACGCCATCCTCCACACAGTCCAAATTTAGCACTGTCTGACTTCCATCTGTTCCCGATAATGAAAGACGATCTGCGGGGACATCATTATGCTTCTGAGGAAGACGTTGTGAGAACTGTGAGACTATGGTTGTGGAAAGAGCGTCAACTTCTTCCGTGACTACGAAGTCTTTCGCGATGGAGTCCTTGCATTAAAAGTTCTCGGTTTACTTGCCGCGTCAAATTTGGATAAAATCCCAAGCTTTCGATGACTACCTCTGTCATCTTCATCGATGCAACGACCAGCAAAATTGGCAGAGTCCTGAGCCAGCAGGGAATCAGACCAGTCTTCCGGCCACCCAGGAAGATCAAGGAAGTGCTGCGACCCGTGAAAGATAATCTTGGCCTGAGAGTACCGGGAATTTACAGCATTCCTTGCAAGTGTGGGAAAATTATGTGGGCCAGTCTATAAGAACTGTTGCCGATCGCTGTGTGGAACATCAGCGTCACCTGAAATACAGGTACCTAGAAAAATCAGCGGTGGCTGAGCACAGTTTGTTAAATAAACATAAGATTTTATTCAATGGAACAAGACTACTTGCTCAAGCTTCAAACTATTGAGACTCTGTCATCAGGAAAGCAGTTGAAATTAGACTCTGTGAAAATAATTTCAACAGAGACTCCTGTTATGCACCAGCAATGCATGGAAGAGCGCAATTGATAAAGAAAGCCACAGAGACTCCGGTTATGCACACAGCAATGCATGGAAGTGAGCAATTGATAAAGAAAGAGCGCAGAGGGAGACTTCTTACATTCCTCGCAGTTCTCCGCCTGTTGCGATGGATGGCACTGCAAGCAATGCTGGATAAAGCGCGCAAACAAAATCTATGGTTATAGAGGCCCAACTTCAGTACGCGCCGGTTTCTCCATGACGTCATCCAGCCAATGAGAAGCCGTCCACTGCTTATAAAAGCGGAAGCCTCACCGGTCCATGGCAGTCAGTTTTACTCCTCACGAAGATGACAGAGGTAGTCATCGAAAGCTTTGAGATTTTATCCAAATTTGACACAGCAAGTAAACCGAGAACTTTTTATGCAAGGACTTCTTCCATGATGGCTGCAGAAAAATTGTTCATCGTTGGCAGAGGTTTTTCCAATTGGCTGGTGATTATGTGCAAAAGTGATTATTGGTGATTAAAGATCACATTCTAAAGATTATTTCTGTGTTTGATTTATTAAAATATTCCAATCCAAACCCAATTAATGAAGGTGGAGGCTTTACTTTTCATTCAACCCTCGTCGTATCGGACTTGGCATTGGATGCTTTAAATCCTAGCCTTCCGTTTTTAGATAAAGAAAAAGAGGCATCAGTGTGCGAAGGTACACAAAACAAATCCTGGAAAAGGTAGCCTCAGTATTGGTGCATACTTACGCTGCACAACGGAAAAAAGAAGAGAGTGAAGAAATAGAGATAGAGAATAGCAGCCCAGCTGGAATATGAATTCCGCGCACGGAAGGTATGTGTGATAAAATACAAATTTTCACAGTACTTCCACTTCAAATTACACTACACGAAGAGCAAAACAGCTATTAGAAGAACATGGTATATTAGTGACACCAAATCCAAAACCAAGTAAGACATGTACATGATTTTTATTGTGATCGCAATGTTAGCCATGAGATATCATCAATAAAAGACTTTGTGCTGTGAGAAAAAAATTGAATTACAACACAAAGCAGAAGCAGCTAGGTTTGCACAATATTAAAGACAGATGTAGGGCGAAATGGATTCTTGTACCTGAACATGTATATCTCTTAAAAATATTGCAGATAGAATAGTATAAATTGAGACTATTACGTAGAACATAATGCTTGATATCCTGTGCAGTTTTTGTTTGAAAATGCACATCGACATTTTATAAGAATTTAAATTTTTAATAATTAACACTGTTTCTATACTGTACCTTTTCTTGTAAACTAGTGAAACAACAAAACCGGAATCCAACAGTTTATATTTGCATAAGAGGCACTTAGGAGCAGCATCTGTAACACTGTTATTTAAATATCCTGTACCTTTTACTAGTGAAATTCGGTATTTCTTCACTTTTTTGAATCTACGTCCATCGTTAAAACCCATTTCCAGCAAAACAGGTTGATATATGCAAAACTAAAAGCTGAAATAAGTTTGAAGCATGTATTGTGCAGAAGAACCACATTGAAAGCAAAGGAAGAAGCAAAGATAATTTTCTCACAGCCTTCTAGACTCATCTGCAGTTACTTTCGGTAGTGTGAACGAAAAATTTATGCACGAAAAGTTACTAGTGTAGAGTAGGTGTGGATCACAGCGCAAAGTAAGGGCATAGCATGCATAGACACCCAAATAACCTTTTCTAAAAGATATTTCTACTCAGAATTTGATTATGAAACTCTGCATGTTATTCGTAAAGAATCAATATAATAAACTGTGCAGTAACAAAACTTTGAATTTTTTCACAATTTTGCCCTATATCAGCCCTTAAGAAATTATATGCACATTTCAAAGCGATATACCAAGATGTATAGTAGTAGACTAGCCTCCACGTGGTGTACCCCAGGCAACGTGATTATATCGCGGCTAAATAGTCTACAAACTTGGCTACCAGACTATCCTTTGGGATCTCCTGGTAATTCAAACATGCAATGAAGTGACCAAACGAACGATTCCTTTGGGAACCATCCGACTAGAAGATTGGGACCATTAGTCTGGATCTGCCAGCTAAATATTGAGGGAATTAGTCGATCCAAATCTGAATATCTTTCAAAGTTTTTATTGGACAATAGCATCGATGTGGTACTCCTTCAGGAAACACATACCGACTTACAGGAAGACTTACAAAGAAGAGGACGTATTCAAGGCTTCCAACAAATAGGCGCAACATATCATCACGCCTATGGCACCACCACATATGCCTGATCCGATACTGAACATGCACACCTGCTGTCTGCAAGCACAGAAAACAACATCCATGTTGTTGATATAAAAGTAGACAACATAAGACTTATAAATGTCTACAAACCACTAAACCAAATCTGGTCAAGTATTGTACTACCCGTACATGAACACCCGACGATATATGCCGGTGATTTTAATAGCCATCATGAAATGTGGCGATACACCCAAAATAATGAACATGGAGAAGCGCTGGTGGAATGGGCTGACGAGAACAATCTACATCTTATATTCGATGCCAAGGAGAGGGGCACATTCCACTCGGCCGCCTGCCGCAGGGACTACAATCTGGACCTCTGCTTTGTAACTACCGATAATGAGGGAAAACCAGTGCCTATACATAGAAGGGTTGCCACAGATCTCCCACACAGCCAGCATAGGCCTGTTATTTTAGACACTGGTGTCACTATACCCCTGATACGGTCCTTCCCTCGACCTAGATGGAATTTCCAAAAAGCTGACTGAGAGAAGTATTCAGCGGACCTTGATAAATGCATCCGGTTTATACCGTCACTACCAAAATGCTACGATCGTTTCAGGAAAGCTATAATTACCACAGCTAAAAAACACATCCCTAGGGGGTTTCGAAAAGAATACATCCCAGGATGGGATGCAAAATGCCATCAGCTGTATGAGGATTTTACTAGTAGTGGTGACCAAGAAATAGCTGATGACCTCCTCCACAATCTAAATTCCGCAAGAAGACAACGATGGACTGAAGCAACTGAAAGAATGAATTTCACTCAAACAAGTAGGAAGGCATGGAGTTTGTTATGTAAACTCGGAGGTACGACAAGACCAGCCCAGAAAAATCCAACCATAACACCAGAGAGAATTGCAAATAACATTGTCGAAATGTCAAGAGCTCCGAGAGACAAACCACATACCAGGATGATTAAGCGCGAACTCAGAACACTAAAAAAGAATACTCCGAATACATCAGAGCTTTCCAGACCATTCACTGAGGATGATGTCATTACTGCCCTCAAGGATATGAAACTGGGCAAAGCCCCAGGTTTTGACAGCATACATCCAGAATTTCTAACCTACGCTGGAAAGAACGTAGTCAAATGGCTGGCAAATTTCTTTTCGAACATTTTGACTACAAACCATCTCCCTAGAGAATTCAAAAAGGCAAGAATAATAGCTTTGCTGAAACCAGGGAAACCAGCAGACCAACCGCTAAGCTACAGACCAATAGCACTTCTTAGCTGTACATACAAACTTCTTGAACGACTTGTCCATAATCGAATTAGCGGCATTATTATGGAGAACTTATCTATAGAACAGGCAGGCTTCAGACCTGGCCGTAGTTGCTCTGACCAAGTTCTGGCATTAACATCCTACATACAGGCTGGCTTTCAACAGAAATTGAAAACAAGTGCTGTATTTCTAGACTAAACATCTGCATATGATACTATTTGGAGAGATGGAATAATTTACAAACTCTTAAGAGTGATTCCTTGCCAGATTTTAACATCCTTCATACATAATATGCTGAGTAACAGAACCTTCCAGGTCACCCTAAACGGAAAGACAAGCAAAACAAAACTTATTAACAACAGGCTTCCGCAAGGCTCCGTATTGGCCCCTCTTCTGTTTAACCTCTATATAGCAGATCTCCCAAACACAGAGTCAAGAAAATTTTGCTATGCGGATGACATAGCACTGGCTACCAGAGACAAGTATCTCTTCAATACAGAGGAAGTCCTTAATAATGATGTTGAAATACTATACAATTATTTCAAGAAATGGAGACTCGAGCCAAACCCTAACAAAACTGAAGTATCTACATTCCATCTTAATAACAAAATGGCAAATGAAATTATTAACATAAAACTCGGAAACACCAACCTCAAACATAATAAGTTTCCAAAGTACTTAGGTATAACATTGGAGCGCACTCTTTCTTACCGAAAACATCTGGAGAACACCACTGCAAAAATTGGAACACGGAATAACATCTTCCAAAAACTAAGCGGTACTACTTGGGGAGCTAACACAAAAACATTACGCACCTCATCTATCGCCTTAGTGTTCTCTGTGGCTGAGTACTGTGCTCCAGTCTGGATTAATAGCTGTCACACCAAACTTATTGACAGGCAATTAAATAACACAATGAGGTTGATTTCTGGAACTGTTAAATCAACGCCCACGTACTGGTTACAGGTGCTATGTAATATCCTGCCCCCGGACCTGCATAGAAAGGCGGCCCTACTGCACGAATTCAGAAAGATTGAGACAAAACCAAAACTATCAATTAAAGAAGAATTCTCACAACTGCGACACACTCGATTGAAATCAAGAAAGCCACCCATACGCACAGCTGAGCAGCTTCAAAATAATAACTATGACTACATGAAACAATGGAGACTAGATTGGAACCAAAAGACAAATGACCAACTACAGACCTGGTTTGAGAGCTATAACTGCAACATCTCTGGAATGGAACTAACACGGAAAACATGGTCCGCATTAAATCGAATACGTACTGGACATGGCAGGTGTGCGGATTCACTACACAAATGGGGAAGAGCGATGTCACCAGAATGCGACTGCGGTGCCCCTAGACAGACGATCCAACACATCCATGGTGAATACTCCTTGTGAGCATATGCAGGGCACTGGTCCGACTTCCTAGAGGCATCCCCATCGGCATCCCCCTCAGCATCACCCGACTTAATTCGACTACATTCCATTATCCTTGTTTTGCTTTTGTTGATGTTCATCTTATACCCTCCTTTCAAGACACTGTCCATTCCGTTCAACTGCTCTTCCAAGTCCTTTGCTGTCTCTGAAAGAATTACAATGTCATCGGCGAACCTCAAAGTTTTTATTTCTTCTCCATGGATTTTAATACCTACTCCGAATTTTTCTTTTGTTTCCTTTACTGCTTGCTCAATATACAGATTGAGTAACATTGGGGAGAGGCTACAACCCTGTCTCACTCCCTTCTCAACCACTGCTTCCCTTTCATGCCCCTCGACTCTTATAACTGCCATCTGGTTTCTGTACAAATTGTACATAGCCTTTCGCTCCCTGTATTTTACCCCTGCCACCTTTGGAATTTGACAGAGAGTATTCCACTCAACATTGTCAAAAGCTTTCCCTAAGTCTACAAATGCCAGAAACGTAGGTTTGCCTTTCCTTAATCTAGCTTCCAAGATAAGTCGTAGGGTCAGTATTGCTTCACATGTTCCAATATTTCTACGGAATCCAAACTGATCTTCCCCGAGGTCAGCTTCTACAAGTTTTTCCATTCGTCTGTAAAGAATTTGCGTTAGTATTTTGCAGCTGTGACTTATTAAACTGATAGTTCGGTAATTTTCACGTCTGTCAGCACCTGCTTTCTTTGGGATTGGGATTATTATATTCTTCTTGAAGTCTGAGGGTATTTCGCCTGTCTCATACATCTTGCTCACCAGATGGTAGTTTTGTCAGGACTGGCTCTCCCAAGGCCGTCAGTAGTTCTAATGGAATGTTGTCTACTCCCGGGAGTCTTGTTTTGACTCGGGTCATTCAATGCTCTGTCAAACACTCCACGCAGTATCGTATCTCCCATTTCATCTTCATCTACATTCTCTTCCATTTCCATAGTATTGTCCTCTTCTGCTTTCCCTTCTTTGCTTAGAACTGGGTTTCCATCTGAGCTCCTGATATTCATTCAAGTGGTTCTCTTTTCTCCAAAGGTCTCTTTAATTTTCCTGCTGGCAGTATCTATCTTACCCCTCGTGAGATAAGCCTCTACATCCTTACATTTGTCCTCTAGCCATCCCTGCTTAGCTATTTTGCACTTCCTGACCGTCTCATTTTTCAGAAGTTTGTATTCCTTTTTGCCTGCTTCATTTACTGCATTTTTATATTTTCTCCTTTCATCAATTAAATTCAATATTTCTTCTGTTACTGAAGTATTTCTACTAGCCCACGTCTTTTTACCTACTAGATCCTCTGCTGCCTTCACTACTTCATCACTCAAAGCTACCCGTTCTTCTTCTACTGTATTTCTTTCCCCCATTCCTGTCAATTGTTCCCTTATGCTCTCCCTGAAACTACATCTACATCTACATTTATACTCCACAAGCCACCCAACGGTGTATGGCAGAGGGCACTTTACGTGCCACTGTCATTACCTCCCTTTCCTGTTCCAGTCGCGTATGGTTCGCAGGAAGAACGACTGTCTGAAAGCCTCCGTGCGCGCTCTAATCTCTCTAATTTTACATTCGTGATCTCCTCTGGAGGTATAAGTAGGGGGAAGCAATATATTCGATACCTCATCCAGAAACGCACCCTCTCGAAACCTGGCGTGCAAGCTACACCACGATGCAGAGCGCCTCTCTTGCAGAGTCTGCCACTTGAGTTTGTTAAACATCTCCGTAACGCTATCACGGTTACGAAATAACGCTGTAACAAAACGCGCCGCTCTTCTTCTCTTCCGTCAACCCGATCTGGAACGGATCCCACACTGATGAGCAATACTCAAGTATAGGTCGAACGAATGTTTTGTAAGCCACCTCCTTCGTTGATGGACAACATTTTCTAAGGACTCTCCCAATGAATCTCAACCTGGTACCTGCCTCACCAACAATTAATTTTATATGATCATTCCACTTCAAATCGTTCCGCACGCATACTCCCAGATATTTTATAGAAGTAACTGCTACCAGTGTTTGTTCTGCTATCATATAATCATACATTAAAGGATCCTTCTTTCTATGTATTCGCAATACATTACATTTGTCTATGTTAAGGGTCAGTTGCCACTCCCTACACCAAGTGCCTATCCGCTGCAGATCTTCCTGCATTTCGCTACAATTTTCTAATGCTGCAGCTTCTCTGTATACTATAGCATCATCCGCGAAAAACCGCATGGAACTTCCGACACTATCTACTAGGTCATTTATATATATTGTGAAAAGCAATGGTCCCATAACACTCCCCTGTGGCACACCAGAGGTTACCTTAATGTCTGTAGACGTCTCTCCATTGATAACAACATGCTGTGTTCTGTTTGCTAAAAACTCTTCAATCCAGCCACACAGCTGGTCTGATATTCCGTAGGCTCTTACTTTGTTTATTAGGCGACAATGCGGAACTGTATCGAACGCCTTCCGGAAGTCAAGAAAAATAGCATCTACCTGGGAGCCTGTATCTAATATTTTCTGGGTCTCATGAACAAATAAAGTGAGTTGGGTCTCACACGATCGCTGTTTCCGGAATCCATGTTGATTCCTACATAGTAGATTCTGGGTTTCCAAAAACGACATGATACTCGAGCAAAAAACAGATCAACGTCAGAGATATAGGTCTATAGTTTTGCGCATCTGCTCGACGACCCTTCTTGAAGACTGGGGCTACCTGTGCTCTTTTCCAATCATTTGGAACCTTCCGTTCCTCTAGAGACTTGCGGTACACGGCTGTTAGAAGGGGGGCAAGTTCTTTCGCGTACTCTGTGTAGAGTCGAATTGGTATCTGTACAACCTCTGGTTTAGTCAGTTTATCCAGATCCCATCTCCTTAAATTCCCACCTTTTTGCAGTTTCTTCAGTTTTAATCTACAGTTCATAACCAATAGATTGTGGTCAGAGTCCACATCTGCCCCTGGAAATGTCTCACAATTGAAAACCTGGTTTCTAAATCTCTGTCTTACCATTATATAATCTATCTGAAACCTGTCAGTATCTCCAGGCTTCTTCCATGTATACAACCTTCTTTTATAATTCTTGAACCAAGTGTTAGCTATGATTAAGTTGTGCTCTGTGCAAAATTCTATCACGCGGCTTCCTCTTTCATTTCTTAGCCCCAATCCATATTCACCTACTACATTTCCTTCTATCCCTTTTCCTACTACCGAATTCCAGTCACCCATGACTATTAAATTTTTGTCTCCCTTCACAATCTGAATAATTTCTTTTATTTCATCATACATTTCTTCAATTTCTTTGTCATTTGCAGACCTAGTTGGCATATAAACTTGTCCTACTGTAGTAGGCGTGGGCTTCGTATCTATCTTGGCCACAATAATGCGTTCACTCATGTATCATCCAGTAATACCTCACTGATCTTTAAAAATCACTAAAGAAGATCTCAGAGTAAATGAATATCTTGTTTGTGATTACTGCGTTACCACTCAGGATGAAGTACAGGGATTTCCTCGGAATAGCTCACAGATTAAAATTCACCCGTTTATAACTTACAACACAACACAAATACTGATTAAATACTCATGTGACATACTGGGTGACAATTATTGAACTATATGAAATAAAAGCGTCATAACTTCTGAATGGTTTGCGTTAGGACGTTCAAACTGCATACTTGGCTGCAGGGTATGTTGGGGATTAGTGTTCGCAAGGGCACACGCTTTGTTGTTGTCGGCCATTTGCACATGCAAATGTCACGGTACAGCATGCCTGAGTGTATATCACTTGTGAAGGGCAACTATGCAAGCAATAACAGACCAACTGTGGATCAAACGAAGTTTGCGGCCGTGTGTAAGCGGAAGACAACCAGTCAGAGTGGTAACAATCAAGAATTTGATTCACAAATTTTAGAGAATGGGTAGGTTTTTAATGGCAGAGTGCCCATGTCAGTCGTTCAAAACGGTAAAAACGCCTCAAAACATCGATAAGAAACGCACTGTGTTTCAGACCAGCCCCAGGAAATCAATCAAACAATCTGCACAACAGGTGGGAATCAACAGGGTGACACTGCGACAAAGTGTTCTTGAACACATGCATCTCTACCCATACAAAATTCAAACCCATCAGCACCAGGGCCTTGGAACAGCAGTTATGTTTCTCTAACACCATCGTCCACAAAATTAACGAACAGGACTAGCATGTCATTATGGCTTGGTTTAAGGACGAAGTGCACTTTCATTTGGATGGGTTTGTCAATAAACAAAATTGGCGCATTTGGGGGACTCAGAATTTCGCGATCGAGGGGTCTCTTCACCATCAATCTGCGACTGCGTGGTGTCCAATGTTCGGTCACAGAATAATCGGTGTGATACTCCTTGATGGCTTGGTGACAATCGAACGGTACACGAAGGTCTTAGAAGATAATTTGATCCCCATTATCCATAGTGCACGATTTCGATAAAATGTGGTTTATGCAAGATGGAGCTCGATCCCATCGAAGCAGGAGAGTGTTTGATGTCCTGGAAGAGCACGCCCCTGGGGTATGCAGAGGTTACTGGCATGGGTCTCGATTGGCCGCCACACTCTCCGGATCAGCACAATGAGACTCCTTTTTGCGCAGCTTAATATAAGGTATACAGTGATAACGCCAAAACCCTTTCTGAGCTCTAAACAGACATGCAGCAGGCCATCGACAGCATCGATGTTCCGACACTTCAGTGTGTCATGCAGAATTTCGCTATTCGTTTGCACCACATAATCGCCAATGACTGCAGGCATATCGAACATGTCACAACCTAAATCCGAATATCTGTAGGGACACGTCCATCTTGAGTGATGTGTGTGTATGCTGTAGTTTGAACCTAATTTATGTGATTTTCATATATTTCAATAACTGTCACCCTGTATGTGCTACTATGTGATTGTGTTAAGTATGATACAGTGTGTGTGTGTACTCTTTCCAGTATAATTTTATACACTTTTTAAAATGTCACTTTCCAGCTTCACAGCACATTTACCACATTAGAGATGAAAATGCTGCCCTATACGAAAACGGAAATAGTTTCATGAATCTGTCCCTCCATCAGGAAAATTTTGAATGGTATAATTTTGCAACAGAACAACTGTTGTAGTGCAAGGAAAATATTCCTTCATGTATCTACGACTACATATCGGTTTCCCATCATTACTTCGAGATAGCCAAGGCTGCAATAACGTTTCAAGAATAGAAGTACGATTCCATGTACCCATAAGCTTCATTATGTAATACCTGTTGACAAAGGTATAGTAAAAACAAACACATATCCTGCTTCTATAGTGAGCAAAGAGGAATCCGTGACTGCTCTTTGGAAAGAAATGCTGTTAACAGACAGCCTATATGTAAGTCTGCATATTTCTTAGAAATTTATGAAGAAACAGATGAAGTATAAGCCAGGTTCTTGCATCCACATGGACCATCTCTATCATTTGTGTTTCCTGCCACACCAGACACTTGTGTTATCAGAAAATGTGAAATTCTCAGAAGACTAGATCTAGTGACACTACTGGAAGAACATAATGTTTACCTTCAACAATCTGGAAAAAATTAACAATTTAATTCGAAATTCCCTTTTCAGTGAGGCTACACTGTGAATGGTTCATATTAACACTACAGTAGTATAAACCTTATTTTTATATAACATTACTTATGAATGCATTTTTTAATAATTGTGTTTCATATTTATGTGCTATCTTCTGCATTTTGATAGGATACTGATGTTGACAAATTAAATTTTTGAGCACGAAGTCTTCGATGTGCCATCTTCATATGAGATTTTACCGTGTTTAAAATACTATACTGAAACAATAGAATACCTTTTCTTAAGAAAAATGAAGATGGGGTGTTTAAAGATATTCGTGGTCAAAAGTCAAGGGCAGTTACCTTGATTATGAAAATTCTTAGAAACCTCCAAGGTTGCATATCAGTGTATAACCCTACTCCTTAGCTTTTCAGGGATACTAGTTTCATTGCTGTACCTGGATAGAATCAGAAATATAGACATTTATGCTCAACCAGACACATGTAAATCTCACACTATTCTCAAATTTTGCAGACTTGTAACTTTCTTAGCAATTATTACACACCTCTGCAAACTGGTAATTCTCCATCTCTTATCTGGATCACTGGATTCACCAAATCTGAAAGCTATCTGAAATGGTCAGACTGAAAATGTTACTTTTCATTGCTAAATTAACGTAGACTCACTCACATATGGAAATGTATGACATAGGGTCAGGAAATATTCTTTGAACAGACAAATCTCATGTTATATTGCATGGTGCTGTGAATGTATAGAACTGTCGTACACTAGGTTCTATTCTGCCATATGTTGTGCAGGACAGGAACGTCCACTGCACTTAACTTATGGAGTGGCGGCACAGTTCAAGGCGCCACATCACGAACTGCGCGGCCACTCCCGCCGGAGGTTCAGTCCTCCCTTGGACATGGGTGTACGTCTTGTTCTTAGCATAAGTTACTTTAAGTTAGTTTACGTAGTGCGTATGTCTAGCAACTCACAAACATTTAAACAATTTAAACTTAGCTTTTCAGTATGACCATCGTAGGGTTAATTATGAGCAGACCTTAACTAAGGAATGAACTTTTCAAACTATCACACTGATATTAAGGTAATATCGTATCCGCAGACACCGAGCAAGACTAATACGCCTCGTCACTGAGCTTGACTCCAACAATGGATTTACATTGAAATCTGTCCCACTCGCCTGCAGCAGAAAGACACACACAATTAGGTTTCAGATTTCGGTAAATTACAGTACATTGCATGTTCTTAATTAATAGCGAAACCTAACATGGTTGAAAGTATGTGAAACGAGAAGCGAAAACGTTCCTGTAAATATTGATCTGCAGTACAATTTCGAAACAATTGTGACTGTGTAGCTACAAGCCACTAATCTCTTGTTTTTTCTGAAAACATCATTATGGCTTATTCATTGGACTCAATAAATAGTCTGCAATAGTAGACAGCAGTGAGAGAATGAGCCCAAATCGCTGGCTTCTCATCTGTCAGTACTTTTTGACTGGTGTCACCTTCTAGCTTTACATGTCATATTGAAGGTCACTATTGACACATGGCAAGGTCACCTGGGGAGTGGGGGGGGGGGGGGGGGGGGGGAGAAAATCAAGTGTGAACTGAGGTCCCTCCCATCCTCCCCCCCATTTTGTTCTGAAAAAGTAGGAACCATTCAAGTTCTGTGCTCTGTAGGAGGATGATCCTATGATCAATTTCTTGTTTATTACTGTAACAAATTGATATTTCAAAAAGTACCCTAATGACCAGAGGGTGTCACAACATGACACTAGCACAGAGAGCCATTAAAATTGTATTCCAACAATCAATAAGTGTTGTGCCAAACTTCCACATATTTTACTTACATTGTTTGGAAGTCATGGAACTTCCGCTGCTTGAAGATCACACTTGGTTCAAGAATCATGAAAGAAGGTTGTATACATGGAAGAACCCTGGAGATACTAGAAGGTTTCAGATAGATTATATAATGGTAAGACAGAGATTTAGGAACCAGGATTTCAATTGTAAGACATTTCCAGGGGCAGATGTGGACTCTGACACAATTTATTTGTTATGAATTGAAGATTAAAACTGAAGAAACTGCAAAATGGTGGGAATTTAAGGAGATTGGACCTGGATAAACTGAAAGAACCGGAGTTTGTACAGAGTTTCAGGGAGAGCATAAGGGAACAATTGACAGGAATGGGGGAAAGAAATACAGTAGAAGAAGAATGGGTAGCTTTGAGGGGTGAAATAGTGAAGGCAGCAGAGGATCAAGTAGGTAAAAAGACGAGGGCTAGTAGAAATCCTTGGGTAACAAAAGAGATACTGAAATTAATTGATGAAAGGAGAAAATACCAAAATGCACAGTAAATGAAGCAGGCAAAAAGGAATACAAACGTCTCAAAAATATGATCGATGGGAAGTGCAAAATAGCTAAGCAGGGTTGGCTAGAGGACAAATGTAAGGATGTAGAGGCTAATCTCACGAAGGGTAAGATAAATACTGCCTACAGGAAAATTAAAGAGATCTTCGGAGAAAAGAGAACCACTTACATGAATATCAAGAGCTCAGGTGGAAACCAGTTCTAAGCAAAGAATGGAAAGCAGAAAGGTGGAAGGAGTATGTAGAGGGTCTATACAAGGGCGAAGTACTTGAGGACAATATTATGGAAATGGAAGAGGGCTTAGATGAAGATGAAATGGGAGATAAGATACTGCAGAGCACTGAAAGACCTGAGTCGAAACAAGGCCCCAGGAGTAGACAACATTCTATTAGAACTACTGACGGCCTTGGGAGAGCCAGTCCTGACAAAACTCTAGCATCTGGTGAGCAAGATGTATGAGACAAGCGAAATACCCTCAGACTTCAAGAAGAATATAATAATCCCAATCCCAAAGAAAGCAGGTGTTACCAGATGTGAAAATTACCGAACTATCAGTTTAATAAGTCACAGCTGCAAAATACTAACGCAAATTCTTTACAGACCAATGGAAAAACTGGTGGAAGCCGACCTTGGGGAAGATCAGTTTGGATTCCGTAGAAATGTTGGAACACAACTTATCTTAGAAGAAAGATTAAGGAAAGGCAAACCTACGTTTCTAGCATTTGTAGACTTAGAGAAAGCTTTTGACAATGTTGACTGGAATACTCTCTTTCATATTCTGAAGGTGCCAAGGGTAAAATACAGGGAGCGAAAGGCTATTTACAATTTGTATAGAAACCAGATGGCAGTTATAAGAGTCGAGGGACATGAAACGGAAGCAGTGGATGGGAAGGGAGTGAGACAGGGTTGTAGCCTCTCCCTTATGCTAGTCAATCTGTATATTGAGCAAGCAGTAAAGGAAACAAAAGAAAAGTTCGGAGTAGGTATGAAAATCCATGGAGAAGAAATAAAAACTTTGAGGTTCGCCAATGACATTGTAATTCTGTCATAGACAGCAAAGGACTTGGAAGAGCAGTTGAATGGAATGGACAGTGTCTTGAAAGGAGGGTATAAGATGAGCATCAACAAAAGCAAAACGAGGGTAACAGAATATAGTCAAATTAAGTCGGGTGATGCTGAGGGAATTAGATTAGGAAATGAGACACTTAAAGGAGTAAAGGAGTTTTGCTATTTGGGGAGCAAAATAACTGATGATGGTCGAAATAGAGAGGATATAAAATGTAAACTGGCAATGGCAAGGAAAGCGTTTCTGAAGAAGAGAAATTTGTTAACATCGAGTATTGTTTTAAGTGTTAGGAAGTCGTTTCTGAAAGTATTTGTATGGCGTGTAGCCATGTATGGAAGTGAAAAATGTACGGTAATAGTTTAGACAAGAAGAGAATAGAAGCTTTCGAAATGTGGTGCTACAGAAGAATGCTGAAGATTAGATGGGTAGATCAAGGGATCACCAATTTAGTACTGGAGGGCAGCATGGAGGGTAAAAACCGTAGAGCGAGACCAAGAGATGAATACACTAAGCAGATTCAGAAGGATGTAGGCTGCAGTAGGTACTGGCAGATGAAGAAGCTTGCACAGGATAGAGTAGCATGGAGAGCTGCATCAAACCAGTCTCAGGACTGAAGACCACAACAACGAAGATCACACATTCTCAACAGCGGCAAATCATGTTCTTCACCCCTGGTATGGAAAGGGGGGCAATACTGTTGCTGTTGTTTTGCCATATGCCAAACAGTCTGAACACTATTCTATAATGTTCGGTGCCACATAGCCATTTGTATTAGGACCTATTAATGTTATCCGATATTTACTTAACCAAGACGTATAATATAAATGCACACACAAATGGCATATATCCAAACACACTTGTGATATAATTATGTGCCTGTTTGTACTCCACAATGATGGCCAAGATGATATGAATGTGTGCTGAGCGCCAGTCCACATGTGCCATCCTTGACACTAGATGCATGTTACGAGGCAGAGATAAGGACGCTGTGCAGTGCCTCAGGTGAGGAGGAACAAAATTATACTAGATTAATAAATAAAAATTTTCCTTCTAAGCTACATTTTAACATTTATCGATAAATCACTCTCCCAGTTGCATGAGAATTCTCAATGGCTAACCGTAACATCGCAAATAATATTGTTTATGGTTATCTACAACTTAAACAAGAGCTCCTGTAAACATGTTGGTTTAGAGATGGTGCACAAAACTCCTCATACATCAGAGGAAACCATCACTCAGCACTACTAATCACTTTTATTATCGATGCAAGAAGAAAATGAAATGTATTAATTAAATGTAGGCATACAACTATGATCTTACTTAAGTGTCTTCATATACCTTGCTATATGTAAGAGATTATAAAGAAAGAAGTGCAGCTGTAAAAGTTCCATGCATGCTAATGGAATTGCATGTTCACCACGATGACCGAATGGCAGAAGTAGCCCTGTCACAAGAGCCTTGTGGTTACCAACTGGTCCTGTATTTATAATTGAAACTGGCACAACAGGAATCACTCACTAGTGCCTAATAACAAACACTGATAAGCCAAAAGATTGTGACCACTACCCACCATGATGTTGGATGCCACTTGGTGGCATTACAGGCACGTGATGCAGTAACAAAAGTATGAAATCAGAACAGACACTGATGGGGAATCACACTAGTGAAGATATTGGCTGCAAATGGTGAAATCCACTGAGATAAGAGACTTTCACACAGGGCAGATTATTATTACACAGAGCCTGTGTACGAGTTTCTCAAAAACGGCGAAGCTGGTCGAATATTCATATGCTACTATTGTGAGTATCTATGGAAAGAGGTAGAAGGGCATTGAAACTACCACAAGGCACTAAATGGTTGGAAGTCACCAACTATTCACAGAACGTGGGGTTTGGAGACTCGTCTGCTCTGTAAAGTAGGTTAGATATTGATCTCTGACATCTCCATGCATCATACGTTGTTGAACATGGAACTCTGCAGCAACCCACATGTTGACCAAACAACATCTTCAATTACGGTTGCAGAGGACACAGGACCATCAATATTCGACCTTCAGTGAATACAAAAGTGTCAGCTCTTCAGGTGAATCACGTTTTTTCTACAGTAGCTCGATGGCCGTCTCCAAAAACGTTTCCATCGAGGTGAACAGCCCCTCGAAGTGTGCAGCATGCCAGGGATGCAGGCTGCGGGGAACACTATTATGCTATGGCAGACATTCTCCAGGGCTTGCATGGGATCTGTGGCGGTAATCAAAGACACTCTGACAGCTGCGAACCATATGAATCTATTCAAGCTTGATGTGTTCCCCGACAGCGATGTCATTTTTTAGCAATATAATTGCCATTGTTTGGGAGCCAAAAGTGTGCTTCAGTGGTTTGAATAGCACTATGGTAAACTCACATTGATGTCTCGGCGACCAAATGCGCCTGATGTAAATCCTATTGAGCCCACTAGGTTGCTGTTGGGCGCAGTCTCTGTGTACGCAAGTCAGCGGCCCATTGTTTATGCGAATTATGTGACCTGAGCATAGATATCTAATGCCACCACATACCTACAAAAACCTACCAACAAACTTTCGGATCCCTGATACGCAGAATTACTGACGTATTTCGTTCCAAAGATGGACAAATAAGCTATTGGAACAGATAGCATGCACTCTTCTGAGGGTGTGAAGATTACTCATCTACATGCTGGCACAAAAATTGTGGGAATGAACTCTAAAATGATGCAGCTGGACAGTCTTATGAATGTGGTAACTAGAAATACTGAGATGTTGGGGTGGCTGGATGTTAAAATCCTGCAATGTGAACTACATGTCAATGACAAGGTTGAAGAAGTCATCACAAATTTAATTGATATATGTGTGTGGATATGTCAATTCAATACCTAAGGCACTTGACTATCATCGCCACCACAAGTCTCAGAAATGGTTTAGTATATGATGTCATGTCAATGGCAAAGCATAAAGTTATTAAAGCGCAAAAAGCTTTCAGGGGAAATTACGGTTGCTAAAATTAACACAGCTGCAACGAGAACAATCTCTCTAGAAATTTCTAAACCAGTAACTGAAAATCTGAATAGACTCTCATGAACTACAGATGGAGGCAGAAGAGTAGAAAGAGGTGAAGAATAATAATAATAAGAAAGAGAACAAAACACTATTACAAACAACAATAACAAACATGAGGATAGATAGTTAGACACCATGTATGTGGTCAGCAAGAATGAACAATATATGCTATGTTCAACTTAGATTGGAGTATAGATTTGGAATATGAATCTAATACTCTCAAAAACTTCAAGTTGTGACAATTATCTGCCTAAAGAGAAGCAAGGATATGCTGAAATATTACGTATGAGTAATGCATATAGGAAACACAAGGACCATAAATGATAGAGAAAAGGTTCTATAGGTAAGAAATATACAAATTGTTCTGGGCAACGACAAGCGCCGGCCTCATGATCAAGAACATGCACTGACTACGACCGCACCACAACAGGAGTGGCCTCTAGCCGAAGAGAATATAAGCGCCGCTCCTTCCAGGTCCGGCCGGACTGTAGGAGACGCGCACTTGTAGAGAAAGACTAGAAGAGAGGCACTATAAAAACCATGACTTGTGACCCATATGAACTTGTGTGATTAACTTTGTGAGATTGACATTGTATGCAGTGAAGGACATTGATTATTTGCATGTTGTCAACTGCTTGCAACAACTCGTTGTAAATACAAAGATTAAATACTGTCATTTCAATAACTGTAGTGAAATCCATTAATATCGTTTGCTTCTATGTTGAGTAGCTATCCAAGAAAACAGCATCCTAGGCACCCTATAGGATACAAGAGGGCAGGATTCCACATTGGCAACGAGTTATCAGAAGAACCCAGTGCCTGGCGGCTAGCGAATTTTTTTTTTCTTTCTGCTGGTGCCTTAATTTTGTCTTCTCTTTTCTTTACAGGGACGTTTGCTTGCTTTAACGGTTTCTTTTGATGATCATTGTTCTCAGGTGACCATTGCAGATATTTTCTTTTCTTTTGTACGTATTTTTCTTGCTTGCCTTGTCTGTTTCTTGCTTTTCTCTCTTCCAAAATGACCATCCCGACAATCCCACCCACTGCTCAGGCGCCACAGTTGCAATCATTAGATGCAACACAGTTAATGCTGTTGTTTCAGTTCCAGACACTGCATATATCTATGCTGCACAATACGGTGCATCAGCTACTGATCCACACTGCACGCCCGATGGACCAAGCACCACATACAGCAACAAATACTGCTATACTGCCTTTTCAACAGTTTCATGGACAAAAAGAAGAATGGCTCGAGCGCTTGTACCAATTCGAGGCACACACACACACACACACACACACACACACACACACACACACACACACACACACACACACACATCAAAAACAGTTTTTCTTCACCCTGTTTCCTAAAACTCCTGAGGATAGCCGTTGACTGTGGATATTGTATCACAGGCACAGTCCATTTGACAGACAACCGCCGCCCCAACGGTAATGGCAGGACGTTGACTGCCGTTGGGGCAGCCGCCGCAAGGGATAGAGAAGACAAAAGGGTAGGATACATCATGCACGCGCATCTGCGGCAGAACTGGGCCACGCAGTAACAGGGGATACTGACCAACATCGAGCTGCGCCTTTCAGCACCAGCGCCTGATGATGCCGTGCCAAATCACGGACGACACGGCACAGCAGAGGGCTCAAGGCAATGCTCTGCGTTGCTGCACCAGACTCCTTTCATTATAATGACCAATGGCATGACACAGTATCCTCCTTCACAATACCCACTATTAACATAACCTACCCTTGCATGACCTGTCGCAGTCAACAAGACATCTGCTACTGCCCCTACTACCCAACCTAACTATCGCAGAGGTTTTTCTCCCTTGGCCCTTGTTTCGTCACTTCTTTCCCCTCTGCCCTTCAAGCCGCTTCACTTTGTTTGACTTTCAACGCAATCTTTCTCCAGATGAGCATGTATTAATTGTTTACCTTAACCAGACGTACGCAAACATCGCAGTACCCACATCCTGCGAGACCTCACCTTAGTGAATACTTTCCCTTATGCAGAGATGGCAGATCTTTTGTGTTCACCATCATGCTCGGGTGAGCATGGAGGGCTCCACCTCTCAGTATCACATACACAAGGTATAAAGGGAGAGTGCACTGGTGGAGTTGTCACTTGTACTCAACCCATTCATGTGAAAAGATTTCCGACGTGATTGTGACCACACAACAGCAATTAACAGACTTTGAACGTGGTATGATAGCTGGAGCTAGACACACGGGGCATTCCATTTCGGAAATCATTAGCGAATTCAGTATTCCATGATCCACAGTTTCAGGAGTGTTCTGGATTGTTAAATTTCAGGAATTACGTCTCACCACTGACAACGTCATTGGTGACAGCTTCACCTAACGAGCGAAAAACGGTTTTTGCGTAAAGTTGTCAATACTAACAGACAAGCAAAACTGCATAAATTAACCGCAAATATCAGTGTGTGATGTACAAGGAGTGTATCCGTAATGTCTTTAGAGCAAAATTTGGCATTAATGTACTACGGCAGCATACGACTGACGTAATTCCCTTTGTTGACAGCAGTGATCACCTGCAGCGTCTCTCTTGGGCTCCTGGCGATATCGGTTGGATGCTAGATGACTGGAGAACTGTGGTCCGGTCAGATGAGTCCCAATTTAGGTTTGTAATAGCTCATGGTAAGGTTGTGGTGTGGTGCAGGCATACGGAGCCATGCACCCAGGTTATCAGTAAGTCACTGTACAAGTTGGTGGTGGCTGCATAATGGCGTGGGGTGTGTTTACATGGATTGGATTGGATTCTCTGGTCGAACTGAAATGATGATTGACTAGAAACGCTTATTCTCGGCTACTTGGAGACCATCTGCTGCCATTCAGTTACATCATGTTCCCAAACAATTATAGAATTTTTATGGATAACATTGCGCAATGTAACCAGGTCACAATTGTTCATGATCTGTTTGAAGAATATTCTGGACAGTTCGAGAGAATGATTTGGCCACCCATCTAACATTTATGTGAAATAATTGAGAGGTCGGTACGTGCACAAAGTCTTGCACCAGCAATACTTTCGCAGTTATGGACAGGTACAGAGGTAGCTTGATTCAAGATTTCAGTAAATGGAAATGTCGTGTGGCTAGGGCCTCCCATCGGGTAGACCGTTCGCCTGGTGCAGGTCTTTCGATTTCGCGCCACTTCGGCGACCTGCGTGTCGATGGGGATGAAATGATGATGATTAGGACAACACAACACCCAGTCCCTGAGTGGAGAAAATTTCCGACCCAGCCGGGAATCGAACCCAGGCCCTTAGGATTGACAGTCTGTCAAGCTGACCACTCAGCTACTGGGGTGGACCAAGATTTCAGTAACAGACTTCCAGTGACTTATTGGGTCCATGCCATGCTGGGGAAAAGGAGGTCCGACACAGTATTAGGAGGCATCCCATAACTTTTGTCACCTCAGTGCAGGTGAAGACAGCTTAGGCTACATGCGATTCCATTGTGTCACGCATAAAAATTTCATCACTGTTTGAGAACATGAAGTCCGTGAATGGCTGCAAATAGTCTCAAAGTAGCCGGACATAACCATTTCCTGTCAATGATCGTTTAAGCTGGACGAGAGGACGCAGTACATTCCATGTAAACACAGGCCACACCATTATGGAGCCAGCAGTAACTTGCACAGTGCCTTTTTGACAACTTGGGTCAATGGCTTAATGGGATCTGCACCACACTCGAACCCTAACATCAGCTCTTACCATCTTAAATCGGGACTCATCTGACCAGCCCAGGGTTTTCCAGTTGTCTAGGGCCCAACCGATATTGTCAGTAGCCCAGGAGAGGAGCTGCAGGCGATGGCGTGCTGCTAAAAAAGGGCACTCGAGACGGTCGTCTGCTGCCATAGCCCACTAACGCTAAAATTCCGCCGAACTATCTTAAAGGATATATTCGTCGTATGTCCCAGATTGATATCTCTAGTTATTTCATGCAGTGGTATTTTTCGTTAGCACTAACAACTCTTGAAGATAACCACTTCTTGATCATTAAGTGAAGTCCGTCAGCCACTGTTTCTCAGTTGTTAGAGGTAATGCCTGTAATTTGGTATTCCTGGCACACTCTTGACCTGGTGGAATTGGGCTATTGATTTCCCTAACGACTTTTGAAATGGAATTTGCAATGTGTCTACCTCTAACTACCATTCCACGTTCAGTGTGGTAATTTCCATCGTACGGATATAATCACGTCGGAAACCTTCCCACATCAAACACCTGAGTACAAATGACAGCTCCGCCAATGCACTGTCGTTTTATACCTCATGTACTCAAGACTACCGCCTTAGGTATATGTGCATATCCCTATCCCATGACTTTTGTCACCTCAGTGCACGTGACGCAGCTGCATGATTCTGGATGGCCAAGCGGATAACACAGTGATGCAGAAGATCCTATACTTACTGAGAGAGAGCAGCCTGTATGTAGAGATGGGCAGCTGGTGATACTTCAGGTGCCTGGAGATGCTGCAACGATTACCATCCAACTCTTATGGATCTGAATGGTATTAAAGGGGTCCGTACCTCTAGGTGATTTTGGGACTGCTGAGATCTTTCATGGCAGTGAGTATGGCTGCCTGGAGGCATCGACTCCATATTCCAATGGCAGACATGTTTCCAGCCAATGTTGTAGAACAACATACTGCAGTCTTGATATGTAACTCTACTACCACTGTACAATTCTGATTTGTTTTAGTAGACTTTTCTCAGCCATAATGCGATCATTTCACACAAACTAAGTTACCAACAGTAGATATATGGGGACGTGAAAAAAAAAAAAAAAAAAAAAAAAAAAAAAAAAAAAAAAAAAAAAAAAAAAAAAAATAAATAAAAAAAAATAATATATATATATATATATATATATATATATATATATATATATAAAAAAACAAAGATGAGGTGACTTACCGAACAAAAGCGCTGGCAGGTCGATAGACACACAAACAAACACAAAAACACCCACACAAAATTCAAGCTTTCGCAACAAACTGTTGCCTCATCAGGAAAGAGGGAAGGAGAGGGGAAGACGAAAGGAAGTGGGTTTTAAGGGAGAGGGTAAGGAGTCATTCCAATCCCGGGAGCGGAAAGACTTACCTTAGGGGGAAAAAAGGACAGGTATACACTCGCACACACGCACATATCCATCCACACATACAGACACAAGCAGTGGTCTTTAAATATGTCTGCTTGTGTCTGTATGTGTGGATGGATATGTGCGTGTGTGCGAGTGTATACCTGTCCTTTTTTCCCCCTAAGGTAAGTCTTTCCGCTCCCGGGATTGGAATGACTCCTTACCCTCTCCCTTAAAACCCACTTCCTTTCGTCTTCCCCTCTCCTTCCCTCTTTCCTGATGAGGCAACAGTTTGTTGCGAAAGCTTGAATTTTGTGTGTGTGTTTTTGTGTCTATCGACCTGCCAGCGCTTTTGTTCGGTAAGTCACCTCATCTTTGTTTTTTTTATATATAATTTTTCCCACGTGGAATGTTTCCTTCCATTATATATATATATATATATATATATATATATATATATATATATATATATATATATATATATATGACGGTCTTCAACTAGATGCTTACATTGGTCTGATGCTATAACTAAAAGTTTGTGAGTCACATTTCTAGTGTACTGAAAGTTTTTGTGGATGAATACAGAGGGCGCCCTGTTTTCATAGCTAGAATGACACTACAAACGTTCTAAAATATATCAAGGGTTATTCAGAGTTACGACCATGAGACAAGACTACGAAGACGTGAACAAGATAAGTTTGTAAAGGAATCTTTGGGAGAAATGGGTAGAGATATCACCTAAGTTATACAATCCCAGTATGTTTGGTACAGTAGATGAGCACTTGTTACCTTCAGGAGAAAATGCTCTTCCTGCCAGTATATCCCAAATAAACCACCAAAGTACAGCATCAGGTTACTGGTGGTTTCTGACAACGAAGAAAGTTGTGGGTGGAATATTCAGCCATATACCGGGAAAAGACCGGGTAGTGACCATGAGAAGACCCAAAGATTAAAGGCTGTACCTGACTTGTCTTATGGCTTGAAAGGGCATAACATTAAGTGTGGCAAATTTTTCACCTTCTACAAACTCGAACAAATGTGATAAGAGAAGTATCACAGTGATTTGAAATATGTTTGCTTTTGTTCTACAGTATTAATTTATTGCAGTAACCGGTTTTCAGCTAACAAAACCGCTATCAGACATGTACTGCAACATCATAGGTGTATTCACTAGTTGGCATGCTCACAAAGGAGTCACTTCCTGCTACGAAGTGGAGACATGTCACTGTAAGTACTCAAAATACGAAATGTTTCCTATTTTAACGCCACCTCGCTGTTTGTCTCTTGGCGATGTGCGTTGATTTGTTTTATGAAGTGACAGTTGGAGTAAGGGTTGATCTCTTCCGAATGAAATTCAATGGCTTTGGAGAAGGAAGACCGTGTCCCGCTGGTCAAGTTGTTTTATCAGATAGATAGCAGTGGCAGCGCTGCATTATGGGAATATCGCTGACAGAAACAGCTGCGAAAAGGCCCCGTGTCCACCAAGACTGTAAACAATGTGATCAAGGAGTTTTAAGAAACAGGTGAATTAGGTGGTGCAGTAGGGAAAGGGGAAAAGAGAGAGAGGAAACCCATTCCCATAACAGTTGACGATGAAGTTGCAGCAGCTATAGCCATCTGTGCTTCAAATTCTGCTGTCAGTACTCAAGCTATAGCCATCTGTGCTTCAAATTCTGCTGTCAGTACTCAAGCTGTGTCATGGTATTTCTCTTTACACTCGTCAACAGATGAAATTATTTTGCTACGAATTTTACACTTCTATCCCTACAAGATTCAAAATGCAGATCAAGTCAAGACTCAAGATCGACTATAAAGCTGTGATTTTGCGCTCCATTATCTGGCACACAGGCAGACATCAATTCAAAGCAACACTCAACCTGACCATCTCAGATTTCTCATAAATTTGGTGCATCTAACAATCCAGATAAGAGATGGAAAACTACCGATTAGCAGAGGTATGTGTTAATTGTTAAGTAAGTTACAGATCTGCAGAGGTAGAGAATAGTGTGAAATTTACATGGGTCTCTCTCAACCTGTCACCATAAGTCTGGTTCTAATCCACATACAGCAGTAAAACTTACATAACAAAAAAGTTAATGAGAAGAGCTTTACATTGATATGCAACACGCTGACTTTCTAAGAATTTTTCACATTCAAGGTCGTTAACCTTAACCTTTGACTTCGGATATCTCAAAGAACCTCACCTTCAATTTTGTTTGGGGAAAAAAAAAAAACTTATTGCACTGCCATAATATACTACTACAAACGTGTTAAATATCAAAATGCCACACCAAAGTCATCATTGCCAAAAATGTACTTCTTCTACATCAATATAGTATCAAAATTCTGTAATCATCAGTGTATTCAGTAACTATTATACTGATAAATCGGTGAAAACTTCTTTAAGTGAACAACCAGCCAGCTGTTTCATGGCTGTGGCTTGTTTATTCAACCTGCGCTGTATATTTCCTGCATATTATTCAGTAGGAGCTTGTAAAAAATTGATTTCAGGTCAAAATTGTACTGTTGCATTCCATTTAAATAAGAACAAGAGTAGAGAAGAATCTGAGGAATGTTCAGTAACTGACCGTGAGAAAGTGTCCTAATGTGTTGCTGGGTGAAAAAATTTGAAGGATATGTAGAAAGCAAATATCACAAAACCAATCAACATGCAGCGGTGTTGCCTCAGCTATGTTAGGTACTTCCAGAAAATATGTTAAGTGGAAATGAAATATGAGGGTTGACTGAAAAGTAATGCCTCCACCTGCGCAACTCTTCAACAGTTGGCGGTATTGGCATGGGGCAGGTACTGGCTTGTTTCGTAGCCTCTTCTCTACAGCTCCAGTTGGCGCGAAGCCTTAGCATTGAACGGTTGTGTTGCTGCAGTGCAATGTATGGAACCCTTCGCAGACGGTCGGGCAATGTGATTTAAGCCACATGCAGTCATTGAATTCTTGACGGCAGCAGGTGTCACCCCAAAGGAGATTCATCATAGAATGAAAGCAGTTTATGGTGATTGTGTTGATGTAAGTATTGTGCGTCGTTGGACGAGTAAGTTTAAAAATGTAGAAGCAGGAACATCTGACCTGCGTGACAAACAGAGTTAGATGTGCCGGGACAGCAACGACTGAGTTACACCAGCAAAATGTTGACAGATTGATTCAGGACGATCGTCGTATCACTCAGAGAGAAATTGCAAGCACAGTTGGTATTTCACCAGAACGTGAGGGTCATATTATTGCTTTGTTTGTCTGTCGGAAGATCTGTGCACAATGAGTACCCCAGATGCTGACTCTTGAAATGAAAGCGCACAGACTTGAAATTTGCCACGAACTCCTCTCACGTAACGAGAATGAATTTGACGCCTTTCTCCATTAAATTGTGACAGGAGACAAAACGTGGGTACACCATTACGACCTGGGGACGAAACGTCAGTCTATGGAATATCGACACAAAGAATCGCCCCAGAAACAGAAATTTGAAAGCGCTGCCCTCAGCTGGAAAAATCATGGCTTCAGTGTTCTGGGACACAGATGTTATTATCCGTGTTGATTTCCTTGATCGTTGAACAACAGTAAATTCAGAGCGTTACATCACAACGCTGCAAACTCTGAAACGATGGCTAACAACGGTCCGAAATGAAATTCTGAATTCACCACCACATTGCATCCTCCACACAGTCCGGATTTAGCACTGTCTGACTTCCATCGGTTCCTGATAAAGACGATCTGCGAGGACATCATTATGGTTCTGAGGAAGACACTGAAAGAACTGTGAGACTGTGGTTGTGGAAAGAGCGTCGACTTCTTCCGTGACTACGAAGTCTTTCATGATGGAGCCCTTGCATAAAAAGTTCTCGGTTTACTTGCCGCGTCAAATTTGGATAAAATCCCAAGCTTTCGATGACCACCACAGTCACCTTCGTTGGTGCAACAACCAGTAAGATTGGCAGGGTCCTGAGCCGGCAGGAAATCAGACCAGTCTTCCGGCCACACAGGAAGATTAAGGAAATGCTGCGACCCGTGAAAGTTAATCTTGGCCTGAGAGTACCGGGAATTGACAGCATTCCTTGCGAGTGTGGGAATAATTATGTGGGCCAGTCTATAAGAACTGTTGCCGATCGCTGTGTGGAACATCAGCGTCACCTGAGATACAGGTACCTAGAAAAATCAGCGGTGGCTGAGCACAGTTTGTTAAATAAACATAAGATTTTATTCGATGAAACAAGACTACTTGCTCATGCTTAAAACTATTGGGACTCTGTCATCAGGGAAGCAGTTGAAATTAGACTCTGTGAAAATAATTTCAACAGAGACTCCAGTTATGCACTCACAAATGCATGGAAAATGCAACTGATGAAGAAAGAGCACAGAGGGAGACTTCGTACATTCCTTGTACTTCTCTGCCTGTTGCGATGGATGGCGCTGCAAGCAATGCTGGGTAAAGCATGCAAACAAAATCTATGGATATAGAGGACACCACCTCAGTAGGCGCCGGTTTCACTGTGACATCATCCACCCAATGAGAAGCCGTCCACTGCTTATAAAAGCGGAAGCCTCACCGGTCCACGACAGTCAGTTTTACCCCTGACGAAGATGACGGAGGTAGTCATCGAAAGCTTGGGATTTTATCCAAATTTGACACGGCAAGTAAACCGAGAACTTTTTATGCAAGGGCTTCTTCCACGATGGCTGCAGAAAAATTGTTCATCGTTGGGAGAAATTTATCCAGTTGGCTGGTGATTATGTGCAAAAGTGAATATTGGTAATTAAAGGACACATTCTAAAGATTATTTCTGCATTTTGTTTATTAAAATATTCCCATCCAAACCCAATTAACGAAGGTGGAGGAAGAAATGGAGATAGAGAAATAGTAGCCCAGCTGGAATATGAATTTCGCGCACGGAAGGTATGTGTGATAAAATACAAATTTTCACAGTACTTCCACTTCAAATTACACTACACGAAGAGCAAAACAGCTATTAGAAGAACATGGTATATTAGTGACACCAAATCCAAAACCAAGTAAGACATGTTGTAAAAAAGCTGTTCAACATGTACATGATTTTTATTGTGGTGGCAATGTTAGCCATGAGATCTCATCAATAAAAGACTTTGTTCTGCGAGAAAAAATGGAATTAGATCACAAAGCAGAAGCACTTAGGTTTGCATAATCTTAAAGACAGATGTAGGGCAAAATGGATTCTTGTACCTAAACATGTATATGTCTAAATTTATTACAGATAGAATAGTATAAATTGAGACTATTATGTAGAACATAATGCTTGATACCGTGTGCAGTTTTTGTTTGAAAATGCAGATCGACATACATTTTACAAGAATTTGAATTTTTAATGTACCTTTTCGTATAAACTAGTGAAACAACAAAACTGGAATCCAACAGTTTATATTTGCATAAGAGGCAAATAAAACGTGTGGAACAGATTTTTGTTTAATATCACAGTCGATATAAAATTAATTTTTTTGTTTTGTGTTACACAGAACTGTTCTATTTTTCTCAAGTTTTAAAAGAGGACATTTCTCAGAGGGAAGATAATTAACTATTGCTGCACAGGATTATGCAGTAATTAATCTTAAGAACTATGCCAAATTTCAGGATGTTAGCTTTTATATTTTCTGAGAAAAGACACATTATCAGTCAAAAAAGTTGGTTTACTGCAAATAGCATTTAAAGTCTTTATTTCAGTTTTTGGCAATATTGCTATACATCTAGTGACTAATGCTGTCCATATCCATAATCTTTATTCTCTTCTTCGTCTTCCTAGAGCAATCCCTTCCCCTGCCGTCTTTGCCTAGCCAACGTTTGCATTTTTTCTTCTGCTGCCTCGGCTTTGTCCAGTCATGCTTCATGGATGCTTCTCAGTATCTTCAGTGTGAATGCATCTGAATGGAAGCCTAGTCTCTGTTGGCACTTAATCCTACCTAAATTTCCACTACTGAACACTGGACAGGCATCACATTCAACTATCTTCATAACAACTGAGGACACAAATACTGTATTTGGACAATGCATCCACATAAGCTAATTGTAGCTCTCATTTGTATTCTGTGTTTTCCGATGTACACTGATTTTCAGCAGTTCAGGATTAGCTAGGTATCTGAAAGCAGGTTTTATAACATCTAAAACAACAAGTGCCAAACCATGTTTGTGGGTGTATGGCATTCCACTGGCTTCTGCCTGAAGATATTTGCACCACGATATGTCACAAAGGGAATTTCTAGGATTATCATCTGTGGAAATTTTGTGAAAGAATATTGACCATATGACTTCCTGCATTTTGGTCACACAATGTAAGTTACCTGTGATAGCTATTCCATAATATATTTGCAAAATGTGAATTTCCTTGTCTGTCAGTCTGTTAACACCTCTCTGTGAGATTCCATCTAATTTCTTGGCTTTCAATTCTTTCTTCAATCTGAGAAGTATAACTTCCATTCACTTTTGAACATGCCCCACACATTCCACTTTTTCCATTTTAGTTTGTGAGACACAAGGATTGCTCTCTAAAACAGTCTTAAAGACACTGAACTCTCCATCACCTAGATACTTCACATATGTAACACCATATTGTTCAACTGACCTTTAGAATATTTGTTTCATCCCACCTGCTTCTATCACACCACTTAACCCCTCGCAATTCCTGGTGCCCACTTACTTGTGTTCTGAGACTTTATCACTGCACTGTTGTCCTTCCTTCGTCACACTGATAAAAATATTTGCTCATTGCTTGAGATCTAAGATTTCCCCTTTATCCACACAAAAAAATGTATGGCCCCACTTCATCACAAGAGACGCAAAGATCTGTCTTCACTACACAGTGTCCTTCTTCCCCTTCACTGTTTATATCTACAGCTTTCTCAACAGCTGCTTTAATGCCCTCCTTGCACTCAACTTCAAGAGCACTGAGGAGTGTTCTTTTGTAATCACTGAATCCAGTAACTGATGCAGGCACGTCCATCATGCCACAAAACAAATTTTCGCCTTTTCTGCCTGCACCTAAGCATCTCAAGGCGTAACAAAATGTTGTATTCACCTCATACATCTTCTCATGGAGAGCCGAAGACTCGAAATGAAGATCTTGTTTACAAACTTTACACAAAGTATGTATATTACCTACAATGACAATTCTTTCACTGTCATCATAAAGTCTAAGGCCCTTTGATCCACAATTACTACATGAACGTGAAACATTAATCATACAGGCAAGTATTTCTAATTCAGTTAACTAAAATCCACTGGAAAAGCCATGGTTTAGATTGTACGCAGCATCACCAGTTCCTTCACAAATTTTCTTCTTCGATGAACTCAGTGACTTAGCTGAAACTTGTTCTTTACACTTAGGAGCACCATCTGTAACACTGTTATTTAAATATCCTGCACCTTTTACTAGTGAAATTCGACATTTCCTCACTTTTTTGAATATGCGTTTCGACCTATTTCCAGCAAAACAGGTTGATATATGCAAAACTAAAAACTGAAATAAATTTGAAGCATGTACTTCACAGAAGAACCACGTTGAAATCAAAGGAAGTCTAGACTCATCTGCAGTTCCTTTTGGTAGTGTGAACGAAAAATTTATGCACAAAAAGTTACTAGCATAGAGAAGGTGTGGATCACATCACAGAAAGTAAGGGCGTAGCATGCACAGCCACCCAAATAACCTTTTCTAAAAGATATTTCTAGTCAGAATTCGATTATGAAACTCTGCATGTTATTCTTAAATAATCAATATAATAAACTGTGCAGTTACAAAAATTTGAATTTTTTCGCAATTTTGCCCTATATCAGCCATTAAAAAATTGTATGCACATTTCAAAGCTATATACCCTGATACAAATAATGAATGTTCAAACCTTTGTGAGTTGTGGTCAAAACACTGTCTTCGTGCCAATGCAAGTGAAACCAATGCTGTTTGTTTGTGTGTCTCACACTATACTAAGTTGTACGGCGTAAATCGAAAGAACTAAAGCCTGTGTCACCTAGGACGGCGCTTCCGCGCATAGGAGCGGACTAGACAGAAAGGGTGGGGGGGGATGAGAACTGCACATGCACAACTGCATATCTGCGGACAAGAGTCAGGCTCGGTTGTCTATGGTGCATTGTATTATACGGTCAAATCTATGAGGGGAAAAATAAATATTGAAACCAATTTCGATCATTTATCATGACATAAATATTAATTCACGTCTTGAGGACGTTGCATGCACTGCTCCACAGACTTACTCTTCATGACGTCGGGGGGTGAGAACAGCTGACACAGCTTTGTGAAGACGTGAAGTACACTTTTTCTCAAAATGATTATTGTCTAACAATAAGGTCATTGGAACTGCTTGCAATAATTACTGTTTATTGCAAATTGAGCTGCATTATGAGTAAAAATTTAATACACAACAAAATTAACTTCAACTACAAACCGAAATCTTTGTATCTGCTTGGCAACTGCTTTTTAAAAAAAAAAAAAAAATGTGTAAGGTGTGTGTGTGTGGATGTGTTTGACTATAGTTAAGTGTAATCGCTCTGCATAGGAAAGCATTAGTCGGAATGACAGACGTCTACATTTGGAAATATCGGTCTTCTCATTAATTTATCCAATAGCATATTCTCGCGTGCTATTAAAGCTTACAGTATGGTGGGAAAGGGTTAACATCTGCTGGTGGGAAAGGGTTAACATCTGCTTGGGTAATATTTTGATCGTTATAATCTGCATAACTAAAAGGACAAAAAGTCCTACACAAAGGGGGTAGGAATTTCTCATTATTATGTGTACCTCCAATATGTCAACAATCACATTTTTTAAACCACGAGCCTTTCAAGCTAAGAAATATTATTACTTTCTTCCAAAGTCTATATCGTAATATCATCGTCACTTCTATTTGAGTCTGTTTCTGAACAATATGACTGAAAATTTACGATGATACGTTGAAGGCTTATATCCATCATTACTTCCCTGTCAAATTCTTCTTTCTGAAGCTTTTCAGTATACCACAGGGACAGTGCTCATGATGCAGGCGGAATGTTGTCTATTGCCTCATTGTCTGTTTTCTCACGCACAAGAGATTTACTATTGTTACCTCGAATGTTTTGTTTTTTTCTCTCACACAGCCTTAAAAACCTTTGCCCCAATTAATTCTGAGGGGCTACGCTGACAGTGACAGGGGGTACACGAAAAACTATGTGACTCCATTCGCGTGCAAGGAAGTCAAGTTTGACGTTCTGTCATGTGACTTGTATAAATTAACAAGCTTCAGGAGATCGGCGTAAGTCTGATTTACACGGTGTTTAATATTTCTGTTTTTAAGTCGATGAAAAAATCTGCATTTCTGGTGCTTCTACCTGATGTTTCACGTATAACTGGCAATGGCCGACTTCGAAGGTAGGTATCACAATAGTTATGAATCACGTCACGAAAACGACAGCATTCATTTCCGTATGGCAATCATGGCTGATTTTCTTACACGTAAATATGAGTTTATTCTCAGAAACATAACCAGAAGATGAGTCGGAATGCTCAATAATTATTCGAGAACCTATTCCTATGAGAACTTTAATACTGACAGTACCATCACTCATTTTCCAGCAGATCTTCTTCCAATGATTCTAATTGGCCCATTTTTCATCAAGGTAATACACTGCTGAACTACCTCCTTCTCTTGTATCGTGAATCTTTATATTAGAAATAGTTCGTGCTGAGCTTATGTCGCTTCTTTGAACTAAAAACTGTCTCCTTAACATATCTGAAACCAACGTCTTTTAAAATTCTTTACATTGATGAAGCCGCATAACTGTAAGACGTTTTACTGATGTCGGGCATTCATCATTCACATTAAGCACTTTAAAACATCGTTGTTAAAACCATCCATTTGTGTTACACGTTCCTTGCGATTTCCAGGTGACAAGAAACCAAATGCCTCTATGGTTCTTACAGCTCAGACACTTTCGTTTAGAATTCTCTTCCACTTCTCTTGCCGACACCACATTGTTCTAAAGTCCATTCTTGTGCCTTAAATTGTAAACAGTAGGAGACCTGCTTTAATTCATGTTTGAAAAAGGTCTAAAAAAGGTAAATAATCCGCCTGCCTGCTTGTAAAGCACTTCACATTTATTGCTGTCATATGACTGTTTTTTAATCGCACTTAAAACATTTACAAATGGTTCAAATGGCTCTGAGCACTATGGGACTTAACTGCTGAGGTCATCAGTCCCCTAGAACTTAGAACTACTTAAACCTAACTAGCCTAAGGACATCACACACATCCATGCCCAAGGCTGGGTTCGACCCTGCGACCATAGCAGTCGTGCAGTTCCAAACTGTAGAGCCTAGAACTGCTCGGCCCCTCCGGCCGGCTAAACATTTACAGATACACATCCACAGCTATACTGCCACAAGAAAAAATAGGAAAAAAATTGACAGTTGAATGAATAATTCGGCTGTCGCAGACTACAGCACACAGTGCAGCAAGTAGGAGCGAGATTCTCGCTCTCTAGCCGTAACTCTCTCATAGCCACCCGGAAAGAGAGTGAATATTATTTGGTTGAAAGTGGATAGTGGAGGGGGATGCACAAAACTGGTGAAAATTTGGCCGCCTTCCTACATGACGCGAACTTCAATAAAGTGTAAAGAAGACACTTTACCATCATGTAAGCACTGTGTAGCGTTTGTTATGTGCAATTCTGCACTTCCAGCATGTTTCTTAGGTGCATATCCCTACTGTGCATGTTTGGCAAGACCGATTGCATTGACGAAATTACAAACAAGTGTTGGTTAACCACAGATAGGGTAGTTCTAGAGATATAACAAATTCTAGAGATCATTTCATTGAGGTGTTTGCATCGAGTTTACAACAACTCCTTCAACACTCATGTATCATCCAGTATCACCTCACTGATCTTTAAAAATCACTAAAGAAGATCTCAGAGTAAATGAATATCTTGTTTGTGATTACTGCGTTACCACTCAGGATAAAATACAGGGATTTCTCTGGAATAGCTCACAGATTACAATTCACACGTTTATAACTTACAAATAACTTACAACATCGACACAAATACTGATCAAATACTCATGTGACATACTGGGTGACAATTATTGAACTACATGAAATAAAATCGTCATAACTTCTGAACGGTTTGCGTTAGGACGTTCAACCTGCATTCTTGGTTGCAGGGTATGTTGGGAATTAGTGTTCGCAAGGGCACACGGCTTATTGTTGTCGGCCATTTGCACGTGCAAATGTCACGGTACAGCGTGCCTGAGTGTATAGCACTTGTGAAGGGCTACTATGCGAGCAATAACAGCCCAACTGCGGATCAAACGAAGTTTGCAGCCATGTGTAAGCGGAAGACAACCTGTCCAAGAGTGATAACAATCAAGAATTTGATTCACAAATTTTAGAGAATGGGTAGATTCGTAATGACAGAGTGTCCATGTCAGTCGTTCAAAAAGGTAAGATCGCCTGAAAACATCGATAAGAAATGCACTGTGTTTCAGACCAGCCCCAGGAAATCTATCAGACAATCTGCACAACAGGTGGGAATCAACAGGGTGACACTGCGACAAAGTGTTCTTGAACACATGCATCTCTACCCATGCAAAATTCAAACCCATCAGCCATTAAGCCCCAGGGCTATGGAACAGCAGTTATGTTTCTCTAACACTATCGCCCACAAAATTGATGAACAGGGCTAGCATGTCCTTATGGCTTGGTTTAAGGACAAAGTGCACTTTCATTTGGATGGGTTCGTCAATAAACAAAATTGGCGCATTTGAGGGACTCAGAATCCATATTTCGCAATCGAGAAATCTCTTCACCCTCAGTGTGTGACTGTGTGGTTTCCAATGTTCGGTCACGGAATAATCGGTGTGATACTCCTTGATGGCTTGGTGACAATCGAATTGTACATGAAGGTTTTAAAAGATAATCCATAGTGCCCCTGATTTCGATAAAATGTGGTTCACGCAGGACGGTGCTCATTCCCATCGAAGCAAAAGAGTGTATCTTGTCCTGGAAGAGGACTTAAGGAATCGCATTCTGGCTCTGGGGTACATAGAGGTTACTGGCGTAGGTCTTGATTGGCCGCCATATTCTCTGGATCAGCACAATGATACTCCTTTTTGTGCAGCTTAATATAAGGTATACAGCAATAACACCAAAACCATTGCTGAGCTGAAGATAGACATGCAGGAGGTCATCGACAGCATCGATGTTCCGACACTTCCGTGGGTCATGCAGAATTCCGCTATTCATCTGTGCCACATAATCACCAATGACGGCAAGCATATCAAACATGCCATATCCTAAATCCGAATATCTGTAGGGACACGTACGTCTTGAATGAAGTGTGTGTCCACTGTGGTTTGTAACTGATTTATGTGATTTTCATATACTTCAATAACTGTCACCTTTTATGTGCAACTATGTGATTGAGTTCAGTATGATACAGTGTGTGTGTATTCTTTGCAGTACAATTTCATACATTTTTAAAATGTCACTTTCCAGCTTCGTAGCACATTTACCACTTTCGAGATGAAAATGCTGCCCTATACAAAGACGGAAATAATTTCATGAATCTGTGCCACCATCAGGAAGGTTTCGAATGGCATTATTTTGGAATAGAACTACTGTTGTAGTGTAAGGAAAATATTTCTTTGTGTATCTACGACTACATATTGATTCACATCTTTACTACGACATCAACAAGGCTGAATAACGTTTCAAGAATACAAGTACAATTCCATGTACCCATAAGATTCGTTGTGTAATACCTGCTGACAAAGGTATAGTAAAAACAAACACATATTCTACTTTTATAGAGAGCAGAGAGGAATCAGTGGCTGCTCTTTGGAAAGAAATGCTGTTAACAGTCAGCCTATATGTATGGTTGCATACTTCTTACAAATTTATGAAGAAACGGATTAAGTATAGTCCAGGTTCTTGCGTCTACATGGACCATCTCCATCATTTGTGTTTCCTGCCACACCAAATACTTGTGTTATCAGAAGATGTGGCATTCTTAGAAGACTACAACTAGTGACATCTACTAGAAGAACATGATCTTCCCCTGCATCAGTCCGGTGAACATTAAAGATTTAATTGGAGATTCGAAAAAGCCTGATGTAACCACTTTCATTGCCTTTTCACTGAAGCTACACTATAAATGAATCATAATACCACAACAGTAATATATACATTATTTTTATATAATGTTACTTATGAACTGTATTTTTTAATAATTTGTGTTTCACATTTATGTGCTACCTCCTTCATTTTGATAGGATATTGATGTTGACAAAATAAATTTTTGGGCATGATGTCTTTGATGTGCCATCTTCATAAGAGTTTTTACCGTGTTCAAAATACTATATCGATACAGTAGAATATCTTTTCTTAAGAAAAATGAAAGTGGAGTGTTTTGAGATATTCAAGGTCAAAAGTCAAGGGCAGTTACCTTGATTATGAAAATTCTTAGAAACCTCCAAGGTTGCGTATCAGTGTAAAACCCTACTCGTTAGCTTTTCAGGGATACTAGTTTCATTGCTGTACCTGTATAGAATCAGAAATATAGACATTTGTGCTCAACCATACACATGTAAATCTCACACTATTCCCAAACTTCGCAGACTTGTGACTTTCTTCGCAGTTGTCCTACACCTCTGCAAACTGGTAATTCTACATCTCTTATCTGGATCACTGGATGCACCAAATTTGAAAGACATCTGAGACGGTCAGGTTGTAAATGTTACTTTTTTGTGTTGAATAACGAGGACTCACTCACACCTGGAAATGTATGACATAGGGCGATGAAATATTCTTTAAACAGACAAGGCTCGTGTTATTTTGCATGGTGCTGTGAACGTACAGAACTGTCGTACATGAGGTCCAACTGTGCCATATGTTGTGCAAGGCAGGAACATCCAATGCCTTTATCTTATCTGATGCCCATCGTAGGGCTACTGATGAGAAAACCTTAACTAAGAAATTAACTTTTCAAACTATCAGACGGATATTAAGACAATGTCTTACCTGCACAGGTGTAGTATGGCGTAACGGAGCCAATGGAGTTCCAGCCATCCATCCCCTACTCGCCTGCAACAGAAAGACACACTCGATTAGGTTTCAGATTTCGGTAAATTACAGTACATTGAATGTACTAACATGGTTGAAAGTATATGAAAACAGAAGCGGAAACGTTCCTGTAAATATGGGTCTACAGTATAATTGCGATACAATTGTGAATGTGTAGTTACAGGCCACTAATTTCTTCTTTTGCTGTAAACATCATCATGGATTACTCATTGCACACAGTCAACAGTCTGCAATAGTAGAGCGGCAGTGAGAGAATGAGCCCAAATCGCTGACTCAACATATGGCAGTACTTTCTAACTTGTGTCATCTTATACATTTACATGTCATATTGAAGGTCACAATTGACACATGGCAAGGTCATCCAGGGAGGAGGGTGGGGGTGGGGAGGGGGGGGGGGGCAGGATTGTAGTGAGAGATTATCCAATATAAATCGAGCTCCCTCCCAATATCTGCCCATTTTGCTCCTACCAAATAGGAACCATGCAATATGTGTTGTGCCAAAACAAAGGGGTGGCTACAGCCAGACTTCCACATATTTACTTACATTGTTTGGAAGTCATGGAATTTCCACTGCTTGAAAATCACACTTTCTTAACAGCGCCAAATCATGTTCTTCACCCATGGTATGGGAAGAGGAGCAGTACTGTTACTGCTATTTTGCCAAATGGCAAACAGTCTGAACACTATTCTATAATGTTCAGTGCCCACATGGCCATGTATACATTTGTATTACGACCTATTAATGTTTTCCGACGTTCACATAACCAAGATGTATCATATAAATATACACACAAATGGCATATACTCAAACACACTTGTGATATAATTATGCGCATGTCTGTACTCCACAATTATGGCCAAGACGATATGAATGTGTGCTGAGCGCCAGTCCACATGTGCCATCCCTGACGCTAGATGCATGTTACGAGGCAGAGATAAGGACACTGTCCAGTGACTCAGGTGAGGAGGAACAAAATTATACTAGATTAATAACAAAAAATATTCCTTCTAAGCTACATTTTAACATTTATCGATAAATCACTCACCCAGTTGCATGAGAATTCTCAATGGCTAACCGTAACATCACAAATAATATTGTTTATGGTTATCTACAACTTAAACAAGAGCTCCTGTAAACATGTTGGTTTAGAGATGGTGCACAAAACTCCTCATCCATCAAAAGAAACCATCACTCAGCTCTACTAATCACTTTTATTATCGATGCAAGAAGAAATTGAAATGTATTAATTAAATGTAGGCATAGAACTGTGATCTTACTTAAGTCTCTTCATATACCTTGCTATATGTAAGAGATTATAAAGAAAGAAGTGCAGCTGTAAAAGTTCCATGCATGTTAATGGAATTGCATGTTCACCACCGTGACTGAATGGATGAAGTAGCCCTGTCACAAGAGCCTTGTAGTTACCAACTGGTCCTGTATTTATACTTGAAACTGGCACACGAGGAATTGCTCACTAGTGCCTAATAACAAACACGCATAAGACAAAACATTGTGACCACTACCCACCACGATGATGGATGCCACTTGGTGGCATTACAGGCACGTGATGCAGTAACAAAAGCATGGAATCAGAACAGACACAGATAGGGAATCACATTAGTGAAGATGTGGGCTGCAAATGGTGAAATCCACTGAGATAAGTGACTTTGACACAGGGCAGATTATTATTACACAGAGCCTGTGAACGAGTATCTCGAAAACGGCGAATCTGGTCAAATATTCATGTGCTACTATTGTGAGTATCTATGGAAATAGGTACAAGGGCATTGAAACTACCACTAGGCGCTAAATAGTTTGGATGCCCACGACTCTTCACAGAACGTGGGGTTTGGGGACTCGTCTGCTATGTAATGCAGGATAGATAGTGATCTGTGACATCTCTACCAAAAGCACACAAAGCTGGTGTACGCAACACTGTTTTGGAGCACACCATTCATCATACATTGTTGAACATGGAACTCTGCAGCAGCCCACATGTTGACCAAACAACATCGTCAATTACGGTTCCCGATGGCAAGAGACCATCAGGATTCGACCTTCGATGAATAGAAAAGTGTCAGCTCTTCACGTGAATCACATTTTCTCTGTAGTAGCTCGATGGTCTTCTCCACAAACGTCGTCATCGAGGTGAACAGCCCTTCGAAATGTGCAGATGCCAAGAATGTAGGCTGGTGGGAGCATTATTATGCTATGGGAGACATTCTCCTGTGCTTGCATGGGATCTGTGCAGTAATCAATGACACGCTGACAACTGCGAAACATGTGAATCTTTTCAAGCTTAATGTCTTCCCCAACAGCGATGTCATTTTTTAGCAATATAATTGTTATTGTTTGGGAGCCAAAAGCGAGCTCCAGTGGTTTGATAAGCATTATAGTGAATTCACATTGATGTCTCGGTGACCAAATGAGCCTGTCGTAAATCCTATTGAGCCCACTGGGTTGCTGTTGGTCGCAGTCTCTGTGTATGCAAGTCAGCGGCCCATTGTTTATGCGAATTACACGATCTGAGCATAGATATCTAATGCCACATACCTACAAAAACCTACCAACAAACTGTCGGATCCCTGATACGCACGATTTTTGATGTAGTTCATTCCAAAGATGGACAAACAACCTATTAAGCATGTGGTCATAATGTTTTGGTTCATCAGTGTACATGCTACCGTTGTCTAGTCATGTGATTGCAGGAAGACTAATCTTCTTCCGTCAGTGTAAATCCACCCTGAGGAGATTCGCTTTGAGCACATATATTCATAATTTCAAAACTCTATCACAGCCGATTGTACACAGTATTGATGGAATAATCTAACATACATTTAGTGAAAGCAGTGATTTTCCACCACCTCAGAAAGTAAAGATGAACACTGTGATCATATTTCACGTCGTGGCAGAGGAAGAGCAAAGTAAGATACACAAATATTTCTGTTTATGTCATCATATGAAGTGGACGTCATGTATTTGAGCCATGTGTATTGCTGGACTCTAGTCTAGTTGGTGACAGAAAATGCTACTCTTATTAACACATTCAAACATGACAGTATGAATTTAAAACATATTTACGAGACATATGTATGTAGTAACACACAAAATTCAGTGAATTCACTGAAGCTCGAAATTTAGTGCGGATGAAAATGCGAGATGCTTTCAACAGTTTCCACAATGAAACATTGTCTCAAAATATGATAGAAAACCGAAAGAGATTCTGGTCGTATGTAAAGTACACCAGTGGCAAAAACAAAAAAAACAGTCAGTACCGTCACTGCACGATAGTGATGGAAATGTTATCGATGATGGTGCCAATAAAGCGTAGTTGCTAAATACTGTTTCCGTAATTCCTTCCTTAAAGAATGCGAAGTAAATATTCCAGAATTCGAAAGCAGAACAGCTGTTAGCATGAGTGATAAAAACTTGTAGAAATCTTAGGTGTTGCGAAACAACTCAAATCACTTAAGAAAGGCAAGTCTTCCGGTCCAGATGGTGTACCAATCAGGTTCCTCTCAGAGTATGCAGACACAATAGTGCCTTTCTTAGCAATCATATACAACCGCTCGCTTGACGGAAGGTCTGTTCCTAAAGACTGGAAAGTAGCACAGGTTGCACCAGTATTCAGGAAAGGAAATAGGAGTAACCCATTGAATTACAGATCCATATCACTGACCTCAATTTGCAGTAGGATTTCGGAGCATATACTGTACTCGAACATTATGAATCACCTTGAAGAAAATGACTTATTGATACATAACCAACATGGAATCAGAAAATATCATTCTCTTACTTACTCCACGAAGTAATGAGTGCTGTTGACAAGGGATCTCAGATCGATTCATATTCCTAGGTTTCCAGAAGGCTTTTGATACCGTTCCTCACAAACGACTATTAATCAAATTGCGTGCATATGGAGTATCGTCTCAGTTGTGTGACTGGATTCGTGATTTCCTCTCAGAGAAGTCACAGTTCGTAGTGATAGACGGTAAATCATCGAGTAGAACAGAAGTGATATCTGGCGTTCCTCAAGGTAGTGTCATAGGACCACTGCTGTTCCTGATTTAGCTAAATGATCTAGGTGATAATATGAGCAGCCCTCTTAGATTGTTTGCAGATGACGCTGTAATTTACCGTCTTGTAAAAAGTGGCAATTGCCACTAAACAAAGAAAAGTGTGAGGTCATCCACTCGGTATTACAAGAAATCCGATAAATTTTGGGTATACGATAAATTGCGCAAATCTAATGGCTGTCAATTCGACTAAATACTGAGGAATTACAATTACGAGGAACTTAAATTGGAAACACCACACAGATAATATTGTGGGAAAGGCGAGACAAAGACTGCACTTTGTTGGCAGAACACACAGAAGATGCGACAAACCCAGATTAGATTAGATTAGATTAGATTTACTTTCATTCCAATTGATCCGTAGTGAGGAGGTCCTCCAGGATGTGGAACATGTCAGAAAAACAACAATACATGACAAATATTTAAACTAAAACAAATAAGCTAATGTACCATTCCACAGGTCCCAAGTGGAATGATCGTCATTTTTTAATGAACACTAAGAGTCATTTTACAAATACTATTGCACTGAATTTAAAATAAAAAAGTTTTTTATTTATTTATAAGGTAAGAAACATGTAATACAACTACTGTAATACTTATTTACAATGAACACATTACTGCACTGAAATGGTGCAGAAGTTAGATTATACTTACACACACACACACACACACACACACACACACACACACACACACACACACACACACACACACAAATTTTCAGTGAACACATTACTGCACTGAAATTGTGCAGAAGTTATGTTGTACTTATATACAAATCAGTTGGTTTTCCTCAGAAATTCATCAATGGAGTAGAAGGAGTTGGCCACCAATAAATCCTTTAGGCTTCTCTTAAACTGAATTTCATTGGTTGTTAAGCTTTTTATGGCTGCTGGCAAGTTATTGAAAATGTGTGTTCCTGAATAATGCACACCTTTTTGTACAAGACTAAGTGACTTTAAATCCTTGTGAAGATTATTCTTATTTCTAGTATTGATTCCATGAATTGAGCTGTTGGTTTGAAAAAGTGATATATTTTTAATGACAAATTTCATTAAGGAATAAATATATTGGGAAGCTGTAGTTAGTATCCCTAGTTCCCTAAACAGGCTTCTGCAGGATGTTCTTGAGTTCACACCACATATAATTCTTACTGCACGTTTTTGTGCCCGGAAAACTTTAGCTTGGCTTGATGAATTACCCCAGAAAATAATCCCATATGACATTATGGAATGAAAGTAAGCATAGTATGCCAGCTTTTTCATTTTTATATCCCCTATGTCTGACAAAATTCGCATTGCAAACAGAGATTTGTTAAGACGCTTCAGCAGTTCTGTGGTGTGCTCCTCCCAGTTGAATTTATTATCAAGCTGTAATCCCAAGAATTTAACACCGTCCACTTCTTCTATCTTCTTGTCATCATATGTTAGGCATATACTCTTGGGACACCCCTTACAAGTTCTGAACTGCATGTAGTGTGTTTTTTCAAAGTTTAGTGACAAAGAATTGGCTAGGAACCAGTGATTAATGTCTACAAATATGTTATTGGCTGATCTTTCTAAGACTACACTTGATTTGCTATTTATTGCAATGTTTGTATCATCAGCAAACAAAACAAACTTGGCATCTGGTAATGTTACTGATGAAAGGTCATTGATATACACAAGAAAAAGTAAGGGCCCCAAAATGGAACCTTGTGGGACCCCACATGTAATTAGTTCCCAGTTGGATGATGCCTGATAGCTTGATACATGTCTCTTTCCTAATAACACCCTTTGTTTCCTGCCAGAGATATAAGATTTGAACCATTTTGCAGCATTTCCTGTTACACTATAATATTCTAGTTTACTTAAAAGGATATTGTGATTTACACAGTCAAATGCCTTTGACAGATCACAAAATATACCAGTTGCCTGCAATTTTTTGTCTAATGAATTAAGTACATTTTCACTGTAAGTGTAGATAGCCTTCTCAATATCAGAACCTTTTAGAAATCCAAACTGTGACTTTGACAGTATGTTATTTGAGATAAGATGGTTATAAAGACGACTGTACATTACTTTTTCGAAAATTTTTGAGAATGCTGGCAACAGTGAAATTGGACGGAAATTTGATGCTATTTCTTTATCTCCCTTCTTAAACAGTGGCTTAACTTCAGCATATTTCAGCCATTCGGGAAATATTCCACTGATAAACGACTGGTTACACAGATAGCTTAATATGTTACTTAGCTCAGAATCACATTCTTTAATTAACTTTGTTGATATTTCATCATACCCACTAGATGTTTTTGATTTTAAAGATTTTATGATGGACATTATTTCTGTTGGGGTAGTGAGGGTCAAATTCATATTATGGAAGTTACTTGAAATGTCTGGTCTAAGGTAATCCATAGCAGCATCTACCGAACCTGACAACCCCATCTTTTCAGTAACAGTTATAAAATGTTTGTTAAAAAGTTCTGCAACACTATACACATCTGTCACCAATGCATCATTTACTCTTAATGCTATTTGTTCCTCTTCATGTCTGGTTCTACCGGTCTCCTCCTTCACTATATCCCATATTGTCTTTATTTTGTTATCTGATATGACTATCTTTTCCTTGTAATATATTTGCTTTGACATCCGTATTACAGTCTTTAATATTTTGCAGTATTTCTTATAATGTGCTATAGCATCAACATTGGAAATGTTTCGGATTGACAGATACAGTTTTCTTTTTGTTTTACAAGATACCCCTATTCCTCGAGTAATCCATGGCTTCTTTGTAGACTTTGCTCTAACCTTGGTAAGTTTTGGGGGAAAGCAGTGTTCAAATAAGGTAAGCACTTTATTAGCAAAAATGTTATATTTTTCATTCATCCCATGAGCACTGTAAACATCAGTCCAGTGAATGTCTCTGAGGAGTGTCCTAAAATAATCAATTTTTGGCTTACTGATTACCCTCTTGAGCTCAGATTTAACAGATTTTATATCCTGTTCAGTATTAACATTTAACAGAAGGAACTGCATGTCATGGTCTGAGAGGCCATTGACTATTGGTTTTGTAATATAATTTTGTTCATTTGACTTTTCTATAAAGATATTATCAATGGCTGTTTGTGAGCAAGTGGTTATCCTAGTGGGGAACTTTACTGTGGGAATTAAGTTGAATGATAGTGTTACTAACTCAAATAGGTTCTTATTGGGAGAGTCTTTAAGGAAATCTACATTGAAATCACCAGCAACCACTATTTCTTTGTTTTTGGTTGTTAAATGGGCCAGTACAGCTTCAAGGTGGTTTACAAACAGATTAAAGTTACCTGCAGGTGCTCGATATACACTTAATATTATGAAAGATTTTTTGTGAAAATCTAATTCTGTTGCACATGCTTCCATATGCTGTTCTAGGCAAAATTTATGAATGTCTATGTTCTTAAATTTATGACAGTTCCTGATGAATGTGGCAACTCCTCCTTTCTCCATTTCTGATCTACAATAGTGAGATGCTAACCTAAACCCTGTAACACTTAAAAGTTCTATACCAGTGGTCACATGATGTTCAGAGAGGCAGATTATGTCAGCTGGGTTTGAAGACTCTAATTCATCTATGCAGATAGTTAATTCATTAATTTTATTTCTCAGTCCTCGAATATTTTGATGCAATAAAGATAGCTGACATTTCACATTGACTGACTTAAAATTGGATGGAGTTAAAATATCTGCTGACAGTTGAAAATTCTTAACCAATGGCTGTTTATGTTGATGTAATAAGCTGGAATTATGTTTTTTGATTTCTTTCTCAAACTGAAGGTTTGTCTCAGTTCTAACCTCTCTTAAAATTTGTTTTCTTTCTGTCCTCCCTACCCTAAAAAAGGGTCTTTTCTGAATCCTATAACCACTGGTATTTTACCACTCATGACAGTGCCTCCCCCCTTTAACTTTCCTGCTATTTCCCCAGCCAATTTACCCTTCCCCTTCCTGTTGAGGTGAAGGCCATGCCTAGTATAATCCCACCTACTGACAGAATCAACATGAACCACACCAATGTGTGACCCCGCACCCGACATGAGCAGCCGTTCCAGCTCCAAATTAACTCTCTTGACAGAAGAGTTCAAATGAGGTCGGTCATGGCGCCCAAGAACAGATACAAACTCAACACTGGTATGCCTCGATGCTGATGCAATCTTCGCCAGGTCACACTCTATGCTGTACCCAGGATCTCTGTCAATACTGTTACCTGCCCCACCCACTATAACCACGGTGTCTTCCTTAGTGAAATCTTTGCAAAGTGATCCTAAATCCTCTGTCACCTGCTCCAGACCAGCACTAGGTTTAAAAAAATTGGTGACCTGGTATTCTGATCCTAGTTCATCCTGCAAGAGTTGGCCAACACCTCTTCCATGGGAACTACCTAACAACAACACTTTCTTTCTCTTTACTGATTTCCCTACATTCTTACTTTTCAATTTGCTGCTGAAAGTTTGTTGTGCCCTGTCTACACCTGTAACTGCTTGAGGCTCACCAGCTTCTAACTGAAGCAACAGGTCAAATCTATTTTCCACATTCACCATAAAGCTGTCAGACAAAGTTCTAGGCCTGTTCCTCCTGTTGCCTGTTGCCACTTCCCACCTCTCTTTACCCTTCTCCCTCCTTAACCTGTCAAGATCTCCCCTGGCCTTGTCTAACTCAGCCTGAAGGGCAGCAATTTTCCCCTCCTGTTCCAGTATCTTCCTATCTCTACTACAAATCCTACAAAACCACTGATGAGTCTCATTTACTTCCCCTATTCCCACGCCACTACAGTCACCCACATGGAAAAAACTACAGCACCCATCACACCAAAGCCCCGACCTAACAATTCTACGGCAAGTCAAGCACTTTTCACTCATGATAAACGTAATAATTTATTAAGAATAAGTCAGTTAAATTACAGATAAACACGAAAATATGGTTACACAAATTTGGCCTATACGCAACTGTGTGTAAACAAAAACAAAAGTGCAAAGTTTCTGAAACAACAAGTTAAACTTTACGCTACTTTCCGGAAATGTTAGTTAAATAATGAAGAGGTACGCTAAGTTAAATTGCTGGAGAGAGCAAGGAACAACTAAACGAAATTCTATAGATTTGCTGCAGCAGAACGTAAACAGAAAATACGACTGTACGGTCTTTTCGCGTTTTCTGCTATATCACGTAATGAGAAATGAAACCTTTAATGGTACACTTAAACGGCACACTAATACACTTATTTACCACGTAATCAGTACTAATCTATGTGTTTTATAATCTAAAATAACTTATCTTTACGAGAACACCAAACCTCGCGCTAGTCGCTTGGCTGCAGGGCTGCCCACTAAAGAGACAGCCTACATTACACTTGTCTGTCCTCTGCTAAACTATCGCTGCGCGGTGTGGGATCCTTACCAGGTGGGATTGACGAGAGACATCGAAAAAGTGCAAAGAAGGACAGCTCGTTTCGTGTTATAGTGCAATAGGGGTGGGAGTGTCACTGATACATTACGCGAGTTGGGGTGGCAGTCACTCTTTGTGGCGAGATCTATTTACAAAATTTCAATCACCAATTTTATCATCCGAATGCGAAAATATTTTGTTGACACCCACCTAAGCAGGAAGAATTAAATGATCATCAGAATAAAATAAGAGGAAACTTAGCTTGAACGGAAAGATTTAGGTGTTCCTTTTTCCCACGCGCCATTCGAGAGTGGAATCGTAGAGAAGCAGTATGAAAATGGTTGGATGAACCCTCTGCCAGGCACTTAAGTGTGAATTGCAGAGTAACCATGTAGATGTAGAATTTGTTAGCATATGAGCTGATAGCTGGAATCATACGCTATATAGTTTTCCAGTAATTGATAAAATGAGGGAATTGAGTGAAGAACGATACAAACGAAACTTCCAGGAGATTCTGCTTAAAACGTTGTATACTACTGCTTACTACATCAGTATACTGTAGACTATTGACAAATTGGCACAGATAGCATGCACTCTTCTGAGGGTGTGAAGGTTACACATCTATATGCTGACACAAAAATTGAGGGAATTAACGCTAGAATGATACAGCTGGAAAGTCTTGTGAATGTGGTTACTAGAAATAATGAGATGTTGGGGTGGCTGGATGTTAAAATCCTGCAATGTGAACTACATGTCAATGACAGGGTTGAAGAAGTCATCACAAAACTAATTGATATATATATCTAAAAACAAAGATGATGTGACTTACCAAACGAAAGCGCTGGCACGTTGATAGACACACAAACAAACACAAACATACACACAAAATTCAAGCTTTCTCAACAAACTGTTGCCTCATCAGGAAAGAGGGAAGGAGAGGGAAAGACGAAAGGATGTGGGTTTTAAGGGAGAGGGTAAGGAGTCATTCCAATCCCGGGAGCGGAAAGACTTACCTTAGGGGGAAAAAAGGACGGGTATACACTCGCACACACACACATATCCATCCACACATATACAGACACAAGCAGACATATTTAAAGACAAAGAGTTTGGGCAGAGGTGTCAGTCGAGGCGGAAGTGCAGAGGCAAAGATGTTGTTGAATGGCAGGTGAGGTATGAGTGGCGGCAACTTGAAATTAGCGGAGATTGAGGCCTGGTGGATAACGGGAAGAGAGGATATATTGAAGAGCAAGTTCTCATCTCCGGAGTTCGGATAGGTTGGTGTTAGTGGGAAGTATCCAGATAACCCGGATGGTGTAACACTGTGCCAGGATGTGCTGGCCGTGCACCAAGGCATGTTTAGCCACAGGGTGATCCTCATTACCAACAAACGCTGTCTGCCTGTGTCCATTCATGCGAATGGACAGTTTGTTGCTGGTCATTCCCACATAGAATGCATCACAGTGTAGGCAGGTCAGTTGGTAAATCACGTGGGTGCTTTCACATGTGGCTCTGCCTCTGATCGTGTACACCTTCCGGGTTACAGGACTGGAGTAGGTGGTGGTGGGAGGGTGCACGGGACAGGTTTTACACCGGGGGCGGTTACAGGGGTAGGAGCCAGAGGGTAGGGAAGGTGGTTTGGGGATTTCATAGGGATGAACTAAGAGGTTACGAAGGTTAAGTGGACGGCGGAAAGACACTCTTGGTGGAATGGGGAGGATTTCATGAAGGATGGATCTCATTTCAGGGCAGGATTTGAGGAAGTCGTATCCCTGCTGGAGAGCCACATTCAGAGTCTGATCCAGTCCCGGAAAGTATCCTGTCACAAGTGGGGCACTTTTGTGTTTCTTCTGTGGGAGGTTCTGGGTTTGAGAGGATGAGGAAGTGGCTCTGGTTATTTGCTTCTGTACCAGGTCGGGAGGGTAGTTGCGGGATGCGAAAGCTGTTGTCAGGTTGTTGGTGTAATGGTTCAGGGATTCCGGACTGGAGCAGATTCGTTTGCCACGAAGACCTAGGCTGTAGGGAAGAGACCGGTTGATGTGGAATGGGTGGCAGCTGTCATAATGGAGGTACTGTTGCTTGTTGGTGGGTTTGATGTGGACGGACGTGTGAAGCTGGCCATTGGACAGGTGGAGGTCAACATCAAGGAAAGTGGCATGGGATTTGGAGTAGGACCAGGTGAATCTGATGGAACCAAAGGAGTTGAGGTTGGAGAGGAAATTCTGGAGTTCTTCATCACTGTGATTCCAGATCATGAAGATGTCATCAATAAATCTGTACCAAACTTTGGGTTGGCAGGCCTGGGTAACCAAGAAGGCTTCCTCTAAGCGACCCATGAATAGGTTGGCGTACGAGGGGGCCATCCTGGTACCCATGGCTGTTCCCTTTAATTGTTGGTATGTCTGGCCTTCAAAAGTGAAGAAGTTGTGGGTCAGGATGAAGCTGGCTAAGGTAATGAGGAAAGAGGTTTTAGGTAGGGTGGTAGGTGATCAGCGTGAAAGGAAGTGCTCCATCGCAGCGAGGCCCTGGACGTGCGGGATATTTGTGTATAAGGAAGTGGCATCAATGGTTACAAGGATGGTTTCCGGGGGTAACGGATTGGGTAAGGATTCCAGGCGTTTGAGAAAGTGGTTGGTGTCTCTGATGAAGGATGGGAGACTGCACGTAATGGGTTGAAGGTGTTGATCTACGTAGGCAGAGATACATTCTGTGGGGGCTTGGTAACCAGCTACAATGGGGTGGCCGGGATGACTGGGTTTGTGAATTTTAGGAAGAAGGTAGAAGGTAGGGGTGCGGGGTGTCGGTGGGGTCAGGAGGTTGATGGAGTCAGGCGAAAAACCTTGCCGCCACTCATACCTCACCTGCCATTCAACAACATCTTTGCCTCTGCACTTCTGCCTCGACTGACATCTCTGCCCAAACTCTTTGTCTTTAAATATGTCTGCTTGTGTCTGTATATGTGTGTGTGTGTGCGAGTGTATACCCGTCCTTTTTTCCCCCTAAGGTAAGTCTTTCCGCTCCCAGGATTGGAATGACTCCTTACCCTCTCCCTTAAAACCCACATCCTTTCGTCTTTCCCTCTCCTTCCCTCTTTCCTGATGAGGCAACAGTTTGTTGCTAAAGCTTGAATTTTGTGTGTATGTTTGTGTTTGTTTGTGTGTCTATCAACGTGCCAGCGCTTTCGTTTGGTAAGTCACATCATCTTTGTTTTTAGATATATTTTTCCCACGTGGAATGTTTCCCTCTATTAATTCATATCACTAATTGATATATATGTGGATATGTCAATTCAATACCTAAGGCACTTGACTATCATCGCTACCACAAGTCTCAGAAATGGTTTAGTATATGATGTTATGTCAATGGCAAAGCATAAAGTTATTAAAGCGCAAAAAGCTTTCGGGGGAAATTACGGTTGCTAAAATTAACACAGCTGCAACGAGAACAATCTCTCTAGAAATTTCTAAATCAGTAACTGAAAATCTGAATAGACTCTCATGAACTACAGATGGAGGCAGAAGAGTAGAAAGAGGTGAAGAATAATAATAAGAAGGAGAACAAAACACTATTACAAACGTGAGGATAGATAGTTAGACACCATGTATGTGATCAGCAAGAATGAACAATATATGCTATGTTCAACTTAGGTTGGAGTATAGATTTGGAATATGAAGCTAATACTCTTAAAAACTTCAAGTTGTGACAACTATCTGCCTAAAGAGAAGCAAGCATATGCTGAAATATTACGTATGAGTAATGCATATAGGAAACACAAGGACCATAAATGATAGATAAAAGGTTCTATAGGTAAGAAATATACAAATTGTTCTGGGTAACGACAAGCGCCGGCCTCATGATCAAGAACATACACTGACTACGACCGCACCACAACAGGAGTGGCCTCTAGCCGAAGAGAATATAAGCGCCGCTCCTTCCAGGTTCGGCCGGACTGTAGAAGACGCGCACTTGTAGAGAAAGACTAGAAGAGAGGCACTATAAAAGCCATGACTTGTGACCCACATTAACTTGTGTGATTAACTTTGTGAGATTGACATTGTATGCAGTGAAGGACATTGATTATTTGCATGTTGTCAACTGCTTGCAACAACTCGTTGTAAATACAAAGATTAAATACTGTCATTTCAATAACAGTAATGAAATCCATTAATATCGTTTGCTTGTATGTTGTGTAGCTATCCAAGAAAACAGCATCCTAGGCACCCTATAGGATACAAGAGGGCAGGATTCCACATTGGCAACGAGTTATCAGAAGAACCCAGTGCCTGGCGGCTAGCGAATTTTTTCTTCTTTCTGCTGCTGCCTTAATTTTGTCTTCTCTTTTCTTTACAGGGACATTTACTTGCTTTAACGGTTTCTTTTGATGATCATTGTTTTCAGGTGACCATTGCAGATATTTTCTTTTCTTTTGTACGTATTTTTCTTGCTTGCCTTGTCTGTTTCTTGCTTTTCTCTCTTCCAAAATGACCACCCCGACAATCCCACCCACTGCTCAGGCACCACAGTTGCAATCATTAGATGCAACACAGTTAATGCAGTTGTTTCAGTTCCAGACGCTGCATATATCTATGCTGCACAATACGGTGCAGCAGCTACTGGTTCATAATGCACGCCCGATGGACCAAGCACCACATACAGCAACAAATACTGCTATACTGCCTTTTCGATAGTTTCATGGACAAAAAGAAGACTGGCTCGAGCGCTTGTACCAATTCGAGGCACACACACACACACACACACACACACACATCAAAAACAGTTTTTCTTTACCCTGTTTCCTAAAACTCCTGAGGATAGCCGTTGACTGTGGATATTGTATCACAGGCACAGTCCATTTGACAGACAACCGCTGCCCCAACGGTAATGGCAGGACGTCGACTGCCGTGGGGACAGCCGCCGCAAGGGATAGAGAAGACAAAAGGGTAGCATTCATCATGCACGGGCATCTGCGGCAGAACTGGGTCACGCAGTAACTGGGGATCCTGACCAACATCGAGCTGCGCCTTTCAACACCAGCGCCTGATGATGCCGTGCCAAATCACGGACGACACGGCACAGCAGAGGGGCTGAAGGCAATGCTCTGCGTTGCTGCACCAGACTCCTTTCATTATAATGACCAATGGCATGACACAGTATCCTCCTTCACAATACCCACTATTAACATAACCGACCCTTGCATGACCTGTCGCAGTCGACAAGGTATCTGCTACTGCCCTTACTACCCGACCTAACTATCGCAGAGGTTTTTCTCCCTTGGCCCTTGTTTCGTCACTTCTTTCCCCTCTGCCCTTCAAGCCGCTTCACTTTGTTTGACTTTCAATGCAATCTATCTCCAGATGAGCATGTATTAATTGTTTACCTTAACCAGACGTACGCAAACATCGCAGTACCCACATCCTGCGAGACCTCACCTTAGGGAATACTTTCCCTTATGCAGAGATGGCAGATCTTTTGTGTTCACCATCATGCTCGGGTGGGCATGGAGGGCTCCACCTCTTAGTATCACATACACAAGGTATAAAGGGAGAGTGCACTGGTGGAGTTGTCACTTGTACTCAACCCGTTCATGTGAAAAGATTTCCGCCGTGATTGTGACCACACAACAGCAATTAACAGACTTTGAACGTGGTATGATAGCTGGAGCTAGACACACGGGGCATTCCATTTCGGAAATCATTAGCGAATTCAGTATTCCATGATCCACAGTTTCAAGAGTGTTCTGGATTGTTAAATTTCAGGAATTACGTCTCACCACTGACAACGTCGTTGGTGACAGCTTCACTTAACGAGCGAAAAACGGTTTTTGCGTAAAGTTGTCAATACTAACAGACAAGCAACACTGCATAAATTAACCGCAAATATCAATGTGTGATGTACGAGGAGTGCATCCGTAATGTCTTTAGAGCAAAATTTGGCGTTAATGGACTACGGCAGCATGCGACCGACGTAATTCCCTTTGTTGACAGCAGTCATCGCCTGCAGCATCTCTCTTGGGCTCGTGGCAATATCGGTTGGACGCTAGATGACTGGAGAACCGTGGTCCGGTCAGATGAGTCCCAATAACAACAATAGCTATATATATATATTAGAGGGAAACATTCCAAGTGGGAAAAATATATCTAAAAACAAAGATGATGTAACTTACCAAGCGAAAGCGTTGGAATCTTGATAGACACACAAACAAACACAAACACACACACAAAATTCAAGCTTTCGCAACCAATGGTTGCTTTGTCAGGAAAGAGCGAAGGAGAGGGAAAGACAAAAGGATGTCTGCTTGTGTCTGTATATGTGCGGATGGATATGTGTGTGTGTGCGCGCGAGTGTATACCTGTCCTTTTTTCCCCCTAAGGTAAGTCTTTCCGCTCCTGGGATTGGAATGACTCCTTACCCTCTCCCTTAAAACCCACATCCTTTCGTCTTTCCCTCTCCTTCCCTCTTTCCTGACGAAGCAACCGTTGGTTGAGAAAGCTTGAATTTAGTGTGTGTGTTTCTGTTTGTTTGTGTGTCTATCAACATGCCAACGCTTTCGCTTGGTACACTATCTCAGAAATGGTTTAGTGTATGCTGTTATGTCGATGGCAAATGGCAAAGCATAAAGTTATCAAAGCACAAAAAGCTATTCAGGGGAAATTATGGTTGCTAAAATTAATACAGCTGCAACGAGAACAGTCTCTCTAGAAATGCATAAACCAGTAACTGAAAATCTGAATAGACTCTCATGAACTACAGATGGAGGCAGAAGAGCAGAAGGAGGTGAAGAATAATAATAATAAGAAGAAGAACGAGACGAAAACACTATTAGAAACTACATTAACGAACGTTAGAATAGAGAGTTAGGCACCATATATGGGTCAGCATGTATGAGCTATATATGCCAGGGTCCCATCCTGTGTGTTCATCTAAGGCTGAAGTATACATTTGGAATACAAAATATGGGGGGGGGGTACCAGGTTTATCAAAGCTAATACTCTTAAAAGCTTCAAGTCCTGACAACAATCTACCTAAAGAGAAGCAAGCATATGCTGAAATATTATGTATGAGTAATGCATACAGGAAAGGCAAAGAACATAAATGATAAATAAAAGACCCATAAATAAGAAATTTAAAAATTGTTCTGGGTAATGACAAGTGCCGGCTTGAAGGTAAAGAACGAAATCACAGAGAAGGCTGTGAGACGTCAGCCAATAGTACGCTAGATAGGACCGTACAACGACATGAGTGGCCTCTATCCGAAGAGAATATAAGCAGCGCTCCTGTCAGCATCGACCGGACTGTAGAAGACTTGCACTTGTGGATACAGAGTAGAAGAGAGGCACTAGAAGAGCCGTAACTTGTAATCCATATGAACTTGTGTGATTAACTTGCATGGACATTGTATGCAGCGAAGGACATTGAATATTTGCATACCGCCAACTGCTTGCGACAACTCATTGTAAATACAATGTTAAGTATTGTCAATTCAACTGCTGTAATAAACTCCATTTACATGCTTTGCTTGTATGTTGTCTATCTATCCGAGAAAACAGCATCCTAGGCACCCTATAAGATACAAGTGGGCATGATTCCATATTGGCGACGAGTTATTATAGTTCAATTCTTTTATCTTGGCGGTTCGCACATGCCCTCCCAGACGTGGGAGATTGCTGCGTTGCCAGTTGTAGCGCCAAGAGAAGCAGCGCCATAGTATAGTATAGTTCGCAAACTTACGTTTAGGGGGGAGCGCGCAGTTTATGAAGTAAAGTCACCATGGCCGCATTAACCCTTTCGCTGCTACAGAGACGTGTTCCCCGCATTCCGGGATGTGCACGATTTTGTCATTATTGCACTGCTCACCTGTGCAGACACATGGTGTTTCGACTGCTTTGACATACTGTATCATTCGATTTCACAAAAACTAATTGGCTCAAAAATTTGATTTTTAAACATCTTCTTGACTGATGCCTTCCCCCCATAAAAGACTTAAGTTTGTTTCGATTTTCAACGCAGTTATTGTGCAGCATTAGATGTAGTAAACCATTGCACGAAATTTTGAAGAGTTTGCACAGGTAAAAATATACTTTCCGTATGGTCGATTTTAGTTGCCACTAGAAATTTCAAAAAATTACATTCAAACGAATAAAATTCATGAAGTAAGACACTTCGATATTGTTTTTAAATAAAGAAAATAGTAAGCACCAATCAAGGTTTGAACTCAGAACCTCTTGTTTAGCAGTCATACACTTTAACCATTATGCTAACGCAGCTCGTCGTTCAGTATGTGTCCCAGAGGACTTTAACATATCACGCAAAATACCGACAAACATTGTTGGTATGATTATGAATTACTCACATTTCGTCAAAGTGCAATAGAAAATAAACAATTACCGCTGTTCTTTATTGCGAAAAAGCAGTTAGTGAGGATGAAACAAACACCTTTCGTTGCTATCGCCTGAATTAGGAGGCTTATTGCTTTTTTGGTTTAATTAACTAATAGAATATGAAGCAAGTGGTATGAAGAATGCTTTTTCCAAACCTTCTATAAAAGGAAGTCTGCTATCAAGACATTGCTTTTGTTCAATTACTTTATTTATGACTGAACGTTTCTAAAACTGAAGACAATCGTCCGTGCTCTGCACTGCAGTTGAGCTCTGGCAACTTCGTTCTCTGTTCAGTGGCTGACTGTGTTTTATGACGTCAGATGCGCAGAACGAACCTAAACTCGGCTGCCGTCATAAATGACGCACACTTTAGAAGAACGCAGTGTCTGGCGGCCAGTGAATTTTTTTTTTCCTTTCTTTTTACTGGCGCCTTAATTTTCTCTTCTCTTTTCTTTGCAGGGACGTTTACTTGCTTTAACAGTCTCTTTTGCTGATCAGTGTTTTCAGGTGAGCGTTGCAGACATTTTCTTTGCTTTTGTTGTTGTTTTTCTTGCTTGACTTGTCTGTTTCTTGCCTTTCTCTCTTCCAAAATGCCCACCCCGCCTATCCCACCGGCTGCTCAGGCGCCACAGCTGCAAGCATTAGATGCAACACAGTTAACGCAGATGTTTCAGTTCCAGACGCAGCAAATCTCTATGCTGCACAACATGGTGCAGCAGCTATTGGCCCATGCTGCGCGCCCGACAGATCAAGCACCACGTACAGCAACAAATACTGCTATACCGCCTTTTCGACAGTTTCATGGACAAAAAGAAGAATGGCTCGAGAGCTTGCACCAATTCGAGTCACACACACACACACACACACACACACACACACACACACACACACACATCAAAAACAGTTTTGCATCACCCCGGTTCACAGAACTCCTGATGATAGACGTTGACTGTGGATATTGTATCACAGACACATTCCCTTCGACTGTTCAGAGATGTCACTAAATCCGTCCAAAGATGTAAACAACCATGCCTGAGCAGCGCCAATTAGACAGAGGGGGACCGACAGCCGATCAGTTCGAGTCATTCCACCTCGAAGGAGGTACACGGCTCGTTTTGTCTGTAGCTCAGCTATGTCTCAACAGTCAATACCGCAGAAAGATCACATCCGCACTGTTACTTTGTGTCCGGAAGGGCTTTCAACAAAGGAAGTGTCCGGGCATCACAGAGTGAACCAAAGTGATGAGTGATGTTGTTTGAACATGGAGGAGATACAGAGAGATAGGAACTGTCTATGTCATGCTTCGCTCAGACCGCCCAAGGGCTACTACTGCTGTCGATGACCGCTACCTACAGATTATGGCTCGGAGTAACCCTGGCAGCATGTTGAATAATACGCTTTTCGTGCAGCCACAGGACGTCGTGTTAGCCAGCTGGGTTGGCCGAGTGGTTCCAGGTGCTATAATCTGGAACTGCGTGACCGCTACGGCGCGGGTTTGAATCCTGCCTCGGGCATGGATGTGTGTGATGTCCTTAGGTGAGTTAGTTTTAAGTAGTTCTACGTCTAGGGGACTGATGTTCTCAGAAGTTAAGTTCACTCCCAACATCCATTTCACTCCCGACGTACGTGGCGCGGTCTATCTTTGCAACCATGACACCATGCAGCGTAGTACAAATGGGCCCAGCAACGTGCCGAATGGACCGCTCATGACTGGCATCACGTGCTCTTCAGCGATGAGTGTCGCATATACCTTCAACCAGATAATCATCAGAGACATGTTTATAGGCAATCCAGTCAGGCTGAACGTCTTAGACAAAGTGTTCAGCGATTGCAGCAAGGTGGAGATTCCCTGGTGTTTTGGGATGGCATTATGTGGGGCTGACGTATGCCGCTGGTGGGCATGGAGAGTGCCGTAACAGCTGTATGACACATGAATGTCATCCTCCGACCGATAGTGCAACCATATCGGCAGTATATTTGTGAGGCATTCGTCTTCATGGACAAGATTTCGTGCCCCCATCGCGCACATGTTGTGAATGACTTCCTTGAGGATAATGGCATCACTCGACTAGAGTGGCCAGCATGTTCTCCAGACATGAACCCTATCGCATATGCCTGGGATAGATTGAAAAGGGCTGTTTATGGACAATGTGATCCACTAGCCGCTCTGAAATATCTACGCCGAATCACCATGGAGGGCTGGGACAATCTGGACCAACAGTGCCTTGATAAACTTGTGGATAGTATGCCACGACGAATACAGAACGTGCTATTGGGTATTAGAGGTACGGATGAGTACAGCAATCTAGACCATCACCTCTGAAGGTCTCACTGTATGGTGGTACGGCATCCAATATGTGGTTTTCATGAGCAATAAAAATGGCTGAAATGATGTTTATGTTGATCATTATTCCAATTTTCTGTACAGGTTCTGGAACTCTCAGAACTGAAGTGACGCAAAACTTTTTCTGATGTGTGTATTTGCTCACAACGTACCAGGGGCGTCGACTTACAAAAAATATTTGGGGGGGGGGGGGGCATACTGTGGTCTTGACCCGCAAAATTTTCTAAATTTTAAATGAAAAATAGTGAGTTTTAGAGTCATATGATCAACATTAGAACCCAGGAAAACTGGACTCTCGATGATTCGGGCACTGCGGGAAAGTTGACAAGCCTGACACATTTTTTGGCTTTGAAAGAAGAAACAACATAAACACGCTCGGTATTTTCGTGAAAAGCTAATTAAATTTACAGTAATAATCATGCTTATAGACTATTACAGAGCAGTGAATATATAGCTTTGAAAAGGTTGAAATTATATTTAAATAAATCTTAAACTACCATTAAAAGAATAAAAAATAAAATATTGCTGTCGCATAGTAATAGCACATTGATTAATAAGTGAAATAGCTAATTTAAGCTTACTTTGAATAAGGCTCAGGGTTCATTAAACAAAAACAATATCTCAGAGTTAATGCTTTAATACAGTTTGTAGGGAAGCAGCCTACTCACGCCATATAAAATTCATATGCTTACCATTATGTGCCAGCTAGTCTGCTCTAACTAGCTATGACATCACGAATGTTGTGTAATACCTTAAAACTAAAGTAAATAATCGGAAAAGTTGATAGCATATCAGGAATGATGCTAAAATGATAATGCTTTAAGTTTCAGTTTAGTAACTTCAACAGTTTTCTAAATTTGGACGTTTTACGTAAAAATTATCGGCGCAACAGGAAGGAGCTAGAAACTTCAAAATTTATTTTCGGATTCGTTTTTCATTGTAATTTAATGGAAACCACATGCTGGATCTCACAAAGTAATATTTTGGTTGAAATTCATGATTTTCTGTTTTTGTGTCCTAAAAGTTCGGAAGCAAGATATTTTAAGTAAGTGAGTAGATAAAGCTAGGATGTTTAGATTTAGGTAGAATGGAGATACGCTATAATAACAAAGATGTGAGAAGTTTCAAAAAGGTAGCTATAAAACTATAGCTGTAGCATCTCTCCAAAGGGCAAGTTCAGAGCTCATCTATTGCGTGCAGTACAACTGAAATAATTCTCTCGCCAAAAATATTTAACCTAACGACATTAGAATTTTGTTATAGATACTTACCTGTGTGCTGATTGCACAATTAAATCGAGAGCTTCATTGGCCTTCAGCGAATGAAGCAATTAATTATTTAGTAACTTGAAGAGGTGTTTTGCTAGCCCAGCAGCTAGTCAGTAAGGCAAATGTTGTCAGCTGCGCCTTCGGCGGTCCGCACCGCGGCTATATAAATAAGAGTGTGCAAGCTAGAGTCAGGCCCCCCCCCCAAATTCTGTAAGTCCCTCCAGATCCTTGAGTGTCATGCACTCCGCCTCGCCTTCCGTATACGCCTCCCGTCCCCCACGCGGATCCTCTATGATCTCATTCCTTTCCCCCATCTGCACCTATTCCTCGAACATACCCACATCCTCTACACCTCCCGCCGCCTTGATCCCCCTCACCCCCTGGCTGCTCCTCTCCTCTCCCATCCCCGCCCCTTGCCACGTCTTCACTGTTGTGTCCCCCCTACACTCCATCTCTACACCCTTCATCTCCTTTCCCAAGGTGGCTTCCATCAACTCCCCCTCCCGGATGATGCCCTCTCTCCCTCCATTTATCCCTCCTATCAACTCTGATCCTCACTCCCCCTCCCTTTCCTCTGTCCTTTTCCCGGGTTCCCTCTCCCCCCCCCTTCCATCCTCTTTTTTTCCCCACCTCCCCTCTCTCTGCCCCCTTCTCTCCCCCGAGTCCTTTTGCATTTCCCTCCTCTGCCTCTTCTCATTCCCTCTCGCGTCTGCCCTGCCCCTCTCCCCCTTTATGAGTCCTCTCCCTCCTTGGTCCCCCCCCCTTTTCGTTTTTTCCTTCCTCCCTCCTTGTTCTTCCCCCCTCCTCGAGGTACCCCCCCCCCATCTGCCTTGGCCTGGGAGTGTCATCTTTGTGCCGCTGTTTTTGTGCAGTGTTTTACAGTGAGTGTTTTACAGTAAGTGTTCCGTGTTGTGTTTTTTTTTTCTTTTTTTGGGACGTGCTGCGAATGGCCATCATACTATCGCTGGGTGTGCTTTTTATCTCTTGCGAACAGAAACCAGACTGTCGCCATGTTTTTTAAATTGTGTGTGTACTACGTTACTCGTCTGATTCCTGTGTCTTTTATTAACATTGCCAACCCCTTTTACTTTCTGTTTTAACTTTCAGCATTTTTCCGTCATTTTACGCTTTAAGTCATCGTTTTATCGCCTGTTTTTATTGTTTCTTTTCTTCTTCCATTTTTTTAAAAAACAGTCTGTAGGCTGTAGAGCAGTGTGCTAAGCTGCTGCCAGCCCGCCCCCTTCGGGGGAATTGAAAATCAATTAAAAAAAAAAAAAAAAAACTAGAGTCACGCCCCAGTTCTCTTCTAGATTCGTATCAGCGTGCACTCCGTGTCAGAAGCCACCACGTTGCGTTTGTGCAGTTGCCAGGAATAGCCTTGGATGCCGTATTATGTAACTCAGTATGCACGTAACAATGAGCTCGCATTGGGGTAAAGAGTTAATAACGGAACGACTCCAGTGATTTAGTCTCAGTTTGCATATGTCATATTTTCTCGTGTCGCTGCAGGACAGACTTTCTACCATTACTAGCATGGCGTTTGATGAGTATTAACATCAAATTTTGGCGAGCATTCACTTTGAACATTTATGTCAATAACAGTTATTGAACAGTTTCGTTATCTAGGGATAATATGATCCGCACAATAGACTCTGAACAGCTCTGATAGAACAATAGCTGATATGGGTAATCATTTGTCTGGAATTTTACATTTTATCGTTTTCAGAGTATAGTGAAAATGGTTATAGTAAACTGCATTTACTATGATTCCCAGACATCCTAAATCCCCAAAGTAAATGAACTTCAATAATCAATAATTTTTATTTTCCATCAGAGTGGGCACAGTGAACTATAATTACAGGCATCACGTTTTTGCTGATCACTTTCTGGTTGCCAACATTGTAGTTAAGAGAGCCTGTGTTGAGAACGAAAATACAAAAGAAATAGAAAATATATAATAATAACTTCATTTTCCACTCCCCCACCCCATAAGTTAATAAAGTTAATACAGTATGCCTAATACTTTCAGTCAAAAAGTATGTAAATTTCAGGTTTTAATTGGGTCTTACACCCTAAAAATATTTAAGCATTTGAAAATAACTAATACCATACTATAGTAATATAGTACTAAACTAGTATTAATATTTCAAAACTGAAAATTTAACATTATGTATGTATTTAATTATCTATTTTATACATATTTTTAATATTGCTCTAAATGCCATTATCAGGGCTAGAGCATCTTTAGAAAGGTTCAAATGTCGACCGTTCGGCTGGATTACTGAATCTGAAGTCGCTGATGACTAGTCAGATATCCAATTCATCCAAAACAGCCAAGTTCTTCAGTTGCTTCTGTCTCATTGTTGATCAGAGATATGGCTTCAGACGTCTAAGGGTGCCAAATGACCATACTGTTGTTGCTGTCATTATTGGAACTATTTGGAAACGCTTAGTACACTCACTACGTCACAACATTTCTCCAACTGCAAGTTTTTGTGTAATGTACTTTCTTACATCATGCATGTTTTTTAAGCCCAGTTGTTTTTTATTAGCAATATTCAAGTGTAAGCATAGTCTCTCAATGTCTAGGTCATTTTTGAAAAACTATTGATTTTTCAAAATTTGTTTCACCTCTGTTTACTAAAAGCAAGCACTCTTTTTCAACTGCAATGACCTGTGTGAGTCCAGTTGAAGCAAACCGCTCAGTAATGCAAGATTGCACTGTTTCACAAACTTCAGTGTAAATAGCTTTGTAGTATTCCTTTGGGGCTTTAAAAGTGGGCGGTGTGCTTTGTTGTTTTCATACTTCTTTGGTATACTTCGATTCCGAGGAAGCGAAGGATCATCAACTTGTGAAGGTTCTTCTTTTAAACACAATTCCCAAAAGTGTTCAAAACTATCACGCCTTCCATTCAATATACAAATCATGCCCTTATATATTTTTTCCAGATCAGCAACACTTAAATGAGGACATTGAATTTTTTCATTGGCATCCTCTACTGGGTGCATTGCATGGCAATAAATATGTAAAAAGAAATAAACCTTGAACTGTAACATTGAGTCAAGGTAGCCAGCAGATTTCTAACCTGCCTCTGTTTTGTCCTCAGCAGAAAATGTTTCAAAAAAACTCTAGAAGTTCTTCAATTGTTCTCAATATTCTCGAGACACTAGAAGCTCGCATAGTCCATCGAGTCCGACAAAGGTATCGTAGACCAGCTTGGTCGTTGGCGCTCTTACAGAATATGCTTCTGAAAAGTCCCATCCTTTTGTTGGATTCCATTATGGTGTTTAAGTTCTTGGCTAAAGCCATAATAGCCCTCATAGATGTAAGATGGTGGAGACTGTATACAACTGCCAAGTCTAAACTGTGAGCAGTGTAGTGCACACAACGTGCTTTTGGTTGCATATCCAAAACTAACTTTTTTTAGTGCTTTGAAGTTACCACTCATATTCGAGGCACCATCATAGCACTATCCTCTTACGTTATGCATTGACAAATCAAGACCAGCCAAAAGTCTTTTAAAATACTAAACAGAGTTTGTGATTCAGTGTTGGGGGTCTTGTATAAGCCAATAAAGTCTTCATCGATGATTAAGGAATCATCGACAGTACGGATACAAAATTACACTGGTTCGTGAAGCGAAAAATCATTTGTTCCGTCAACCATAATAGAAAAGTGTTTAGTCTTCTTGATTAAAGCCAATACCTTTCTCAACACAGACTTTCCTAGTAGATCAATGACCTCATTTTGAATATCGTGGGACATCCACTTATACCCCGAACGCCCTAACCAATCTTTAAACTCGCGCATTTCATTCTTTCGGAGTTCCAACAATTGAAAAAAATTCAGAGTTTACATCTTCATGCCCTCTAATTTCTAGTCCTTGGCATAGAAATTGCACGGTAGTAAAAATTTTCTCAAGAGCTAAACGCCCTTTCATCATATCACTGTCTAACTGTTCATTCAATTGGGAGGCCACACATCGGTTAGTGACAGAATTTAGTTGCAGAACACCTTCTTTATGTGTAAACGTGTTTTCATGAAGACGGAATTTTTCCAAAGGCTTTCCCCAGTTAGGAAACCCTACGGAAGTAAATGCATCTTCTTTTTTTTTTTTTAAGAAAATTGTAATAGATTTTTAGAATCTGCTCTTTGCAGGTTTTGCAACAAACTTTTTCGGTAGATGCTTCATATTCTAGCCATGTCTATTTGATCAACCAAGACTTCTGAAATGATCTTCCCTCACGATTGTCCAGGTTTCGGATATGAACAGTTCTCGCCTGAAGATGATGAAGCAATTGATGTCAACAGCTTCTAAGGGCGCCGTTTTGGTAACAAATTTATCCATTGCAAACTTAATTCACAATACACTAAGAGACTGAAGTAAATCTGTAAAATATAGTCATATAAAATACTCCACTAGACACTAAAGTCGGAATACTAAACACGTTTGCAAAGTTAGTTTTGAAGATGCAAAGTTAGTTCTTTTTGCTGATGATACAAGTATAGTAATAACATCCAAAAACCAAGAACTAAGTGATGTAATTGTAAATAATGTTTTTTAACAAAATTATTAAGTGGTTCTCAACAAAAGGACTCTCTTTAAATTTTGATAAAACACAGTATATACAGTTCCGTGCAGTAAATGGCACAACTCCAGTAATAAATATAGACTTTGAACAGAAGTCTGTAGCAAAGGTAGAATTTTCAAAATTTTTAGGTGTGTCCATTGATGAGAAGTTAAACTGGAAGCAACACATTGATGGTCTACTGAAATGTCTGAGTTCAGCAACGAATGCTATTAGAGTTATCGCAAATTTTGGTGATAAGAATCTCAGTAAATTAGCTTACTATGCCTACTTTCATTCACTGCTTTCGTATGGCATCATATTCTGGCGTAATTCATCGTTGAGTAGAAAAGTATTCATTGCTCAAAAAAGTGTAATCAGAATAATTGCTGGAGCCCACCCACGGTCATCCTGCAGACATCTATTTAAGGATTTAGGGATCCTCCCAGTAACCTCACAGTATATATATTCTCTTATGAAATTTGTTGTTAATAATCCAACCCAGTTCAAAAGTAATAGCATTGTGCATAACTATAATACCAGGAGAAAGGATGATCTTCACTATGCAGGGTTAAATCTGACTTTGGCACAGAAAGGGGTAAATTATACTGCCACAAAAGTCTTTGGTCACCTACCGAACAGCATCAAAAGCCTGACAGATAGCCAACTAACATTTAAAAATAAATTAAAAGAATTTCTAGATGACAACTCCTTCTACTCATTGGCTGAATTTTTAGAAAAAAAAAAACTTAAACATTAGTGTCATGCAATATTTTGTGTAATGTAATATCTTGTACAGACATCTTTTATTAACCTGACACCTTCCACATCATTACGAAGTGTCATATTCATGATCTATGGAACAAGTATTAATCTAATCTAATCTTTGCAGCATGCACTGAACGAAACTATCCACACTGAATGACTGCGACAGCAGGGTGGGCTTTATATAGCCGCAGCGTCATAATGTCTCGAAACATCAAGGCGACGCGAGGCGGAGGGTTCGAGGCGCTTCTGCTCCAGTCCTTTTGATGTCGCTGTGGTCGGGGCGCTGGTCTGCTGGTGCCAGACTTTCCCTGAAGATTCGCGCACCATGACAAATTCTAAGTGTGCCCGCAGTACCGTAACACTATCATGATTCACACCACTCGTTTTCAGTTAACCTGCTTACTACCATAATTATTTGTTTTTACTCATTACTGTAGGTATTTTTAAAGGTAACTATCGTCAAACAAGGTAAATAAAAAATTCCAACATAATTTTGTGATTTTACAAAGCATAATATAACTAATAATTTTCTTAAATTATTGGGGAGGGGGGGGGGGTGGCAGATCCCAGTGCGCCCCCCCCTCCCCCAAAAGAATTTTTGAGGGGGCTTGGCCTCCCTCAGACCCCATGGAGTCGGCGCCTGTGCCAGGTACTGTGAACAGCCATTATTTCCTATCCACAGTAAGAAGTGCAGTGTTCTGAGTGAACTTGCTTATGAACAAGTTATTGATTCGCTAACTAACTATTATGATGAACAAGTGAATGTGGTAGCAGTTAGGTATCAGTTCTTTAATTGTAAAAAACGGTCAGAACAAACATATTGCGAGTGCGTAACAGATTTGCAGGGTATGACAAGGAAATTGAAATTCAAATGTGTTCTCGGTGCTTTATATTCACATGTTATGGTGCGTGTTGCAATGGTGTACAATGTACCTGATGTCAAACTGAGATGGCAGATTTTGAAACTGTATGATCCATCATTTCAGCAGGTAGTGCAAATATTAGATCAGTGCGATTCAGATGCATTGTCAGCCGATATTTTTGAGCAGCCACCTATTTGTCGGGTTGAGTCCCTTGTTTGTGACTGGTCCATTCGACATTGGTGGCGTGCGCTCGCCACACTGAGTAAACAGCCCTTCACGCCGCGTAAAAGTTCCTAAAGAGGCGGCTACACAAGCGAACAGAATTAAGTCTTGCCCTCCGTGTTATTCACGGCACAAACCCCAAGACTACCCTCCCGACAAGCTCAGTGTTACGCTTGTGGCAGGAAAGGACATGTGCAATCTGTATGTTTGCAATGGAATGAAGATATCAATTCGGCCCACTGACAAAAATCTCGTCACAAGGTCCATGTCATTAATGCAGTATATTCAAAGTCTGCATCAGGGGACAAAGTCTAGCTGAACTTAAAGAACTGCAGGATAGCGGAGCTATTGCGCCCATTTCAGTTAGTCAGTGGGCAAGTCCATTGGTGCTGCTCCCCAAACCTTCAAGTCGCGTTCGCCTCTGTGCTGAGTTTAAGCCTACAATAAACCCACAAAGTGTGATTGGTATGTATCAACTGCCACCCCAGATGATCTCATGGACATATTAGGCGCTGGACGGTACTTTTCAAAAATTGATTTGTGTGATGCATGTCTTCAAATAACGCTCGATGAAGAATCTCAAAAAGTGTGTGTAGTGAATACTCATCTGAACTTGTTTAAATATTTGCGTTTGCCTTTTTCGGTGCTTCCCCACCTGCAGTTTTCCAAAGGTGTTTGGAACAGCTGACTGCACAAGTGCCAATCTGTTCCAACTATTTGGACAACATTGTCGTAGCAGGTCGTACACTTTAAGAACATATTGCAAATTTGGGTGCTTTGTTTCGTGTGTTATCTGATGCAGGATTAAAGTGTAGACAGAACAAGTGTGATTTTTTTAAACGTGAGTTGGAGTATTTTGGTCATGTCACAGACAGTCAAGGTGTACATCCACTACAGTCGTATTTGTTATCCACATGAGATTTACCAGTTCCTCGCAATGTTACAAAATTGCAGTCACTCTTAGGGAAAATGAACTATTACATTCAGTTCATGGCTCATATCGCGGCCCCACTGCTTCGCTTGTGTCGAAAGAATGTCCCCTTTGTTTGGACAGATCTGCGCCAAGAAGTTTTTCAAAAACTTAAAGATGCATTGCTCAGTGATGGATGCTTAGTTCACTTTGGTCCTGAAAAGCGAGTTGTCTTGCAAGTTGACGGTCCCTCTTACGGAATCGGTTCAGTGTTTTCGCACAGATTTGGTGATGAAGACAGGCCTATCGCTTTCGCATCAAAAATGTTGTCCAAAGCTCAGTGTAACTATTCACAAATTGAGAAAGAGGCTTTGGCTACTGTGTACGATGTCACCAAGTTCCACCACTATTTATATGGCAGAAAATTCTACTTAGTTATGGATCACAAGCCTTTGTAGCCCTTGTTTCATCCGACGAAACCGGTTACTGTACAAATTGCCCAAAAATTGCAAAGATTCGGTTTGTTGTTGTCTCAATACCAGTACGAGATTGTGTATCGTCCAACAGCTCAACATGATAATGTGGACGCACTTTCACGTCTTCCGATTGGCCCCGATACAGACTTTGACGCTACTGCTACATCTTGTTGCCACATCGATGCTCAGGGTTCTAAATTGCTTCCATCTTTCCCACTAAACTATAGGAAAATTTCATAGGCCACGGAAGTTCATTCAGATTTGAACATTTTGCTCACATACATTCACACATTGTGGCCTCGTTCCTTGCCTGGCATAAAGAACTTTGTAGTGCGCCGATAATTTGCACGTCGACATAGCCTCGTTGTACAGAAAGGTGTGATTCGTGTTCAAATTGACAGTGGACAGTCATCTGTGTTGATCCCTAAAGCTTTGCAAAAAGAAGTGTTGCAGTTATTTCACAAATGACACTGGGGATTGTTCGTACGAAACAGTTTGCGCTTCGATACTGTACTTGGCAGGGTATGGCCACCCAAATAGAAGAGATGACGTCGCAGTGTCATGCATTTGCGGAAAATCAGTCCGCTCCGCCAAAAAAATTCTCTGCTTTGCCTAAGTCGCAATCGTCATGGCAACACGTGCACATAGATTTTCGGTACCTTTTTGGAACACTTGTTGGTTGGTTGTGGTCGACTCGTACAGCAAGTTTCCTCTTGCTGTGCCAATGAACTCCACAATATCACATAGCACAATTCAGGCGGTGGCCTCTATTTTCTGCCTTGAAGGTACACCTGGAGTAATAGTGTCAGACAACGGACCTGAGTTCATGTCAAATGAATTTGAAACTTCCTGTGAAGTGGATCGTTCCATCCACAGACAAACGGCGGAGTGGAACGTTTTGTCAGAACCTTCCAGCAGCAGATGGCCAAACTTCGCTCTGCACACACCAGGGATCAAGCGTTGCATCAGTTTCTCGCCTCCTATCGTTCGCACCCTCGAGATGGACCATCGCCGGCGAAATTACTTCACGGCCACTGGCATCAGACACTGCTCCACCCTCCTCAGCATCGTGCTGCATTATATTCTCTTTTAGAGGATTTTAAGCGGCAGCAGATGCTGGGCACGAGGCGAGATTATTTGTCGACTTGGCGCTTGCACGTACCTTACTTCGGGTCCAGATGGCTTGCAGCACCATCAAAATCGACTTCGCCTCTGTCACGTGCAGGATGATCTATCAGTGTCTCTTTCCCCAGATTCAGGGATCCAGAGGACAGCTCGGCCACAGCAGCCGCCACAAGGCGTCATCACAACACTGCAGGACGACCTCATGGATATGGAGCCTTCGCCTCCTCTCGTTCTACCGATGGAGCTGGACCCGTCCACACCGCAGCAGTCACCATCTTCTTCATCTGGTTATGGCATCAGGAGGTGGACACATACCCTTCTGGTCGTTTTCCGGGGGACGTTGACTAGGACCGCACCACAACAGGAGCGACCGCTATCCGAAGAGAATATAAACGCCGATCCTGCCAGTCTGGGCTGGACAGTAGAAGACACGCACTAGTAGAAACGGACTAGACGAGAGGCACTAGAAGAGCCGCAATTTGTGACCCATATGAACTTGTGTGATTAACTTGCATGGACATTGATTATTTGCATGTTACCAATTGCTTGGGACAAATTATTGTAAATACAAAGTTAACTATCGTCAGTTCAATTACTGTAATAAACTCCATTAATATGATATGCTTGTATGTTGTCTAGCTAACCGAAAAAACAGCACCCTAAGCACCCTATAAGATTCAAGTGCGCAGGATTCCACAAAAATAGTGTCTGCTTTAAGTAGTATATGTAATGCTGGTGAAGGCATCGATGCTCATCATAAAATACTGAGCACTCGACCTCTGGAGTATACATGCTATGATGACCCAAATAAAATCATAGAATATCTACATCTACTAGCAGCATCAGCTGAAGCCGTGACTACAGCGCGAACATATGAAATTATAGCAATAATTGCAGAGCTTTGAGAAAGACAGATCCTCAAGTGGCTACGGCTTTGGAGACGACCGTTCATGATCTTCACAAGTCTGTACACAAAACATTCCCCCATAGACATGTTATAATATAGGGTTTACACATCATATTATGACGTTTTGACACCTTATGGTAGGCTGATCTCGTTGATATGAATCAGTAATCACTATTGACTAAATCTAGAAAATATATTTAATGGTTATAGATAAGTGTTCAAATTTTGAATGGCCCTGCCTATGAGGACAAAGACAGGAAAGGAGACTGCAATGGTGTCTGAATGATTGCTGCAGATGGGGATAAATCAGTGTCCTGACAATCTGCAAGCTGACCATGGAGGCGAATTTTATATGTCAAGTTAGTACAAAAATGTTACGAGATAAACCACTACTTGACAATCTCACACATGCAAGCAAGTATTTTTGATTGTTTGAACAGGATTTTAAGAAGCTCTCGTGGACGAGATTTAATCTTCTGGGGTCATACAAATGGTTAGACAGTCTCCTACAAATAACTGAGTAGTATAATCGAACTAGACATAAGACAATTAAAATGAGACCTCTTGCTGTACATGATAATGGGTCTCTAAATATAGCTTACAGCCGTATTAAGATGGTAGATTTACGCAAGCAGAAGTAGAATGTGGGTGATTTGGTGCATATTTCGAAATACGAACCCTGCATTTGAGACGTTTTACCTACCAAACTGGTCAGCACAGACATTCACAGTTTGGAAAGTGCAACATGCAAACTGAAGAACTTACTTTTTAAAGGACAGCAAAGGTGATAAGACCACTGGAAGATTTTACACAGAGGAATTAGTGAAAACCTCTGAATCACAAATGTCACTACAGTGCGTGTTATAAGGCATCGAGGGAATGAGGCTCTACTGAAGTGGCTCAGCTTCCCATCAACGCAGAACAGTTGAGTGGATGTTCACAATTTGGTACATAAACAGGACACATAAATCTCAAACTATATAGTAACGTGAAATGACAGCTCGTAAGCACACCATAGATAGTGGTGGTAGTGTTATTCTCAATAAGTTACCACATGATTACAGTTACTGGACACAACTACTATGGACCTGAAACGAAGCTGAAAAACCCGCTATCTTGTGGTGATAAGGGAATTAACATACTAGACAATGCCTGAAAGGAACATGGCACTGCTAATGCTACAAATAAAGATCCTCATGCTGCAGATCGAATATTAGCTAATAAAGCTAGTGTAATATCTCTTTACATTCTACTAATTATCCCTGCACAATTCTATGAAAGAATTACGTTTCATACTTGACCATCTATACACTCGCAGAATCGATGCGAAAAGTAGTACAGTACTATTACTATTCCATGAGCGCATAATTACTCTTTGTAATATTCTCTCTGGTGTGTGTTGGAAGGACTTCTAGGATTTTCTCCGTGCCCCGGAGGAGCGGTACCTACAGAGCTAATGTTTAAGCAGGCTGAAAAGAATTTCTGGATAAACCATTTGTCAAAGCATGAAGATCGAAAACTAACATGGGAGGAAAAGATTCGACTAGCACTTGTCAGTTTGACTGAAAATGCAGCACAACGGAAGTTGACATATGATCAAAGGATACACCGGATTCAGACATTTCATCTCGGAGAATAGGTTTTATTGAGGTGACACCTGCATTCCTCGAAACTGAGAAAGAACACCAACAAATGGAATCTTATATATACCGGACCATATGTTATTGTCAGTATACCAAATCCGGTATCGTACTTGTTGGCCTATTCCGATTCAAAAGGGGTAAAGGGTTTAGTCCCGCATAATGGTATCAAGAAAATTTTTGAAGGATCTTAAAACCTCGACATTGGACTTAAAGAAGAATCAAGAATGGATTTTTATGATTATTTGAGTGAATATATATAAATCTATATATTTATGTGGTTGATAGGTTAAGAGACAGTGAGATTACTCCTGTGATAGTTTAGTATAATCTTTAGAATAGGTATCAGACTATAGCATTTGCTAGTGTGTGTACGTATTGCCTATAAGTAACAGCCACAGGGAGTGTTAATGTGTTACTTAAAGTGCAACTATATTCTCTCAAGACATAACAAACATATGAACATGTCGTGTGAAACTTTAAACGTAGTCATTATGTATGGAAGTACATTGAAGGCAGGACGCGCGCTGATTGTGGTAAAAACAAGTGAAGTGAAACTGTAGCCGATAATATCACCGCTACGAACGGTTAAAGAAACTCGCTGGTCGCGCGAGAGAAAATTTATTATATTTAAAAGTTCTCATTATGCATTCATTTTCAGTTGAATTAATTTAAGAGTTTTAATTGAATATTTAAGAGTTGGGTTTCTTGTGTTTTCATATTATTGACATGATTGTTGAAAATATGTTTTCCATTAATGTTCATGAGAGAATGACAAAAGATTCTGCGAGTGGATGATGAGCTAAAGGAGCATACATCACCATTAATGCTGTTTATTTGCAGGTGGATCTGCAGATCAAATAACGATGGTAACAAAGATTAAAATATTTAAGATATTTGTACTGGAAGAATATCATTTTATGTGTATTCGATGTCACATGCCTACATTTTAAAATTTTCCTCGTGTATGAACTTGAATTTTATCCATAATTTCGTACTTGGAAACAAAATTCGGATAGATTCAGTGCCTTACTTCCACCTGAACTACATCAAATCGAAGATTAGAGTAAGAAAATCTGTGGGAGGAATACATTCGGTACGTGCGACAGCAAAATTAAATTAACACAGTTTCTTTTGCAATACTTTGGACGACCCGCAGTTGTGATTCAGAACAACTTCAGAATTGAGGACGACAATAAAATTCGCGATTTTCAGGACTGATGGATATTCTAGTCTAGTACAGATGGAAGAATACATGAATCAATTCAGACTTTGAATTCAACGATGAAATACGGACTTCAGTGGCTTAATCCACTCTCTCCCAGGGATTTATTCAGCAGAACCTTTTCTCATTCCACTTCAAACGTGTTCCATGTTCACGTCCCTGACCATCTGTTCCTGAGACCATCTTGCTGTTTCTACGGTAAATTACCAGCTTCTGTCCTGTACCGCCACTCATCACCTGTCCTCCGTACCGCCTCCACCAAATGCTGTACGTCACCTACCCACTGTCCGTACCCAGTGTTCCTATTTCATCGGTTCCACTACGAGATCTCCGCCAACACCGTCGAAAGAAGAAATTAAAAAATTTTTTTTTAAACACTGTTGTAAAGATTTTTTTTGGCTATGAGGCACTTTTCTATCTACCTCATCTATCAAATTTTTATACATTTCAAAATCACTTTGTTTAGGCTTTCCTATCGTCTTTAATACCTGAGCCGGGGTCTAATCTTCCGGGTTTTCCAGGGTTTCCCTGTGAAGGCCAGCTCCCAAATGGGTAGACCTTTTCCGTGATCGTACTGATTTATATCTTCCCTGGTTATGTACGCAGGATGCGAATATACCCCGGTACATGTAAAAGTCACAACCTAGGTATTCTGGTAACATACAGTCTTAACATGTTACCCATACACTCTATAGTAAATTTATAAAAAACTAATCTTCAAAATATTTCTCTTTTGAATAAACACGCCAACAAAATTTACAGTTAGCTCGCAAAGTGTATTATCATTAACTTTGCTCGCTGCGAGGGGCAATTTTTATATCTCTTTATATTCTACTAATTATCCTTGCACAATTCTATGAGTGAATTACGTTTCATACTTGACCATCTATATATTCGCAGAATTGATACGAAAAGTAGTACAGTACTATTACTATTCCATGAGTGCATAATTACTCTTTGTAATATTCTCTCTGGTGTGTGTTGGAAGGACTTCTAGGATTTTCTCCTTGCCAAATAGCCACATTGAATAATTGTAATGTTGCTATCGGGATTACTGGAAGAAAGAGATTGGAAATATATTGTATGCTAATCAAGAGAATATATACTGGGCATTTAGATCAAAGGTGTGTATTATATATGTATTCTCTAATTGGAAATTAGCATGGAGGTGTCGTTTCGTTGGTAATCAGAAGGGAACTTCCGATGAATTGGAAACAAACCTGCAATTATTAGATCCAAGAGCTCCATTATTTCATTGGATAATTAAACTCTATCAAAGCAAACTTTCCGCTTGATCTGAGGTTTTCCGACTGACTACGCAACGCAAGAAAACCAAGACACAGGATTGCAGATCGCTTCGAATCATCGAGACTGCGGACAAGAAGAGTCATCGTCCAATTCTGATTAAACAAGTAAAGCTTAATTATAACTTTCTTGAGTGACTGTGATGACTGTGATATGGCTGTTTATGAATGATATCATTAATAAAATACTAATAACTAAATTTCCTCCTCAACAGCAACCAGTAAAAACACAATAATTAATTAAAATTATACTAGGCAAGCACATGGAAGAAAGATCATATGCATAGGACAACATATTGCAGCATTCTTAGTTCATAAAACAATATGTGGAAAACTTAAATTCGGTGCTGGGAATGAATTTCAAGTTTGTCATACACTAAAGAAGAAATCTGCGGGGGGTTTAAAAAAAATTACTTCTAGTCAGCAGTGGTAGCGGCTAAAAGTGATTTGTAGGAGAAAAGGGGGGGGGGGGAACCTTCTTACTGTACTTCAGAAAAGTGTAGAAATATTGTGTGGGTGGATGGTATACTAAACGAAGAGGTATTAACCCCTTAATGGCTGAATAAATTTGTAGATGAAAAATAAAAATCAAACATTGTGGCGCTTTAGACGTGCCCGAAACACTCAGGAGGATGCACCACTTATCAGAAGCATTGTTAGTTTCCAGCACCTGTCGGCATTGGCGCTCTAAAACGGTCAACCTTCAACACACAGCATTGGTATGATGCGAATTCGCGACACTCGGAATTAAGGGGTAAAATCGAAGTGGGGAGGGAATAACTTTGTGGCACAACTTCACTAAATGAAAAACTTTGTGTAGGACAGTAAGACAAAACTACAGTAAGTTGGTTCAAGTGAATATCGTGTGCAACAGTTGCGCAGAGACAAAAACACTTGCTGCATCAGACCTGTCTTCGGAGTGAAAACCACAACAGATGGTGTAAGAATACTAAAATCGTTATGCAAACATGAACATGTGCATCTGCATCATACTCCGCAAGCCACCTAACGGTGTGTACCCGAGCATACTTTTGGTAGGTACTTCTGGCACCACTAAGTAATTTCCCCTTCCCTGTTTTACTCGCGAATGGCACATGGGAAGAATGTTTGTCGGTTAAGCTGTAACAACAACGACTCTGTACTATTGTACATATAAGTAATTCTTTTCATCTGATTTTACGATAAACTCGTGTAATTGATGTTCTGATTTCATTTCGTTTTGTTTCATGCCATTATGTTAAGAAAACTGTAAATAAGTTTCAATGTGAATATTAATGTTTATGTCAAATGTCAAGTAATATTGTAATAGAATTGAAATGTAATAAATGTTGAAACTGTTGTAAGATGTTTAAAATTGCAACTGTGCGTCTGCTCCATACGTTGGCAATGTGTTAGGATATGTAGAATGCAAAACCTCGGGTGAATACCCGGTCTGTCAGGGAGCGGTAAAAGGTGGATGGCAGGCGAGTGCGGGAAAATGCGTACGGGCACTGCACGGCACAACGGGCACAGCAGTAGCTGGAGTTTGGCACTGGTTTGAGCAACACCTTCTGGAACGAGGAGGCTCTCCTGGAAGACATAGCTTCACTGAGCCTCGGGTATGCCGTTCCAACGCCCACACAGCATGGCAAAATTTCATAGGCACTAAATGGAAAAGCACTGCTACGCTAAGAAGAATTAAAGTGCCGATACGTCAAGAGCCATAGCTGTGGTTGAATGTGTCCTCTGTTCCTCGCCATCTTGCCGCCCGCCACCCGCCGCATCGATACTAGCAGGTTGAAATTTTTAGTACTGTATTCGTATGGATCAGAGAGTGGTGTTTGTTTAGTGCAATAATAACCTAAATTTTACCAGAACTTCTCCATCGTTTAATTATCCTCACAACTAACCTAGACAGGGTCCTTTCCAAACATTGTGCAATCCGAGTGTCCCGAAATGAAAATTAAAAATTGCGTTAATAATAATTATTTGCTGAACTAGCTGTATTAGAATGATGTTTAAAGAAAGGTTTTGTTAATGAACCAGTAAATGAATAGCGAAGGTTTAACGAAGTCGAATGACAACTTTAGTATTGATATAGTAATGAAGTTTATTATTTCGAGACGGATTTAAAGGCATTTCAATGAACAGTAAATAAGATGAAAAGAGTAGTTACTTATATACTGGAAATCTTGAATGAATAATAAATTCAGTAATCATTAAAAAAAAAAAATACAATGATCATAACAGTTTCACAGTCGAATTCTGAAGTGATCTAAATTGGTCTGACCAGCAAAAGTTAAAGTCAATATAAAAGTCAAAATTTATCAGTGTTTTATCTTTATCAAAATTGAAATTTTGTGTGTGGCATGAAAGCACAATTTCTAGGGTAACCTATGCCTGATTTTAATCAGATTAATAGACAGTATAAAGTTTTGTAGTAAACATTATATTGTAGTGTTATGTATTCATGATTTTCCATATCAGTACAGAACGTGAAACTATCAGTTCAAAAGATTTTCTGGTTCTAAAATTCTCCTGTATTATGCAGTGTTACAACTTGTTGTTTTGCGTGAATATATACCAACTTGTGCAGGGAAGAAACTCAGTTAATACCTAATTAGGCTGGCGACCGTAATATTGTCACATTGGTAGCAACTTCTGGTTTGCTTTTGATCCTTTGATCCATCCTGACGTGTGATTGCATTTCGAACTTACTTGATGGATCATTGTTATTACAGAGCAGATGTAAGTCTGATTTGCCACCATTCAGGTACACGCGGTCGATATCTATGCGAAAATCCTTTCTCATAAGGTGAATTCCGATAACTTACCATAGCACAGGCTTTAACGAGTACGGTGTCAGGGATTACAAAGCCAAAGGGATTACAAAGCCTCTGTGTTACCTCTAATTTCTCGAATTTTCTCTTCGTGATCATTTCATGAGATATGTGTGGAAGGAAGTACTATGTTGTTCATCTCTTGCCGGAAAGTTCTCTCTCGAAATTTCAATAGCAAACCTCTCTGTGATGCAGAATCCCTGTCTTGTAGTGTTTGCCACTGGGGTCTGTTGAACATCTCTGTAGTGCTCTTATGCTGACTAAATGGTCTCGTGACCAAATGCGCCGCTCCTCGTTGGATCTTCTCCATCCCTTCTACCATTCGTAACTGATAAGCGTCCCAGATTGATAAACACTACTCAAGAATCGGTCGAACAGATGCCTTACCAGTCACTTCCTGCGTGGATGATTTACATTACCTTAAGATTCATAGAAGAATCTCAGTCTGGCAACTACTTTTCCTACTATTTGTTTTATATGGTCATTTCACTTCAGGATCGCTCTGGATAGTTACTCCTAGATATTTAACTGCAGATGCTGTTTCCAGCGATTTGTCATCAGTAGTGCAGCTGGACAGTAATAAATTTCTTTCTCTATGTATGCGCAATGCCAACGGCCTTGCCGCAGCGGTAACACCGGTTCCGGTCAGATAACCGAAGTTAAGCACTGTTGGGCTGGGCTAGCACTTGGATGGGTGACCATCCGGCCTGCCGAGCGCTGATGGCAAACTAGGTGCACTCAGCCCTTGTGAGGCAAATTGAGGAACTATTTGATTGAGGAGTAGCGGCTCCAGTCTCGTAAACTGACATACGGCCGGAAGAGCGGTGTACTGATTAGATGCCCCTTCATATCCGCATCCAGTGACGCCTGTGAGCTCAGGCCAGTTGTCAACTGGCAGGGCCTGCAACGTTCATCAATCCTCTGCAAATCGATACTATCTACTGGCGTTGCTACTTTCTGAACGGTAGTGTGTGCGGTGTCATATGCCTTCCTGAAGTGAAAGGACATGGGTTATGAGCGCTGTTAAAATGGAATGATCATATAAAGTTGATCGTCGGTAAAGAAGATGCCAGACTGAGATTCATTGGAAGAATCCTAAGGAAATGCAATCCGAAAACAAAAGAAGTAGGTTACAGTGCACTTGTTCACCCACTGCTTGAATACTGATCACCGGTGTGGGATCCGTACCAGATAGGGTTGATAGAAGAGAGAGAGAAGATCCAACGGAGAGCAGCGCGCTTCGCTACAGGATCATTTAGTATTTGCGAAAGCGTTACGGAGATGATAGATAAACTCTAGTGGAATACTTTGCCGGAGAGACGCTCAGTAGCTTGGTACAGGATTTTGTTGAAGTTTCGAGAACATACCTTCACCGAGGAGTCAAGCAGTATATTGCTCCCTCCTACGTATATCTCGCGAAGAGACCATGAGGATAAAATGAGAGAGATTAGAGCCCACACAGAGGCATACCGACAATCTCTCTTTCCACGAACAATACGAGACTGGAATAGAAGGGAGAACCGATAGAGGTACTCAAGGCACCCTCTGCCACACACCGTCAGGTGGCTTGCGGAGTATGGATGTAGATGTAGATCTGCCAGCGTGTGTAGTGCCAACAGAAAAGTTCGGAGGCGGTGGTGTTTTGGTGTGGTCATGGTTTTCATGGAGGGGGCTTGCACTCCTTGCTGTTTTGAGTGGCACTATCAGAGCACAGGCCTACATTGATGTTTAAGCACCTTCTTGGCCTCTCTCCCTCCATTTATCCCTCCTATCAACTCTGATCCTCACCTCCCTCCCCCTTCCTCTGTCCTTTCCCCGGGCATCCTCTTCCCCCTTCCATCCTGTTTTCCCCATCTACCCTCTCTCTGCCTCCTTTCTCTTATGTTTTTTAACCTTTCTGTAGGATGTAGAGCAGCATATTATGCTGCTGCCAGACACCCCCCCCCCAAGGGGGGAAGGGGGGGGGGGAATTGAAATACAATAAAGAAAAAAAATAAAGTAATGTGATACACGATGTGATGTCGTACAACATGACACAGTCCATCGCATAATCCAGCACGGCATTTCTTTTGTCGTACTATACTATATGACACAACATGACATTTAAGTTTAGAATGCATACATCAACACTCAGGGATACTTCATATTATAGATACATCCCCACCCTCAGACACTTGCTATTGTAAATCCATCCAACTCTCTAGAAGCACATAAATTTGTGTCTTATTTGTTCTTACAGCCCTCTCCATGCATGAAACAGGGGACGGGTTTGAGGGAGGATGCCCTCGGGGAATAAAATCATCACCCCTCCCTCCTCCCACCCAGATATCAAAAAATGGGTGGGACGATACACCCCCAGAAATGCTGTTCTTCAAAAAACGCTTTTTTAGCTATTACATGTATGCTCTTCAGACGATGCTATTATATTTTGTACGCTATGGTTGACGAATCTTCTGGATTTTGGGCACAGGAGCAGGGATTTTAGCCTATAAATTGCAATATGCAAGTGTACCAACACAATGCAGGTAAGAGACCTCGCTATGCTGAGGGAGTAGGGTTAACTCGTAAAGAAAGCGCGAATATGTCAAGATGTTTTGATTTAAATGTCTTTGAAGGTATCAGATAAATCGAAAATCTAGTACCCTTCTTTTACATCACTAACACTGTCCAGGACATTTTAGCCTTTTTTTCGTTCTTTGGTAGGAGTACTTCTCATTCTGGTTACCAACTTCTTCTCTACCAGAATTTTGACATTAGACCGCCCTAGCTTGGCAACCGATGTAGATTTTTGATGACCTGGGCGTTGACTGACCCAGAATAGATTCTTTTTATTATTTTTCGAACCATATTGCTTGAGTTCGGCATCCTTAGTCTGGCTGCTCTGCAGTTACCTGGGGCAGAAAATAACAGAAAACATGAACACGATACCGAACTAAATATTAAGTGCTGCGTGAAGTACACAGGGTATATAAAAAATGACAACTATTTGTTATTTGAGATATGTGCGTGAATAGCAAACTCTCAAGTTTTACATGGTTCCCGCTAGGTGGTAGCGGTGTGCGCCCACTTCAGTTCTAGTAAAAATGGTGTCGGGACAACAGAAAGCGTTTAGTGTTCTACGTTTTGCGCAGTGCGTGTCAGTAATAACTGTTCAGCGCAACTTTCATATCAGAGCATTAGACGATGGCATGAACGATTCCAAGAAACAAGTTGTTTGTGTAAAGGCAAATCGCCGAGCCGTCTCCGATTTTCTGACACAGACGTCGAACGCATACGCTATCGTTTCACAAGGAGTCAGCAGAAAGCCGTTCACCGTGCAGCTCGAGAGCTCAACAAGCCCCCGATATCCATCTGGCGTGTATTGCGTCGACGTTTACACATGAAACCAAACCAAATTAGCTGCTGCAAGCTTTCAACAATGTGTGAAGTTACGTAATTTCGTTCTTGGCAAGATAAAGGGTGACAACTTTCTCCCACTTTTACCATTTAGTAACGAGGCAACACTCCATTTAAATGGAAAGGTGAACCGTCAGAAAATGAGAATATGGGATACGGAACAACCACATGAAGCAGTACAACATGAGAGTGACTCTCCAAAACTTAATGTGTTTTGTGCAGTTTCACAGGAAAAAGTGTATGGTCTATTTTTTTCTTTGCCAAGAACACCATTACAGGTAGCACATATTTCGAGATGCTTGGAAACCTTCTTTCCCCACAGCTGGAAGCTGATCGAATTACTTCATTTACCAAATGGATGTGTCAGTGCCACAGTGGCATCTGGGTGTTCGGGAATTTTTAAATCAAAGGATTACAGAATGACGGATCGGTCAAACGGGACCAATTGATTCAGTCTTACATTACTGGCCTCCAATGTCAGCAGACCTAACTATATGTGATTATTTCTTGTGGTGGCTTACAAAAGACTGTTTCTGTGCCTCCGTCAAACAATGAATGAACTGAGACATCGCATAACAGCAGCTGTGGAAGCTGTAACTCATAACATGCTCGGTGCAGTGTGGGAACAACCTGAATACCGCATTGACATATGCCGTACGTCTCATGGGGGACTTATTGAACACCTATGAAAAGGTATGAAAAAAACTTTTTGAGTTTCTCGTGAGTCAAAAAACAAAATTCATTGTATATGTTTATTTGTTTCAGAAATGTAGACGTTCCAAATCGGATGATTCTTTTAGATATACCCTGTATGATAAAAATAATATATGTAAATAGTTCATATTATGTAGATAACTTTACGATACAAATGTGTTACATAAATAAACTTGCTTAAAACCTTACTATAGTGCAGGGTGAGAGATTCACACTACAAATAGTAAACTACTGAAAAGCACACATACTGTTATTTTTTCAAGTTTTTGTCTTTGTTTATTTAAAACATGCATCACTAAAAATTGAAAACTAAGAAACCATCGCTAGAAAACCTCACGTGAATAATTTTGCAACAACCAATCTGAATTAAGTATGAATATAATTGTCTGAAATAAGTAGAACTGCAAAACAATGTGTGCACGACAAAATATTATCAACATTTCAATCCTGTACGAAAACTGACGAACTTATCTTGTTTTGTACGAAAATAAATTTTCTACAAGATAGCATAGTAATTTTTTTTTAAGAAAATGCAGTAAAACATCATCTGTTCATTAGAAATTAGGTGGCTTTTTCTGACAAATATTTTTACAACAGTTTTTGGGTTAGTTTAATTTCCTGCGTGGCCATCGATAAAGCTTTAAATGATCGATTACGGATTCCTGACTGGAAATAGAGGAAGAAAGGCGCCATAAACTTGTGTCCGGAAATGCATCATTGCCACGGTAAATAGCGCTGATGATTGAAAGTTCCTCTGACCACGTGCCATGTGTTCTTTGTGTGTTGCAGGCTGTGTGACTAACGCAGCGTGCTGTAAGCAGCAAAATGGTCCGTCATTTATGTCGGGAACAAGCCGAGTTGGTGTTTTGGGCGGGGCTAAGTGGATGGAAACGGCTGAGAGAAACCACAACTATACTAAAACAAGTACTTCCACAGACACCAACCACATCACGTAACATTTCAAGCCCTTTTTGGGCGGTTGTAGACTACTGGGCATTGCTACACTAAGAAGAAATGCAGATGATAAACGGGTATCCATTGGACAAATATATTATACTAGAACTGACATGTGATTACAATTTCACACAATTTGGGTGCATAGATACTGAGAAATAAGTACACAGAAGAACCACCTCTGGCCGTAATAATGGCCTTGATACGCCTGGGTATTGAGTCAATGAGTGCTTGGACGGCGTGTACAGGTACAGCTGCCCATGCAGCTTCAACACGATACCACAGTTCATCAAGAGTAGTGACTGGCGTATTGTGACGAGCCAGTTGCTCAGCCACCATTGACCAGACTTTTTAAGTTGGTGAGAGATCTGGAGAATGTGCTGGCCAGGGCAGCAGTCTAACATTTTCTGTATCCAGAAAGGACCTGCAACATGCAGTCATGCATTATCCCGCTGAAATGTAGGGTTTCGCAGGGATCGAATGAAGGGTAGAGCCACGGGTCGTAACACATCTGAAATGTAACGTCCACTGTTCAAAGTGCCGTCAATGCGAACAAGAGGTGACCTAGACGTGTAACCAATGGCACCCCATACCATCACGCCGGGTGATATGCCAGTATGGCGATGACGAATACACGCATCCAGTGTGCGTTCACCGCGATGTCGACAAAGACGGATACGACCATCATGATGCTGTAAACAGAACCTGGATTCATCCGAAAAAAATGACGTTTTCCCATTCGTGCACCCAGGTTCATCGTTGAGTTCAATATCGCAGGCTCTCCTGTCTGTGATGCAGCGTCAATGGTAACCGCAGCCATGGTCTTCGAGCTGATAGTCCATGCTACCGAAAACGTCGTCAAACTGTTCGTGCAGATGGTAGTTGTCTTGCAAACGTCCCCATCTGTTGACTCAGGGATCGAGATGTGGTTACACGATCCGTTACAGCCATGCGGATAAGATGCTTGTCATCTCGACTGCTAGTGATACGAGGCCGTTGGGATCCAGCACGGCGTTCCGTATTACCCTGCTGAATCCACCAATTCCATATTCTGCTAACAGTCATTGGATCTCGACCAGCGCGAGCAGCAATGTCGCGATACTATAAACGGCAATCGCGATAGTCTACAATCCGATCTTTATCAAAGTCGGTAACGTGATGGTACGCATTTCTCCTCCTTACACGAGGCATCACAACAACGTTTCACCAGGCAACGCCGGTCAACTGCTGTTTGTGTATGAGAAATCGGTTGGAAACTTTCCTCATGTGAGCACGTTGTAGATGTCGCCACCGGCGCCAACCTTGTGTGAATGTTCTGAAAAGCTTATCATTTGCATATCACAGTATCTTCTTCCAGTCAGTTAAATTTCGCATCTGTAGCACGTCATCTTCGTGGTGTAGCAATTTTAGTGACCATAGCGTATGATCATAAGGCCTTTCAGACAGACGAACGTATATGGAGGTGGCGGACGTTGCGTACGCCAGATCTGGAGTACCGGAATCTACAGGATACTGAGAAGAACTCTAGTAAGAGCTCGAAGAGAGGCCGGAACGTGCGATCCATGTTAAAAACTGACTACAATTTGGTTTCTGCTTGTCGGGAACTGCCATTTTTGTCTCCTTTGTTCTCCTGAATTTTGAATCATTTCTCCCCAGACTGCCTTAATACATAACATGTTAATCGTGAAACTAGCTGCTACTATGAATCAAACTGATTTCACACCAACAAACCGGAAGATTCCACAGGATATGAACAGCTACCAAGACATGCAAATGCACTTAGAGTGCATTTGTCGACCTACCTGTATGAAGAAGAGTTTGGGTTTCCCAACAAGGCGTGGGCACTGAGCGGGGCTGAAAGGTTCCAGCAGGTCGCTGACATGATACGCCTGGTCTTTTGCAAACAGCACATTATTCGCACTGCCAAGTGAAAGCACAGCCACTGCAACGCAGTTGACGTGGTCCTCCTCGGCCACTGTAACCACAGACATACTTACGTTACGGCGAAATGTCACTGTCCTCATTTAATTTTCATTTACACTTTAAGACAAAAAATACTCAAGACGAAGAAGTTACACAAGTTGGTCACGAACCGATAATCATACATGTATCAACGGAGAATGCAACATTGTTAACTTTAGCGGTCTATGGACGAATGTATGACGCTTCAGCACAATTTCACTGCACAGCTGGCAGGAAAGTAAACAGGGTATATGTCGATACCAGGGCATCAAGTCTGCAAATTTCATCCGTATACTTAGTTGGACGGTACGCCTCGCAGGCAGGCACGTGAGTGATATACTCAGTTAACAGCATTTGAGAGAGGATGTACCAGGTCTGTTCAGGAAACTCCAGAAATTTGTCCACAATTTTTTTCTACGCTTACCTTTTACTTATTGTGCATGGTCTCCTTCGAAATGTTCTCCTCCACAATTGATGCACCGCTCCCAACATTTTTTCCATTTCCGGAAGCAGTCCTGGCATGCCACTTGCTGGAATGCGCGAAGGGCCGTCTGCGAATTTTCTTTTATTTCGTCTATAGTTGCAAATCTTCTACCTTTCAACTTTGGAAAGAAAAGGAAAACGTACACAGATGACAGGTCTGGAAAGTGCGGACGATGAGGCAGCACAGTAATTTCGTTTTCTGTGCAATAGTCACGCCCCAACAGGGGTGAATATGCGGGTGCATTATCCTGTAATGCCGGAAATGCATATCCTCCTATTTCCATCTATTGTACTATACATTTTTTTTCTTATTTTGTTACCTGAAGATATGACATTTCTGTGTCTTTATATATTGTAATTGTTTTAATGTGTGTGTGTGTGTGTGTGAGTGTGTGTGTGTGTGTGTGTGTGGATGTATAATTGTTTTGTTTTGTAAATATTATTTGTATTTTTATGCTGGGTTTGGCCTAGGGAAATCTATGCTATCGAACGATTACATCGATAGGTCGTGTGGAGAACCAAAGTGTTTAGATCTTTGGTAGTGTTAACTCTACTGCATGGAGCGCGGGCACAGAGAGTCTGGCTGGAGTAGGGCGGTGGAGCAGGTGTGTTGTGTGACGCTCCCACGAGTTGCCGCGCGTTTGGGGTTTGACAGCGTGTAATTGCGCTCGACTGGCTATGATAATTTCTGACACGGTGTCGCGGACGAGAAACATTAGCAGGCACACATCAAGAGCCCGTTTCGCCTGGTGGCCGTGTCGAGAAGAAGGCACACCAACATCCAGCTTCTGCAACAGCTACGGCCGACAATGAGTGACTGTCGCCACCTCCTCGATCGACGACTTCAAACCTTTAATCAACCAACAAGGAAGACTAAAAGCACATAAAGTTTTAGAACTGTATGGCAGAAATCAGCTTTTCAAACTGTTTCATCACAAAAATACAGCAACTTAGCATGAAACTTTGTTGCTCATTGTCCCAATTGCATTACCACGCAGGGTCCCTTCCTTTTCCGGAATGAACCCAAGTGTCGTTGAAATTCATACGTCAGCATTAAAGTAATATCATTCGATTTCACTGCTTTAATTTCAAAGTTCAGTTAAAGTATTCATAGCTGGCTACAATATTTAGATTACACAAGCACAAATTAAGAGTGCGAGTTTTGTTACCATATTTTAGCTTACCTGTGACTGCAGCTCAGCTTGGTACGTAGTAAATTTTACTATTGTTAATTGTTCAGAACCATTTAATTCAAGTTCAAAGTTATATCTCTTATTTCCAAATTGCGTGGATTCAAGTAGCTTTTGGATTGATTGTTGAGGTAGCCCAAGACTAACCTTATTTTATCGAATTTCGAAGTGCTTCAGAAACAAAGTTCACTATTAATTTCAGTCACTAAATTAACTTTCAGTTTTCCGGTTTTATTAATTCTTTTGCTAAATTAAGCCAGAGTGTAGCGAAATTTATTACTTCTGACAAACATTCAGATTTCACACAACACGTGTCAACCTTCAGTTTCCATGCTTTTAGTGCTAATTATATGTGCATTAATCTTTCATTTTCAGTTACTATAGTAGTTGTTCATAGGACTGGCAACCGTAATTTTCCCTAAATCTCAAATATCTAATTAACACCAATTAATTGTTAACGTAACGACTGCACATTTACTTTCTTTATTAATTTGACCCTTTTCTCAAAATTAATTTCCACCAATTTCATTTGCATTTTTCCTTTCACTTAGATGTAACCCTTTCCTCCATCTTTACCGACAAATTGACTTTGGTGACGATTGCTTTTCCCAAATTTCCATTAGGTGCACGCGGTTTAATTTTTCACTGTCATTAAGGTCGATAAGTGAGGGGGAAGTTACAATCCTCATGCAAGAACCACGAATTGTCTCATCGCATTTCAGGCTGTTTCCTTCTCACATTTTCCTGCAAGCGTCGAAAACGTCCCGATAGAGCCAGCGAAGTGATTAAACTGCCACTCTGTCTAACGCGCTGCTTCCCGAGCGGGAAGGCATGCCGGCACGAATCCGCCCGGCGGATTAGTGTCAAGTGCTGACCAGTCTGCGGATGGTTTTTAAGGGGGTAGGATGTCAAACGGGCCGACTTGGAGCAGGAGAGGCATCACTGGAAATTTTAATTTCCAGTGTCTATACTTTTACAAATAAATTCATAAAACTTTGTCAGCATGACCAGGAAGAATTCAGGATTCACACTCATTGCGGTGGAAGTTCCAAAACATAACAAAATAAATTTTTTTTACGTGTGAAATTTCATCATTTTTTCACTTACTAAAGGCTGCATTTGTTACCATAGGTACACTTTTCTTCATAAGTTAGAGAGACTCTTTGATGAATTTTGCACAGCATACATACCATACTTACAGGTGTACGAAACTCTAGAATTTATTTATGAAAAAACGAACGAGCTGTTGTATTTTAAATTTCATGTTTAGAAAAAAACACAAATTTTGTAGTTAATTACCTCAATTTTTACCATAGTTTTTAATAGATTTGGAAAATTCTAGAGTTCCATACACCTTTAAGTATGGTTTGTATGCTGTGCAAAATTCATCGAAGAATCTCTCTTAGTTATGAAGAAAAGTGTACCTATAGCAACAAATGCTGCCATTAGTAAGTGAAAAAAATGATGAAATTTCACATGTAAAAAAAATTATATCGTTATGTTTTACAACTTACACTGCTAAGAGTGTGAATTCTGAATCCTTCCTGGTCATGCTGACAAAGTTTTATAAATTTATTTGTAAAAGTATAGACAGTGGAAATTCAAATGTCCTGTGGTGCCTCTCCTGCTCCAAGTCGGCCCGTTTGACGTCCTACCCCCCTTAAGGTGGTTTTCCGTCTGCCTCGGCGAATGCGGGCTGGTTCCCCTTACTCCGCCTCAGTTACACTTTTCAGCGATTGCTGCACAAACACTGTCTCCACGTTCACGTACACCATAATTACTCTAGCACGTAGACATTTAGGGTTACATTTGTCTGGTATGAGACGTTCCCAGGGGGGTCCACTGGTGGCCCCGAACCGCACAATAACCCTGGTTTCGGTGTGGGGCGGCGGTGGGGTGAGTGGACTGCTGTAGCCTGTTGTGGGGTTGTGAACCAATGAGTGCTACAGTGGGAACGATCTATCTCCGTTGTTTCTAGGTCCCTGGTTCAACACACACACACACACACACACACCATCGATTAACAGTTTGTCCCCGTGGCACGAATTCATGATGAACTAATCCTTCAAAGTGAAAGAAAACTATGGCAGTGACATTTGATCAGACCTCGAAAGCATTTTTGGTCTTGGAGAACCTTTCCCGACATATTGTGAAGATTGAACCTTGGTCTCACCATCATAAACGTAGATTCACGTTTCATCACCAGTTATAGTTCTCTTAAGCAACATGTCGTTCTCATTTGCGCGATCCAAAAGCTCTACACAGATTACAAGGTGAATGTGTATCTGGTCTTGACTCATGAGCCGTGGGACGAAATTGGCGGCAACATGATCCATTCCAAGATGCTGTGTCAGGATTTCATGACATGACCCAACTGAAATGTTACATTCTTCTGAAATCTCTCGGACAGTCAGTCTTCGACTGGCCCACACATTTTCGTTGAAGTTCCTGATATGAGTGTAGTCGGTAGATGTCGATGGGCGTCCTGAACGAAGGTCATCTTTCATTCCCGTCCGGCCATTTTTAAACCCTGTGAACCATTCGTAACACGGAGTACCACTTTAAGCACTCATTACCATAGGCTTCCTGCACCATTTAGCGTGTCTCCGTAAAGGGTTTCTTGAGTTTCATTCAAAATTAAAATGCAGGCATGTTGCACCACTAACTCTGCCATCTCGAAATTCGCGAACTGTGCGACACAACTTTCTAGTCCATACAGCACTTGTAACACCGAAAATACAGATAAGATACCTTGTGCGCCATCCAAAAATTTTCGGTGTTTAATAGTCGTTGATAATTTGTACTGTACTTCTGATTCTGAAGCTGTAATCTGTATTACAGAAACTGTATTTACTAAGTAATCGATGTACTTGTGCATTATTTCTGACTTATACAGAGTGGTCCACTGATCGTGACCGGGCGAAATCTCTCACAAAATAAGCGTCTAACGAAAAAACTACAAAGAACAAAACTTGTCTAGCTTGAAGGGGGAAACCAGATTGCGCTATGGTTGGCCCACTAGATGTCACTGCCATAGCTCAAACGGATATCAGCTGCGTTTTTTCTTAATTGGAACCCCCAATTTTTTATTACATATTCGTGTAGTACGTAAAGAAATATGAATGTCTTAGTTGGAATACTTTTTTCGCTGTGATATATGGCGCTGTAATAGTCACAAACATATGGCTCACAATTTTAGACGAACAGTTAGTAACAGGTAGGTTTTTTAAACTAAAATTCAGAACGTAGGTACGTTTGAAAATTTTATTTCGGTCGTTCCAATGTGATACATGTACCTTCGTGAACTTATCATTTCTGAGAACGCATGCTGTTACAGCGTAATTACCTGTAAATACCACATTAATGCAATAAATGCTCAACATGATGTCCGTCAACCTCAATGCATTTGGCAATGCGTGTAACGACATTCCTTTCAACAGCGAATAGTTCGCCTTCCGTAATGTTCGCACATGCATTGACAATGCTGTCAGATGTTGTCGGTGGATCACAATAGCAAATATCCTTCAACTTTCCCCACAGAAGGAAATCCGAGGACGTCAGATTTGGTGAACGTGCAAGCCATGGTATGGTGCTTCGACGACAAATCCACCTATCATGAAATATGCTATTCAATACCGCTTCAACCGCACGCGAGCTATGTGCCGGACATCCATCATGTTGGAAGTACATTGCCATTCTGTCATGCAGTGAAACATCTTGTAGTAACATCGGTAGAACATTACGTAGGAAATCAGCATACATTGCACCAATTAGTTTGCCATCGATAAAATGGGGGCCAATTATCCTTCCTCCCATAATGCCGCACCATACATTAACCCGCCAAGGTCGCTGATGTTCCACTTGTTGCTGCCATCGTGGATTTTCCGCTGCCCAGTAGTGCATATTATGCTGATTTACGTTACCGCTGTTGGAGAATGACGCTTTGTTGCTAAATAGAATGCGTGCAAAAAATCTGTCATCGTCCCCCAGTGGCAGAACTGTACACAACGTTCAAAGTCGTCGCCATGCAATTCCTGGTGCGTAGAAATATGGTACGGGTGCAATGGCTGTTGATGTAGCATTCTCAACACCGACGTTTTTGAGGTTCCCGATTCTCGCACAATTTGTCTGCTACTGATGTGCAGATTAGCCGCGACAGCAGCTGAAACACCTACTTGGGCATCATCATTTGTTGTAGGTCATGGTTGACGTTTCACACGTGGCTGAACACTTCCTGTTTCCTTAAATAACGTAACTATCCAGCGAACGGTCCGGACACCGGATGGTGTCGTCCAGGATACCGAGCAGCATACATAGCACACGCCCGTTGGGCATTTTGATCACAATAGCCATACGTCAACACGATATCGACTTTTTCTGCAATTGGTAAACGGTCCATTTTAACACGGGAAATGTATCACGAAGCAAATACCGTCCGCACTAGCGGAATGTTACGTGATACCATGTACTTGTACGTTTGCTACTATTACAGTGCCATCTATCACAAAGCGAAAAAAGTGGTTCAACTAAAACATTCGTATTTCTTTACGTACTACACGAATATGTAATAAAAATGGGGGTTCCTATTTTAAAAAACGCAGTTGATATCTGTCCGACCTATGGCATCTAGCGGGCCAACCATAGCGCCATCTGGTTCCCCCCTCAAGCTAGACAAGTTTTGTTCTTCGTAGTTTTTTCGTTTGACCCTTATTTTGTGAGATATTTGGCCCAGTCACGATCAATGGACCACCCTGTGTAATCGATTGTAAATGAAAATATTGTAAATTTCTGGGTGGTAGCCAAGCGAACTTTATTTAAATGTATCGATAGCAACGACGAAATGGCAGTAGCGGTGCTGTTGTTAATCTTCACGTGTGTAGAGTCTCTGTCGCTTTGCGAAAGAGAGGAAGCAGCGTAGCTCAAGTGATGAAAGAGTGTGGAAGAGTTTATTGGGCGCTCCCGCAGACACGGTGTGCAGCTATGCTCTCGCCAGTGTAGACGCACCTGATTCGTTAACCGGCGAGTATTGAGAGTGCGGTCGGATTGGACAGGCGGAGGAAGCTGCTATTCTAGCTATTGCCTATACCACATTTATCCGTAGCTCTGGAGAAGACTCAAACAGCAGCAGCAGCAGCAGCAGCAACAACAGCAGCTCAGCATTGTCGTCGGCTACATTCTTGGTCGTCCGAACAGCTACAACATCCTAAGACTGTTAACTAACAGATATAGGAATGTAGAGTGGAGCGAGACTTTTAATTTCGCCACGCTACACTTGTTCCCTCAGATATAAATTATACCGTCGCAGCGGTAAGAGCGCTCGACGGCAGAGAAAATACTAAAATTGTAACTTTTTTTTTCCATCCGTCTATTGTCTCTCGAGAGCGGAAGCTTAATGCAGACGTGATCTGATGAAGATGAAAAAAACTTATTAATGTGTAGACATATTGTGGAAGTTGTTATGACATTTGGATGAGGGAAGCAATGTAAAATAAATTGCATTTAATATCAAGACAGTTTTGTATACATTAGAAATTCCTGGACAATGAAACGTATTGCAAGATTTCGGAGCAGACTTTTCACGCAGAAATGAAGTAGGAGATTTTTGAAGACCTGGACGCCGCACGAAAGAAGACATGTTAACATGGTAGAGGATGAACTCTTATTTACAACATTTCCCCCTGTCAGTTACATTTTGTTATTCTCTGTTCTTTTTCAATAATTTTTGTAGCAGAAATTGGTTTAACTTTTGCTCAGAAACGCCACAAGGACCACCCCAACAATAGCTTTTCCGAATCACGAAGTCTGATAGCTTTTCTGTAATATGAAGTCCGATTTGCATTTCATTCTTTCCCTTTTTCACGGTCATTTACGATTTTAAAACCCCCTTTTTATTCACCATTTCTTTTCTTTTCTTCTCTTTTTTCTTTTTTATTAACCACTACAACTGGCTCCCGCGACAGGACGCAATTTTCGGATGTGTCGTTTTTGAGCAAATTTGAAACTTTAATTTGCATTTTTTCCCCAACAGAGAATAACCAAAAGTCCTGAAGTTTAAATGGTAACTAAAAGACCAACCTTATTGTACCTAAGCAAATGATCATACAACAATATTGTAAAGAATTTTTGTAACTAATTCAATCTGTTTTTCTTTGCATGGCATATATTTATGCAAAACTGTTATTTTGAGACCTTTTGGTGATTATCCGATAGAGATGTATTAAGAAAATCCATATTTTGACGAATACGATTGACGCAGAAGTGATTGACCAGCCGCTGCAGGACAGAAAATTTAATGGTGAGTCACACAATTATGTTTCATTCAAACATTCAATAGCCAACTCCAGAATCCATTTTTCCCTTTCCACACATCCTGTAGTTTTCTTCTAGATTTTTCCAAAATTATCTATCTCTATTGTAGTTTGTGGTATTTACAGTATTGTTGTAGCATATGAAGATCATGAATTTGACCGCCAAACAGTCATTTGTTATGAAAAATTTTGTCCGCCCTGCGCGGCATCTTTCTCAACCATTATTTGCAATAGAGCGATCATTTACATTGACGAGAAAATATTTCAACCTAAATTTGAGTCAAATCTTTATTAATCAGACTTATATTATTCCCTTTTTGACTTATGATTATACATCCTATTACAATGGAACGCGGTAAGGTAGAGATAGTTTCGGCAGATGAGTTAAGTGAAGTAGATTCATCGTTCAACCAACAAGAAAGTCCGCGTTTCCCTCCATGGACGAGTTCACAGATCAGTGCAATGATTTTGCCTCAAACTCGCAACATTTGTGATAATACACAGATGGCGACTTTAAATGATGAAATGTGGAATGGACGCGAGACTAGACCGTCAGCGCCATTGTTAACATCATTGTCAGAACCGAATATGAGACAAATTCAGCAATGTGACACAAATCGGACACAGGAAACTGACAAACTGGACCGACTATTAGAGTTATTTGCAGACATGAAATGAGACGTTAGTCAGAAAATTGACATATTAAACCATACTATGACCGAAAATTTTGAACAAACGACAAAACAGATGACAGAATTTAATAACACCACTCAACAGCTCAGCCAGCGATTTGAGACATTGTCCGACCGAGTCACTAAACAGGAAGAAACTTTGGTTACATTCACACATGAAACAAAAAACAATATCACCCAATGCGAGAATCAGTTAACTCAAATAGTTAATGTGCAGCAGGAAGTGAACACCCGTGTGGAAGAGTTAGCTCAGGTCCGCACTTCAGCTAGCTCCACCCAAGAAAAGCTGACTGAAGAAGTAGGAAATATTACCCAACAGCTCACAATGGTAGTTCTTGAACAAACCCACCTCAAAGAAAAGCTAGAAAAATTAGAAGACCGAGCGGACCTAAACAACGACACCAACATGGCCGAAAGAATTGTACATGAATGTAAATTGTGTGACGACTATCTGGACAAAAAACTTGAAACAATTACACAGCACATACTTTCAAAAACAAAGACACATGTTAAAGACAAGACAAAACACACAGAAGACGAAGTGACAAAATTACGAGACAATGTTATGCTGTGTTTGGCGATTGGTGCAAACGCATCGTCAGGGAACGACAAAACAGCTAAAACCATGGTTAATGACACAGACAGAACACCTATTGTGGAATCACCTATTTCAAGTCAAAATTACAATGTGCCGCTTTCATTTCCACCAAACGAGCAATATTACGGTACGACACCTAGAGTAGCAGGTGGCATAAATCACATCAATACAGTTACGCCAACCAGCATGGCCGATGGCACGTTTGTAAGGCATGGGTATTTCCAGACATTTTCCAGAGAGGACAAGCACAAAGTCCACCCTATTGTGTTTATTAGATCATTTGACGGTGTTTTTCCACGTAGTTCGTCAGAAGTCGATAAAATCAGATACGTCACCAATCTCATGAGGGGACGAGCAGCTAAGTGGGGTGCCGCTATGAAACGGTGGTGCCTTACGTTTGAACAGTTCGAACAAGCCTTCTTGGACGAATTGTGGTCCGAGAATGAGCAACAGAGTCTAAGGAGAGAAGTGTGGAACCCCGAGACCTATGACCCTAAAAAAAGAGACATTAAGACAATACTTTGAGAGGTACCTAGACAAGACACTGTACTGGTCCAAACCAGCTGACTTGCCAGCGATAATTGACACTTTAAAAAGCCACTTACCCTTTCCATACTGAGACAGATTAATAGGAGTACCGGAGAATGACATTAAGACTTTCTTAAACTTCTTAGATCAAATGGACGTAGTTTACAGAGGCGATTCACGCTGTAATGGTACTTTGACTTCCGCAAAGTTATAATTTACGATCGCGCACGCAGAAGAGCGCTGCGCCAGCGACCAATTTTATAAATAATTTCGTTCTTTTTTTTTTACTTTTGCGTAGTTTTTTTGTTTTTAAGAACTAATGGATGTCTCTCTCTCTCTTGTCTTGATACGAAAGACGTGTATTTTTCCGCGATGTGTTGAATGTGCTTTTGGTGAAAATTAAAATTACATTACAAAGCGATGTTGTTTCAATAGCTAATGAGGAGACGATAATAAAAGGTAACACCACAATTGGCGTCCTGGTGACAGGATTTGCAATCTTCGGATTTGATACAAGTGCAGTCTGGATTTGATACAAGTGCAGTCTGGATTTGATACAAGTGCAATTATTATAAATTTTGGACATTTTATCTAATTTTAACCACTTAATAGCATCTGAAAACGAATTTGGACCAAGTCTCATTCATTTCAATTGTAATGTTACGTGCATGAAATTTACAACAATATTGTTTTCCCTGTTATTAATTTGTGTTAATTTTAATTTTCATGCTGAGGAAATTAATTTGGTAAAAAAAAAAGGGAAAAGGATAACGTTCCATAAAATAATTTGCACGGACGCGAAAGAAAAATTTTGGATTGAAAACTGTATATTTGACGCTACATTTGCAACATAAAGACTGAAAAAAAATTGGTGAGTACAGAAATTTACATTTTTTCCAGTTTCAAGCAGCCATCTGTACTTCCTTTATTCCGATCCATTTATTTCGAAATTATTTTTTCAAATTGTAGTTAAAATTGATTTACTACTATTATTGGAAATGGTAAGTGAAGAGCATATTCACAGTCATTTATTTGTGAGAGGGAAATTTCAGTACCAGTTTAATAATTCAATTTCTAATTAGAAATCATATAGAAATATCCATTTCCATTAGAGAAATTTCAGATTTCAACATATCATATTTCAAAAAAATTTTTTTTTACCATTGGAAAATTTTATTTGTAATTAATTATGAAAATCGCAAGATGGGCGCTAGACACGTAGAATTTGTTTCTGTGGACGAGCTTAGTGAAAGTGACACATTGCAAAACATGCCCGACAGTCAAATGAATATTGAACTTAATAGTGAGGATGTTCACGACATAATTTTACCGGATCAATTAAGACAACAACCCCTATATTTAAACAGATATACAGGCGAATGGAGAGTGAGTACTACGCGACAAGACATGACATTGACAATGTCAACTTCAGAACCAGACATCAATCAGACACGAAAAAATAACGAAACTAAGACACAGGACTGTGACATGCTCAATCAGATTCTGAAGTTACTTGGTGACCAAAACAGAAAATTTGACACTTTAGACAAAAGATTTGACGCTTTAGACGAGAAAAATGACAATTTAAAACGTGACATTGGGAAATTTGACACTAAATTCGATGAACTGACACGGGACATAAAACAAAATTTTGAAAAACAATCGAGACAAATTGCCGACTTGACAGGAACCACCAGTAGTCTTGGAAGGAAATTTACTGACTTATCAGACAAGGTTACGAGACAAGAAAAGGTATTTGTGGAATTCAGTGACGAGACAAAAACTGACTTACAACGATGTAACGAGAAATTGTTAACAGTAGTTATTGAACAACAGAGAACCAGTACCCAAGTTGACGAATTACGACAGTCACACAATTCCGTAAAAACAAACCAAGAACACTTAGACCTGACGATTACAGACCTTTCAGACAGATTAAATGATGTAACATTGGAGCAGAAATCCTTACAGGAAAAGTTAGAAAAGCTTGAAGACAGAGCAGATGTAGCATCTTTCAAGAATGACACAACTCTAGCAGAAAAACTTGTACATGAATGCAAATTATGTGATGATTATTTAGATGAGAAGTTTGAGACAATGACACAGATCATTTTAGATAAGACAAAGGAACAAGTAAAGGGAGAAACAGATAATATTCAGAAAGAGGTACGTAAACTTAAAGAGAATGTAATACCAAGTTCGTCAGTGATACCAAAACCCGTAACAGACAACCAAAACATAAATGAGAATCATAATAATGCTAGACCCAGCACACAGCCGAAAATAGAATTACCAATGAGTGATACAAATCCCAATGAATCATTTTCAATGCTACCACAAGAACAAAATTACTATCAGACATCACCACATACTATGCACAGTTTGACACAAAATACAGGACCCATAATACCATCGGGAGTAGCTGATGAAACATTAGTACGACATGGATACTTTCAGACATTTTCATGTGATGAGGAAGACAAAGTGCATCCGATTGTTTTCATCCGCTCTTTTGATGGTATTTTCCTGAGACATTGGTTAGAAGCCGATAAAATTCGATATGTTACAAATTTGTTACGTGGAAGAGCAGCTAAGTGGGGAGCAGCAATTAAAAGACGATGTTTAACATTTGAACAGTTTGAACAAGCATTTCTTGAGGAATTCTGGTCGATCACAGAACAGCAAAGTTTAAAACGAGAAGTATACAATCCAGAAATTTACAACCCGAAGAAAGAGACTTTACGACAATACTTTGAACGCTACCTAGACAAAACATTATATTGGACAAAACCAGCAGATTTACCAGATGTAATTACAACACTTAAAAGCCACTTACCATTTCCTTACCGTGATAAATTAATAGGAGTGTCCGAGGACAACATAAAGAATTTTTTCAGTTATGTTGATGAGATAGATGTTGTTTACAGAGATGAGATCAGGAATTTCAACCAATTGTATCCGATCCATCCAAGCAATTCGCGTACGCACAACAGAAATGACAGAGGCTATTGGAATCCGCCTCCGACACCACAACAAAACACTCAAAGAAACAATTCACACTACACTGGGACAAATCCATTCAATATTAGGAGAAACAACTCGCAGCATTGGCAAGGAAACAGTAATTATTACTATAATGGTTATCCGAACAGTAATTACAATCAGAACAATAACAGTTATATTCAAAATAACAACAACAGAAGAAGGAACCGAAATTATAGAGATCAAAGAAGAGAGGATAAAAGGTACCATCCAGGATATTTTCAAAGAAACAACATCCAACAACATCCAAACATGTATTGCAGGAATAACAGTAATGACAATACCAGTTACAGTCATGGGCGAAATAATTTATGGGGAAATCACAATGGACAACCGCCACGACACATGCAATACAGCAACCCTCAATTTGTACCTAACGGAACTCCCAATGCGACGCGGGGTAATGTCAACAACCAAACAGCTGATACTTGGGTGACGCGCGACAGAAATGTAAATATTATTGAGTTGGGCAATGAACCCAACCCGCAGCAACAACCGAATTTACTGGAAAACGAACGACGACCGAGCTAAGCGCTCGAGTTACGGTCGATAGGGAGCAGAGCGCAATGGAACCGACGATTTGTTTTCTCCGATATGATGACAGTAAGAAAGTAGAAAAAGAATTATATCAGGATGTAGATTTTAATAGTACCAGTAAAACAAAGAAGATAATTAATATGATATACAGTTATGATGAGCCTACATTTAAGTTACACAGATACTTACAATCTAATGAATGCAGGTAAGTCTAGAAAGCAATGTGAACAATCCAATAGCTAATAAGATATTTGGTTATAAGAGGAGTTGCTATTGAGGCATATACACATTAGAGGAGGCATATACACATTAGAGGAGGCAGAGAACTGAACAGAATTATTTTCTTTAGGAGGCATGTGATAATAGTAATGTTGATATGAATGATGTGAGTGACTGAATGAGATGAGTGAATGTAATTTTAGTTTAATAAGAGGACAAATAGTAATACGGAGAGAGGTAAATGGTATATAAGATGAGAAAATGGTCTTATTATTATTATTATTATTATTATTGTTATTATTATTGTTATTGTTGTTGTTGTTGTTGTTGTTGAAGTAAAAAGTAAGTGGTGATGAACAAGAGGAAAATATATATATATAATGCTGAGGAATAAGTATATGTTATTTTGTGAAGAATGAATAATGGATAGGTGAGAATGTTATGAGTAATTGAGAATTTGTTGAGAGGAGAGAAACTAGATTTGAACGCTATATCACATGTACTCATGGAATACAGAATGAAAGTAGTGGAAAGAATATTATTTATTGAAAGATTGGTATGCCTGAGATAATAACTTATGTGGTGTCTTATATATTCTTATAACTAAAGGTGAAAGTATAGATTTATGTGGAAAGAATTATTTACAGCAGCCACTGTTGGAAATATACCAGAAGATTTAAATCTATAACACTTTAACACTAATTTAATGGGAACTTGTAATGAAATTTTTGGAGTTATGTAGGCTTGACACTTCAGATTGGAAGAATTATTTAAGAGAACATATTTAGCAGTCATCTAATGACATAATTAAAGCTCATCTACTGAACTGAACTGATGCACCATTAAATAGAAAGGAGAATAAGGAGAAAACAAAACGTCAGTCCTCTGTTGCGGCTCATACTCTCATCCCTTCCTTAGAAAAATTTATACATGGTGATGAAATATTTGACATTATATAATTCGTGATTATCTGACAGTATGGAGAGACATACACACATGTTTATTTATGAATAGAATTTTACAGGTACCACAAGGTAAATACAGAATGGATATACAGCATGGAACGCAGCAGCAATTATCTAAGAAGATTTATTTATTTATTAAGTAAAACATTTATTTATATTGCTTGATACTCATGAAAGGAAGGAGATGAACTACACAAACTTTATAGGAACATGATTGACTTGAACTATATATATATATACCGTTTCTAAGTGTGATGTCCCCACTATTGCTGTTTCTAAGAGTGGTACCCCTCTATTACCGTTTCTAAGTGTGTGTGTGTGTGTGTGTGTGTGTGTGTGTGTGTGTGTGTGTGTGTGTATACTTACCACACTGATGCACATACTTGTAGGATCCTAAGATTATATATAATCTTAGGATATATATATAATCTTAGGATCCTACTGATGCACATACTTGTAGGATCCTAAGAGAGGATCCTTAGAGAGGCTGCATAGTTCTGGCATTAGGGTTTGGTGTGTTACATGTGATGGCTGCAAGGTAAATATAAGCACTTTACGTACACTTGGCTGTACTTTAAATTTTTCCAAGGGTGATTTTAAAAGCTACAATGTTTATTGTATCTTGGACATGTCATGTGATTAAGTTTGCCAGAAATGCTCTAGCAGAAGTATCTGCTATTGAGTCTCCAACTGGCATTATTAGATGGCATTTCATTGAGCAATTGAACAAGGTACAACAAGAAGAAGGTATGACATTTGCCAACAAACTATCAGGACAACATATAAGTTATGTAAATAGAAAATTGAATGTTTCATTAGCTCCACAGACTTTGAGTTCTAGTGTGGCAGATAGTATAGTGTTTTTTGAGGAGGGCTGGTGATCCAAATATTAAAGGAAGTGAAGCAACAGTAGAATTTTTGTATAATATTGATAGGATTTTTGATATTCTGAACTCCGGAAATCCATTAGGTAAAGGGTATAAGAGCCCCCTGAGACTTGACAACAAATCTTATTGGCTTGGTATTTAAAATAGAATTAAAAAAATGATTCAAATGGCTCTGAGCACTATGGGACTTAACATCTATGGTCATCAGTCCCCTAGAACTACTTAAACCTAACTAACCTAAGGACATCACACAACACCCAGTCAACACGTTGGTATTTTCAGACACACTGAAAATTATATCAAAAGCTTAAAAATCATTGGTGTTCCATTGCTGCTCCATGCAAGAAATACTTTTGCTTTTGGGATAATTTTCATAGCTCTGACAAGTATGCTTCGTGTTGAATCTCCTTTGAAGTATTTGCTAACATATAAACTGTCACAAGACCACATAGAGCTTTTTTCCCCCTGCATTCGGTCCAGATGTGGTTGGAACAACAATCCAAATGCATACCAGTTCAAATGTGCCATGAGAAAGTTGCTCTTGGGTAACAGTGTCACTGCAATGAATGGGAATTGCTCAAATTTTAATGTGTGTTGTTTGCCACCTGTTTATGATTTTCATGCAAGAAAGCATGTAGTAGAAAGTGATGAAAGTGCTGCAGAAAATGAAGTAGAGGAGTGGTGTGCACTTCTTGATGATAAGATTAAGTTCTCATTTCACAAGTAAAACATACTCTATTATATTGCAGGGTATGTGTCATTGCGCCTTTCAAGGCAGATCACATGCAAAGACTGTCATCACATACTGAAGCCACAAGTAGTTAAATCTGCATTAGAATGTGATTCCCTCTATGCTTTTCCCAATATGGCCAGTAAAAATGCATTTGTAAATTTTGTTAACCGGGGAAAACTGGTTAAAACAAGTGACTGCGTGTACTCTGTTGTAGAATACTCAGAAACTGTTTCAGATGTTTGTGATTGCTGGGGATATGCGACAGAAATATATACAGGCCAAGATTTTGCATTGTGTTAAAAATAAATTTGTAGATTACCCATTTCTTGCTCTTGGTCATGATTACCATTATGAAATTAGGATTGAGGACTTACATCAGACTCAACTTGTTTGTAAGATTGCATCCCTATACTCCTGAATACGCTTAAAAACATGTGGAAAAAAAGCCTGCTGAGAAAATTTTAAACAACAAATCAAGTATAAGGCAGACGTTAAATAAACTCGTATTGTTTAATCATGTATAGTGCTCAAACTGGAAAAATTATGTAACAAGACATTCTATGCAGATGGGTGTGACATTTTGACAGATTTTACTATTTTGTCCGTAGAGTTGTTGTTGTGTAATGATGAACTTCAAAATATGAATCACATTGAAGTAAAATTAAGTCTTTACATCCTGTGTAGATATTGTAAAAAAATTATAATTGTTTATTATATAAGCTTATTTTAAGATGTTTGGTGTTACAAAATATGCACTTGCATTAAAAACGGGTGATTTGTGTGAAATTAATGAAAAAAAAATGTTCTGAGACTTATTTGACAGATGGCTTTCAGTGTGAGAAAATATTTCCCTCAATAATTACGTTAACTTGAATTTTTCACTTCAAGAAAACAGTTTAATCACAGGATGGGTGTGATCTAATGGAGTATGCAGTGGCCCTATGTTTCAAACAGTAATGTTTGTGGATACTCTGCAACATAAGAGCAATAAAATTGTTACTCTGTTAATTCTTGTTTTAATACTTCCTATAATGAACACAATGTTCCAGTTGATCATAAGCATTCTTATTACTTTATAACCATTCTAGAATAAGGGGGCCCGAGTCAGGCAAAACCTGTCTTTATTTTGCTAGGATGTCTTTCTATTATATTTTCCTGTGTTGGGGGGGGGGGGGGGGGGGGAGAATGCAAATAATCATATAGAATTATCTTTCTAGCACTACAAAGTACGTAATACAGTGATTACAGGTACACCTGGAAATCTAGGAAATTTCAGTATTCATTTTACATGCCTAATTTTCATCAACATTTACCTTAATTATACGGTTACATTTTTTGCTGATTTGAACTGTGTACTACATGTTAAAAAGATTTTGTTTGGTCATAGTAATAAAAGCATTTCATTTCGTTAGTTCATATGTCCCATACGGAATTGAAATTATCAAGTTATGATGACAAAGGAAGGAAATAACATTAAGGAATCTTACTTCACAGAAATTATGTAACAATGGTTACACTTTTTGCTAGTTAACTTCAACACAAGCCATTTGGTTTCCATTAAGAGTGATAGCACTTGCACGAGTCACGTAAAGAACAAAGTTTCCCATAGGGAACTAAAGTATTTTACGTTTGAGTTATTGCAGACCCAAAGTATTGTGATCTTCATATTTCTATTTAAAAAAGTTTGTAACTCAAATTCACAGACATTTTGGAATCTGTACATACATGTGTGTAGCAAGGTACTTTTCATGTGCCATGTGGAACCTTTAATTTTCTGGTTTAAATATAGTTTATTTCATGAATTACCTTTAATACCAGCACTGTCTGAATGCATTATTTACCATTTAGAAGAAGAAATACTAGTGTACAGAATAACAACCCTCATGAAAAATGCGAGAGATTGTTCTGTACAGAACTTGGAATGGCTCTTTATCAATAGCAGGTAAAAAAGAAGGCTTCTATTAAATGTTCAAAGAAACCAGTCAGTACCTCTTAATTCACCATAGAGGGGATACAGTAATAAAACAATTTACTTTTTTCAGAATTTCTCCTAAGTATTAAAAGTGTGAAGACCTATTCAATTAGTATTTGCTTTACCAATAACCCGTAGTACAAGCACACGTATAAGCAGATAATTATGAGAGTCAACAGTTATGTTAAAATTAAAGATACTGACAGTTATTACTTGTTCACAAAGCATTGTAGTTGCTGTACAGTTTATGCTGTATGTGGTGTACCCAATGTGATTCCTGGAGGACATAATATTCTGTTATCCTACGGGAGTGCACTGGTACCACACCTATTGAAAGTACGTTTTGCTGTGGAATAGTTGTATCAGATGTCTGTACCAGAAAACAAATCTCCACTGTGACACCCTCATGTTCTTGGTATGATATTAGCTATTATTACAGGAATACTCTTCACATGGAGGAGGAAGCGTAGTGAGATTTTCTTTTTCATCATTTCCAACATTGTACACAACTTTCTTGCACTTTTATGTTATCACATTTTTCCCTTCATAATCGAAAAGAGAGAGGGAAAAAAAAATGTAAGCGAGCTTCATAAAAACTGAAAACCCTACTTGCATCATTTGTTATTTTCAAAATGTTACTCTCTATCCAAATACTGTTCTATTTCTTCCAACCAATTTTGAATTTCTCAGGTTATTACATATTATTTACTGTACTTTGTCCACTAATACTTCTGTTGTTACCAGATAGTTTAGATTAGATTAGATTAGATTTACTTTCATTCCAATTGATCCGTAGTGAGGAGGTCCTCCAGGATGTGGAACATGTCAGAAAAACAACAATACATGACAAATATTTAAACTAAAACAAATAAGCTAATGTACCATTCCACAGGTCCCAAGTGGAATGATCGTCATTTTTTAATGAACACTAAGAGTCACTTTACAAATACTATTGCACTGAATTTAAAATAAAAAAGTTTTTTATTTATTTATAAGGTAAGAAACATGTAATACAACTACTGTAATACTTATTTACAATGAACACATTACTGCACTGAAATGGTGCAGAAGTTAGATTATACTTACACACACACACACACACACACACACACACACACACACACACACACACACAAATTTTCAGTGAACACATTACTGCACTGAAATTGTGCAGAAGATATGTTGTACTTATATACAAATCAGTTGGTTTTCCTCAGAAATTCATCAATGGAGTAGAAGGAGTTGGCCACCAATAAATCCTTTAGGCTTCTCTTAAACTGAATTTCATTGGTTGTTAAGCTTTTTATGGCTGCTGGCAAGTTATTGAAAATGTGTGTTCCTGAATAATGCACACCTTTTTGTACAAGACTAAGTGACTTTAAATCCTTGTGAAGATTATTCTTATTTCTAGTATTGATTCCATGAATTGAGCTATTGGTTTGAAAAAGTGATATATTTTTAATGACAAATTTCATTAAGGAATAAATATATTGGGAAGCTGTAGTTAGTATCCCTAGTTCCCTAAACAGGCTTCTGCAGGATGTTCTTGAGTTCACACCACATATAATTCTTACTGCACGTTTTTGTGCCCGGAAAACTTTAGCTTGGCTTGATGAATTACCCCAGAAAATAATCCCATATGACATTATGGAATGAAAGTAAGCATAGTATGCCAGCTTTTTCATTTTTATATCCCCTATGTCTGACAAAATTCGCATTGCAAACAGAGATTTGTTAAGACGCTTCAGCAGTTCTGTGGTGTGCTCCTCCCAGTTGAATTTATTATCAAGCTGTAATCCCAAGAATTTAACACCGTCCACTTCTTCTATCTTCTTGTCATCATATGTTAGACATATACTCTTGGGACACCCCTTACAAGTTCTGAACTGCATGTAGTGTGTTTTTTCAAAGTTTAGTGACAAAGAATTGGCTAGGAACCAGTGATTAATGTCTACAAATATTTTATTGGCTGATCTTTCTAAGACTACACTTGATTTGCTATTTATTGCAATGTTTGTATCATCAGCAAACAAAACAAACTTGGCATCTGGTAATGTTACTGATGAAAGGTCATTGATATACACAAGAAAAAGTAAGGGCCCCAAAATGGAACCTTGTGGGACCCCACATGTAATTAGTTCCCAGTTGGATGATGCCTGATAGCTTGATACATGTCTCTTTCCTAATAACACCCTTTGTTTCCTGCCAGAGATATAAGATTTGAACCATTTTGCAGCATTTCCTGTTACACTATAATATTCTAGTTTACTTAAAAGGATATTGTGATTTACACAGTCAAATGCCTTTGACAGATCACAAAATATACCAGTTGCCTGCAATTTTTTGTCTAATGAATTAAGTACATTTTCACTGTAAGTGTAGATAGCCTTCTCAATATCAGAACCTTTTAGAAATCCAAACTGTGACTTTGACAGCATGTTATTTGAGATAAGATGGTTATAAAGACGACTGTACATTACTTTTTCGAAAATTTTTGAGAATGCTGGCAACAGTGAAATTGGACGGAAATTTGATGCTATTTCTTTATCTCCCTTCTTAAACAGTGGCTTAACTTCAGCATATTTCAGCCATTCGGGAAATATTCCACTGATAAACGACTGGTTACACAGATAGCTTAATATGTTACTTAGCTCAGAATCACATTCTTTAATTAACTTTGTTGATATTTCATCATACCCACTAGATGTTTTTGATTTTAAAGATTTTATGATGGACATTATTTCTGTTGGGGTAGTGAGGGTCAAATTCATATTATGGAAGTTACTTGAAATGTCTGGTCTAAGGTAATCCATAGCAGCATCTACCGAACCTGACAACCCCATCTTTTCAGTAACAGTTATAAAATGTTTGTTAAAAAGTTCTGCAACACTATACACATCTGTCACCAATGCATCATTTACTCTTAATGCTATTTGTTCCTCTTCATGTCTGGTTCTACCGGTCTCCTCCTTCACTATATCCCATATTGTCTTTATTTTGTTATCTGATATGACTATCTTTTCCTTGTAATATATTTGCTTTGACATCCGTATTACAGTCTTTAATATTTTGCAGTATTTCTTATAATGTGCTATAGCATCAACATTGGAAATGTTTCGGATTGACAGATACAGTTTTCTTTTTGTTTTACAAGATACCCCTATTCCTCGAGTAATCCATGGCTTCTTTGTAGACTTTGCTCTAACCTTGGTAAGTTTTGGGGGAAAGCAGTGTTCAAATAAGGTAAGCACTTTATTAGCAAAAATGTTATATTTTTCATTCATGCCATGAGCACTGTAAACATCAGTCCAGTGAATGTCTCTGAGGAGTGTCCTAAAATAATCAATTTTTGGCTTACTGATTACCCTCTTGAGCTCAGATTTAACAGATTTTATATCTTGTTCAGTATTAACATTTAACAGAAGGAACTGCATGTCATGGTCTGAGAGGCCTTTGACTATTGGTTTTGTAATATAATTTTGTTCATTTGACTTTTCTATAAAGATATTATCAATGGCTGTTTGTGAGCAAGTGGTTATCCTAGTGGGGAACTTTACTGTGGGAATTAAGTTGAATGATAGTGTTACTAACTCGGCATTGTAATGGTACTTTGAGTTCCGCAAAGTTATAATTTACGATCGCGCACGCAGAAGAGCGCTGCGCCAGCGACCGATTTTATAAATAATTTTGTTCTTTTTTTTACTTTTTCGTAGTTTTTTTGTTTTTAAGAACTAATGGATATCTCTCTCTCTCTTGTCTTGATACGAAAGACGTGTATTTTTCCGCGATGTGTTGAATGTGCTTTTGGTGAAAATTAAAATTACATTACAAAGCGATGTTGTTTCAATAGCTAATGAGGAGAAGATAATAAAAGGTAACACCACAACGCCATTCAAATTTTACTCTTATTAGTAACCAAAAACAGCACCCACCCCAAAGGAACCATAGTGATGGTGTTTGGTGGAACCATCCGTCCGCACCGCGACAAAATACGATGCCTGCGCGCGAAACATATTCAAATGGAAACGTGTAAGACGGTAGGAACAACCGCAGAAGTTCATGGAATAAAAATAACAACAATAATTATCACCCATATCAAAATGGTAACTACATGCAAAATGAAAATCACAGACAGTACAACAACAACCGCAATGGGAGACGTGAGAATAACCGGTACAACCCGGGCTACTTTGACAGGAACATGCCATATAACAGCCATAATTACCACCAAAACAATAACAATCCCAACAATCAGCGACACAATATGTGGAACACACAAAATTCACGCATGACAAATCATAACCCTCCAAGGAATCCGCCGCCGTTCCCCAGTACAGTTATGCACTCCCCGCCACGAAGTAGAAATAACAATTGCGGCGCGCCATCAGCTGAGGCGTGGGCGCCAACCGGGCGGAATGTAAACATAGTGAAGCTGGTCAATGAACCCGGCCAAACACAGCAGACGACAGAAAACACTCGTCGACCGAGCTAAGTGCTCATGCTTCGGTCGTGAGGTGTTGTACGAGCGCAATGGCTGAGATGGTTTGTTTCGTCAGGTACGATAACAAAATGACAGCAGAACAGGAATTAACCGACGAGAAAAACATTACATCAGACAGTTGTGTTAAAGAATTCATACAAGCTATGGCATGGGTTAAGTTTAATGATTATGATGTACAAATTTTATTCAATACTGCTGCTGCTGCAAGTGTGATGTCAACCGCATTCTATAATGAATTGAATCAAATTATAAACATACCTACATTACCTGTACAGAATTGCCACGTGGTTAGTGCCAAGGTACTAAATCTAAGAACATACGCATGCAAGCCCTTGTTAACTTCACATTTTCCAATACACAGTTCAAGTGTAATTTTCTGATGGTAGACAAGCTCATCGTACACTGCATCCTAGGGATGGATTTCTTGAATGAACACAAAGCAATCATAGATTTAAGTAATGGCATATGTCAATTATCTGTAGGAGAACAACTAATTAATGCTGAACTTAACAAGACTATTGACCCACGACAAAAACATTACGAAGTAAGTCAATTTCAATTGGTATATCCTACCATAGTTAGTGTAAATTTAACACTTGAAGATTCAGACTATCAGGAGATTGAGCAGGATTTATTGTATCAGAAATGTGTGACTATTTAATGAAACAACAGCAATAAGAATTGTACAAATTATTATGTGATTATGCCCAAGTTTTCAGTGAGAGGCCTGGTGTAATCAGAGGTTATAGCTACAAAATGGATGTTAAGCCACATAAGACTTATTGTAGGACACATTATAATATTCCATGGACGAGGAAACCTGCAGTTTTACGTGAAATTTAGCGATGTTGACCTGGGGTGTCGTAGAAAAATCACATTCCCCTTATTGCAGTCCTATACTGGCAGTAGGCAAGCAAGATGGCAACGTCAGATTGGTGCTAGACGCACGTGAAATCAACAAAATTATTATACCAGTTAACACAAGACCCGTCAACTTGGACGAACAGTTGCTAAAATTTTATAATGTACAATACCTAACTAATATTGGCCTCCACTTATCGTACTGCCAGGTGTCCCTTCACAATGACAGTCGTAAATACACTGCTTTCCTTTGTGAAGGACGCAGTTATCAGTTTTGTGTGTTGCTTTTTGATTTGCGTGTAAGCGCGGGCGTGTTCATCGAGGCGCTTGACGCTGTTCTCGGCCCGTGTTTGTTGTCCCGCGTCACGACATACGTCGATGACATTGTCGTGGCAACAAATACGTGGGAGGAACATATTGATCTGTTACAGGAAATTTTATTTAAATTTTCACAAGCTGGAGTCACAGTAAATCTTTCGAAGTCCAAAGTAGGAAGGCGTGAAGTCAAGTTTTTAGGCCATATTGTCTCGCCGGAAGGCATTCGTCCCGATTCTAAGAAGATTGATGCTATTCGTAATTTCCCTCCTCCACAAAACCGCAAACAGTTGAAAGCATTCTTAGGATTATCTTCTTTCTTTCGGAAGTTTGTTTCACAACAGCATCTGAACAGCTCTCACCTGATAACTCTACTGAAAAAGAACGCAATTTGGAGATGGACAGAGTTTTGCCAAGCTGATTTTCAGGCTATTAAAGATGCACTGGTGAACGCACCCCTCCTCTGCCAACCTGACATGACGTCAGATTTTTGCCTAGCCACGGATTCGTCATCATACGGTCTTGGAGCTTTTCTATTTCAAATTCAATCCGAATCAAGACAATCTATCATCAAACCGATAAGTTTTGCGAGCCGCACGCTCACAGAGTGCGAGAGGTCGTACTCCGTGACGGAGCGGGAGGCTCTTGCCATTATTTGGGCATTCCGTAAGTTTCGCTACTTTCTTTGGGGTAAACATACTCGCATATACACAGACCATCAAGCCCTTTCTTTCTTGCTATCATGCAAATTGCTTCATTCACGGCTCACCCGGTGGTGCCTTTCACTCCAAGAATACAGCTTCGAAATTATTTACATTAAAGGTAAATCAAACGTAGAAGCCGATGCCCTGTCCCGTTTGCTGCAAGGCATGCAGGATTTTTCGGAACTTTCTGAGCAAACATCAGACTTTAACATCTTACTTATGTACGATGGTACGTACGCCCCATACTACCGCAATATGTGCAAGAACTTTGCTTCACTTCAGGACAGCGACCACAGGTGGTCAAACATCAAAAAGAAATTACGTACAGATCCTTCTTCACACTTGCAAAAATATGGCACAATACATAAAAATGTAGTTTTTCATAGGCGTACCCCAGACTCGCACCATTGGTGTGTTTGGTTACCCGACGCGCATGTTGACGATTTTATTCTGTTCACACACAAAACTTGGGGACACTACGGAGTCACCAAATGCACTGATAAAATAGTACAGCATTGTAATTTTCCCAATCTGCGTCGGAGAGTGTTGAAAATTGTTCATAAATGTATCATCTGCCAAGAAGCAAAATTTTCCAACCGATCATCTTTGAATGAATTACATCCTATTGTACCAACCCAACCTTTGGAGTTAGTATCATTAGATATCGCCGGACCTTATCCCAAAGCTCGTGGAGGTGTGAAATACATCGTTGCTGTACTTGATGTCTTCTCAAAATACTTAAAATTGTATGCTATCCGTACTGTCAATGCATCTGCTATTGCTAGACGTTTGACTAACAGCTACTTTACAAGGTTTGGCAAACCCCACAGCATTATCACGGATAACGCACCCTATTTTACGGGAAGAAATTGGAAATCTTTTGTTGCCACACATAACATCAAACATATTCTTACATCAGCATTTCATCCGGAAGGGAACCCCGTAGTAAGGATTTTTAGAGAGTTTGGTCAATTCATGAGATTACATTCTCCTTGCAAACACACAAAGTGGATCGAATTTTTAGCACCCTTTGAGCAGATAGTAAACAATTTGCCTCATGCCTCAACAGGATACCCACCACAGGAATAATTATTAAACAAACCTGAACAGAACAAGTGGACTATACCCATTCCAAAGCTAACTGCATCCACAACACATACACCTTTGGAAGAGAAAGTAAGACAGGCATACACTATGTTGTGCAATAAAGCTAAGATCAGGAAAGAGAAGTATGACAACATGTTACAAATACACAAACCTATCAGGTTGATGACCTTGTTCTTTTGCGTTCACATCCCAAGTCTACAAAATTAAAACAACTGAACAGAAAATGGCAGCTATTATATTCAGGTCCTTACAGAATAGCAAGCATACCTCACCCAGGCTGTTACTCCCTAGAATACCCGTTATCTCACAAGCCGAGGGGGCTGCATCCCCACAGACATTTGAAACCCTTTGTGCACTAAAACAACATAATATAATGACAACTAATTTGAACATGAGCAAGTCGCTGTGATAATGAGATCATTAATATTTGTATTGCATACACGAACATTAAGTTATACAGCATAAGAACACAAACGTTAATTTATGGAAATTATATACTGCAGTTACACTTGTACACATAATTATGAAGAGAATGTAAACCCAGTTGAGTACACTTACTGAATAAGAAAAGATATTCATATAGGAATGAGATCTACACAGGTTACATTTGTTCTTAATTGTAAATTATAAGGTGAATCAACAATTAGTTAGTTATTTCAAGACACTCTAATGACAGGAGATAATAGCTATTGAGATCATTAATGACATAGGTATGTAGCAGAATGAATGAGGATGTAAGAATGAATGATCAGTATGAATGAGTTAATATTTAAGTTAACATAAGAAGGTAAGTTACTGTGAAGTAGTTGATGGAGACAAGAGATTATTTGAGGAAAATATTATTGGAGTTTTATGAGAATGGAAGTGCCAAATGGCCCCACGTATGTGATATATTAATGTTTGATGAGGAATATGTTTAATGTATAAGGATATATATATTATGATGAATATGTGAGTAAGGAATGAGTGAGAATGTTTTGGCAATATTGTGCTACATAGAGAAGTGAGTAAACAGTCTACATCTTTAAGATTACATAAGAATTTCAGTTTAAAAGAAAACATTTGTGATGAGTTAAGAACACGTGAGTACTAGACATTATATGCGAATCTATTTTCAGTGCCCTTTAAAATGAACGCTTGCAAGAAAAGCAGAGTGAACATAATGATGATTACAGCTGTGGAAAGAAGTGTAATAAGAATGTAACTTGGAAACACATTAGCATTAATTTATTTCAGAAGTGTAACTTCATAACCTTTTGTTAAGTTAGTTCGTGTTCAGACAGGAGAATGATATTTTAAGGAACTTAAGTTGAAATATAGTTTTTACACAGCCCTCATGTGAATACATTTGTGTATACGAAAGTGAAATTTAGTGCCATGTCAGCCTTTATTATACTTACACATGACAGAAAACCCTGAGGGAGCAAAAGATAGGAGAGTTATTAAGGCAGTTTTGTGACTCGTACAACACCTCCACTTAAGCGAACAGATGACAAAATTACATCTACGTTGAAGACAACATTTGACTTTTCAGGCTATGCAAGGTAAGTGCAAAGGAGCAGTGACCACCCGTGCAGCCGACATTGAGCAACGGACACTGAGAAAGAGACATTTTACTGTCAATTATAATACTATGTTCTTCATTTATGTTTTATAGAAAGAAATAATATATACACAACATACATGATGTTTAACTTTCACTAAAGTAGAAGAAAGTTCATGGTTGAACTCTTGAGAGGAAATTTGATATGTTATTATATAATACACATTATGAGAGAGACAATCTCTGTGAGATATATTTTCCATTTGTATAGACGGTATCCACAAGAAGTGGAGATAACGAGGAAGTACTGAGCAGATACGTGATTTACTCATGCAAGGATTTGTTAAGGTATAATACACTTAGTCATATGAACAGTCAGAACACAAACAGAGAACCTGTCATGATGTTACACTACACAGACTTAACGTTAGGACACTTACATTTACCCATGATTTGGTAAATGGTAAGCACCTCCTTTCACACACCACTTGAAGGTGATGCAAATGTTATAATGTATTATGTTCTCTTTTTATGTATTAGCTGTAGGATTTGGTAGTTTATAACGTAAGGACACTTACATTTACCCATGATTTGGTAAATGGTAAGCACCTCCTTTCACACACCCCTTGAAGGTGATGCAAATGTTATAATGTATTACGTTCTCTTTTTATGTATTAGCTGTAGAATTTGGTAGTTTATAGGTAGTGAATAGTTTCTTCCAGTCTATCTTGCTTTCTTTCTCCATTACCCTACCACCTCCTGCAGCTGGGTATTGTTTGTTTATGGAATGTAAGAATACATTGTGTGACAGTAAACTTTCAGGTATGAATAAAAAGACATGAATATTGATGGCGTTACAAGCCTGGTCAACCACTAGCCAAGATATGGAATCAAAAGAAAGAAAGAAATAATAAATGAAGGAAAGCCCATGCTTTAAATGTAAAGTCTGATATCCCTTGGCACGCCCAAACCTGAATTAAAAAAAATTAATACCCCAATAAAAGAAAGCCAATGGGACTTAGAATAATTTTTTAGTGTAAATATTTCACATGCATATTCTTGTAAATTTATATGTATTTGTATATGTGTTAAAACTTTGCATATTGTCAACATATTTCGAAATGTGACCACGAAATGTAAGCTTTCATAATTAACTATGTAAACATGCTGGGACACAGTGAACTTCATTAAAATGTAAACATGGCAAAAAAGGTGTTGCAAACTGTGTTAAACTGTGAACGTTATAAACGACAAATTTTGTGTTATTTGTGAAACTAATAGTGCATAAACCAAATAACTGTTTGTAAACCAATATAAACTGCAATTTACTTCGACAAAAATGAGGATTTTCACACTGCAAATGAACGTTTGTTGGCGAGTATAGAGAATGTGATGAAACCCCATACCTTTGCGAATATCAATGCCATTGTTCCTGGCCGGCCTTCGGATGCTTTGGAGACAAAAAACTCAGCACCTGTCGTAGGCGATGTGGAGGCTAAAAACTACATCCACCATATATGCCCCGGTAACAATAGTCACGAAAACGCACAAGGACCTGGAGTGTTGTGTCGTAACAGAAGACATGGACATTGCTTCAGATCACGCACACGCTCAATCTTATGGGGTCTCCGGACTTAACACGCCATTTATGCTGGAATAACAACTTGTAATGAACACTATGTGAAAGTGAATACTGTTCAAGACTGTCATAACACAGCAATTTTGAAACTGCCGCAGGCGAAATTCAATGATGCTATTGCGCATGCGCAAAGCCTACGTGCTGCCAGAGATGCATTGGGAAATCAACGCTGGAAGCACACAACATTAACTGCGCTGGCGAGCAGCTTGTTCAGACAAACTGTATGTAACTATATATATAATAGAGGGAAACATTCCACGTAGGAAAAATATATCTAAAAACAAGGTTGGTGTGACTTACCAAATGAAAGTGCTGGCAGGTCGACAGACACACAAACACAAACATACACACAAAATTCAAGCTTTCGCAACAAACTGTTGCCTCATCAGGAAAGAGGGAAGGAGAGGGAAAGACGAAAGGATGTGGGTTTTAAGGGAGAGGGTAAGGAGTCATTCCAATCCCGCGAGCGGAAAGACTTACCTTAGGGGGGAAAAAAGGACGGGTATACACTCGCACACACACACATATCCATCCACACACATACAGACACAAGCAGACATATTTAAAGACAAAGAGTTTGGGCAGAGATGTCAGTCGAGGCAGAAGTGCAGAGGCAAAGATGTTGTTGAATGACAGGTGAGGTATGAGTGGCGGCAACTTTAAATTAGCGGAGATTGAGGCCTGGTGGATAACGGGAAGAGAGGATATATTGAAGAGCAAGTTCCCATCTCCGGAGTTCGGATAGGTTGGTGTTAGTGGGAAGTATCCAGATAACCCGGACGGTGTAACACTGTGCCAAGATGTGCTGGCCGTGCACCAAGGCATGTTTAGCCACAGGGTGATCCTCTGATCCTTCCTCAAATCCTGCCCTGAAATGAGATCCATCCTTCATGAAATCCTCCCCACTCCACCAAGAGTGTCTTTCCGTCGTCCACCTAACCTTCGTAACCTCTTAGTTCATCCCTATGAAATCCCCAAACCACCTTCCCTACCCTCTGGCTCCTACCCTTGTAACCGCCCCCAGTGTAAAACCTGTCCCATGCACCCTCCAACCACCACCTACTCCAGTCCTTTAACCCGGAAGGTGTACACAATCAAAGGCAGAGCCACGTGTGAAAGCACCCACGTGATCTACCAACTGACCTGCCTACACTGTGATGCATTCTACGTGGGAATGACCAGCAACAAACTGTCCATTCGCATGAATGGACACAGGCAGACAGTGTTTGTTGGTAATGAGGATCACCCTGTGGCTAAACATGCCTTGGTGCACGGCCAGCACATCTTGGCACAGTGTTACACCGTCCGGGTTATCTGGATACTTCCCACTAACACCAACCTATCTGAACTCCGGAGATGGGAACTTGCTCTTCAATATATCCTCTCTTCCCGTTATCCACCAGGCCTCAATCTCCGCTAATTTAAAGTTGCCGCCACTCATACCTCACCTGTCATTCAACAACATCTTTGCCTCTGCACTTCTGCCTCGACTGACATCTCTGCCCAAACTCTTTGTCTTTAAATATGTCTGCTTGTGTCTGTACATGTGTGGATGGATATGTGTGTGTGTGCGAGTGTATACCCGTCCTTTTTTCCCCCTAAGGTAAGTCTTTCCGCTCCCGGGATTGGAATGACTCCATACCCTCTCCCTTAAAACCCACATCCTTTCGTCTTTCCCTCTCCTTCCCTCTTTCCTGATGAGGCAACAGTTTGTTGCGAAAGCTTGAATTTTGTGTGTATGTTTGTGTTTGTGTGTCTGTCGACCTGCCAGCACTTTCATTTGGTAAGTCACATCATCTTTGTTTTCAGATATATATATAAATAAAGATGAGGTGACTTACTGAACGAAAGCGCTGGCAGGTCGACAGACACACAAACAAACACAAACATACACACACACACACACACACACATATATATATATATATATATATATATATATATATATATATATACATTTAGGTATATCTATTAATTATATTGTTTGCTAGCCTGCCACGCTAAATGTTTTAGCGTGAAAGTTGAGGGGGCAATGTAGCGGGACTTTGAATTTCGCTGCACTACACTCGTTCCCTCAGATATAAATTATACCGTCGGAGCGGTATGAGTGCTTGACAGCAGAGAAAATACGAGGTGCATTCAAGTTCTAAGGCCTCTGATTTTTTTTCTCTGGACTGGAAAGAGATAGAAACATGCACATTGTTTTAAAATGAGGCCACGTTCATTGTCAATACGTCCCCGAGATAGCAGCACCGTACGGCAGATGGAATTTTACCGCCAGTGGTGAGAATGAGAACTGTTTTAAATACTTAAAATGGCGACGTTTTTCTTACTTGAACAGTGTGCAATCATTCGTTTCCTGAATTTGCGTGGTGTGAAACCAATTGAAATTCATTGACAGTTGAAGGAGACATGTGGTGATGGAGTTATGGATGTGTCGAAAGTGCGTTCGTGGGTCCGACAGTTTAATGAAGGCAGAACATCATGTGACAACAAACCGAAACAACCTCAGGCTCGCACAAGCCGGTCTGACGACATGATCGAGAAAGTGGAGAGAATTGTTTTGGGGAATCGCCGAATGACTGTTGAACAGATCGCCTCCAGAGTTGGCATTTCTGTGGGTTCTGTGCACACAATCCTGCATGACGACCTGAAAATGCGAAAAGTGTCATCCAGGTGGGTGCCACGAATGCTGACGGACGACCACATGGCTGCCCGTGTGGCATGTTGCCAAGCAATGTTGACGCGCAACGACAGCATGAATGGGACTTTCTTTCCGTCAGTTGTGACAATGGATGAGACGCGGATGCCATTTTTCAATCCAGAAACAAAGCGCCAGTCAGCTCAATGGAAGCACACAGATCCACCACTACCAAAAAAATTTCGGGTAACCGCCAGTGCTGAAAAAATGATGGTGTCCATGTTCTGGGACAGCGAGGGCGTAATCCTTACCCATTGCGTTCCAAAGCTCACTATGGTAACAGGTGCATCCTACGAAAATGTTTTGAAGAACAAATTCCTTCCTGCACTGCAACAAAAACGTCCAGGAAGGGCTACGCGTGTGCTGTTTCACCAAGACAACGCACCCGCACATCGAGCTAACGTTACGCAAGTTTCTTCGTGATAACAACTTTGAAGTGATTCCTCATGCTCCCTACTCACCTGACCTGGCTCCTAGTGACTTTTGGCTTTTTCCAACAATGAAAGACACTCTCTGTGGCTGCACATTCACCAGCCGTGCTGCTATTGCCTCAGCGATTTTCCAGTGGTCAAAACAGACTCCTAAAGAAGCCTTTGCCGCTGCCATGGAATCATGGCGGCAGCGTTGTGAAAAATGTGTACGTCTGCAGGGCAATTACGTCGAGAAGTAACGCCAGTTTCATCGATTTCAGGTGAGTAGTTAATTAGAAAAAAAATCGGAGCCCTTAGAACTTGAATGCACCTTGTACTAAAATTGTAACTTTTTTTTCTATCCATCTATTGTTTCTCGAGAGCGGAAGCTTAATGCAGACGTGATCTCTCCGTGGCTGCACATTCACCAGCCGTGCTGCTATTGCCTCAGCGATTTTCCAGTGGTCAAAACATACTCCTAAAGAAGCCTTTGCTGCTGCCATGGAATCATGGCGTCAGCATTGTGAAAAATGTGTACATCTGCAGGGAAATTACGTCGAGAAGTAACGCCAGTTTCATAGATTTCAGGTGAGTTGTTAATTAGAAAAAAAATCGGAGGCCTTAGAACTTGAATGCATCTTGTACTAAAATTGTAACTTTTTTTTCTATCCATCTATTGTTTCTCGAGAGCGGAAGCTTAATGCAGACGTGATCTGATGAAGACGAAAAAAACTTATTAATGTGTAAACATATTGTGGAAGTTGTTATGACATTTGGGGGAGGGAAGCAACGTAAAATAAATTGCATTTAATGTCAAGACAGTTTTGTACACATTAGAAATTCCTGGACGATGAAACTTATTGCAAGATTTCGGAGCAGACTTTTCACGCAGAAATGAAGTAGGAGATTTTTGCGCCGCACGATAGAAGACATGTTAATATGGTAAAGGATGAACTCTTATCTACAAGATTTCCCCCTGTCAGTTACATTTTGTTATTCTCTGTTCTTTTTCAATAATTTTTGTAGTGGAAATTGGTTTAACTTTTGCTCAGGAACGCCACAAGGACCACCCCAACAATAGCTTTTCCGAATCACGAAGTCCGATAGCTTTTCTGTAATACAAAGTCCGATTTGCATTTCATTCTTTCCCTTTTTCATGGTCATTTACGATTTTAAAACCCCGTTTTTATTCACCATTTCTTCCCACCATTTCTATTCTTTTCTTTTCTTCTCTTTTTTCTTTTTTATTAACCACTACAAGAGGCTTTACCCAGTTACATTTCTTTCACAAAGTATGACTAACTTGAATAGCAACTTGCAATAGTTAAACCTTGTAGGGCATCTGCGTTGTCATTGTCTTCAGACATTATTACCAGGCACGGTCCCTTTTCCTGTCCATGCAATCACCAAGTGTCGCCAGAATGTGAAAATTGATTAACTGTTTACTGCCAGCTTTGTGTGTTTGCTAATGATCAGTTTCAGTCCAAATTTTCTGCCTCAGTTACTGCTCATTCTTGTATTGCATGTTGTTGTTGTTGTTGTGGTCTTCAGTCCTGAGACTGGTTTGATGCAGCTCTCCATGCTACTCTACCCTGTGCAAGCTTCTTCATCTCCCAGTACCTACTGAAACCTACATCCTTCTGAATCTGTTTAGTGTATTCATCTCTTGGTCTCCCTCTATGATTTTTACCCTCCACCCTGCCCTCCAATACTAAATTGGTGATCCCTCGATGTCTCAGAACATGTCCTACCAACCGATCCCTTCTTCTAGTCAAGTTGTGCCACAAGCTCCTCTTCTCCCCAATTCTATTCAATACCTCCTCATTAGTTATGTGATCAACCCATCTAATCTTCAGCATTCTTCTGTAGCACCACATTTCGAAAGCTTCTATTCTCTTCTTGTCTAAGCTAGTTATCGTCCACGTTTCACTTCCATAGATGGCTACACTCCATACAAGTACTTTCAGAAACGACTTCCTGACAATCTATTCTCGATGTTAACGAATTTTTCTTCTTCAGAAACACTTTCCTTGCCATTGCCAGTCTCCATTTTATATCCTCTCTACTTTGACCATCATCAGTTATTTTGCTCCCCAAATAGCAAAACTCCTTTACTACTTTAAGTGTCTCATTTCCTAATCTAATTCCCTCAGCATCACCCGATTTAATTCGACTACATTCCATTATCCTCGTTTTGGTTTTGTTGATGTTCATCTTATACCCTCCTTTCAAGACACTGTCCATTCTGTTCAATTGCTCTTCCAAGTCCTTTGCTGTCTCTGACAGAATTACAATGTCATCAGCAAAGCTCAAAGTTTTTATTTCTTCTCCATGGATTCTAATACCTACTCCGAACTTTTCTTTTGTTTCCTTTATTGCTTGCTCAATATACAGATTGAATAACATCGGGGATAGGCTACAACCCTGTCTCACTCCCTTCCCAACCACTGCTTCCCTTTCATACCCCTCGACTCTTATAACTGCAATCTGGTTTCTGTACAAATTGTAAATAGCCTTTCGCTCTCTGTATTTTACCCTTGACACCTTTAGAATTTGAAAGAGAGTATTCCAATCAACATTGTCAAAAGCTTTCTCTAAGTCTACAAATGCTAGAAACGTAGGTTTGCCTTCCCTTAATCTTTCTTCTAAGATAAGTCGTAGGGTCAGTATTGCCTCACGTGTTCCAACATTTCTACGGAATTCAAACTGATCTTCCCCGAGGTCGGCTTCTATCAGTTTTACAATTCGTTTGTAAGGAATTCGCGTTAGTATTTTGCAGCTGTGACTTATTAAACTGATAGTTCGGTAATTTTCACATCGGTCAAGACCTGCTTTCTTTGGGATTGGAATTATTATATTCTTCTTGAAGTCTGACGGTATTTCACCTGTCTCATACATCTTGCTCACCAGATGGTAGAGTTTTGTCAGGACTGGCTCTCCCAAGGTTGACAGTAGTTATAATGGAATGTTGTCTACTCCGGGGGCCTTGTTTCGACTCAGGTCTTTCAGTGCTTCACGCAATATCGTATCTCCCATTTCATCTTCATCTACATCCTCTTCCATTTCCATAATACTATCCTCAAGTACATCGCCCTTGATTAGGCCCTCTATATACTCCTTCCACCTTTCTGCTTTCCCCTTCTTTGCTTAGAACTGGGTTTCCATCAAAGCTCTAGATATTCATGCAAGTGGTTCTCCTTTCTCCAAAGGTCTCTCTAATTTGCCTGTAGGCAGTATCTATCTTACCCCTTGTGAGATAAGCCTCTACATCCTTACATTTGTCCTCTAGCCATCCCTGCTTAGCCATTTTGCACTTCCTGTCAATATCATTTTTGAGACGTTTGTATTCCTTTTTGCCTACTTCATTTACTGCATTTTTATATTTTCTCCTTTCATCAATTAAATTCAATATTTCTTCTGTTACCCAAGGGTTTCTACTAGCCCTCGTCTTTTTACCTATTTGATCCGCTGCTGCCTTCACTGTTTCATCCCTCAAAGCTACCCATTCTTCTTCTATTGTATTTCTTTCCCCCATTCCTGTCAATTGTTCCCTTATGCTCTCCCTGAAACTCTGTACAACCTCTGGTTCTTTCAGTTCATCCAGTTCCCATCTCCTTAAATTCCCACCTTTTTGCAGTTTCTTCAGTTTTGATCTACAGTTCATAACCAATAGATTGTGGTCAGAGTCCACATCTGCCCCTGGAAATGTCTTACAATTTAAAACCTGGTTCCTAAATCTCTGTCTTACCATTATATAATCTATCTGATACCTTTTAGTATCTCCAGGGTTCTTCCATGTATACAACCTTCTTTCATGATTCTTAAACCAAGTATTAGCTATGATTAAGTTATGCTCTGTGCAAAATTCTACCAGGCAGCTTCCTCTTTCAGTTCTTAGCCCCAATCCATATTCACCTACTATATTTCCTTCTCTCCCTTTTCCTACTACCGAATTCCAGTCACCCATGACTATTAAATTTTCATCTCCCTTCACTACCTGAATAATTTCTTTTATCTCATCATACATTTCATCAATTTCTTCGTCATCTGCAGAGCTAGTAGGCATATAAACTTGTACTACTGTAGTAGGCGTGGGCTTCATGTCTATATTGGCCACAATAATGCATTCGCTATGCTGTTTGTAGTAGCTTACCCGTACACCTATTTTTTAATTCATTATTAAACCTACTCCTGCATTACCCCTATTTGATTTTGTATTTATAACCCTGTAGTCACCTGACCAGAAGTCTTGTTCCTCCTGCCACCGAACTTCACTAATTCCCACTCTATCTAACTTTAACCTATCCATTTCCCTTTTTTACTTTTCTAACCTACCTGCCCGATTAAGGGATCTGACATTCCACGCTCCGATCTGTAGAACGCCAGTTTTCTTTCTCCTGATAACAACGTCCTCTTGAGTAGTCCCCGCCCGGAGATCCGAATGGGGGCTATTTTACCTCTGTAATATTTTACCCAAGAGGACGCCATCATCATTTAATCATACAGTAAAGCTGCATGCCCTCGGGAAAAATTACGGCTGCAGTTTCCCCTTGCTTTCAGCCATTCACAGTACCAGAACAGCAAGGCCATTTTGGTTAGTGTTACAAGGCCAGATCAGTCAATCATCCAGACTGTTGCCCTTGCAACTACTGAAAAGGCTGCTGCCCCTCTTCAGGAACCACACGTTTGTCTGGCCTCTCAACAGATACCCCTCTGTTGTGGTAGCACCTACGGTACGGCTATCTGTATCGTTGAGGCACGCAAGCCTCCCCATCAACGGCAAGGTCTATGGTTCATTTGGGGGCGGGGGGGTTGTATTGCATAACAAAGGCTAAACTGATTTGCAAATTTTAGTATTAACTTCATTTGCTTAAAGTAACGTAAAATTTCAATAGCAAAGCTAATAATTAAAGATACCGCACAAATTAAGAGTGCGCACTTTCATTTATTTTGTATTTAGCTTAGCGAGTGACTTCTGCTGACTTGGTATGTATCTTATTGTTGTTATATTAAAAATAAAATCAGTTGTCTGTTTGCTTAAAATAAATTCACTTTAATCTTTCAATACTCAAAAGTAAATTGCTTGCCTTCTTCTAAATTTTGCATTACGTCTCACTCAGGTTACCAAAAGTAATTTATTACACTGCAAAGTTTAAGTTAAGCCATTCATTTATTTAACCAGTAACTCCATTTAGCTTTACCTTCAAAATTTAGTATTTCAGAATAAGTAACTGCAAACTCAGTGCTTTCTGATTCATTTATTTTCTTGTGAATTGTTGTGCTGTGGAAAAGCGTGACAGCCTTCTGTTGCCACGCCAATGATTATTTGCTTCAATACTTTTGCCATTACCTTTCTTAAGATTCTGGAGATTCATTGCCCTAGCGGGCTGGCGACCGTTTTTCTTTTTTACCTAATCAATGTTTTATTTGTACTATTAGTGATTTTTGTAGTAAACATTACATGGTACCCTTTTTCCCCCTGTGCAGTTCGTGAGCAATTGCATTACATTCCACTTGTTTCAAAATTCCTTCAGAAGAGCCTACTGTACACTTCCCTCCAACTAACCGGCATTATTTTCCTTTGGTAACGATAGTCTTACTCACTGTACAATTTCATTAGTCATATGCGATCACGGTCAGTTATATTGCAATCCAGTAGGCCAATAGGGAAGGAGGAGCTTACACACTGACAATAACTAACAGACGTACAACAATGAAACTGCCGCCAGCTACTCATTAAACACAGGCGTATGCAGGGATGCCAAGTGCATTTCACTTCAACACGCCATTGGCGCGAAATTACTAATGTTCTGGAGTTTTTTGAACAGATCTCATATAGTTGAAGAAGCCAGCTGTAGTAATCGCCGAATCACTCGACATTTTAATAGGTGCGATGCCACCATTCGACGATATTAGCAGAAATGGGTGCACCGTGGCCGAATACAGCATCAAGTAGGAAGCAGTTGACCTACACAAGTGATCGAACTAGAGGACCATGCAAGCCAGAAAGGCACTCAGAGCCCTGGATTCACCATTATCATGGAAATTTCCTTAATATTAATATCAAGTACACAGACACTTGTTACATACATATATACAGAGATAGCATTTATTTATACTAATAGTAGTACTAAAAGTAGAAGCAATACAGAAAAGGCACAAAGCATGGCTGAATGACCAGCAAAAGACAACTGAAAAATATCGAGAAGAGCTAACCATTGCCAGAAGACAAACGGCCATGAAAATCGGAAGAATCAAAAGAGACCATCAAGGAAGAAACCCTAAACTTCGTAGAGGAATTATTCAAACAACATAAAACAAGGGACTATTATAGGACAGTCAGATAATATCGATCAAAGTATACACCAACCACACTCATGATGAAAAATGAAAAAGGGAAATTAGCGCACAATAATCAAGACAATGCCAACATTCTAGCTGATCACTTCAAAGAATTACTAAATACCAAGGAACCAAAAGAATGTCTAGATTTCGAACCACATCAAGAAAACAAAACACATCCAGAGAAGATTACACCACCAGATCTCAGTGAAGCGATCAAAGCAACTAGGTGGCTCAAGAACTACAAAGCAGCGGGGGAGAATCAACTGGTCGCACAGCTGTGGAAGAGCACAAATAAACAAACACTTCAGAACCTCCGTAAGCACACAGTAGACCTCTGGAATCCTTAGAAAATGCCAGAAGAGTGGAAAAAGCTATAATCCACCCAATATACAAAAACGGCGATAGATTGGATCCAAACAACTATCGGGGGATTTCACTGCTTGATGTCACATGTAAGATCTTGTCTACAATTATCTTTACAAGAATTCAGAATCAACTAGACCAAGAACTTGGAGAATATCAAGGAGGATTTCGTCCTGGAAGAAGCTGTCCAGATCAAATTATCAGCCTTAAGTGGAACATGAAACTTCAAAGAGTGAGAAACAAGAAGTTAGTCACCACTTTTGTTGACTTAGAGAAAGGATATGACAGTATCCATCGTGAGCCATTACTTAAAATCCTCGTGGAATTTGGACTGCACCTGAAACTCGTTAATCTTATTGGACTCACTCTTAAGAATACTAAATCAAAAGTTAAATTCAGGTGGACTATCTGAATCATTTGAAATCCGGACGGGACTCCGACAGGGGGATGGTCTCTCACCAATACTATGTAACTGTGCATTGGAGAAAGTCATGCGAGAGTGGAAGAAGAAAGCCAACCAAACATCAAGATTGTCAGAAATATCAAACTCAAATGCCTGGCCTTTGCTGATGATCTAGCACTGCTTGCAAATAGCGTGGAAGAGCCTAAACACCAAATTGAAGACCTCGAAAAAATAGCAGCAGAAGTCAGACAAGGAATTGAAACACCAGCCCTTACACTGAAATATAACAAACAAATTAAAATTGTAAAGAAATATCTTTTGGAGGTTATAAGTTGGAATTCAAACGAGAAAATGTCAGTAGAAAGCAGAACAACTGAACTGAAACAAGCGCAGCGCATCACCTGGTCAACGTACAAAAGGAAATGTCTCTTGATAAATGCAAAACTCAGACACTATCACTATGCTATTAAACCTGAAGCAACCTGTGCTAGTGAAACACTGTTCGAGAGGGACACCAAATAATCACAGGCAAACTACAGAAGGCATTCAGAAGAATCCTTAGAACAATTATAAACAAAAAATACCAAGTAGAGGGACAATGGCGACTATTACCTAATGAAATTGTATACCAAGAAACTGGGTCAATAATTGACACAATACGGAAAAGGAGGGTTGCTTTTTTCTGCCACATTTCCAGACTAACAGAAAGCAGGCTACTGAAACAACTGTTCAGCTACTTTTGGAAAAGTAAGACCAAGAACAACTGGTTCAAAGAAGTTCAAGATGATTTAGACTAGTTAGGCTTGACAATGTAACAAATTGAATGCAGAGAATAGAAGAAGATCCTGAAACACAGTGACAAGAGTTTTAAACTAAAGACATTTAAACGCAAAAAATACACCATAGCTGATGAAGAAAGGGTAGCCAGGTCAAAAAGGATGAAGACGTTTTGGGAGCAGAAGAGGAAAGCCAAATCTACAACTAGTATTAAGACTTAATTGTGTATGGACTGAATAATGTGCTCCAGTGTGGGCATAAAATATGTAAATGTAACTTAGCCACAACCTGAGGGATGTTTCCAGGGTGAGATTTTCACTCTGTAGTGGAGTGTGCGCTGATATGAGACTTCTTGGCAGATTAAAACTGTGTGCTGGACCGAGACTCGAACTCGGGCCCTTTGTCTTCCGCGGGCATGTGCTCTAACATCTGAGCTACCCAAGCACGACTTAACATCTGAGCTACCCAAGCACGACTCACGTCCCGTCCGTACAGCTTTACTTTTGCCAGTACCTCATCTCCTACCTTCGAGTCCAAGTCTCGGTCTCGACACAGTTTTAATCTGCCAGAAAGTTTCATATCAGCGCACACTCCGCTGCAGAGTGAAAATCTCATTCTGGAAACATCCCCCAGGCTTTGGCTAAGCCATGTCTCCGCAATATCCTTTCTTTCAGGAGTGCTAGTTCTGCAAGGTTCGCAGGAGAGCTTCTGTAAAGTTTGGAAGGTAGGAGACGAGATCCAGCCAGAAGTAAAGTTGTGAGGAAGGGGCGTGAGTGGTGCTTGGGTAGCTCAGATGGTAGAGCACTTGCCCGCGAAAGGCAAAGGTCCCGAGTTCGAGTCTCGGTCCGGCACACAGTTTTAATCTGTAAGGATGTTTCATACCAGTGCACACTCCGCTGCAGAGTGAAAATCTCATTCTGGAAACATCCCTCAGGCTGTGGCTAAGCCATGTCTCCGCAATATCGTTTCTTTCAGGAGTGCTAGTTCTGCAAGGTCCGCAGGAGAGCTTCTGCAAAGTTTGGAAGGTAGGAGACGAGGTACTGGCAGAATTAAAGCTGTGAGGATGGGGCGTGAGTCATGCTTGGGTAGCTCAAATGGTAGAGCACTTGCCCACGAAAGGCAAAGGTCCCGAGTTCAAGTCTCGGTCTGGCACACAGTTTTAATCTGAAATGAAGCTTCAACATCAGGTGATGACCACTACCTGCAAATTATGGGTAGGTACACACAAAAGAATGCAAAATATCTATATTCTGCCGTTTTGGAGGCAGCTTGGAGGGCAGAATTCATCAAGACAGTGCGGATCCGTCTCCGCATGATCAACTTAGCCTCTATTTGTCCATTCTAAATACAATACAAATCTCTCACCACCATGACATGCTTTGTCAGAGAACAGACGCAGATGTGAAGAAGATGAAGATGTAGACTTACTTACCTCGTCTGAGTTGTTGGCGAATTTGGCTATATGTCAGATCGTCGAAACAGCGTACTTCGAAGCCGAGTGTTGTGAATGCACGCATCAATGCGTTTCTGTCGATCTCTGTGTACGCTCTGTTATGAAGGGAGTCTTCTTCAAAGACTTTATGGTTCAAGATGAGGGCTATCCCACGCTCCTGGTTGCCCATGGGATACTCTTCATCTTCTCCAGAGACTCCACGTATTGGCACCACGTCCTCACGCTGGGTCGACGGCGGGGGCGCCGGGATTTGTCTAGAGAAAGCAAAAATGATATTGCAGGGTTATTCAGAAAGCAAAATTAATATTCCACGATCATTATCTCAACATCCAATAGCTTCAAGATGCTGCACATTTATAATGTAATGATAATAACACAGATGTAAATATAGTTATTTTATTTAAATTAGTGTGTCAGTTTCGAGATGTCAAGTCGCAAAAACTAAGGCTGTTCCAAGTGGCACAGAAGGAGGTCCTCAGGTCGCCAGAGGTTGCTCGATAACATCGGCTGACAGCTTTGTCACAAGTTGTCCGATCTCCTTCGTCAGTTTTCGGTGGGATGAAAGAGTTTATGGTACGTTAAAATCTATCCCGTTAAGGGGCTCAAAATCTAATGTAATCTCCTTGGGCAGGATAGATGCCACTACACATCTATGCCTGGATACGAGTGCTGCGTTGCGACTTTTGTTGTTAAAAAATGGTTGAATGCACGACAGTAATCTATGTCAGCCTCGAAAAAACATGTAGTGGATACTGTCTTTCCTCAGTTACTGGAACAACCAGATAAATTTTGCAAAGAGAGAAACGTCCTGTTACATACTCGAGGTGATTTTTTGTGACAGTGAAAAGCAAGAATACAGACACTCTGTACAAATTCAAACAAGAACAGACGTATGTCAGTTATCTTCAATGACTGTGATTCAGAGGTAAGAGAGGTAAGAAAGTAAGAGGAAGGTTATGTTGCTAGGTAGCAGCCGTGGAAGAGGTGTGGGCCAGATTTTGCTGGAAAAATTACGTGACAGGTACCAGGTCACAAACTTTTTCAAGCCAAGTGCATGTCTTAGCCAGGTGGTAGAGGATATAGGTTCTTTGTGCAACATATAGAATCATGTTCTTGCCAACTTAAACTGAAGGAGGGCTCTTTTATAATTGTAACAGTATATATGTCCCCTTCAGTCAACGTTCATTTATTCCTGGAAAACTTGGACGCCTTGTTGTGCTATCTGTCAGATAGGGCAAAGCAAATTATTATTTGTGGGGACTTCAATGTTGATTCACTGAAAGAGTGTAATAGGACGAATGACCTGGAAGTCTTGCTCGGTACTTTCAATTTGACATCTGTCATTGATTTTCCTACTCGGGTAGTAAAGGACAGCAGCACATTGATAGATAACACTTTTATAGACCAAGATAAGTTTAAAAACGTAAATTCTTGTCCTTTTGAGAATGGCCTTTGTGATCATGGTGCTCAGCTAGTTACATTATATGACAAGGCTCCATTCAGTAATTCAAAACTAGACTCCAAAATTGTGCGTTCAATTAATGGCTCAACACTTAGAAATGTTAGGGAAAATCTTCAGCATTTAGACTGGGATGAGGTGTACAAGGAACCTGATGGTAATTTAAAATACAACTTATTTCATGATACATTTGTAAAAGAATTTGAAAACTGTTTCCCCAAGAAAGTAGTTAAATCTAATTATAAGAAACCATGGAAGAAACCTTGGTTTACTAAAGGAATAAAGATATCTTGTAACCACAAAAGGAAACTGTATCTAACAATAAGAAAGAGTAATGACCCAGAAACAGTCAAATATTATAGCAATTACTGTGCCACATTAAGAAAGGTTATTAAAAAGTCCAAAAGCATGTGCATCATCTCTGACATTAATACCTCTGATAACAAAATCAAAACAATTTGGAATATTATTACAAGGGAGACAGGGCAACCAAGAGTATAGGATGACGGCATTACCATCAAAGCGAATGGAAATTTGACAAACAACAAGCCGGAAGTCGAAAACATTTTCAATAATCATTTTTTAAATGTTGCAGCAAAACTAGGATCTAAATGTTCATTAGAAGAAGCAAGGCAGTTAATGGAAGAGGCCTCACCAACACAATTTGATACAATTGAAATTCCACCCACCTCTCCTTCTGAAATTAGGAAGATAATAAACTCTCTCAAGAATAAAAGCTGGCATGGAATTGATGGCATTTCCAGCAGGATAATAAAAGCTTGTTCCCAAGAGATAAGTGGGATTCTTAGCCACATATGTAATAGCTCTCCGAAGCAAGGTATTTTCCCAGATAGACTGAAGTATGCCATTGTTAAGCCACTGCATAAAAAAGGGGATACGTCTGATGTCAACAACTATCACCCAATCTCTCTTCTGACTGCCTTACCCAAAATTCTTGTAAAAGTAATGTATTGTACAGTAGCTTCACACCTTTGTAAAAATAAAGTTTTAACAAAATGTCAGTTTGGTTTCCAGAAAGGTTTTTCAACGGGAAATGCTATATATACTTTTACCAATGAAATATTAAATGCTCTGAGTAACCGAAAGTCACCTGTTGGGATTTCTTGTGATCTTTCAAAGGCTTCTGATTATGTAAATCATGGAATAATTCTAGATAAGCTCAAGTACTAAGTTATGAACGGGACAGCGCTCAAATGGTTTAAATCATACCTAACTGGAAGAGTGCAGAAAGTTGAAATACGCAGTTCACATAATGCGCAAAAAACTGGTGATTTCTCAAACTGGGGAACAATCAAGAATGGGGTGCCGCAAGGTTCGGTCTTGGGTCCTCTGCTGTTCTTAATATATATGTTAATGAATTGCCATTCTATATTCACGAAGATGCAAAGCTGGTACTTTTTGCCGATGATACAAGTATAGCTATCACACCCGACAGACAAGAATTAACTGGTGAAATTGTAATCGATGTTTTTCAGAAAATCATTAAGTGGTTCTCTGCAAATGGGCTCTCATTAAACTTTGACAAAACACAGTATATACAGTTCCACACAGTAAACGGAATGACACCATTAACAAATATAGACTTTGATCAGAAATCGGTAGCTAAGGTAGAATATTCCAAATGTCTAGGTGTATGCATTGATGAGGGGTTGAACGGGAAAAAACACACTGAAGATCTGCTGAAATGACAGGCCGATGTGGCCGGGCGGTTCTAGGCACTTCAGTCTGGAACCGCGCGACCGCTACGGTCTCAGGTTCGAATCCTGCCTCAGGCATGGATGTGTGTGATTGTCCTTAGGTTAGTTAGGTTTAAGTAGTTCTAAGTTCTAGGGGACTGATGACCTCAGATGTTAAGTCCTATAGTGCTCAGAGCCATTTGAACCATTTTTTTCTGCTGAAATGTTTGAGTTCAGCAACTTATGCTATTAGGGTCATTGCAAATTTTGGCGATATACATCTCAGTAAATTAGCTTACCACGCCTATTTTCATTCTCTGCTTTCTTATGGCATCATATTCTGGGGTAACTCATCATTGAGTAAAAGAGCATTCATTCCACAAAAGTGTGTAATCAGAATAATTGCTGGAGGTCATCCAAGATCATCCTGCAGACACTTATTTAAAGAGCTAGGGATCTTCACTGCAGCCTCACAATATTTATATTCACTTATGAAATTTGTTATTAACAATCCGAACGAATTCGAAAGTAATAGCAGTGTACGTGGCTACAACACTAGCAGAAAGGATGATCTTCACTACTCGAGGTTAAATCTAACTTTGGCTCAGAAGGGGGTAAATTAAGCTGCCACAAAAGTCTTTGGTCACTTGCCTAATAGCATCAAAAGTCTGACAGATAGCCATATAGCATTTAAAAGGAAATTAAAAGAATTTGTGAATGGCAACTCCTTCTACTCATTAGATGAATTTTTGGATGTAGTAAGTGGGTAATTTCCCCACCCCCCACAAAAAAAATAATGAAGTGTCATGTAATATTTTGTGTAATGTAATATCTTGTATAGACACCTTTTATTAACCTGATACGTTCCACGTCATTATGAAGTGTCGTATTCATGATCTATGGAACAAGTACTAATCTAATCTAATCTCAGCATATGTGTGAAAGACAAACGTACATTTTAGAATAAGAGGCTCTCCACACCTAAAGCACTGAAAGGTGGAAACACACACCACATTTGCAAACCACCTAAAATAGCAGAATTGCTACCCTGCTTGCAGAAAAACGCCAGTAAGCAATACTTATAATTCATAGACAGCTAATGCTCATCTACCACAACCCGAGAAAGATCTACTACAATAACTGGAACGTAAGACACAGTGCACCACCCTTTTCACTTGAACAAATTATTTTTTGAGTTTATAATTTATGCCTAAAATTTCAAATGAAGAGTTTGCCTACTTGTGGTTTCAATGAAGTTGCGATTTCAGTCCGTACATTCCGAGATATATCCTGATTATGATCTTTCTCATCTTCAGGATCCCTCAGACTCCTTGTGGCATTCTGCCCACTCATTTCCTACAGGGTACCTAAAGAATGTTGCCTTCTCGGATAGCTATACAATTCAGGCAAATAACATTAATCGTTGTTACTGGATTACTATAACGAAGATTGACAATGCGTAACTTTGGATTTAAAAGAACGTGTCGCAAGCGATGGGCGACAAGCGAACAATCAGTGTCCTTCTCTATACACTATGTCCGTACAAGCAATGGATATGAATCACTAATAATTGAAATAGTAGTGCTCTTCTAGAGCCAGCCTAGTATTGTGCGACCGAGGCTGACAGGAGCGGTGCTTATACACTAGATTCTCGCGAATCTGGTCCTCAGTATTCCGGCCTCTCAGTAATCCGGCGCACATCCAAGAACACGTGTACAATGAATTACCGTGCGCAACACTACTTAGTTAAACAATGCTTTATATATAGTATCTGAAATTGTAGGTTTCTTTACAGTTCAGAATCATGTCTTCTAAATGGAAACACGTTACGCTAGACCTCAAGCAGAAACTCGAAATTTTAGATAACTTAAATCGAGGTTCTTCGCAGAAAACCATTGTTGCTGAGTTCAATGTTGGACGAGGGACTATTTATGACATAAAAAGGAAAGAAAATGGTATTCGACAATACTCAACACAAACGGAGAGTGACTTGGGAAAACAGAAAGTTATGCAAAAGAGTGAGAATGAAGAACTGGACATAGCTGTTTATAGATGGTTCATGCAACAACGCAGTAAAGGAATTCCAGTCAGTGGCCCGACTATATAGGAAAAAGCAGCTGCATTTAATAAAAAACTTTGCAGTAGTAACTTGTTTGCAGAGAGCGAAGGTTGGCCATCAAACTGGAAGAAAAAACGACATGGCTTTCGGTAGCTGACAGTCACCAGGGAAATTCGATCACCTAAAGATAAGGATCCTGATGAGATTGTAAGCAAGATGCGAAAGATAACAGAGGAAGAAGATTTCACTGCTGATGCCTTGTATAATGCTGATGAAACAGGACTCTTTTACAAGACACTTCCTTCAAAAACATTAGCTGCCAGGAACGAGAAGGAAGCTCGTGGTTACAAGCAACAGAAACAGCACGTAATATTAATGGCGTGTTGTAATGCAAATGGGAGTCATAAACTACCGCTTATGGTGATTGGAAAATCCCAACACCCACGTTGTTTTCAACACACTGACTGTACTCTACCAGTGCAATATTGCGGCTCAGAAGAAAGCATGTATGGACAGACAAATACACTCCTGGAAATTGAGATAAGAACACCGTGAATTCATTGTCCCAGGAAGGGGAAACTTTATTGACACATTCCTGGGGTCAGATACATCACATGATCACACTGACAGAACCACAGGCACATAGACACAGGCAACAGAGCATGCACAATGTCGGCACTAGTACAGTGTATATCCACCTTTCGCAGCAATGCAGGCTGCTATTCTCCCATGGAGACGATCGTAGAGATGCTGGATGTAGTCCTGTGGAACGGCTTGCCATGCCATTTCCACCTGGCGCCTCTGTTGGACCAGCGTTCGTGCTGGACGTGCAGACCGCGTGAGACGACGCTTCATCCAGTCCCAAACATGCTCAATGGGGGACAGATCCGGAGATCTTGCTGGCCAGGCTAGTTGACTTACACCTTCTAGAGCACAGTGGGTGGCACGGGATACATGCGGACGTGCATTGTCCTGTTGGAACAGCAAGGTCCCTTGCCGGTCTAGGAATGGTAGAACGATGGGTTCGATGACGGTTTGGATGTACCGTGCACTATTCAGTGTCCCCTCGACGATCACCAGTGGTGTACGGCCAGTGTAGGAGATCGCTCCCCACACCATGATGCCGGGTGTTGGCCCTGTGTGCCTCGGTCGTATGCAGTCCTGATTGTGGCGCTCACCTGCACGGCGCCAAACACGCATACGACCATCATTGACACCAAGGCAGAAGCGACTCTCATCGCTGAAGACGACACGTCTCCATTCGTCCTTCCATTCACGCCTGTCGCGACACCACTGGAGGCGGGCTGCACGATGTTGGGGCGTGAGCGGAAGACGGCCTACCGGTGTGCGGGACCGTAGCCCAGCTTCATGGAGACGGTTGCGAATGGTCCTCGCCGATACTCCAGGAGCAACAGTGTCCCTAATTTGCTGGGAAGTGGCGGTGCGGTCCCCTACGGCACTGCGTAGGATCCTACGGTCTTGGCGTGCATCCGTGCGTCGCTGCGGTCCGGTCCCAGGTCGACGGGCACGTGCACCTTCCGCCGACCACTGGCGACAACATCGATGTACTGTGGAGACCTCACGCCCCACGTGTTGAGCAATTCGGCGGTACGTCCACCCGGCCTCCCGCATGCCCACTATACGCCCTCGCTCAAAGTCCGTCAACTGCACATACGGTTCACGTCCACGCTGTCGCGGCATGCTACCAGTGTTAAAGACTGCGATGGAGCTCCGTATGCCACGGAAAACTGGCTGACACTGACGGCGGCGGTGCACAAATGCTGCGCAGCTAGCGCCATTCGACGGCCAACACCACGGTTCCTGGTGTGTCCGCTGTGCCGTGCGTGTGATCATTGCTTGTACAGCCCTCTCGCAGTGTCCGGAGCAAGTATGGTGGGTCTGACACACCGGTGTCAATGTGTTCTTTTTTCCATTTCCAGGAGTGTATTCTCTCGGTGGTTCCATGAAACGTTTGTACCAGCACTGAGAAAAGAGCTAATGAAGAAAAAAAAGCTTCCACTGAAAGCTATCCTTATAACTGACAAACCTCCCAGTCACCCTTCAGATGTTTCTCTACAATCCGATGGTATACAAGCACTCTTTCTCTCACCCAATCTGACGGCCCTAATTCAACCTATGGACCAGGGAATTTAGGAATCAATTAAACGTCATTATCGACATTCACTTCTCGTCTCCTTGCTGAACGAAAGTGAAAACGACTCTATCGAGACTATGCTGAAGGCATGGAAAGCAATTAACATATGAGATGTTGTTTTCCAAGCAACCGAAGCATGGGATAAAGTGGAGAGTTTTACAATAACGAAGAGCTGGAGAAAATTGTGGCCATCCATTGATGCCGAATTGGATCCAGTAGTGAGTGACAGCGATGAGCCAGTCTATTCGTAATTTGTACACTGACATGTTCCACAACCTTCCAGGAGGAGGAGAAATTGATGATGAAGATGTTACTAAGTGGCTGAATGAGGAAATCTGTGATAAGGACCAAACTTTAACATACGAAGAAATAATCAAAAGCGTGCAAGAAAGTAATGTTTAAAGTAATGAAGCAGAGGACACAGGAGGAGAGAGCATGAAGATTTCTCACACTGCTGGTGCTGAAGCTGCCGACGTCTTCCTGGAGTACAATATGCAACAACCAAATACATGCAGTACCAATGTAATGTCTGTAAAGCGGTTGCGTGACAACGTATGCCACCGTCACGCATCATCATTGTGACAGTTAAAAATTAGGGACATGCTTCACAGTGAGTGATACGACTGTATAATTATGTACAGTAAGCACTCAAGGATTAAGTTTTCTTTGAAAATTAATGTATTTTTGGATTTAATAAAGTATATCCTTTATGTTTTAAAACTGTATTCTTCGTTTACTAAAGTACAGTACACTATATCTCCTGTTGTTGTTGTGGTCTTCAGTCCAGAGAATGGTTTGATGCAACTCTATCCTGTGCAAGTTTCTTCATCTCCCAGTACCTACTGAAACCTACATCCTTCTGAATCTGTTTAGTGTATTCATCTCTTGGTCTCCCTCTACGATTTTTACCCTCCATGCTGCCCTCCAATACTAAATTGGTGATCCCTTGATGCCTCAGAATATGCCCTACCAACCGAACCCTTCTTCTAGTCAAGTTGTACCGCAAATTTCTCTTCTCTCCAATTCTATTCAATACCTCCTCATTAGTTATGTGATCTACCCATTTAATCTTCAGCATTCTTCTGTAGCACCACATTTCGAAAGCTACTATTCTCTTCTTGTCTAAACTATTTATCGTCCACGTTTCACTTCCATACATCGCTGCACTCCATACAAATACTTTCAGAAACGACTTCCTGACACTTAAATCTATACATCTACATCTACATTTATACTCCACAAGCCACCCAACGGTGTGTGGCAGAGGGCACTATACGTGCCACTGTCATTACCTCCCTTTCCTGTTCCAGTCCCGTATTGTTCGCGGGAAGAACGACTGCCGGAAAGCCTCCGTGGATGCTCGAATTTCTATAATTTTACATTCGTGATTTCCTCGGGAGGTATAAGTAAGGGGAAGCAATATATTTGATACCTCATCCAGAAACGCACCCTCTCGAAACCTGGACAGCAAGCTACAACGCAATGCAGAGCGCCTGTCTTGCAGAGTCTGCCACTTGAGTTTATTAAACATCTCCGTAACGCTATCACGCTTACCAAATAACCCTGTGACGAAACGCGCCACTCTTCGTTGGATCTTCTCTATCTCCTCCGTCAACCCGATCTGGTACGGATCCCACACTGATGAGCAATACTCAAGTATAGGTCGAACAAGTGTTTTGCAAGCCACCTCCTTTGTTGATGGACTACATTTTCTAAGGACTCTCCCAATGAATCTCAACCTGATACCCGCCTTACCAACAATTAATTTTATATTATCATTCCACTTCAAATTGTTCCCCACACATACTACCATATATTTTAAAGAAGTAACTGCTACCAGTGTTTGTTCCGCTATCATATAATCATACAATAAAGGATCCTTCTTTCTATGTATTCGCTATACATTATATTTGTCTATGTTAAGGGTCAGTTGCCACTCCCTGCAGCAAGTGCCTATCCGCTGCAGATCTTCCTGCATTTCGCTACAATTTTCTAATGCTGCAACTTCTCTGTATGCTACAGCATCATCCACGAAAAGCAGCATGGAACTTCCGACACTATCTACTAGGTCATTTATAAATATTGTGAAAAGCAATGGTCCCGTAACACTCCCCTGAGGTTACTTTAATGTCTCTCCACTGAGAACAACATGCTGTGTTCTGTTTGCTAAAAACTCTTCAATCCAGCCACACAGCTGGTCTGATATTCCTTAGGCTCTTACTTTGTTTATCAGGCGACAGTGCGGAACTGTATCAAACGCCTTCCAGAAGTCAAGGAAAATAGCATCTACCTGGGAGCCTGTATTTAATAATGAACAAATAAAGCGAGTTGTGTCTCACATGATCGCTGTTTCCGGAATCCATGTTGATTCCTACAGAGTAGATTCTGGGTTTCCAGGAACGACATAATACGCAAGCAAAAAACATGTTCTAAAATTCTACAACAGATCGACGTCAGAGATATAGGTCTATAGTTTCGCGCATCTACTCGATGACCCTTCTTGTAGACTGGGACTACCTGTGCTCTTTTCCAATCATTTGGAAAGTTCCGTTTGTCTAGAGACTTGCGGTACACGGCTGTTAGAAGGGGCAAGTTCTTTCGCGTACTCTGTGTAGAATCGAATTGGTATCCCGTCAAGTCCAGTGGACTTTCAAGGGGGGCAAGTTCTTTCGTGTACTCTGTGTAAAATCGAATTGGTATCCCGTCATGTCCAGTGGACTTTCCTCTCTTGAGTGATTCCAGTTGCTTTTCTATTCCGTGGACACTTATTTCGATGTCAGCCATTTTTACGTTTGTGCGAGGATTTATAGAAGGAACTGCAGCACTGTCTTCCTCTGTGAAACAGCTTTGGAAAAAGGTGTTTAGTATTTCAGCTTTACGCGTGTCATACCCTGTTTCAATGCCATCATCATCCCAGAGTTTCTGGATACGCTGTTTCGATCCACTTACTGATTTAACGTAAGACCAGAACTTCCTAGGATTTTCTGTCAAGTCTGGACATAGAATTTTACTTTCGAATTCACTGAACGCTTCACGCATAGCTCTCCTTAAGCTAACTTTGACATCGTTTAGCTTCTGTTTGTCCGAGAGGTTTTGGCTGCGTTTAAACTTGGAGTGAAGCTCTCTTTGCTTTCGCAGAAGTTTCCTAACTTTGTCGTTGAACCACGGTGGGTTTTTCCCGTCCCTCACAGTTTTACTCCGCATGTACCTGTCTAAAACGCATTTTACGATTGCTTTGAACTTTTTCCATAAAAACTCAACATTGTCAGTGTCGGAACAGAAATTTTCGTTTTGACCTGTTAGGTAGTCTGAAATCTGCCTTCTATTACTCTTGCTAAACAGATAAACCTTCCTCCCTTTTTTTATATTCCTATTAACTTCCATATTCAGGGATGCTGCAACGGCCTTATGATCACTGATTCCCTGTTCTGCGCTTACAGAGTCGAAAAGTTCGGGTCTGTTTGTTATCAGTAGGTCCAAGATGTTATCTCCACGAGTCAGTTCTTTGTTTAATTGCATTTTTGGATAGTGCACTCAGTATAATGTCACTCGATGCTCTGTCCCTACCACCCGTCCTAAACATTTGAGTGTCCCAGTCTATATCTGATAAATTTAAATCTCCACCTACGACTATAACATGCTAAGAAAATTTATGTGAAATGTATTCCAGATTTTCTCTCAGTTGTTCTGCCACTAATGCTGCTGAGTCGGGAGGTCGGTAAAAGGAGCCAATTATAACCTAGCTCGGTTGTTGAGTGTAACCTCTACCCATAATAATTCACAGGAACTATCCACTTCTACTTCACTACAGGATAAACTTCTACTAACAGCGCCAAACACGCCACCAATGGCTGCATGCAATCTATCCTTTCTAAATGCCATCTGTGCCTTTGTAAAAATTTTGGCAGAATTTATCTCTGGCTTCAGCCAACTTTCCGTACCAATAACGATTTCAGCTTCGGTACTTTCTATCAGCGCTTGAAGTTCTGGTACTTTACCATCGCAGCTTCGACAGTTTACAATTACAATACAATTGCTACTTGGTCCCCGTATGTCCTGACTTTGCCCCGCACCCTTTGAGGCTGTTGCCCTTCCTGTACTAGCCCAAGGCCATCTAACCTAAAAAACTGCCTAGTCCACACCACACAATCCCTGCTACCCATGTAGCCGCCTGCTGTGTGTAGTGGACTCCTGACCTATCCAGCAGAACCCGAAACCCCACCAATCTATGGCGCAAGTCGAGGAATCTGCAGCCCACGCGGTCACAGAACCGTCTCAGCCTCTGATTCAGACCCTCTACTCGGCTCTGTACCAAAGGTCCGCAGTCAGTCCTGTCGACGATGCTGCAGATGGTGAGCTCTGCTTTCATCCCGCTAGCGAGACTGGCAGTCTTCACCAAATCAGATAGCCGCCAGAAGCCAGAGAGGATTTCCTCCGATCCATAGCAACAAACATAATTGGTGCCGGCATGAGCGACCACCTGCAGATGAGTGCACCCTGTACCCTTCATGGCATCTGGAAGGACCCTTTCCACATCTGGAATGACTCCCCCCAGTTTGCACACGGAGTTCACATTGGTTTTCTTCCCCTCTCTTGCTGCCATATCCCTAAGGGGCCCCATTACGCGCCTGACATTGGAGCCCACAACTACCACTAACCCCACCCTCTGCGACCGCCCGGATCTTGCAGACTGAGGGGCAACCTCTGGAACAGGACAAGCAGCCATGTCTGGCCGAAGATAAGTATCAGCCGGAGACAGAGCCTGAAACCGGTTCATCAGATGACAAACTGAGAGGCCTTCCGTTCAGCCCTCCGGAATGTCTTTCGCCCCCTGCCACACCTCGAGACGACCTCCCACTCTACCACGCGTGAGGGGTCAGCCTCAGTATGGGCAGTATCACGGGCAGCCACAGCCATAGTCCGATTGGGGGATGCGTGGGACGAGCTGGCCGTCCCCGACAAACCCCCATCTGGACCCCCACAGTAATGCCCATTGGCAACAGCCTCAAGCTCTGTGACCGAAGCCAACACTGCCTGAAGTTGGAAGCGAAGGGATGCGACTCAGCCTGCATCCGAACACAGCAGTTGCAGTCCCTATCCAAGCTAAAAGGTGTTGTGCAAAGAATGTCTGAACTACTCTACAGTGAGCACAAACAATTCGACTCAAAATTTAAACGGTTATTAAAATACAAGATTGCCTAGTAAATGCAGTAATGCTGCTACTTGCGCACTGCTGACACACTGCTCGGCGGTGGAAGGAGACTACGCGATTTTACACTATTCAGGTACTAAAATGCGATGCTACAACTCCCAAATACTATAATAAGCCCGAAATTTATGAATTAAACAATGCAAGTACCAAAAACATGCAAAGAAATTAAGAATTATACTATGTAACGAGTAAGTCAGCTAAGAGTATACGACTTGCTGCTGGCAGCTGCTTGTCCAACGGCGGCAGGGAGCACACTGGCTGTGACCAACCGACACTGGCCGTTCAAAACAAAAACAGAAGACAGACGACTACGCGAATTTACACTATTCAGGTACTAAAGCGTGATGCTACAACTCTCAAATACTATAATATGCCCAAAATTTATGAATTAAACAATGCAAGTAGCCAAAAACACGCAAAGAAATTAAGAATTAAACTATGTAACAAATAAGTCAGCTAAAAGCATACGACTTGCTGCTGGCAGCTGCTTATCCAACGACGGCAGGGAGCACACTCGATGTTAACAAATTTCTCTTCTTCAGAAACGCTTTCCTTGCCATTGCCAGACTAAATTTTATATCCTCTCTACTTCGACCATCATCAGTTATTTTGCTCCCCAAATAGCAAAACTTGTTTACTGCTTTCAGTGTCTCACTTCCTAACCTAATTCGCACAGCATCACCCGATTTAATTCGACTACGTTCCATTATCCTCGTTTTGCTTTTGTTGATGTTCATATTATAGCCACCTTTCAAGACACTGTCCATTCCGTTCAGCTGCTCTTCCAGGCCCTTTGCTGTCTCTGACAGAATTACAATGTCATCGGCGGGCCTCAAAGTTTAACTGCCATCTGGTTTCTGTACAAATTGTAAATAGCCTTTCACTCCCTTTATTTGACCCCTGCTACCTTCGGAATTTCAAAGAGAGTATTCCAGTCAACATTGTCAAAAGTTTTCCCGAAGTCTACAAATGCTAGTAATGTAGGTTTGCCTTTCCTTAATCTATTTTCTAAGATAGGGTCAGTATTGTCTCACGTGTTCCAACATTTCTACGGAATCCAAACCGATCTTCTCCGAGGTCAGCTTCTAGGAATTTTTCCATTCGTCTGTAAAGAATTCGTGTTAGTATTTTGCAGCCGTGGCTTATTGAACTGACAGTTTGGTAATTTTAACATCTGTCAACACCTGCTTGCTTTGGGATTGGAATTATGATATTCTTCTTGGAGGCCGAGGGTATTTTGCCTGTGTCATACATCTTGCGCACCAGGTGGTAGAGTTTTGTCAGGGCTGGCTCTCCCAAGGCTGCCAGTAGTTCTAATGGAATGTTGTCTACTCCTGGGGCCTTGTTTTGCCTTAGGCCTTTCAGTGCTCTGTCAGGCTCTTCACGCAGTATCATATCTCCTATTTCATCTTCATATACTTTCTCTTCCATTTCCATAATATTGTCCTCAAGAACATCACCCTTGTATAGACCCTCTATAAACTCCTTCCACCTTTCTGCTTTCCCTATGTTTTCAAAATAAATAAAAAACAAAATAAATGAATAAAATAAAACTTCCGCTAATCAGGCACCCATATGTGCCAGGAATGGCCGGATTAGTGTGAGTCTAGTGTATTCTCTTCTTGAAGAGGCCGCTCCTGCTGTGGTGCGGTCCTCGTCAGCGGACTATTGGCTGACGTTGTCTCACAGCCTTCTCTGCTCTTGTGTTCTTCATCTTTGTGCCGGTGCTTGTCGATACAACAGAATACTCCTTCTTTCTTGAACCAGTCCCTCACAGCATATATTTCGTGTGTGAGAATGTCTGCCATTTCAACCGAAGAAAAGAAACTGATTTGAATATTACCGATTGTCGTCCTAAGTCTGTACCTTCAGATGATGAGATCGCTTGCATTATTGACCGCGTACGTATTGACATTCTGATTTGAAACACTCGGCCGTCTTTGGGCGATGTCGATTGTCGGCAGAATACACCGAAGTCGGTGCCACTGTGAACCAATGTCCCACTATGCCGTAAGTGGTCGGTGGTGAACATTGGACAAATTGAATAGCGGCCACTGTAGTGGTAAACTTATGCACGAAATCTCCCTTTGCTTACACTTTGGTGTGTTTAAAGTTCTATAGTTAAAATAAAATATAATAGGCCCTACGGGGTACAACAGTAATTTACATTCAATAGTACATGATTCTGAAAAGGAAAGTTAGATGGAACAGCACCATCTTTGAGCCTTCTGCAATTTACATAGTTCCTAATAAAACAGCGTCACTCTAAATGTTCTGAATATAGAAACTCGTTTTTTGTCGGTCAGGAAGTGTGCCTCCTGATAGCATTTAACCTTTCAAAAAGTTGTGGTTTTGAAACAGGAAACCTGCAATTAAATGTGTGTTTATTATATTATCACATTGTAGACACAGTTATAGGGCTAGTGCATTAATATACAAAACATTTAAAAATATCCACAAACTTTCGAAAGTTAATGTTGGTCACTTTATCGCTGCATTTAAATTCTTCCCCACTTTTTTCACGTAAACTAGAATGAGTAGAAAGGGCAATTACCACTAACAAATACAGTGTATATCATCCGATAAATACATAATTTCCGATCTGTGTTCTTAAAAGACGCTGGCAGTGGCTTTGCTGCAGTGGATACACCGGTTGCTGTGAGATCACCGAAGTTAAGCGCTGTCGGGTGTGGTCGGCACTTGGATGGGTGACCATCCAGGCCGCCATGCGCTGTTGCCATTTTTTGGGGTGCACTCAGCCTTGTGATGCCAATTGAGGAGCAACTCGACCGAATAGTAGCGGCTTCGCTCAAGAATACCATCTTACGACCGGGAGAGTGGTGTGCTCACCTCACGCGCCTCCTATCCGCATTCTCCACTGAGGATGACACGGCGATCGCATGGTCTCGGTAGGCCACTCATGGCCTGAAGACGGAATGAGTTCTTAAAAGCCACACAATCCGCTTCTACTTAACAGACCCTTACTACCGCAATGGCATTCGCCAAAGGTTCAAACTTCCCCACGACTGCTGTGCCGTCGGCGAGTCTTAGTTATTTTTTAAAGGTGTTTGCTGTCGCCCCAGCATCAGCTAAGATAATGTTGTAATTGGCTAAACAAGAGGTTTGGCGCAATCACGGGAACTCACTTCTAGAAATGTATGAGAATACTGTAACGAATAAAGACACTGTACACGAGAATCCAATGGGAGCAGGGGGGGGGGGGGGGGGGAGGGAGAAGTTCCACCTCTTGTCCCTCCTGGGCTGTACCAAGAACGTGGCGAGATAGGGCACAGGATGTGCGCAAATCTGACCGATTAAGAAAATGAAAATACAAAAAAAGAAAAAAACAGATTAAGAATGTATGTGAGTTCTCCTACTGCTCGTCTGCCTACGAAAAACCGCATTTCCCTCGGCCACCGACTATAAACACACGCTATTGACAGAGATATCTCATAGGCGTGCCGCGCGATTTTGAGATCACGCATGTTGTGGGTAAAGGATGGTAAAGACCCCTACACACGAATCAACTTATCGGCCAATCGACCGACAAATTTCCTGGCAGCCTATATACATCCAGACCGTCTGCAGTCAGCGATTACAGCGCCGCCCTGTTGTTGTGGTTTGTTTATCTTAAGTTTTATTGAGTTTATATTCTACGAGATCCCGCTCGGTTTTACACAGAAACAAAAACAGGGTTTGCCTTGACTGTTTTAGAGGCAACAATGCGAAAAAAAGCCGAGAATTTGCTAAGGCAAGGAAAGAAATTTACACACGTGCTGTTGCTTAAACAGTTGAGAGCCGATGGTTTTCGTCATTATCTAAGAATGGATGAATGATTACGAAGCTGCTGAATATTATCAAATCGTTCTTAACGAAAAAGACTAGTGATGGGAGAGGTTGTAAACTGCGAGGAGAGGCTGTTAACCACATTACGATTTCTAGCCAGTGGCATAAATTGAGAGGTTGTATCCCCACAATTATTAAGTAAAATGATTCTTGAAATATGCAACGTGACTGAGCAAATACATCATGTAAAGCAAAATAAATAATACAAATGACGTTCACGTAAACAGAAAAATTAAGGAGGCATTTGGAGAAAAGAGGAGCAGCTGTATGAATATCAAGAACTCAGATGGAAAACCTGTCCTAAGCAAAGAAGGGGTAACTGAAAGGTGGAAGCGACATATACAGTGTCTATACACGGGAGATGATAATGAAGGGTGTGTTATAGAAACAGAAGAGGACATAGATGAAGACGAAATTGGAGGGAGGAATTTGACAGAGCACCGAAAGACTCGTGTCGGCACAAGCCCCAGAGAGTAGAAGTCATTCGGTCTGTACTACTGATAGCCTTGGGAGAGCCAGTCATGACAAAACTCTTCTATCTGGCATACAAGATGTAAGAGACAGGTAAGATATTTGGAAATTTGTGGTATGTCCCTATAGGACCAAACTGCTGCTGTCATCGGTCCCTAGGCTTACACACTACTTAAACTAAATTACGCTGAGGACAACACACACAAACTCACACCCATGTCCAAGGAGGGACTCAAACCTCCGACAGGGGGAGCCGCGCGAACTGTGGCAAGGTGCCCAGACCGTGAGGCTAGCCTGCGCTGCACAGGTAAGATACCCTCAGACCTCAAGAAGAACATAATAATTCCAATGACAAAGAAAGCAGTTGCTGACTGGTGTGGAAATTACCGAACTATCAGTTTAATAAGTCAGGTTGTAACACCATATATCTAATGCTGTACTGATTTATTTTGCCTTTTGTTTGATGTTTAATGTCAAAACGTTGAGTTTCTGTAAATGTTTTGATTGCATTGATAGCACAATTGTTCACTTTATTCTTTGTAAAAACTTTGACATCATGGTTTGATTCTATGCAATATAGTGTATCTATCATTTAAATTCTTTGTCTCATTTCTACATCTACATCTACATTTATACTCCGCAAGCCACCCAACGGTGTGTGCCGGAGGACACTTTACGTGCCACTGTCATTACCTCCCTTTCCTGTTCCAGTCGCTTATGGTTCGCGGGAAGAACGACTGTCTGACAGCCTCCGTGCGCGCTCGAATCTCTCTAATTTTACATTCGTAATCTCCTCGGGAAGTATAAGTAGGGGGAAGCAATACATTCGATACCTCATCCAGAAACGCACCCTCTCGAAACCTGGCGAGCAAGCTACACCGCGATGCAGAGCGCCTCTCTTGCAGAGTCTGCCACGTGAGTTTATTAAACATCTCCGTAACGCTATCACGGTTACCAAATAACCCTGTGACGAAACGCGCCGCTCTTCTTTGGATCTTCTCTATCTCCTCCGTCAAACCGATCTGGTACGGATCCCACGCTGATGAGCAATACTCAAGTATAGGTCGAACGAGTGTTTTGTAAGCCACTTCCTTTGTTGATGGACTACATTTTCTAAGCACTCTCCCAATGAATCTCAACCTGGTAGGCCGGCCGAAGTGGCCGTGCGGTTAAAGGCGCTGCAGTCTGGAACCGCAAGGCCGCTACGGTCGCAGGTTCGAATCCTGCCTCGGGCATGGATGTTTGTGATGTCCTTAGGTTAGTTAGGTTTAACTAGTTCTAAGTTCTAGGGGACTAATGACCTCAGCAGTTGAGTCCCATAGTGCTCAGAGCCATTTGAACCATTCAACCTGGTACCCGCCTTACCAACAATTAATTTTATATGATCATTCCACTTCAAATCGTTCCGCACGCATACTCCCAGATATTTTACAGAAGTAACTGCTACCAGTGTTTGTTCCGCTATCATATAATCATACAATAAAGGATCCTTCTTTCTATGTATTCGCAATACATTACATTTGTCTATGTTAAGGGTCAGTTGCCACTCCCTGCACCAAGTGCCTATCCGCTGCAGATCTTCCTGCATTTCGCTACAATTTTCTAATGCTGCAACTTCTCTGAATACTACAGCATCATCCGCGAAAAGCCGCATGGAACTTCCGACACTACCTACTAGGTCATTTATATATATTGTGAAAAGCAATGGTCCCATAACATTCCCCTGTGGCACGCCAGAGGTTACTTTAACGTCTGTAGACGTCTCTCCATTGATAACAACATGCTGTGTTCTGTTTGCTAAAAACTCTTCAATCCAGACACACAGCTGGTCTGATATTCTGTAGGCTCTTACTTTGTTTATCAGGCGACAGTGCGGAACTGTATCGAACGCCTTCCGGAAGTCAAGAAAAATGGCATCTACCTGGGAGCCTGTATCTAATATTTTCTGGGTCTCATGAACAAATAAAGCGAGTTGGGTCTCACACGATCGCTGTTTCCGGAATCCATGTTGATTCCTACATAGTAGATTCTGGGTTTCCAAAAACGACATGATACTCGAGCAAAAAACATGTTCTAAAATTCTACAACAGATCGACGTCAGAGATATAGGTCTCTAGTTTTGCGCATCTGCTCGACGACCCTTCTTGAAGACTGGGACTATCTGTGCTCTTTTCCAATCATTTGGAACCCTCCGTTCCTCTAGAGACTTGCGGTACACGGCTGTTAGAAGGGGGGCAAGTTCTTTCGCGTACTCTGTGTAGAATCGAATTGGTATCCCGTCAGGTCCAGTGGACTTTCCTCTATTGAGTGATTGCAGTTGCTTTTCTATTCCTTGGACACTTATTTCGATGTCAGCCATTTTTTCGTTTGTGCAAGGATTTAGAGAAGGAACTGCAGTGCGGTCTTCCTCTGTGAAACAGCTTTGGAAAAAGGTGTTTAGTATTTCAGCTTTACGCGTGTCATCCTCTGTTTCAATGCCATCATCATCCCGTAGTGTCTGGATATGCTGTTTCGAGCCACTTACTGATTTAACATAAGACCAGAACTTCCTAGGATTTTCTGTCAGGTCGGTACATAGAATTTTACTTTCGAATTCACTGAACGCTTCACGCAATGCCCTCCTTACGCTAACTTTGACATCGTTTAACTTAGGTTGTCTGAGAGGTTTTGGCTGCGTTTGAAGTTGGAGTGGAGCTTTCTTTGCTTTCGCAGTAGTTTCCTAACTTTGCTGTTGTACCACGGTGGGTTTTTCCCGTCCCTCACAGTTTTACTCGGCACGTACCTGTCTAAAACGCATTTTACGATTGCCTTGAACTTTTTCCATAAACACTCAACATTGTCAGTGTCGGAACAGAAATTTTCGTTTTGATCTGTTAGGTAGTCTGAAATCTGCCTTCTATTACTCTTGCTAAACAGATAAACCTTTCTCCCTTTTTTTATATTCCTATTAACTTCCATATGCAGTAATGCTGCAACGGCCTTATGATCACTGATTCCCTGTTCTGTACATACAGAGTCGAAAAGTTCGGGTCTGTTTGTTATCAGTAGGTCCAAGATGTTATCTCCACGAGTCGGTTCTCTGTTTAATTGCTCGAGGTAATTTTCGGATAGTGCACTCAGTATCATGTCACTCGATCGATGCTCTGTCCCTACCACCCGTCCTAAACATCTGAGTGTCCCAGTCTATGTCTGGTAAATTGAAATCTCCACCTAAGACTATAACATGCTGAGAAAATTTATGTGAAATGTATTCCAAATTTTCTCTCAGTTGTTCTGCCACTAATGCTGCTGAGTCGGGAGGTCGGTAAAAGGAGCCAATTATTAACCTAGCTCGGTTGTTGAGTGTAACCTCCACCCATAATAATTTACAGGAACTATCCACTTCTACTTCACTACAGGATAAACTACTACTAACAGCGACGAACACTCCACCACCGGTTGCATGCAATCTAACCTTTCTAAACACCGTCTGTACCTTTGTAAAAATTTCGGCAGAATTTATCTCTGGCTTAAGCCAGCTTTCTGTACCTATAACGATTTCAGCTTCAGTGCTTTCTATCAGCGCTTGAAGTTCTGGTACTTTACCAACGCAGCTTCGACAGTTGACAATTACAATACCGATTCCTGCTTGGTCCCCGCATGTCCTGACTTTGCCCCGCACCCGTTGAGGCTGTTGCCCTTTCTGTACTTGCCCAAGGCCATCTAACCTAAAAAACCGCCCAGCCCACGCCACACAACCCCTGCTACCCGCGTAGCCGCTTGTTGCGTGTAGTGGACTCCTGACCTATCCAGCGGAACCCGAAACCCCACCACCCTATGGCGCAAGTCGAGGAATCTGCAGCCCACACGGTCACAGAACCGTCTCAGCCTCTGATTCAGACCCTCCACTCGGCTCTGTACCAAAGGTCCGCAGTCAGTCCTGTCGACGATGCTGCAGATGGTGAGCTCTGCTTTCATCCCGCTAGCGAGACTGGCAGTCTTCACCAAATCAGATAGCCGCCGGTAGCCAGAGAGGATTTCCTCCAATCCATAGCGACACACATCATTGGTGCTGACATGAGCGACCACCTGCAGATGGGCAGATGGGTGCACCCTGTACCCTTCATGGCATCCGGAAGGACCCTTTCCACATCTGGAATGACTCCCCCCGGTATGCACACGGAGTGCACATTGGTTTTCTTCCCCTCTCTTGCTGCCATTTCCCTAAGGGGCCCCATTACGCGCCTGACGTTGGAGCTCCCAACTACCAGTAAGCCCACCCTCTGCGACTGCCCGGATCTTGCAGACTGAGGGGCAACCTCTGGAACAGGACAAGCAGCCATGTCAGGCCGAAGATCAGTATCAGCCTGAGACAGAGCCTGAAACCGGTTCGTCAGACAAACTGGAGAGGCTTTCCGTTCAGCCCTCCGGAATGTCTTTCGCCCCCTGCCACACCTTGAGACGACCTTCCACTCTACCACAGGTGAGGGATCAGCCTCAATGCGGGCAGTATCCCGGGCAACCACAGTCTTAGTCCGATCAGGGGATGCGTGGGACGAGCTGGCCGTCCCCGACAAACGCCCATCCAGACCCTCACAGTGATGCCCATTGGCAACAGCCTCAAGCTCTGTGACCGAAGCCAACACTGCCTGAAGCTGGGAGCGAAGGGATGCCAACTCAGCCTGCATCCGAACACAGCAGTTGCAGTCCCTATCCATGCTAAAAACTGTTTTGCAAAGAACGTCTGAACTAATCTACAGAGAGCGCAAACAAATCGACAAAATTTAAATGGTTATTAAAACACAAGATTGCCTAGTAAATGCAGTAATGCTGCTCCTTGCACACTGCTGACACTGCTTGGCGGCGGAAGGAGACTACGCGTATTTACACTATTCAGGTACTAAAACGCGATGCTACACTCTCAAATACTATAATACGCCCGAAATTTATGAATTAAACAATGCAAGTACCAAAAACACGCAAAGAAATTAATGTATATAATTGTAATTTTGTTTAAATAATTTTTTGTACAAATGTCAGTATGTGCAAAGGTTCTGTGTTATTTAATATGTTTGGTTGCTGTTATGTAAAGACTGATCCTCACTAAGGGCTTTTAGTTATTTTGTATGTAAAAGATGGTGTGGTTCCCCTCCGCAACGGAACATAGCAGTGCGCGCAAATTGTGGTTGGCATAGGTAGAAGAGGTGGATTAAGAGTCAGTTGGGGACGAGCTACCAAACTATCAACTGCTTATGTAAAAGTTGTGTATTGTGCTGGTTCTGAGAGAGGCTCTTCCTGGCACTTTCCAATGCCTCGGATGGATGGATAAAGAGCTGGAACTATTCTGGAATTGGTATCTATCATCGCCAACAGCAATTCTACCTGAAAATCCATCTACCAACATGCACTCGCCACCACATTGCGCAATCACTGTAATGGAACAGAAGAACTATACTAATGTACAGTGAAGGATCTGCTCATTGGATGTTTCAGTGTGCTCAAATATAAGGTAATTTATAACTGAATTTATGTACCTATCTTGATTTTTTTCCTTATCACAACACCTCTCAGGTTCCTCTCCATTTGAAATATCATTACCGAGTGTCCTTGTTGTGGAAAAAACAAAAGCCTCAAAGCCAAACAGTTAATTAAATAATGTTGTTTGATATTTGGTAAGAAGGGAGTATTCAGATTTACTGTGGATTGGGTAAAATTGTGGGAGGTAGTAAATGTAGCTTTTTTAAAGCCTCCCAGCGATTGAAACAGTCCAATTTAAAGTTTTGTGGAGATTCAAAGTCACTTATTCAATCATTGACTTGAAAGCAGAAGACTGCAGTAATAAAGACAATTTGCAGTTACTTTTAAAAATTAAAAGTTCTTAAAACTGAGGCTTATAAAGTTTTGCTTAGTTAATGATCATAGTGCTGCCTGTTGTAAATTTTAAAAGGTGAGTCAGTTTTTTTTAACAAATTTGTCAATATTGTGTCTCACTGCAGTAAAAGTCGTGAACTGCATTTGTGGAAAGTTATATATTCATGTTTGCTAAGTGCTTGTCTCTCTCGTGTATCAGAAGTGCATATTAATGGTGTAACAGGATCCACAGTTTGTCTATTGTGCTCATGATAGATAATGATTAATAGAAAGACCACTATCTATGAAAATAGTAACTTCTTTATTCAAAAGACACTGAGATGTAATTTGTTAGTGAACTCCATTTAATTTTCATTCTTAGTAGAAAGGTGTTTAGTAGTGAGTGACTTAATCTGTGCACAATAACTAATTTTGCTGTGAACCATACTCATATTTCATGTCCAATAGGGATTTGTTTGAAAAGCAATATTTAACCTATGTCTAATTTGCAATTCTACTGTGAATATTAATAGTAACTTTATTGAGATCATTCAGTTTGACTAAGTCCTCAAGGTAATAGTGTGTTTTGTTACCTGTTATGCAAATAGTTTGTTCTGCTCTGTCAGCTCCAACCTTAACGTTAACATACTGTATGCAGGTGCCAGAGTTCATTGCACTCTCATGTGACAAAGTATAGGCTGTGTTTGCCCATTGAAGTTATTTATTTTCAGTTCCTTGAACAAGAATGTTACTCATTCTTATGCCAAATTAGGCTGGCGATCGTTTTTATTATCATTTGGACGCTGTGGATAGGTAAATTATTGTTTGTTTCTGTTTAAATATTTACGTAATTCTAACTTTCACTTATGATAAGCCACCTCCGTTAGGTACATCGCGGTCATCACAACAAAATTCCTTTCAGAGGGTAACACTGCTCTGTTGCTTTATCCCATAATTGCTTTAACAATATAGTTCCATTTTATGATCTGCATCCAACTTTAAGGTTATGGTATAGCAGTAGCAGACGGAATATTTGCAAAATACTAACACAAATTGTTGAAGCCGACCTCAGAGACAATCAATTTAGATCCCAGGGAAACGTAGGAACACTCGAGGCAATAGTGACCCTACGACTTATCTTAGAAGATATGTTAAAGAAAGTTATACCAACGTTTATTGCATTTGTAGATTCGGAGAAAGTTTTTGACAGTGTTGACTAGAACACACTCTTTGAAATTCATTAGATTGCATGGTTAAAATACAGGGAGCAAAAGGCTATTTACAGGTTGTACAGAAACCAGGCGGCAGTTAAAAGAGCTGAGGGGTATGAAATGTAAGCAGTGGTTGATAAGAGAGTGAGACAGGGTTGTAGCCTACACCCGATGTTATTCAGTCTGTATATTGAGCCAGCATTAAAGGAAAACAAAGAAAAATTTGGAAGAAGAAACAAAAAATTTGAGATTTGTCGATGACATAGCAATTCTGTCAGAGAAAGGAAAGGATATGGAAGAGCAGTTGAACGGAACGGACAGCAGCTTGAAAGGAAGATATGAGATGAACATCAACAGAAGTAAAACAAAGTTAATTGAATGTAATAGAATTAAATCATGTGATGCTGGGGGATTTAGGTTAGGGAACGAGACACTTAAACTAGTAGATGAGTTTTGCTATTTGGGCAGCAGAATAACTTATGATGGCAGAAGTACCAGAGGGTATAAAATGTAGACTGGAAGTGGCAAGAAAAACGTTTCCGAAGAAAAGAAATTTGTCACCATAGAATATAGATTTAAGTTATGGGAAGTCTTTTCCGAAAGTATTTGTCTGGAGTGTACCCATGAACAGAAGTCAAACACGTGCTAAGAGATGAAGAGGCTTGCACAGGATAGGGTAGTATGAAGAGCTGCATCAAGCCATTTTTAGTACTGAAGACCATAACAACAATAACAGCATACAAGATGACGTGAAAGTATAAGAACCTCATTTCTAATTCGAAGAAGAAAGGCTACACATGGTGGTGGCACAAATCATCTAATAAATACGACAGTTGCACAGTAAATGAAGCATTTAACAACTACAACAACTGTATTTAAAAAATATCCCACACTTAACTGTTCATAGCAGACTGCTTGGATATAGTCTGAATTTTTTTAATTGTCTGTGCATTGGAACACGACAATTTATCAGACTATTTTCTTTGCAATCTAATACGCTTAGTCTCTAACCAGTGTTTGTAAAGCTCCTCCCCAGTTCTGTATTTCTGTATTTATCTCTTATTATGTCAAATATGTATGAGCAGAATAAATGAGCGTAAAACTCGCAGTATCAGTAAGAAAATAATTGTGACAGTTTGGTGTGTTACAGTCTGACACCAAGATTTTTGTACCGATTCCCATTTTCAGTCGAACTTGGCCACGGGCAAAGGATATTATAGGTGCTATCTAGCCTGAACAAATGGTGCATTTTAACAAAATCGAATAGGTAGCCAGAACCAGCATGTTAGAAACAGTTAAAATTTCTCTCAAGTAGTAAAGATGTTCAGAAACGCAAAGACGATCTTGAATGACGCAGCCTACAACACTACAACAATAACAAATTTTGGAGCTGATAATAACTTTAAATTTAAACCATACCAATCAACCTACAGCACACTTTCAGAACACAATGTATGTTAATGGAAAACTGTATGCCCAAGACCTGTGACAGAAAATGTTGTTCTCCTTTCAACTGCCTGGACACACCATCTTCATTTTGGAGAGATGAAGACTCAGTTTTCCAGACAGACAAATGGGAACGTGCCACGAATGCGATGGAGAGGCAAGAATATCACCATGATCCTCCAGTCAGGCGAAAAGATAGATGTGTGTGTGTGTGTGTGTGTGTTTGTGTGTGTGTGGTTCAAATGGCTCTGAGCACTATGGGACTCAACTGCTGAGGTCATTAGTCCCCTAGAACTTAGAACTAGTTAAACCTAACTAACCTAAGGACATCACAAACATCCATGCCCGAGGCAGGATTCGAACCTGCGACCGTAGCGGACTCGCGGTTCCAGACTGCAGCGCCTTTAACCGCACGGCCACTTCGACCGGCTGTGTGTGTGTGTGTGTGTGTGTGTGTGTGTGTGTGTGTGTAGTGTCAGCAGCAAGTGTAAAACATGCAGTGTTTTGTGATGAGATCTGAACAAATCGCATAATGTTATTTTTAAAAAATCAGTAAATTTACGAATTTATGTGCTCGAATGTTTGTTAAATTTTAATTATGTTTTATTGTTGTGTTAATCTGATATTTCTCATTGGAAACTGACCTGAGAATGATTGTAAACTGACCTGTGAATGAATAAAGTATGAACCAAGCTTCGGTACTTACATGCCATGGGGAACGAATCCTGAATGTCCGGCACCCGCTTCTTGGTGAGGACCTCCGCCACTGTAATCCTTGCCGGGCTGGCGGGGGTAATCAAATGGGAATGCGATGTCCACTATGTCATACACTCCACTGTCAGAGGATTCGTAACCTTGTTCCATTCTTACGGAGGACCTGAGACTCGCTTAGCCTTTGCCTACTGGTCTTCTCTGCAACAAGTGAAAAACAATAAATAAAGCACACAACCTAAATTTGCTCAGTAATGGGAGAATATGGTTTGTGCACATTTCAGGCTTATTAGCCCACTGTATTGTATTGTATTAAACCGGGGATCTAGAAACGACGGAGAGGCTTCATCCCGCCGTAGCCCTGAGTGGTTCACAACCCCACAACAGGATACAGCAGTCCACTCACCCCACCGCCGCCCCTCACCGAACCCAGGGTTATTGTGCAGTTCGATCCCCAGTGGGCCCCCCTGGGATTGTCTCATACCAGACAAGTGTAACCCCAAATGTTTGCATGGTACGAGGGTCACTCCAAAAGAAAGGCACACTATTTTTGTAAAAATACAGTTTTCATTTTTCATGTGTGAAAGTTTTACAGTGTGTAGATACATCCTTCCCGCTTGTTTTCAAACTTAGTTCAACCCGTTCCCGTGAGTGGCGCCGTCACAGCATGTCTTAAAGATGGCTGCTACACTTGACGTTCGTCAGAAGCAATGTGCTATCATAGAATTCCTGTGCTGTGAAAACAGGACAGTGGGAAACATCCACAAGAGATTGAAAAATGTGTATGGAGATGCTGCCGTCGATCGCAGTACAGTTAGTCGGTGAGCAAGCCAGTTACGTGATGAAAGCGGGCATGGCAATATTGAGGATTGTCCTTGGAGTGGCAGTCCTCGTACTGCACACGCTCCATACAATGTGCAGAGAGTTAACGAATTGGTGACTGCTGACAGACGCATCACAGTGAACAAATTGTCACGCTATTTGGGATAGGGGAAGGAAGTGTTTGCAGAATACTGAAAGTGTTAGCGTTAAAAAAGGTTTGTGCCAGGTGGGTTCCCAGGATGTAGACAGTGGCTCACAAAGAAACAAGAAAAACGGTATGCAGCAAACTTTTGGAACAGTACAAGAATGGTGGAGATGAATTTCTTGGAAGAATTATGACAGGTGATGAAACATGGCTCCCTAATTTTTCACCAGAGACAAAGAGGCTATTAATGGAGCGGTATCATGCAAATTCACCCAAGAAAAAAAATTCAAAACCACACCCTCTGCTGGAAAAGTTATGGCTATGGTGTTTCCCGATTGGACATCGTGCCACGTGGAACCACCATAAATTCTGATGCCTATGTGACGACACTGAAAAACTTCAAGCTCGACTGAGTCTTGTACGACCACATCGGCAAAAGCAGGATGTTTTGCTGTTGCACGACAATTCACGGCCTATGTCAGTCAAAAAACTATGGAAGAGATCACAGAACTCGGATGGACAACACTGAAACACGCACCTTACAGTCCTGACCTGGCTCCATGTGACTATCGTCTCTTTGGGAAATTGAAAGACTCTCTTCGTGGAACAAGGTTTGAAGATGATGACTCCCTTGTGCACGCTGCCAATCAGTGGCTCCAACAAGCTGGTCCAGAATTGTACCGTGCGGGTATACAGGTGCTGGCTCCAAGATGGTGTAAGGCAGTTGAGTGGGGTGGAAATAATGTGGAGAAATGAAAATATTGTTCCTAAAGGATGTATCTATACACTGTAAAACTTTCAAACATGTAGAATAAAAGATGGATTTTTAAAAAAATAGTGTGCATTTCTTTTGGAGTGACCGTCGTAAAATAATTATGGTGTACACGTATGTGGAAATGGTGTTTACATGGCAATTGCCAACTCAGTGTAACTGAAGGCGGAATAAGGGGAACCAGTCCACATTCACCGAGATAGATGGAAAACCTCCTTAAAAACCATCCACAGGCTGGCCGGCGCACTGGACTTCAACATGAATCTCCCGGGCGAATTCGTGCCAGGGACCGGCACGCCATCCCACTCGAGAAAAAGTGCGTTAGCCGTGCGGCTAGCTGGGCTGGTTATTAGTCCATACCCCCTTTGTCACTTTACAGCAAGCAGGGTTCAGAGCATTGTACATTGCCCACCGAATTGGCGCACATGGTGTGACGCCATTCGAAAATTCAGGCACTATCGTAAGACGCGCAGTATTGAAGATCTCCCACTCAGTGGTTGCCAGTGTTCAACAGCACGAATTGCTCGCTGATACATACGCTATCTGATCAAAGTTATCGAGGCACTCTTAAGTAACGTGGAATTGACAATTAGACGTCGTGAGAGGAGGATCCGCCAGTATAAAATGAAGTGGGAAGTACTGTGCTGTCAGCAGAGAAACAGTTACAGCAGAATGGGTTGGTCAGGAGAGCTCAGTAATTTCGAATATGGACTAACTAGCCCATGTAATATTAACTACAAATCCATTAGGAACATTTCGACTCTTATAAAGCTGTCCAAGCCGACTGTTGGCAATGCTATAGCTAAGTGGAAACGTGAAGGAACAACCACAGTTAAAGCAATACCAGACAACCCTCATGTACTGGTGGACAGGGATCGTCGACCACCGTGTTGGGCGGTTGTAAGAAATCGCATGAAATCGTTGTTATAAGCTCAAAAGTACACTACTGGCCATTAAAATTGCCACACCAAGAAGAAATGCAGATGATAAACGGGTATTCATTGGACAAATATATCATACTAGAACTGACATGTGATTAGATTTTCACGTAATTTGGGTATAGAGATCCTGAGAAATCAGTACCCAGAACAACCACCTCTGGCCGTAATAACGGCCTTGATACGCCTGGTCATTTAGTCAAACAGAGCTCGGATGGTGTGTACAGGTACAGCTGCCCATGCAGCTACAACACAATACAACAGTTCATCAAGAGTAGTGACTGGCGTATTGTGACGAGCCAGTTGCTCGGCCACCATTGACCAGACGCTTTCAATTGATGAGCGTACTGGAGAATGTGCTGGCCAGGGCAGCAGTCGAACATTTTGTGTATCCAGAAAGGCCAGTACAAAAATGGTTCAAATGGCTCTGAGCACTATGGGACTTAACATCTGTGGTCATCAGTTCCCTAGAATTTAGAACTACTTAAACCTAACTAACCTAAGGACATCACGCACATCCATGCCTGAGGCAGGATTCGAGCCTGCGACCGTAGCGGTCATGTAGTTCCAAACTGAAGCACCTAGAACTGCACAGCCACACAGGCCGACCTAGCCAGTACAGGACCTGCAACATGCGGTCGTGCATTATCCTGCTGAAATGTAGGGTTTCGCAGGGATCGAATGAAGGGTAGAGCCACGGGTCGTAACACATCTGAAATGTAACGTCCACTGTTCAAAGTGCCGTCAATGCGAACAAGAGGTGACCGAGGCGTGTAACCAATGACACCCCATACCATCACGCCGGGTGATACGCCAGTATGGCGACGACGAAAACACGATTCCAATGTGCGTTCACCGCGATGTCACCAAACCCGAATGCGACCATCATGATGCTGTAAACAGAACCTGGATTCGTCTGAAAGAATGACGTTTTGCCATTCGTGCACCCAGCTTTGTCGCTGAGTACACCATCGCAGGCGCTCTTGCCTGTGATGCAGCGTCGAGGGTAACCACAGCCATGGTCTCCGAGCTGATAGTGCATGCTGCTGCAAACGTCGTCGAACTGTTCGTGCAGATGGTTGTTGTCTTGCAAATGTCTCCATCTGTTGACTCAGGGATCGTGACATGGGTGCACGATCCGTTACTGCCATGCGGATAAGATGCCTGTCATCTCGACTGCTAGTGATACGAGGCCATTGGGATCCATCACGGTGTTCCGTATTACCCTCCTGAAACCACCGATTCCATATTCTGCTAACAATCATTGGATCTCGACCAACGCGAGCAGCAATGTCGCGAAACGATAAACCCGACCTTTATCAAAGTCGGAAACGTGATGGTATGCATTTGTCCTCCTTACACGAGGCATCACAAGAACGTTTCACCAGGCAACGCCGGTCAACTGCTGTTTGTGTATGAGAAATCGTTTGGAAACTTTCCTCATGTGAGCACGTTGTAGGTGTCGGCACCGGTGCCAACCTTCTGTGAATGCTCTGAAAAGCTAATCATTTGCATATCACAGCGTCTTCTTCCTGTGGGTTAAATTTCGCCTCTGTAGCACGTCATCTTCGTGGTGTAGCAATTTTAATGGCCAGTCGTGTACTATAGACCAGCAGTCCACCTAGCAAAACGATTGTGTAAAATGAGTTAAAAAGAATGTGGTGAATGGTCCTCATAAGCCACACATTATATTCCACAATGCTACAGTGAGTGATGCTTGACATCGTGCAGAGAGTGACGCCACTAGTCAAAGGATGACAGGAAACGAATGCTTTTATTGACAAACCACAAATGCTCTGTGACAATCCGATGAATGGGTTTGGGTTTGATGAATGCCTGGAGAACGATACCTGTCATCACATATAGCATACAGTACAGTTGGAGGCAGTGATGTTACGGCATTATGGCGATTTTCGTGATCAGACAATGGTCCCCTCATTGTGCTTAACAATAGCCTAATGCGGAAGGAAATGCACACATATGGCAGCATTGTGTGTGTGGTGGGGGCGGGGGTGGGGGGGAGGGTGCATCCTCAAGGGACCAAGCAGCTGAGGTCATTGGTCCCTAGACTTACTCCGTCTTCAGGTCGCGAGTGGCCTATCGGGACCATCCGACCGCCGTGTCATCATCGATGGAGGATGCGGATAGGAGGGACGTGGGGTCAGCACACCGCTCTCCTGGTCGTAAGATGGTATTCTTGACCGAAGCTGCTACTATTCGGTCGAGTAGCTCCTCAATTGGCGTCATGAGGCTTTGTGCACCCCAAAAAATGGCAACAGCGCATAGCGGCTTGGATGGTCACCCATCCAGCTGCCGACCCCGCCCGACAGCGCTTAACTGCGGTGATCTCATGGGAAACGGTGTATCCACTGCGGCAAGGCCTTTGCCTTGCTAGACTTACACACTACTTAGACTAAGTTACGCTAAGAACAACACACACACCCATGACTGTGGAGGACTCGAACTTCTGGTGGGCTGCGGAATCCGTGACGTGGCGCCTCTAACCACATGGCCACTCCGCACAGCAAAAATTTGGAAACCTGTAGTAAGGTCCTATGGGACCAAATTGCTGAGGTCATCAGCTTACACACTACTTAGCCTAACTTAAACTAACTTACGCTAAGGATAACAAATATGTATAACCATGCCCAAGGGAGGACTCGAACCTTTGACAGGGGCAGCAGAGCGAACCGTGGCAAAGCGGCTAGACCGCGCGGCTACCACGCATGGCGGGAGCATGTGTAGTGCGTGCAGTAGAGAAACAGTTCAGAGGCGATGACTATATCAGCGTGACAATGCAACATTCCTTAAAGCAGCATCTGTGAGGCAATGGTCTGTGGAAAATAACATTCCCGAAACGGACTGGCCTGCCCACAGTACAATCTGAACACAATTAACACCTTTCAGTTGTGAACATCGACTTCGCTCCATGAAAATTATGAAATCCTCCCAAACTTTTAATTAGCTTACCTTTCTGCAAAGCAATCACAGAACCAGAGTTTAAATAACATCATACAAATAAAAAAGAATGTACAGGAAAGCATTGCTAGCGGAAAATAAATCCTTGAATGAAAGAATCTTAGGTAGTTCGTACAATGTAAGCGAACCTGTTGTGATAGTTGTAAGAAACGAGACAGGGAAGGAAAAATCAGAAATGAGTTCCAAATAAAAAATAGAGGAATGTTAATCTGTAACTTGTGGAAACTGGTCAGTTTCATGAACAGTTACTTTGCATCATTGCAAACAAAACTACAGTAAAACCTTTCAGAGTCATACATACTGCAAGCCAGAAGCTGCTCAGCAAACTCATTGCTGTTTATACCAAGGTGATAATTAGGCAGTCAGAAGAGTAATGTGTAGGTTAAAAAATTCTCAGGGGTAGATGAAGTGGCAATGAGTGTACTCAAGGGAGTAGGCAGAGTATGGCGCTGCGGTCGGAAACACCTATATAAGGCAACAAGTGTCTGGCGGAATTGTTAGATCGGTTCTTCCTGCTTCAATGGTACGTTATCAAGATTTAATTGAGTTCGAACGTGGTATTATAGTCGGCGCACGAGTGATGGGACACAGTATCTCCGAGGTAGAATTGAAGTGGGAATCTTCCCATACAACTATTTCACGAGTTTACCATCAATATCAGGAATCCTGTAAAACATCAGATCTCCCACATTGACGAGGTCAGAAAAAGATCCTGCAAGAATGGGACCAACAACGACTCAAGATAATCGTTCAACCTGACAAAAGTGCAACCCTTTCAGCAAATTGCTCCAGGTTTCCGTGCTGGGCCATCGACAAGTGTCAGCGTGTGAACCATTCAACGAAACATCATCGATATGGGCTTTCGGCGATGAAGGCCCACTCGTGTTCCCTTGATGAGTGCACGCCATAAAGGTTTACGACTCGCGTGGGCCCGTCAACACTGACATTCGACTGTTGATGACTGGAAACACGTTGCGTGCTCGGACGAGTCTCGTTTCAAATTGTATCGAGCGGATGGACGTGTACCTCATGAATCTGTCGACCCTGCACGTCAGCAGTGGAGTGTTCAAGCTGGTGGAGGCTCTGTAATGGTGTGGGGCTGTGCTGTGTCAAAACGCACGGGGTACGTTCGCCCTTACTGGTGCTGAGCGTCCTGCGTGATAAATCAATGATAACACCTGGTGGTCACGATAATATAAGTGTATGATGTGGTAAAACCAAAATCAAATTGTGTTCTAGATGATATGAGAGCGTCTACGGAATAACAGGTGGTGATTATGAGCGACTGCAGCAATATACCATATCGCCCTCGCTGCGTCCAGAGTTACCGCCTGAGCGACGCGCAGCAGCCGGCAGCTATTGCGAAGAATCGACAGCATCGAAAATTATTACATTAATTGTTAGAAGTTGGTGTGGCGTTGCGTGTTTGTTCGTTTTAAATGGTTCCTATTGTGCAACAAAAAGGGTCAGTTAGTTCCCGGATAGACCTCTCACCGACCACGTGGGGGTAGTGGTGTATATCAGGTCTGATCTTCTAGCGTTTCACTGCGTGGTGTAGTGAGGCTACTCAGTTGACACCTAAGTCTTGGGAGAGTGCACGGAATTTTGTCGATTATAGTTGTGGGAACAGTTTCGTTCGTAAAATTTGTTGGGATGAGTCCAGCGAGAGCCTTATTTAATTGAGAGATTGATTTGTTAGGTGCTGAGTTTTGTGGAATCGGTGTGACCGATATCCCGTCTGCATTGTATGTTGAGTGGTCGCGATGCGCCCAGAGGTAATTGGCTTGCTTGTCGTTTTTATTGAGGTGGTTTGGGTATTGTGCGTGTGTGTATCGAGAAGGGAAAGCCTCGAACACGTGTTGGTAGTTGTATTTTCAAGACCATTAGCTTGCAGCAGACAGCGAATTGGCTCATAGAACGACGAACTGTTTCACTATACGGTGATGGTGGGCACGTATCACCGAGTAGACAAGCGATAGTAAATTGAAGGAACCATTTAACGAGCTACACGTAGCTAAACCAAAACTTGATTCATCAAGGTGAAGATTGTAACTTAAGGTTAGTTAAAAAGTGGCGGGGACTTTTAGGATTTTTGTTTGATTTTTTTATTACTTGTTTCCGTATTGTGGGGAATGATCATATATTTGCTTGCACTCGTTCACTGGTGATAACCAACGTGTATTGAGATACCTAGAAGGAAAATAAATCAGATTTTATTGGGGTTAAAGGAAACCTTCCAGTCTACTTAATTGGTATCTAGTGTGAATATATCTATAGAATTTTCGGAAGTATAAACGAGTGTAATTCAGAGATATTGATACAGTGGAGTCGATATCACGTATAATGTGGTGTTTTTACATGTGCTTGGTAAAAGGTTCTTGAAAGAATGAAAATTATAAATAATCTACTGAAAGTAGATCTTCTCAATATTAAAGAAAAGATTTCAATTAAGGGAAAAAACTTCCTAAATGATGAATAAGTTTAATTGAAGTAATTGAATTATTTACGGAAAGGCCAAATATTTTGCTACTAACAAAGATTCGTTATTCTGTGACGCATGCGAAGTCTCATCACTTATATATTATCGCTGCGTCGAGTTGGAAAAATATTTAAGGGAGAATTAAAAAGTTTTAATTCCTAGTGATGGAAGTTTCCATAAACAGAATAATCATTTCAAGACGGTAGACAGACCGGTATTTTAGTACAATTAATAAAATAGTTCCGAGTTTATGTCAGAGAGTACATACTGCGTTGTGAAAAGCTCGTTGCGAAAGATAACAATTGCTAGTTGGATATCGCATTTATCATCACGCAAGATAATCAGGTACTGAAATTAAAGTAATTTGTTGCCCTGACGAGATCAGTATCGTAGACAACGAGAGTGATTCATTAAAATTCGGCCCATTTATTCACTACTGCTTAACTTCAGTAATCATTGGTGTGTGAATATTGTTAAGTGATTATTCGTAGTTCTATCGTGGCTTGGTACGATTTCGGCGTCATGTCTAGGCAGGGTGTTGTTCCCATTATTTGGCAGACAGGCTGTTTGCGTGGTCAGCGGTTGAGGTGGCCGCAATATTAATTGTACTAAGGCTGACTTCGTTCTCGATTAGCTCATTGTCAGTGTGATTGCGGCACGGGGTAGATTCTTGTCGTCATCAGAGGCTCTCTCCAACTGAAATCTTCTGCAATTAGATAGCGTTCTGCAGTCTTAACAACTATTTAAAAATAAGAAACTGTACCCAATTAAAGGTGCGGTGGTCGACTGGTGGCTTAAGTACTTTGCGCAACAGGATACTCTGCAATAACGGCATAGAGACGTTGGTACAGTACGATCCCTTGTTGTTGTCAATCGATCTTGGGTACTGCCAGTCACGGACCAGTACAGGGCGTGTGCAGATGGATTGGTATGGGACCCCTGATACGTCTAGATACGATTCTGACAGGCTGGTTCAAATGGCTCTGAGCACTATGGGATTTAACATCTGAGGTCATCAGTCCCCTAGAACTACTTAAACTTAACTAACCGAAGGACATCACACACACCCATGCCCGAGGCAGGATTCGAACCTGCGACCGTTGCAGCAGTGCGGCTCTGGACTGAAGCGCCTAGAACCGCTCGGCCACACCGGCCGGCTCTCTAACAGGTGACATGTACATAAGCATCCTGTCTGATCACCTGCATCTGTTCATGTCCATTGTGCATTCCAATGGACTTGGGCAATTCCAGCAGGACAATGCGACACTACGCACGTTCAGAATTGCTGCAGAGTTGCTCCAGGAGCGCTCTTCTTGAGTTGGAATACGTCCCTTGGCCACCAAACTCCCCAGACATGAACACTACTGGGCACTGCCTTGCAACGTGATAGAAGAGATCTCCACCGCTCGTACTCTCGCCGATTTACGGACAGCCCTGCAGGATTCATCGAGTGAGTTCTCTCCAGCACTACTTCAGGCATTAGTCGAGTCCATGCCACGTCCTGTTGCGGCACTTCTGTGTGCTCGCCCTACACGATATTAGGCAGGTGTACCAGTTTCTTTGGCTCTTCAGTGTATATTTTTTATCTGGTACAGACTGTTGGTAATCGGACATGAAAAAAAAATTCAGAGTTTGGCACTGAAGTTCCGACGCAGTCGTGACTTACTTAATTTAATAATCGAAAGAACGTCTTTCACATAAATATATCAATCGAATTATTATGGAGGCCTGGGAATTCATTTGTCATTAAAACCTGAATTACGTTGCAGGTCAATCAGTTACATCTGCAGAGGGGAAAGAGAGACTTTCAACTGAAACTGCGAAAACAGCTCAAAAACAGATGTAATATTGACAGTGTCCTCAAAACCTTTATGAAACTATTCTTGTAATTATTTCAAGGCCTTAATGAATTCTTCAAACCTTGCGTTTTCTTTAAAGCCATTGAGCTTAGAAAATGGACTGTCTTTGATAGTTATGTGTCCTCTTTTAAATGCATCCCCATCAAATCAGAATGAAGTTACCTTACAATTTCTTACTGTGGGCAATGTGCAGTCAAGTTCATTTAACATGCATAGCCTGCAATCCATTTTGAATGATGTTCTAATTCCGGTTTCTGCACTCCTTTTTCCTTCATAAGTTCAACAATAGCGAGTTTCAAAAAGAAAAATTGACTTAATCAACGTACTTGGCAGTAATATATGAAGTTTCCTTACTCTTCCTTCCATTGAAAACTATTGCAACTGGCAATGGAATAATGTGTGCGACTAGATAAATTTTACTATTCGTACCACCAATTTCTTCAAGTTCTCCACGACTGCAAATTTAGCACAAAGTGCTTTCTTGATGTACAGAACAGTGAATACCGTCTGTCGATAATTGTAATTTTTCGTCTTTCATTGTCAACTAAATCCTTAAATTCTTTCTGCATGGTATTGTAATGTCGTTCCATAGCAAATATGCAATACCCGTTGCGACCGAACCGCCGAATCCTTCCGTCAGTAAATCGGGTATGTTGTCAACTGACTCAGTTGTTTTAACCCCCTCCTCTGACGGAATGACCCGCTTCCTAATTCCGTATGTATATCACCAATATGGACTTGTAGCTGTCACGCCTTTGCGCTTACTGCTACGTATTTTAACAGCAAATAACTCAGCCCTAATGGTAAGAGGTATTAGTGAATTCAAGTCGTTAATTTTTGAATACAGCACACCTGCCACACGCTCAGTTCACTTTTACTCCGCTCCTACCCTCGCCATTGCACAACATTAACTATGTGCTACTTGGACCTTACTAAGCTATTAAATTCACTTGCGTGTACATTTTGACCGTTACTCGCCAGTATTTACCTAATGATTAAAGCACACTCCTAATCGGACTATTTCCCAAAGAGCTGTGATGATTGAACGGGTTCGATCCACGGCCTACAGTGCCCTATAGTTCACACGGTAACACTGCCTACTTGACCCACTTAACTTGGTAGTGAGCTTATGTATCCAATCATCACTGCTAGCAGCAGTGGATAATCCTATCAGCACGACGAGAGCAGCAGACTTACCGTCGAATCCTCCTGAAAATAGTTAACTACGGTCGCCAGCTCTGAAGGAGCAAAAGAATAAATCAATTTTTTGGCTCGTTTCAAAGTGAAACGGCTTGAGTTGAATTTAAACTTAATTTTGAATATTACTATTACTGATCATTCAAGGTGATTCAACAAAGCAAATACTCTTTCAATTTCTGTGTGTTGACTTGGTAATTACTATCAAGGCTATTTATGCAACTTGGGTTAACAAAATTCTATCCTTCAACTTTATATAATGATTTTGGATATTACTCTTTGAACAATTGATATAGAACTACTTAAGTGACGTTACTTAAAAAGTTACTCAGAAAAATTTTAGTTAACTATAAAATGGCGACTCATTCTGGTGTGACCATTGCTCTTCTCAACATTCTTACACGCCAAAGTATTCTAAAACAAAAAGAATTGTAAATGAAAGAGGCGATGGTGGCCTCAGTCTGATTTCACTATACTATGTTTGAGGTTACTACACTTTACAATGAACATGCGTCGTAATTTTACTCATAACTGTATTCTGTCCTCTGTAACTGGTATTCTCCTTTTACATTTCTATAAAGTTCGAATTAACAATTACAGTCTTGCCTTGGGCAGACGTGCCGGTGCTGGTGGTGAGATGTATGTGGATAACGCAACTCTTCACGCCTCATACTCTTAATGGCGGCTGGAACCACGAGCCGTAGCACTCGTGTAGTCTACTGCACGTTCGCCATAAAATCTGGGAGCAGGAACTCTTACAATCAGCCCCAGTGGCATAGAGACGACTTCGATAACCATTCGTCGCGTTTTATTCCACAAACGGCGACGATATTCGCCGTTGCACAATCACTTTTTCGTGAGCACAGTTACACACGTCCGATCACGTCAACACTACGCAGGCCATTCTATTGTTCGAACCCTGTCTCTCCAGCTACCACGAGCGACGCTCGTATCACCAAGAGTGGGGGCCTTCCCCTACCAAATTTTTATCGAAATCATTTAGTGTTTAAGAAATTTTATATTTATTAGCCTGGAGTTAATACCAGTCATAATGATTTACTACTAGCACTTAACAACATTAAATTATACAGTAATAACTTATAATTAACAAGAAAAAGAATACATTTGAGTCCGAGAGCTTAGTGCATTGTCTGACAGATAGCGTGTTGGTACCTTTCCGCTAGTTCCCGCTGGTGTTAGTTCGCGCTGTATTCCCGGTTTCGCCAATAGATGGCAACAGGGTGCGCTCCCTGGCAGTCCCACGCAGTCTCCGACGCGCGGGCTCCAAATTACTTTCAGCCTACCATCATTTCAGTTCCGTTAGACCGTCATTCCCATTCATTTTAAAGGACAGCGATGATAGATCACTAAACTGTGTCTTTTTGTGCAAACAGCCACTGGACCTATGAACGTCCTTCGTACCAAGAACAAACAGCGAAGAATAAACAGCGCCAAACCTACGATTCTGCCCAACTCAGAAAGTTGTGCCAACCGAAGACTGCCGCACCCCAATACTACACCACTGGCCATTAAAATTGCTACACCAAGAAGCAATGCAGATGATAAACTGGTATTCAATGGACAAATATATTATACTAGAACTGACATGTGATTACATTTTCACGCAAGTTGGGTGCATAGATCCTGAGATATCAGTACCCAGAACACCACCTCTGGCTGTAATAACGGCCTTGATACACCTGGGCATTGAGTCAAACAGAGCTTCGATGGCGTGTACAGGTACAGCTGCCCATGCAGCTTCAACACGATACGACAGTTCATCAAGAGTAGTGAGTGGCGTATTGTGACGAGCCAGTTGCTCGGCCACCATTGACCAGACGTTTTCAATTGGTGAGAGATCTGGAGAATATGCTGGTCAGGGCAGCGGTCGAACATTTTCTATATCCAGAGAGACCAGTACAGGACCTGCAACATGCGGTCGTGCATTATCCTGCTGAAATGTTGGGTTTCTCAGGGATCGAATGAAGCGTAGAACCACGGGTCGTAACACATCTGAAATGTAACGTCCACTGTTCAAAGTGCCGTCAATGCGAACAAGAGGTGACCGAGACGTGTAACCAATGGCACCCCATACCGTCACGCCGGGTGATACGCAAGTATGGCGATGACGAATCCCGCTTCCAATGTGCGTTCACCACGATGTCGCCAAACACGGATGCGACCATCATAATGCTGTAAACAGAACCTGGATTCATCCGAAAAAATGACGTTTTGCCATTCGTGCACCCAGGTTCGTCGTTGAATACACCATCGCTGGCGCTCTTGCCTGTGATGCAGCGTCAAGAGTAACCGCAGCCAAAGTCTCCGAGCCGATAGTGCATGCTGCTGCAAACGTCGTCGAACTGTTCGTGCAGATGGTTGTTGTCTTGCAAACGTCCGTCCCCATCTGTTGACTCAGGGATCGAGACGTGGCTGCACGATCCGTTACAGCCATGCGGATGAGATGCCTGTCATCTCGACTGCTAGTGACACGAGGCCGTTGGGATCCAGCACGGCGTTCCGTATTACCCTCCTGAACCCACCGCTTCCATATTCTGCTTAACAGTCAATGGATCTCAAGCAACGCAAGCAGCAATGTCGCGACACGATAAACCGCAATCGCGATAGGCTACAATCCGCCCTTTATCAAAGTTGGAAATGTGATGGTACTCATTTGTCCTCCTTACACGAGGCATCACCTCAACGTTTCACCAGGCAACGCCGGTCAGCTGCTGTTTGTGAATGAGAAATCGGTTGGAAACTTTCCTCATGTGAGCACGTTCTAGGTGTCGCCACCGGCGCCAACCCTGTGTCAATGCTCTGAAAAGCTAATCACTTGCACATCACAGCATCTTCTTCCTGTGGGTTAAATTTCGCATCTGTAGCACGTCATCTTCGTGGTGTAGCAATTTTAATGGCCAGTAGTGTAGTTCTAAGTTCTAGGGCACTGATGACCTCAGATGTTAAGTTCAAAAATGTGTGTGAAATCTTATGGGACTTAACTGCTAGGGTCATCAGTCCCTAAGCTTACATCCTACTTAACCAAATTATCCTAAGGGCAAACACACACACCCATGCCCGAGGGAGGACTCGAACCCCCGCCGGGACCAGCCGCACAGTCCATGAATGCTACGCCTCAGACCACTCGGCTAATCCCGCACGGCAGATGTTAAGTCCCATAGCGCTCAGAGCCATTTGTACCTTCACCATATACGTATTTTCACAGGGTATAGACAGGAGAACTCTCTGCATTTTCCTTCTGGCTATACACAGAATTGCAATTCGGATTCAGACTACACCGTAGAATAGCATCAGCAACTGCAGAATTTTCTAAAATCTTAATGCGGACCTCGGATGGAGGAGTTTTTGTAACAGGAAACGTTTTTAGATTTGCGGAAGGCGTTCGATACGGTATCCTACACAATACTTCCCCATAAAATAGATTAAGAGCCGGCCATAGTGGCCGAGCGGTTCTAAGCGCTACAGTCCGGAACCGCGTGACTGCTGCGGTCGCAGGTTCGAATCCTGCCTCGGGCATGGATGTGTGTCTTGTCCTTAGGTTAATTAGGTTTAAGTAGTTTAAGTTCTAGAGGACTGATGACCTCCTGATGTTAAGTCCCATAGTGCTCAGAGCATTTGAACAACCATTTTTGAACAGATTAAGAGGAGTAGTAAACAGGTGGTTCCAGTCATATCTCATTAATCACTTACATAGGGTGGAAATTTCACAGATCAATAAAGATCTCTAGTACACAGCGTAACATCTAATAAATGAGCGCTAAACACTTCAGCATAAGATCCTTACAGGAATGTACCGAATTCGGTTTTTGATCTACATGAATGAGCAAGTGTCGTGCAAAGACACAAATTTCGGTTTGCTGACACAGCAGTATAATAACTCACAAGTGTTATTTCTGTGCAAAGCTAATATGCTAAAAATGTGCACAAATGATAAGAGGAGAATAAGGTAACACTTAATATAAAAATACCGAAGAGTATGACCTTCAGTATTAACAAAAGTAATGTCGGTATTAAATGGTGGCTCGGTAAGATGTGTAACTAACACAAATTTTTAAGGTTGGATATAGACGGCAACTGAGCAACTGAAGCGGAGAGATTGTATTACAAGGAGAACAAAATAAATTACATCTGCATGCTATGCTCTAGCGTACTAGAACCAGAACTTGCCTCAGAGTAACTTATTATGCACATTCAATAGGTAAGTTACAATTGTCTGGGGCTCAAACTGCCAGAACTTAAGAAAAATTGTCAAGTCACGAAAAGGGCTTTTAGGAGCCAGTGAAAGCGAATAAGTGGTCTCACTGCGCTGAGTTACTTACGGAGATAGGTATTACAGTTGCCCCATGTGAATATATTTTCCAAACAATGGTGTTGGGATGGATTGTTTGGGGAAGGATACCAAACAGCGAGGTCATCGGTCTCATCGGATTAGGGAAGGACGGGGAAGGAAGTCGGCCGTGCCCTTTCGAAGGAACCATCCAGGCATTTGCCTGGAGCGATTTAGGGAAATCACAGAAAACCTAAATCGGGATGGCCGGACGTGGGATTGAACCGTCGTCCTCCAGAATGCGAGTCCAGTGAAACAATAGTGTGTATAAGGAAAAATAAACACTATGATACTATAAACATCTCTATACACAAGACAGCAAACAGAACACAGCATGTTGTTATCAATGGAGAGACGTTTACAGACGTTAAAGTAACCTCTGGTGTGCCACAGGGGAGTGTTATGAGACCATTGCTTTTACAATATATATAAATGACCTAGTAGATAGTGTCGGAAGTTCCATGCGGCTTTTCGCGGATGATGCTGTAGTATACAGAGAAGTTGCAGCATTAGAAAATTGTAGCGAAATGCAGGAAGATCTGCAGCGGATAGGCACTTGGTGCAGGGAGTGGCAACGGACCCTTAACATAGACAAATGTAATGTATTGCGAATACATAGAAAGAAGGATCCTTTATTGTATGATTATATGATAGCGGAACAAACACTGGTAGCAGTTACTTCTGTAAAATATCTGGGAATATGCGTGCGGAACGATTTGAAGTGGAATGATCATACAAAATTAATTGTTGGTAAGGCAGGTACCAGGTTGAGATTTATTGGGAGAGTCCTTAGAAAATGTAGTCCATCAACAAAGGAGGTGGCTTACAAAACACTCATTCGACCTATACTTGAGTATTGCTCATCAGTGTGGGATCCGTACCAGATCGGGTTGACGGAGGAGATAGAGAAGATCCAAAGAAGAGCGGCGCTTTTCGTCACAGGGTTATTTGGTAACCGTGATAGCGTTACGGAGATGTTTAACAAACTCAAGTGGCAGACTCTGCAAGAGAGGCGCTCTGCATCGCGGTGTAGCTTGCTCGCCAGGTTTCGAGAGGGTGCGTTTCTGGATGAGGTATCGAATATATTGCTTCCCCCTACTTATACCTCCCGAGGAGATCACGAATGTAAAATTAGAGAGATTAGAGCGCGCACGGAGGCTTTCAGACAGTCGTTCTTCCCGCGAACCATACGCGACTGGAACAGGAAAGGGAGGTAATGACAGTGGCACGTAAAGTGCCCTCCGCCACACACCGTTGGGTGGCTTGCGGAGTATAAATGTAGATGAAGATGTAGATAAAGTGAACGTCGGTAGCTAGAAAGAACACCAAAATGAGAACCCAAAACAGTATACGATTTCGGGGGGGGGGGGGTTATAACTCTATCATAAATTACCTCACAGGCATTACAGAACTATCTTAAGTGGATACAGCGTATGTCTTATTAAACTGTGAAAGACAATTTAAATGAAATAGAAAAGTAACAAAGGCAGCAAGTAATACTGAAATGTAACCGTCTTAGACAGCTTGTAATGTACTACACTATATGAATGTGTAATGAAGAACCAGTTTCACCCACGTATTATGATCCTGTATCTTGTCGTTTCTTGGATCATACGAAATAAATGCGTAATGAAGAACCTGATTCACCCACGTATTATGATCTTGTATCTTGTCATTTTTGGGTTCTGCTCATTTACTATGCGAGGTACAGGAGGAACATCCTAGCTCACTTCTTCCACCACTGCAAAGGTAAATGATATAGATATTAGCGTCAGTGGAAATGAGAAACAGCTAACACTCAACATAGCTCACAAGTATGATGGGATCTCTGTCAAATTCCATACAGAATTTTCAGGTGAATTAGCTCCCATTTTAACCATAAAACACCGTATATCCCTTGAACAAAATCTGTGCCCAGTCACTGGAAAAAAGTACAGGTCATACGAGTCTGTAAGAAGGGTGACAGAAATGATCCACAGAACTGTCGGCCACTCCCACTGACACCCATCCGTTGTAGAATACTAGAATATATTCTTAACTCAAGTATAATGAGGTATCTTGAGCAGAATAACATTATCCATGAAAATATCTTTGATTTCGAGAACATCGGCCATGTGAAACCCAACTTTCGCTCTTCTCACATGACATGCTGAAAACCATGGGCATGGCAGTCAAGCAGATTACCAAAAGCATTTGATTCAGGACCAAACAAACGTTGATTGAGAAATGTATTTAATAAACCTCAAGATAGGTAATAAATGTCATAAGAGAGCGACAACATGTAAGTCGCATGAGAAAGGATGCATATTTGTAGCAGGGCAGTGGCGGATACATAAAAACCTCAAGGAGGGGGCGCTGAATATATCTTGAGCTACCTTTACTGACCCTACGACTTATCTTAGAAAATAGATTAATGAAAGGCAAACCTACATTACTAGCATCTGTAGACTTACAGAAAGCTTTTGACAATGTTGACTGGTATGCTGTCTTTCAAATTCTGAAGGTGTCAGGGGTCAAATACAGGGAGCGAAAGGCTATTTACAATTTGTACAGATAGCAGATGGCAGTTATAAGAGTCGAGGGACATGAAAGGGAAGCAGTGGTTGGGAAGAGAGTGAGACAGGGTTGTAGCCTCTCTCCGATGCTATTCAATCTCTATATTGAGCAAGCAGTGAAGGAAACAAAAGTAAAGTTCGGAGTAGGTGTTAAAATCCATGGCGCCCGCCATATGTATCCGCCACGATAGCAGGGAGGTCATATTTGCAAAACAATCGAATGTTCACAAATTTACTAGTAATTATTAAAAAACTGTCACAATAAGTCTGTAATAATTGTTTGAGTAGATAAAACTAAATGTACGAGGTGGGTTCAATAAGTAACGCAGCAAATCTTTTTTCTGAAAGCAGATTGATTTTATTTATAATTCCAATGCACGATATTATAACCCACTCTTTTGGTTACAAAATTCTACGTTCTTTTCACATAATCTCTATGCAACGCGACGACCTTATGGGCTGCGAGGGGTAGCCGCGCGTAGTGTCCGCTGACCTCAGTAGTTTGGTCCCATACGAACTTACCACCTACAACCACGACCTTAAGGCACCTTACTGGAGAGCCTGTAAGCCCGCATAGCACCACTCCGCTGGTCGACAATGGAGTAAGCGTCCACGTATTGCTTCTTCCGAAATCCATCCTCCATTGGGAAAAAAAGGGGAAGTCGGAAGGGGAGAGGTTCGGGCTGTAGGGTGTATGAGGAAGAACAATCCATTCAAGTTTTGTGTGCTCCTCTAGGGTGTGCAGATTTATGTGAGGACTTCGTTGTCATGAAGAAGACTTTTGTTTGTACCTAGATTAAGAGTTTTTTTTTCTTTATTGTAATTTTAACACCTTGACAAGGTAGGCCGACAGCAGCAATACTACGCCGCTCTTCAGCCACAGATAATACAAGTAGAAACAGGAAGACATACAAAAAACAAAACAAAATGATGGACAGAAAACAGTAGACACACTGAGTAAAAAACACGGAGCCGTTCACAGGCGTAGTAAAATAAAAAATGGTTAGCACTGGTACACGAATGTAGGCGAAAGACACACGTGAACGATGGAGCGTGGGCAGTGAAACACTAAGGCACTAACACGATGGCACACACATTAAAAAAACCGATGGTGATGATCTCCGGCGCGCGAAAGTTCACTGTACGTGTACGAGTCTGGGGACCTGCCAAAGGGGAAAAAGCAGGGGAGGAGGGAGACGGTAGGGTGTAGATTCCAGTGGCAGAGGTTGATGAGAGGGGGAGGAAAGAAGGTAGGGGGTAGGGGAAGCCCAGGGGAGAGAAGGGAGGGAAGAAGTGAGGAGGGAGAGAAAGGAGAGAGGGTGCCCTTGGGAAAAGACACAGGGGGTGGACTGGGAGGATCAAAGTTGGTAGGAGGGGTAGATGGAGGAGATGTGGGCATCATCAGGGAGGAGGAGTTGGCGCAAACCACCTTGGGCGAGGCTGTGGAGAGTGGAGAGATGGAGAGCAGGTGGGACGAGGGAATACAGGCATGACAGCGGATGGGGGTGGGAGAGGATGGGAGAGACAAGTGGGTGAGGGGGATCAAGTTTACGGGAGGTGTAGAGGATCCATATCCGTTCAAGGAAAAGGAGGAGGTATGAGAATGGAATGAGGTCCTACAGGTCCATGTGGGGGAGGGAAGGCGGATGCGATTGGCGAGGTGGAGTGCATGGCGTTCTAGGATTTGAAGGGATTTGTAAAAGGTAGGATGGGTAGAGATCCAGGCGTGATGGGCCCGAATAAGAGTGATCGCACATTCTAATATTGCAGGAGTCAAGGCTGTGTGTAGCTGGCGGCACATAGGAGTTCGGACAGGTTTGCCCAACCTGGTTGTGATGATGGCAGACGCCTCACCCAACGTCCCAAAATGCTTTTGTTCACTGCGAGGTCTCCGTAGGCAGTCTGCAAGCACTCATGAATGTCTGGATGCTCTGGTTTCCCGCCAAAAGAAATTCAATGACAGCTTTCTGCTTGGAACGCACCTCGTTAGAGACGCCATTTTGAAGGTAATGTATAGCACTGCCATCTGTCAGGACTTCATGAAACTATAGGAGTTGAAGTGGGATAATTCCACGATGTCCCACAGCAAATTTCGCATCTTTTCACCCTAAATTGGCCGAGAAGAAAGTGTGTCGCATTACTTGTTGAACTCCCATTGTAATAACAATTTTTAAACAAAATAATAAATATATTAATTGCTGAAAGAATGTAAATAAGATCATGGCTATGACGGCAGTGGTCAGTATTAATTTGTCTCAGATGTTGTATCTCTTAGTCTTCCTTGTTGTGAGTGCTGTGTTGGGCTCTTGTGGATTATCCGAAAAGATTTAGTAAAACTGTAAAGTGAACTGCATCAGAAAAGGCTTTATTTTGCGCTTTTAGCTACGCAGCAAATCCCCAGGATGGAAAATTACCCCTGACTGAGCTCAGTTAAGAATGCAGTCTCTGTCTGATGTGCTGCTGTGAAAATTACTTACATCACTACTTTAACAGTTGTATTAATGTAACTAAAAACAGCTCACGTTTGGAAGCATTTTTTTAAAACGTGTTTAGTCCAGCCATTATAACACCAATGTGCAAAACTAATGTGACAGTGACTGATAACGTTCTTTACTTGGGTATGAAATTTATGGTAAGTTCCTATGGGACCATACTGCTGAGGCCATCGACTACTTAATCTAGCTTAAAATAACTTACGCTAAGGACAACACACACACACCGATGCCCGAGGGAAGACTCGAAACTCCGACCGGGGGATGCGCGCGAAGCGTGACAAGGCTACCCCTCGCGGCTTAGGTATGGTACTACATCTTGGCTAATACTGTTTGCTGTTCTGATTTCCCAACTCAACTTTTAATATTGTTTATTGTGTTGTATAATCAAAATGTTACGTGTATGTGTCACTCATGTAGGAAACGAAATCTATTTAGTTGTTACGTGCTTATACTTGACTAAACCCCTATCGAGTATATAATCGAATGTCGCTAAATAAGTATGGTAGCTGAAAAGAGATGAGAGACAAATTTGAAATCAAAACTGGGAGCCACATAGTGGGCTAAGTGACGTAATTTTCCGAGACTAGATGGAAAGTAATGCATGGCAGACGAGAAAAGGAGAATAGCACCGGCAAAGACATCTTCCCTCGCCAAAAGAAGCATCGTAGAAACAATAGCTAAATATTTCACTCGCGGCAATATAAGCTGTGCTCTCAGGTTCCTTCCTAACGACGCTCTCGGAAATCGGGTCATATTCAGAAATAAATAGCCAAATATTTGTGACAAGCAAGGAATACAAAAATCATTGTTGCTCATTTCACACGAAGAAATTTACGGTGAAGTCCTAGGTTCCTGTCTCAACACACCCTTCGAAAACACGACATATTCGGAAAGCACGGCCACATATTTGTGTTAAACAAGAATACAAATGTCATTCCTCGTTGTTTGACTGGAAGTAATTTCATCCGTAGTTTTCTAATCAGACAGAAATCGAGGATACTTGTGGACATCGATGTGAACAATAAATCGTCTGCCAAGAAAGTCATGTGTGCAGTGTAAACAACAGGAAACAATAGTGCAAACTTCTTGATTCTCGTTGCTGCCTCTGAGCTAAAAACAAAACAATCATACCAGTCTTACAGTTATGGTTATTTGTTGTAATTAGCTATTACCTTTTATTAATTATCGTGTAAAAACTGTTGTATAAAATTGCATTTACGCACAACGCACCCAGTTCCGAAGGAGTGCTCTATTATCTCTAAATAATATCGAGTATTGCAAAACATAGCTGAATTAGGGTCATAAGAAAGTCCAGAATGTGTTAAAAACTCTGAGATACAAAAAAGTTAGTCCCTGTCAGGATGCAAACCTCTCTGCTTACAGTTCCCAGTTCACCTACTACAACACTTCGCTGTAGTGCAGTCATGTTATATGCTATATGATTCTTATTTGTATCCAATGAAGGCTTTGTCACCGATAATGCATTAACTGACTTTTAATTAGAAGAAATCATACCAAGGCTGACCTGTTTGTGATATATCTTCGGTGTGACATTTCCTTGATACGGCATGCTGCGAGTTATAACGGAAAAACTGCAATATATAGGTTGACTCTTACACAGTGCTATTTATTTATTTAAACAGCGCCGTTACTGGGTTCGAACCGACAGGCTCATCTTCAGACAGCTAGTTCACGTTTTACATTAGATTTCGCCTTTTGTTTCCCCAACTGACGAAATTTCCTTGGCTTGGTGGTGCACTACAGCCAAAACAAGATGTGAGACAACGTCTTTTTAACTATAATTGTGCCTCACAACGATTTTAAGTGAAGTAACAAATTACTGTTATTAAAGGGAAGATGTTTCGGTTACTTATGATGAAGAATCCGCGCCATTATGTTCCAGTGCAGGCTGCTTATCATCTTGCAGCAGCGAAATCTAATGTACAACGTGAACTAGCTGTCTGAAGATTAACCTGTCGGTTCGAAACCGGTAACGGCACTGTTTAAATAAATAAATAGCATTGTAAAAATGGCTGGTTGCCGTAATCCTATATGTAAGAGTCAACCTATATTTTGTACGCAGCCAGGGGCTCAAAATGTCAGTCTTTGACAAACAGCGTAAAACTGCAAAGCGTGACGAAACCAGTATGGAACCAGTCGCATCGAGTGACGCTTCGTCTTGACGTCACTTCCCACAGCGCCTGCTAGCAGAGAGAAGAGTGAGGAAGTTGGGTGAGAAGACAACGCAGGCTTCAATTTTTGCTAGTATCGAGTGGTTAAAGTGAGATTTGAGACACCATCGGCGATACAAAAAGTCGGAATACAAAATCAGAATTAAGGAACTAGTAATGATATAGTTCACTGACAGTAAAGCAAAATTCAAATCAATGTTGTTGACAAGGTTTTTATGATAAACTGCTCAGACGTCAAACAATACGAAAAGTGTCGTCCAAACATTTCAATTCATCGACAGTTATTTGCTAGAGAACATACCAAATAATATTTAGGCGGCAATACATAAAACCTCTCTACATTATTCATGGTATTTTCCTTTTGTTTCTAAACACCAAATAATGTTAAAAACAACTCTAATTTTTCCCTTCAGTACAGGTGACTTCCTCACTGCTAAAAAGTTTATTCAATGAAAATTGTTTCATCAGTTCATGTCCTCATTTATACACAATGTATGTTTATTCTTTGTGCAGATATTGCAAAACCTAAATTATTTTTCGGTCCTTTTTGCGAAAGAAAGCGTATAGGAAATGTATCCAAGTGTTCGTGCAACTGTCGCAGTGTGTCATGAAAACAAAACGAAGAATCAAATGCAGACTGACAGAAAATCCACGACAATGACATAAGTGAATACAGCGAGCATAGATTATCATCCGATATTAGCAAACGACACCGTGAATGCCACCATCTGAAACGCATTTTGGAGTATTTTGAGGTTCTGTTTTTCTGTCAAGTGTGAAACGTCCTTGAAGCATCTGACATTTCTGCCCTGCCTCTACGAGTACGAACGCTTGCTGTTAGCGATCAGACTCCTAAAATTCCACGTCTCTAGCTACTTTTTTTAAGGGATCAGATTTTAGCGCACGTGTAGAACTCGCGACCGCACTTTACTCACCGAGGTGCTGTCGTGTGTCTCGCTGCTCAAATGACTTATCAACTACTGTCACAGCTAAGAGAGTCTGACTTACTGATAAACGAAACCAGCTAACACTTTTCCGGCGCTCCCTTACTGATAAAGCCCGGCCAATGGCGACATCCGCTTCTCTGGCCGACTGGAGCAACGCAGAATACAGTAGTTTCCTTGTACAGCTAATCTGTCACTTAGCGTTCCCTAGCGCTTTACTTTTTTCAGATTCGAATTCATGCAATAGTATGGTGGTCTGGCTTCAGTTCCCTGTCTTTCTTGGCTCTTTTTGCTTTCCGATGAGTCTTTAACTTTCTCAGAATGTTCACGTTTTCGTTTCTCCGTCCAGTATTTTTGATTATAATCACAAAATTAGTATGGATTCATGAAATCCAAATCTACATCGATGACTATGTAACACTAGAATGAAATTTTCACTCTACAGCGGAGTGTGCGCTGATATGAAACTTCCTGGCAGATTAAAACTGTGTGCCGGACCGAGACACGAACTCGGGACCTTTGCCTTTCGCGGTCAAGTGCTCTGCCAACTCAGCTACCCAAGGACGACTCACGCCCCGTCCTCACAGCTGCACCTCTGCCAGTACCTCGTCTCCTACCTTCCAAACTTTACAGATGCTCTCCTGCGAACCTAGCAGAACTAGCACTCCTGAAAGAAAGGATATTGCGGACACGTGGCTTAGCCACACCCTGGGGGATGTTTCATATCAGCGCACACTCCGCTGTAGAGTGAAAATTTCATTCTAGAAATATTCCCCAGGCTGTGGCTAAGCCATGTCTCCGCAACGTCCTTTCTTTCAGGAGTGCTAGTTCTGCTAGGTACGCAGGAGAGCTTCTGTAAAGTTTGGAAGGTAGGAGACGAGGTACTGGTTACGTAACACTATTTAGAAGGTCTCTTTAAAGCTTTGGATGCCGGCGACAAAGCTACTCGTATTCTAGATCAGTCTAAAAAATTGACGCAATTGACCTTTCCATTCATATCCTCCAATTAGTCCAAAAGATTTCAGAGGAATCACAAATCAATGTTTAAGGCCTCACCGAGAAGACAGACAGCCGTGATCATGCAGCTCTGGACAATACGACTGCCACAAGATAGATACACTGAGGTGACAAAAATCATGGGACACTTCCCGATATCGTATCGGACTCCCTTGTGCCCGGCGCAGTGCAGCAGACGTGACATAGACTCAACAAATCACTAGAAGTTCCCTGCACGAATATTTAGCCTCTATAGCTGTCCACAATTGCAAAAGTGTTGCTGTGCAGGATGTTGTGCAGGAACTGAAGTCTTGATTACGTCCCATAAATGTTCGATGGGATGCATGTCGGGCAATCTGTGTGGACAAATTATTTGCTCGAATTGCCCAGAATGTTCTTTAAACCAGCCGCGAACAAATGTGGTCCGATGACAAGGCGCATACTTATCCAGAAAAATTCCATCGTTCCCTGGGAACATGAAGCCCACAAATGGCTGCAAATGATCTCCAGATAGGTGAACATATCAATTTTCAATCAATGATAGGTTCAGTTTGGCCAGAGGACCCTGTCCGTTTGAGGTGTAGCGCCGTATACCGGTCCTGCCTTGGAGGCGGTTAAGTAGGAGATGTGTATCAGAGCTGGACAGTGACAGATGGTGACGCGAGACTGGACGCGCACGTAGTTTATGTATCAGCCGATAGAGGACAGTATTGGATAGGGGATTGTGATTTAGTTTCGATTGTGCGCACTAGAGTGCACTAAAGCAATAGAATGTTTTTCATAAACTGTTCTAGTATTTTCATAAAGTGTTATTATGTCTTTTTGTGTATGTAAAATGTTGTAAATGTGTTTTAGCAGAATGCATGATGCGTGATTATGGTTTAAGGTTAACATGAAGATAATTGTTTAACGAGTTATGTAGTGGGATTTAGTGTGGGAACATTTCGAAGAAGTATGGATGTGGACAAAGGGGATTTTTGTAGAATAGATTTGTAAAGTAAGTTTATGGTAAAGGGAAAGTTAATTCAGGTATAAATAACAATAGTAAATAACTTTATGCATAAGCGAAACTTCAGCATGTTAGATAATTACGTCGGTAAAAAGTGCAGTCGTTAGGTTTACTATATTGCGATTGGTTATTGAGGAAAAGTGCGGACTGACGCGGGAGAATGTTGTTTTGCTATTGGCTGTTGAGTAAACTGACCAATGGTAAAGCAATATTCTTCGCGCCCCTTTCTCTGCTGGTAGGGAAGACTGAAGAGTATTCTAGAGAAGAGTCGGAGCCTAGCTATGAAACAGTTCGGACGTGTGTAGTAGTAGTTCCGATGGAAATGATAAGTTGCAGGATCTAGCAACGTTTCATACATCAAAAGTGTTGTAAAGTGACGGCATAATCATTCCGATGGGTGTGTAGAAATTTCGGAATTTTTAAGTGAATTTTGTGACGAGAAGAGACATAAATTCCACGTGGCGTATTGAGCAGGTCGGTGGCTAAAAACTGTGACTGCATTAGGTACCGACAGACTTAATATTTGGCGAGAATTCTCAATCAAAAACAATCCGTATTTTTGTAGCTATTACGTTTTCGGGAAATGCAACGCTATACACTTGCTAACGTGAGTGAAGGGGATTGTGACTGTGTTAAGACTAGCACGGGCTTGGCAGTGATACTTGTTCACCTAAGTTTCAGAATGTATTAATTAAGGACAAAATTTCCAACCTTTCATTTCGTGTGAAAACTTTCTCCCGACACGTAGATTAGTGACTTTAATTGTAGCCCGGTTCACGTCGAAGTACAGTAGGTTTCGCTCGGCTTCCCTACTGATGATCTGCTCAATGTTCACAAGTAGGTGCAGGTTCGTCGTAAAGGAACGGAAGGAACCGTGACGCCGCACGCTCCCTGTGAACACAACCCACACCACTATGAAACCACCACCAGCTTGCACAGTTCCTTGATGGCAACTTGCGTCCAAAGCTTCGTGACGTCCATAGACCATTAAGGCCAAATTTAGCTGCACTGTCCTAACGGATATGTTCGTCATAAGTCCCACAAAGAATTATGCGGTTATTTCACATAGTGTTGCTTGCCTGTTAGCACCGACAACGCTATGCAGACGATGCTAAGTTCAACTAGCAGCTACCGTGCAAGAGTTTGAACGGTGCGGTTGGCAGCAGTTGAAAACATGTTGAAAACACGAAGACTACCGACGTGTGCCGAGATGCAGAGCAAAGTGACACACATCTTATTAAATCTTGCCACTGTATTGTTTTGTTTATAAGAAATTAAATTTTAAAAACCTGAATTTCAGAATAGTAGTTTGTAAAACATAATTTCCAATTGTAAGTTTTACCACGAGTTTTAAAAAATCGAAACTTGTGATTTCTATCGCCGGCTGGGGGGAGAGGGGGGTTGTTGTGTGGTTGGAGAGGTGTGTTTCGGGACCAAAAATTTTAGATATTAAGCACTGTTTGTCAGAATCCTATTTAGATGATGAATGGACATCATTTAGTTCCAAAGTGATGGGCATACAGTCATTATAAAGGTGACTGCTGTCAGTTGTTACGAAATATTTTAAGTACCACATAAGCCTCCGATTGAAAATACACTCACGGAAAAGAAGATTGCAACACCAAGAAGGACTTGCGGGACATAAACGGAAGTTGGTATGAGTGTTTCTACATCTGAAAGATAATGTCCATTCAGATTTCGCGCCAGTTGCATAAGAGAGGTGCCACTAGGACCACTGTGAGGATGCATAGGCCTATCAGGTTTGCTTCAAATACACAATGTAACGGTCGTGTTATAACACTACACTGCAATGTTGTAGTATACTGTCTTCATATTTATAACCAATCCTCTGTGAGGATTTAAGGAAAGTGATCGAGTAATGCCTAATGGTTTTGGTCTCTCGAACTTAATATCAGTGTTACATAAGGACATAGAAAGTGACAGCTCCAATTTAGAAAATGTTTTAGCTAATCACAGTTACCCAAATGAAATAGAATACGGTCGCCAGTCAAATTAGGCATAGAAATATGAAACATTTCTGTTAAATAAACAGTAAATAGTTTTGACAGAAAAACACAACCGTACTTCTTTCCCACAGATGTGCAAGGAACGCTTTTACAAGCACGCAAGTAGTATAGTGGATATAACCAGTTTCAATAGGAAATGCAAGTTCTCCAAAACACATGAGACACTTTAGCACTCATCAACAGTAAATATTTTACTTAGCATAAGTTATTTCATCAACAATAAAAATGGAAATCAATGTTAATCTAAAATTTGACATGGACCTAGTCCTATTTCATCAAGTACTTTCCAAACAGCACAAATTTAACTAAAATTCACTTGCAATAAGATTTACACATTCTTTAGTAATCAATGTTGTAACTGGCAAGAGTTCTCGGGCTTCCAGCCGGGTGGCGGTGTCTTCAAACAGCGACGTTTCGACGAGTGACATACTCATCATCTTCTGGCACTTCGCCAGAAGATGATGAGTATGTCACTCGTCGAAATGTCGCTGTTTGAAGACACCGCCACCCGGCTGGAAGCCCGAGAACTCTTCGCCTGCTGTATACGCCGGGAAAGCATACACTCACAATGTTGTAACTGTTTTCATGAATAAGTGCACACTCAGTAACTTTACCTTCAGTAAGAAAAAAAAAGTAAGTGGGGGCTCACAAGCTGATATTACACTTTCATCACACAATGTGCACAAAACTCAACATTAAATTCAAATGCATTTAGTATATTCATTAATCAAAAAAATTTATGCATTTTGACAATCTAAACACACTTTTATCACCAAATTAAAAGAAGCAAACTTTGTAAACACTCTTTCACAACTTTCATTCACCTGGTATGAATTTTATGACAGTTAATACAGAAGATCTTTTCAACAGGATTTTCAAATGTGACATTAAGATCATCTACTTCTAACCAACCTCAAAATCGTGTTGCATATTTGTCATCAGCACAAACATTAATATTTTAAGACAGAATTAAGTCAGTTAATTCTTATAACACTGACACTTTGAACAAAAGCAATTCAGTTACTGGGGAGGCTTTCATAAAAGCAACATTTATTTCCTCCCTCAAATCCAATAAAATCCCCAGTAATTTTAGTCAACTTTTTAGCACTCAGGTTTAAGCAAAAGCATTTAAACACTTGGTTTTTCACTAGTTCTCGGAAAGAGGAGTGGATCCTAAGAGGTACCATGATAGGAAACAAATCAAGGTTGTACAAAAGTTTAACCTGAGTTACCTTATATTAGAACATACTTTAGTAAGTGTGCTAATACATACACTTTACAAAGATCTGACTTCTTCTCTCTGCTGAAGTGACTGCGCAATGTTGGTGGCGAGTACATAACAACAGGTGGACTTCCTGTTGTAAGTTATTTGCTCTGTTATTACCTTCTTGGCCATAATCATCAACTTTTATGATATTTTTCAAAAGTAGAGAAATATTGTTAGAGCCATCTATCCACCGGAGGCTTTTTCACAATAACTCCAAGTACTGAAAGCTTCTCTCGGCACCTGCGCTGTTCACTTTCCAGTTACTAGTTGCCGACTGTACGGTTGCTAGTTTTCGACTGATTACTGTTCCACCTTTTCCCTGGCACCAACCACATTTTGCCCACGCTAACTCACTTTCTTTTCAGAGGGGAAGCACACCAAGTTTTCATTTATACAATTCAAAAGTCCTAAGTATGAATCAGCATAGTTGTATACTCATACCTTTTATAACATCCTTTCATTTACACATGTTAGTAAATCAACAAAAAGAATACATGTAATTAAAGTCAACCTCCTCCAAATGATGCAAAGTGTTCAAACAGTGAAGAGAAAACATAGTGCATATCTTTCTAGATCTTTACAGCATATCAAAGATTACAGACTGAAGAAAACATACTTTATATAAAGCATAATTAATCAGAAAAAATATTTGGTATCTTAACTATGGTGTTAAGTGTTAGTTACCTTTGAAATCGGACGTGGTGAAGTGAATTCAGTGAAGAACGCCTGTAAGTCGACAAAGACCTCACTAAGACTGTACGTGCTCGTGTAATAGCGCTACTAGAAGTTCGATATTCCTTCTGTAATACTGCAGAAAAACTTGACGGGAATTCAACCACCTTTCATGATTGTTGGCAGTGGTGGTCACGAGAACGTACGGTCGCAAGAAGATCGGGCTCCGGACGGCCATTTGGCCGTACCGAGAGGAAACACCATCGTGTTCCGTGTATGGCTGTGGCGCATCGTACTGCGTCTGAAGCACCAAATTTGAGCAGCAGTAGGTACCATAGTGACACAACTTACTGTCACATATCGGTTACTTCAGGGACGGCTCCGAGCCAGACGCCTTGTAGCGCGCATTCCACTGACAACAAACTACCACCATTTGCGCCTTCTGTGTTGTCAAGCGAGAGCTCATTGGAGGGCAGAGTGAAAGTCTGTTGTCTTTTCTGATAAAATTTGGTTCTGCCTCAGGGCCAGTGGTGGCCGTGTGTTGGTTAGAACGAGGCCAGGTGAGCGCCTCCAACCAATCTGTCTCCTGCCTAGACACACTGGACCTACAACTGGAGCTATGGTCTGGGATGCTATTTCACACGACAGCAGGCTCACTCCAGTGGTTTTTCCACGCACCCTGACTTCAAATTTGTATATCTGGTGATTCGACCTGTTTTACCCCCGTTCGTGAACAGCATTACCGAGCGAGGTGGCGCAGTGGTTAGCACACTGGATTCTCATTTGGGAGGACGACGGTTCAATCCAGCGTCTGGCCATGCTGATTTAGGTTTTCCGTGATTTGCCTAAATCGCTCCAGGCAAATGCCGGGATGGTTCCTTTGAAAGGGTATGGTCGACTTCCTGCCCTGTCCTTCCCCAATCCGATGAGATTGATGACCTCGCTGTTTGGTCTCCTCCCCCAAACAACCCAACCCCATGAACAGCATTCTATGGGATATTTAACAACAGGATGATGGTCGCCATGGTACCACAGTTGTAACTCAACATGCTCCACAGAGTGTCGACAGAACGTTGGCCTGCTGGATCACCAGATCTGTCTGCAATAGACCACATTTTGGATGTCATCAGAGGACAACTCCAGTGTCATCCATAAATAGCATTAACCGTTCCTCTATTGACGAACAAAGAGCTACAAGATGGAACTCCATAACACAATTGACATCCGGCATCTGTACAGCACACTGTATGCACGTTTGCATGTTTGCACTTAGCAGTCTGGCTGATTATTATTAATATACCAGCAGTTCACATTTGCAACAGCTCATTTAGAGCTTACATTAATTTTGGATATTGCAATGTTGATCACTTAAATATGTTATCTAGAAAAATATATTCCTGAAATTTCATTATTCTACATTAGTTATTTTTCGATGCTGCGTTTTTTTTCCATCAGTGTATGTGTTATTCAGGTACCAGCTTGAAACTGTTTCAACAGATCGATTTCAAAAGAGAAAACGTACATATTTATGAAAAAATATAGACATTAGTACGCGACCAACTATTAGCAGCAGTATCGTAATTACACTGATCAACCAGAACAAAACGGCCACTAACCTACTATCAGCATAAACCCGTCCAGGCGATAGCAGTGTTACCTAGAGAGGAATGACTGCTAGTCTGAGACATGCACGGTACATGTGGTATCGGTGAGCGTACTGTCCGTGTGTAGAATGTGGAAGGCATGTGATTTATCTGAGTTTGACCAAAGACAGATTGTTATAGCATGTTATGCTCGGCCCGAGCATTTCGGAAAGTGCACGACATGTCGGGTGATCGACGAGTACTGTGGTGAGTGTCTTCAGCACCTGGCGAAACCATGGTGAAACCAGGTCCAGGTGGGGTTTAGTGGTCACCCCCGATTACAGATGTCAGACGTCGTAGGCTGGGCATACTGGTAAATAAGGACAGGTGGTGAATTGTTGCGGAACTAGCATCAGACTTTAATGCTGGGCAGAGTACCTTTGTGTCTGCACACACAGTGCATCGAACACTCCTGACAATGGGCCTCCACAGCCGACAACCCATGCATGTGCCAATGTTAAGATGACGACATTGACAACTAAGACTGAAACGGGTATGTGACCATCAGCACTGGATGTTGGTGCAGTGGCAGAGTTTTGGATGGTCCGATGAATCCCGATATCTTCTTCATCATGCCGATGGGAAGGCGCGAACTTGTCATCTTCCAGGGGAACAGTTCCTTTGACACTTGTACTGTGAGAAGGGGGCAAGCTGTCGGCAGTCATCATGCAGATGGGATGGCGCGAATCCGTCGTCTTCTGGGAGAGCAGCTCCTCGACACCTGTACTACATGACAGAGACAAGCTGGCGGGGGCTCCGTTATGCCCTGGGAACATTCATGTTGGCATCCATGGGTCCAGTGGAGATTATGCAAGGCGTCAGGATGGCGAAGGAGTGTCATACACTGATTGCAGACCACGTACACCACTTCATGATGGTCATGTCTCCTGACGGCAATGCCATTTTTCAGGAAGATGCTTTAAAGATGCATTAACCAACTCATGGAAACATCTGCTACTGTTGGAACTGTCTGCCTTTTCTAAAGCCAACATATAAGCCCCAAGTCCCCAAGAGACGACTGCCTCCGATCCAGCAAACTGAAGAACTGAGCTAGTTCACGAGCTCGCTGCTAGAGGGCACTTTGATAGGTCACATGATCATGCGATTCAGCCAATAGGATTATACTCATGATGACGTAGGTGGATGGTGTATAAGGAGGACTCAGCAGCTGCTTGATCTCTGTTCCAGTCAGTCAGTCAAGATGAAGCATCAGTCTCCTCAGCAGCAGCAGAATAGGAGGAGGAAGCAACAAAAATAAGTAAGTATCTATTTCGCAATATTATTATTATTTCTGTAGCAGCAGCATATATTGCTTATGAAAATTCTTCTTTGCCCAGTAGCTGCACCCATGACGTCAGCATCAGCAGGCTCCAACCTGTCGGAGTCTGCACACGTGGCGGTCTTGGACTCTTCCACACAGGATCCTGTAGTGCAGCTTCTCAGCATGCTGGAGCAGGATAGCGAGGTGCTAATTTCAGTTCCAGAGACTGCGCTTGAGGGAGTTTCACAGTACTGGACTCCTTTGTACGTGCCGTCCATTGATCATCGCACAAGAGACGTACAACAATCTGTGCAAGAACAGCTGGCTAACAGCACTGGTGTGTAAGAGAAGATACCAGCCCCCAGTCACCGCAACATTTACTATTCGCCTCGTGCTATGTGTTAACAGTTAATGGTTCACATTGTCTTCATGTAGGACGAAGTTTCACAAGACGGTAGCCTGTCAACTGTGTTAGTGCTCGAAAATGTGCCGAAAAATACACTCCTGGAAATGGAAAAAAGAACACATTGACACCGGTGTGTCAGACCCACCATACTTGCTCTGGACACTGCGAGAGGGCTGTACAAGCAATGATCACACGCACGGCACAGCGGACACACCAGGAACCGCGGTGTTCGCCGTCGAATGGCGCTAGCTGCGCAGCATTTGTGCACCGCCGCCGTCAGTGTCAGCCAGTTTGCCGTGGCATACGGAGCTCCATCGCAGTCTTTAACACTGGTAGCATGCCGCGACAGCGTGGACGTGAACCGTATGTGCAGTTGACGGACTTTGAGCGAGGGCGTATAGTGGGCATGCGGGAGGCCGGGTGGACGTACCGCCGAATTGCTCAACACGTGGGGCGTGAGGTCTCCACAGTACATCGATGTTGTCGCCAGTGGTCGGCGGAAGGTGCACGTGCCCGTCGACCTGGGACCGGACCGCAGCGACGCACGGATGCACGCCAAGACCGTAGGATCCTACGCAGTGCCGTAGGGGACCGCACCGCCACTTCCCAACAAATTAGGGACACTGTTGCTCCTGGGGTATCGGCGAGGACCATTCGCAACCGTCTCCATGAAGCTGGGCTACGGTCCCGCACACCGTTAGGCCGTCTTCCGCTCACGCCCCAACATCGTGCAGCCCGCCTCCAGTGGTGTCGCGACAGGCGTGAATGGAGGGACGAATGGAGACGTGTCGTCTTCAGCGATGAGAGTCGCTTCTGCCTTGGTGCCAATGATGGTCGTATGCGTGTTTGGCGCCGTGCAGGTGAGCGCCACAATCAGGACTGCATACGACCGAGGCACACAGGGCCAACACCCGGCATCATGGTGTGGGGAGCGATCTCCTACACTGGCCGTACACCACTGGTGATCGTCGAGGGGACACTGAATAGTGCACGGTACATCCAAACCGTCATCGAACCTATAGTTCTACCATTCCTAGACCGGCAAGGGAACTTGCTGTTCCAACAGGACAATGCACGTCCGCATGTATCCCGTGCCACCCAACGTGCTCTAGAAGGTGTAAGTCAACTACCCTGGCCAGCAAGATCTCCGGATCTGTCCCCCATTGAGCATGTTTGGAACTGGATGAAGCGTCGTCTCACGCGGTCTGCACGTCCAGCACGAACGCTGGTCCAACTGAGGTGCCAGGTGGAAATGGCATGGCAAGCCGTTCCACAGGACTACATCCAGCATCTCTACGATCGTCTCCATGGGAGAATAGCAGCCTGCATTGCTGCGAAAGGTGGATGTACACTGTACTAGTGCCGACATTGTGCATGCTCTGTTGCCTGTGTCTATGTGCCTGTGGTTCTGTCAGTGTGATCATGTGATGTATCTGACCCCAGGAATGTGTCAATAAAGTTTCCCCTTCCTGGGACAATGAATTCACGGTGTTCTTATTTCAATTTCCAGGAGTGTATTAAAGTGCGGTTTTCAGACTATGAGTGGGATGAACTCTGTCGCATATAAACATACATCAAGAAGCATATGACTACCGAATACGCTCCATCCCACTCCTACCAGGATATGTACTGCGGCAGTCTAATTGAGAATTCTATCAATGTAAACGATGCTACACTAAGAATAAAATGTGGTGAGGGACAGAGTATTTTCATGCAGAGATGGCGCCCATATGTTCAAGCTGTATACAGTGACATCATTAACTGGCTTGGCACATGCAGCATACATTCACATAGAAGATATACCTGTATAAGTGCAGTGCCAAAGTCTTGTGATATTCCTCGAATAGGTGTTGAAAATGTTGAACTCAAATTTACTGATGGAATACCAGAATATTGCAATGCGCTGATAATATTACGAGGTATACGTGTTGATAATTACTATTAAAAACAGTCTTGATCACGATTTATTTAACAAGGTGGCGGGTTTCGACCACTACCGTGGTCATCTCCAGACCATTGAGTAGGAACCTCTTTCTGTTGGAGAATCAGAGGTAGTAGTGATTCTCCAACAGAAAGAGGTTCCTACTCAATGGTCTGGAGATGACCACAGTAGTGGTCGAAACCGGTCACCTTGTTAAATAAATCGTGATCAAGACTTGTAACCTCCCCCTTACTTATCGACCTTAATGACAGTGAAAAATGAAACCGCGTGTATCTAATGGGAATTTTGGAAAAGCAATCGTCACCGAAGTTAATCTGTCGGTAAAGAGGGAGGAAAGGGTTACTAGAAAGGAAAAATGCAAATGAAACTGGTGGAAATTAATTTTGAAAAGGGGTGAAGTTAATGAAGAAAGTAAATGTGCGGCCGTTACGTTAACAATTAACTAGCGGTAATTAGATATTTGAGATTTGGGGGAAATTACGGTCGCCAGTCCCATGGACAATTACTATAATAACTGAAAAAGAAAGGTTATTACACATATAATTAGCACTAGAAGCGTGGCAACTGAAGGTTGACACGTGTAGTGTGAAAACTGAAAGTTTGTCAGAAGTAATAAATTTCGCTACACTTAATTTAGCAAAAGAATTAATGAAACCGGAAAATCGAAAGTTAATTTAGTGACTGAAGTTAATAGTGAGCTTTCTTTCTGAAGCACATCGACATTCAGAAAAATAAGGTTAGTCTTGGACTACCTCAACAATCATTTCAAAAGCTACTTTAATCTACGCAATTTAGAAATAAGAGAATTAACTTTGAACTTGAATTAAATGATTCTGAACAATTAACAATAGTAAAATTTAGTACGTACCAAGCTGAGCTGCAGTCACAGGTAAGCTAAAATACGGTAACAAAACTCGCACTCTTAATTTGTGCTTGTGTAATCTAACTATTGTAGCCAGCTAATGCTTGAATTGAACTTTGAAATTAAAGCAGTGACATGGAATTATGCTGGCGTTTGAATTTCAACGACACTCGGGTTCATTTCGGAAAAGGAAGGGACCCTGCTTGGCAATGCAATTGGGACAATGAGCAACAAAGGTTCATGCTAAGTTGCTGTAATTTTGCGAGGCAAATGGAACAATTTGAAAAACTGAGGTCTGCCATACAGTTCTGAAACTTTACGTGCTTTTAGTCTTCCTTGTTGGTTGATTGAAGGTTTGAAGCCGTCGATCGAGGAGGTGGCGACAGTCACTCATTGTCGGCCGTTGCTGTTGCAGAAGCTGGATGTTGGCGCGCCTTCTTCTCGACACGGTCACCAGGCGAAACGGGCTCTTGATGTGCGCCAGCTAATGCTTCCCGTCCGCGACACCATGTCAGAAACTATCATCGCGAGTCGAGCGCAATTACATGCTGCCAAACCCCGAAAGCGCGGCAACTCGCGGGAGCGTCACACAACACACCTGCTCCACTCGCTACTCCAGCCAGACTCCCACAGCTCTGCCCGCGCTCCACGCGGCAGAGTTAACACTACCAAAGATCCTACACACTTTGAGTCTTCACACGACCTATCGATGTAATCGTTCGATAGCAGTTTTCCCTAGGCAAGACCCAGCGTATAAATACAAATAATATTCACAAAATAAACCAATTATAAATCGACATATATGCATAAATATATATATACACATAGTAAAACAATTACAATATATAAAGACACAGAAATGTCATATCTTGAGGTAACAAAACAAGGAAAAAAAGTATAGTACAATAGATGGAAATACGAGGATATGCATTTCCGGCGTTACACGTGCCCCACATTGTCTGAGGATGTTCGTGTAACCTAAACAGACTCAGAAAATGTCCCAAAAAAAAACCAGCGGAAATGTATATGCTCAAAACATCAACAAAATTTAGCATTCGTCTAATTAAGCATAAATCAATTTTTAGACCATAATAATTGAGTGGAGACACTCCTAATCTTATTGCACTCTGTCATCTTACACGAAATAAAACAGGTTGACAACATATTAAAATTCATAGAAAACATAGAAAATGGTTTAGCTATTCTAAAATTGTCAAAATTCCTAACAGTATCATGAAATGGAATACTATTTACAAAATTAATCAGAGTACATGGTCATAAAAACAGGTAGATCAAAATACGCAAATTAATTATTAATTACATAGAATACACATTTTATATAACCTTTTCGTAATTAATACGCTTGCCATGAGAGTCCACTTAATGCTAAACAAGAAAATAATATTCAGTAGATGGAAAAGAACATAAGTATTGACAGCAGAATTCTTTCAGCTGTCCAGGAAGAAAAACAATTCCGCCTTCCGTACTCGCAAGTACAAAGAATGCCGACAGCGGCCCAAGAGCCAACAGCGGCACAAGAGCCGACTGCGGCTCGCCTCGCCAGTATTGTTGCGCCCGCGTGTGCGGCACGCTTGATCTCACTCGCCCTTGTGACGGCGTTTCCAGAACGTCCGTTTCACTGAATTCTTTCGGAAAAACTCACTCCCGAGTAATCTCAAGGAGTCCATAAACACTATCACAGTGGATAACTCAACACTGTCCATCATCACACGCATGTACTAGCCTGAAACTTAAAACAGCGTCTAAGTACATCGGCAATGACTAGTAAATCACATATTTATGAAATCTTACAGCTATTTACAAAATCATATTTACATTCCTTAATCTACTGTGACTCAGCTGAAAACTTAAACTAGCAGCTTGGATTTTTCAGTTGATTAGATCATGATTAAATTGATTAAAATTAAATTGATTAATCAAAATTAATTACTTATTAATTATAACTTCTTTAATGACCTTGGTCAGTCAAAAGCATGGCAATCTAGCAAATCGTTAAATCTTACACTCTATTTTACATACTGTATAAATTACCCTATCTGCGGTACTAATCAATCCTTGGTTGGTACAATTTCAGGTCTACAATGTTTCGTATACCTAATAGCTTTCCAGAGCTTGGATACTCTAAGCAATAAGCATTTGTGTGAGGTATACCAATGACTTTATATGGTCCATTATAAACAAACTTAAATTTAGAGATTTCATTGTCTATCTCGCTCGATTTCTCATGAGCTTTTACAAGTACTAAGTCTCCGATCGCAAACTTAGCAAAACGCACTTTAGCGTCAAGACGACGTATGCGAGCATCGGCTTTAAGCTTCATTACTTCTCGCAAACGATCTTTTTTCACACTAATACTAATGTCAATCCGTGGAGGGAATTTGATTATCTCTTCCACTAAACTCTTACTTCTGTCATCCAACAGGATTTCCTCTGGAGAAAATCCCGTCGATTCATGTCTCAAGGTGTTCATAATTCTCTCAAATACTACTACATATTTGCCCCATGCCCTATGGTTGTGATGGCAATAGGTACGGGAAAGTCGGCCTCGTCTTTGTTCGTGTGTTACGTTTGAGACACCATCTACAATACTTTCCAATTCACTTTCTGCATTATTGTCAATGCCGAGATTCCTCACATTACAGTAGTTCAAACTCATTCCTACGTCAATGTCATCTGGCCAGTTAACAATGCGTATAGGCTGGTATTGCCTATGCACACCGTCTCCTGCCTCGTCAAAACTAACTACTATTGTTTTATCTTGGGACGTACATGTCAAAGTTTTGCTTTCGCAGTTAATCACTGCACGGTATTTTAATAGCCAATCTAACACGATAATTACTTCCGTAGTTAAGTCTGGCACGACGACAAATTCTTGTTCAAATCGTGCCCCACATATCTCGAAGTTGACAAAAATCTGTTTTGTGACCGGTTTACTGGCCTTCCCAGTAGCACCGATAATTTTCACTCCTGTTACTGGCATAACTACGATGCCGGGTCTGTCTTTCAGTAACTCAAATATTTTCCCAGATACAGCACTCAATTCTGCACCGGTGTCAATCAACACGTTTAGTTGTAGGTCGTGCATATTAACAGACACTACTATCTGTCTACACTTGTCCTCGACGGTTTCTTTATTTTCCCACAGTAAATCCTCGTCTATATCCAGGTCATTCCAGAAAAAACCATCCGGCTTTGATCCTAAATCCGGTTTATCTGGCGGCTTTTTCAGCCTCTGTTCACATACAGTTTTAATTTCAACACGTCTGTCCTGAGGCTTAGTCTGTAGCTTCGCCTCCAATACCGAAACCTTTTCCTGTAACTCGTCAACTAGTGAGTGTTGCTTTGCTATCAATTCACTAATTGTCACCTTTGTTGATTCCTCTTTGGCCAGATTGATCTCATCTGCCAATCTACCTGGAGAAATGTGCCCAGTAGTATCTGCAATTACTTCCTCTGGATCTGCGCAACCCACACTGCTACCATCTGACCGTATAACGTCAGCTCTAACCTCATACACGCTGTAATCTACGTGCTTTTCTACCAATCGTGTCCGGCTATCACTAAAATTTTCGTAATCTTTCTCCTTAATACTCTCGCAATGTTTAAACTGGATGTTCACGTCGGATGGGTCGGCTACTTCTATCACTATAATTTTCGGTAAAGTCTGCCGGTTAGGGCCAGAACTTTCCGTTACTACTTCAACATCTAACTCCTGCGGGACGAAACACGACGAATCTTGCTCGTGCTCCCCATTAACATCAACTATTTCTGGTAAAGTCTGCCGGTTAGGGCCAGAACTTTCCATCACTTCACAAATACTATCTTCCTGTGGGACGAGACGCGGCAAATTCTGCCCGCGCTCTCCATAAATGCTTCTCCCGTACAGGCCCCTATAATCTCTTAGTTCGTCGTATAAGCGACCGAACTGCCTTAACCAGACCTCATCCCTCTCTGCATCCCCTCGCTCAATGACGGACGTGTTATCCGACATCTGATCTTCTCTCAACAATTGCGAATCATTCTTAAACTCAATCTCCAGTTCCGCTGTGGGTATTACAGCTGCCCCTTTATAATCGATTTCCGGAACACTACTTAAATTGTTCTCACTGACAGTGAATGTATTTTCTACTGCCGTGTATACAGTTGATCTACTACTTGTGGGCGCACTCCTTTCTCCTAACACTGGCACACTCTCCCACCGTTGATTATTCCATACGGAATTTTCATAACAACGACACCTGGGTTTTCTCCTGTTCTTGGGCCACCAAAATTTCTCCACGCCCGGTCGACCCCTCACCGGCGCGGCTAATGGTTTCCCTGTCTCGTCCCAGCAGATACGCTCCCCGGATACTGCTGAGCCGGCTGGTCACACCCTCTGGCGTTATTACTATTCTGCGCAGCCCGTATCACGCAAGTATGATGCTGGTTTCCGTCATTCCGGTTATTATTTGCATTGTACCGATTGTCATTACGGCCCGAACCATTATTGTTATTGCTGCCAAGATTGCGGTATGCATTATTCCCATGGTTATCGTTGTTGTGGTTCCCGTTGTTGTTACCACGGCCTCTACCACTGTCGCGATTATTGCGCCAATTGTCCTCGTCCTCCACTCTTTCAGGAAATCATTGATTGTCCTGTAATTGCTTCCTACGTATCGTTTTGTATCATCTGGAAGCTTCTTGTAGAGTTCCCAGACTATTTCGGATTCCGAGCGGCGATCACGCAAATATTCCAACTTGCGGATCCAGCCCTCACAAAACTCCTTCATCGAGCCGCGCGAATTCGCATCGAAAGGCCTCGATACGACATATTCGCGCCAGACACTTTGCTGTTTTTGCTCTGACCAGTATTCAGCCAGAAACAAATTTTTAAACTCGTCAAAAGTCATGTTCGTAATGTTGAGGTTTAAGCCCCAACGCTTGGCATCACCAGCCAACACATCAATAACCGCATTAACTTTTCTCTCATTAGTCCATGATCTGGGTAAAACTCTTTCACAATTTTTAATGAAATCCGTCGCATGTATACCGCCTTTTTTCAAGGGGTCGAACCGCTCCTCTTTCGTCAACAATTCCGAACTATGTGCACAGATTGGCACATAGCTCTGTTTTTCGTCAAGTTTCTTTTCTAATTCCGACACTCTCGTAATTACTTGGCAAGTGGTTGTCGCAAGCGTTTCTACTTCCTTTTTTTGTTCTTCGCAGGTATTAGTCTGCTTCGTCACTTTGGTATCTACTTCGGATACTAAAGCCTTTAAAGTTTCCACCTTCTTTTGATCCTCTTTTTTCACTAATTGAATTTGTTCCGTCACCTTATTCTCGATGATCGGAGCAACTGCTTCTCCTACACTTTTTTCGATTCTGCTAATTTCGGAATTAAAATGCGTATTTATGCTCGCAATTTCCGCCTGAACGCCAATCATTTCCTGTTTAAGATTACGGATTTCGGTATTAATCACAACAATATCTTCTTTGATTTTATCAACTTTTGCGTTAACAACTCCAACATTGTTGTTAACAACATTAATAGCGTTGTTCTGATTGTCTAGCTTCCTGTCAATTTTTTCAGACTGAGCTTCTTGCTTGGAAGCCTGAGCTTTAATTTCTGCCGATTGAGTTTCTATCTTGCTAGACTGAGCCTTGATTTCGTTAATCAAAACATTCAATAAATCAGCTAAATTCCCGGAAACTACCGGTTTTACTTCCGTAGCGGCTTCCTCTTTAATTGTCCCCGCGTGTTCGTCCTCAAGGGGTTCAGATTTGATTTTCACTTCCGATTCCGAAACAGTTTCTAAAGTTTGGAATTCCATTTCTGCTCTTTGTTGCGTTTCGGCGGTCGCGTCTTTCACGCTAGCCGCCTGCCCCTGAACAATGGGTACCACGGTGCGCGTTTCCCACTGTTCGACCGATTGTTCCGTATCCAAGTCTACCAAATTTTGGTAATTGTTGCCTTCACTCATTTTTATAATTTTCAATATAAATAACAAATCTCAAATCTAATTAGGATTCCTCCCACTACTTAATCTCGCTTACGTAACTATCTGTTCGTAACCAATACTTTGTTACGACATTTGCACCAAATAAAATTCGTGTCCAGAACAACCTCAAATCTGAAGATTGTCCTGTCACCAGGTCGCCACGTGTAACCTCCCCCTCACTTATCGACCTTAATGACAGTGAAAAATGAAACCGCGTGTACCTAATGGGAATTTTGGAAAAGCAATCGTCACCGAAGTTAATCTGTCGGTAAAGAGGGAGGAAAGGGTTACTAGAAAGGAAAAATGCAAATGAAACTGGTGGAAATTAATTTTGAAAAGGGGTGAAGTTAATGAAGAAAGTAAATGTGCGGCCGTTACGTTAACAATTAACTAGCGGTAATTAGATATTTGAGATTTGGGGGAAATTACGGTCGCCAGTCCCATGGACAATTACTATAATAACTGAAAAAGAAAGGTTATTACACATATAATTAGCACTAGAAGCGTGGCAACTGAAGGTCGACACGTGTAGTGTGAAAACTGAAAGTTTGTCAGAAGTAATAAATTTCGCTACACTTAATTTAGCAAAAGAATTAATGAAACCGGAAAATCGAAAGTTAATTTAGTGACTGAAGTTAATAGTGAGCTTTCTTTCTGAAGCACATCGACATTCAGAAAAATAAGGTTAGTCTTGGACTACCTCAACAATCATTTCAAAAGCTACTTTAATCTACGCAATTTAGAAATAAGAGAATTAACTTTGAACTTGAATTAAATGATTCTGAACAATTAACAATAGTAAAATTTAGTACGTACCAAGCTGAGCTGCAGTCACAGGTAAGCTAAAATACGGTAACAAAACTCGCACTCTTAATTTGTGCTTGTGTAATCTAACTATTGTAGCCAGCTAATGCTTGAATTGAACTTTGAAATTAAAGCAGTGAAATGGAATTATGCTGGCGTTTGAATTTCAACGACACTCGGGTTCATTTCGGAAAAGGAAGGGACCCTGCTTGGCAATGCAATTGGGACAATGAGCAACAAAGGTTCATGCTAAGTTGCTGTAATTTTGCGAGGCAAATGGAACAATTTGAAAAACTGAGGTCTGCCATACAGTTCTGAAACTTTACGTGCTTTTAGTCTTCCTTGTTGGTTGATTGAAGGTTTGAAGCCGTCGATCGAGGAGGTGGCGACAGTCACTCATTGTCGGCCGTTGCTGTTGCAGAAGCTGGATGTTGGCGCGCCTTCTTCTCGACACGGTCACCAGGCGAAACGGGCTCTTGATGTGCGCCAGCTAATGCTTCCCGTCCGCGACACCATGTCAGAAACTATCATCGCGAGTCGAGCGCAATTACATGCTGCCAAACCCCGAAAGCGCGGCAACTCGCGGGAGCGTCACACAACACACCTGCTCCACTCGCTACTCCAGCCAGACTCCCACAGCTCTGCCCGCGCTCCACGCGGCAGAGTTAACACTACCAAAGATCCTACACACTTTGAGTCTTCACACGACCTATCGATGTAATCGTTCGATAGCAGTTTTCCCTAGGCAAGACCCAGCGTATAAATACAAATAATATTCACAAAATAAACCAATTATAAATCGACATATATGCATAAATATATATATACACATAGTAAAACAATTACAATATATAAAGACACAGAAATGTCATATCTTGAGGTAACAAAACAAGGAAAAAAAGTATAGTACAATAGATGGAAATACGAGGATATGCATTTCCGGCGTTACACGTGCCCCACATTGTCTGAGGATGTTCGTGTAACCTAAACAGACTCAGAAAATGTCCCAAAAAAAAACCAGCGGAAATGTATATGCTCAAAACATCAACAAAATTTAGCATTCGTCTAATTAAGCATAAATCAATTTTTAGACCATAATAATTGAGTGGAGACACTCCTAATCTTATTGCACTCTGTCATCTTACACGAAATAAAACAGGTTGACAACATATTAAAATTCATAGAAAACATAGAAAATGGTTTAGCTATTCTAAAATTGTCAAAATTCCTAACAGTATCATGAAATGGAATACTATTTACAAAATTAATCAGAGTACATGGTCTTAAAAACAGGTAGATCAAAATACGCAAATTAATTATTAATTACATAGAATACACATTTTATATAACCTTTTCGTAATTAATACGCTTGCCATGAGAGTCCACTTAATGCTAAACAAGAAAATAATATTCAGTAGATGGAAAAGAACATAAGTATTGACAGCAGAATTCTTTCAGCTGTCCAGGAAGAAAAACAATTCCGCCTTCCGTACTCGCAAGTACAAAGAATGCCGACAGCGGCCCAAGAGCCAACAGCGGCACAAGAGCCGACTGCGGCTCGCCTCGCCAGTATTGTTGCGCCCGCGTGTGCGGCACGCTTGATCTCACTCGCCCTTGTGACGGCGTTTCCAGAACGTCCGTTTCACTGAATTCTTTCGGAAAAACTCACTCCCGAGTAATCTCAAGGAGTCCATAAACACTATCACAGTGGATAACTCAACACTGTCCATCATCACACGCATGTACTAGCCTGAAACTTAAAACAGCGTCTAAGTACATCGGCAATGACTAGTAAATCACATATTTATGAAATCTTACAGCTATTTACAAAATCATATTTACATTCCTTAATCTACTGTGACTCAGCTGAAAACTTAAACTAGCAGCTTGGATTTTTCAGTTGATTAGATCATGATTAAATTGATTAAAATTAAATTGATTAATCAAAATTAATTACTTATTAATTATAACTTCTTTAATGACCTTGGTCAGTCAAAAGCATGGCAATCTAGCAAATCGTTAAATCTTACACTCTATTTTACATACTGTATAAATTACCCTATCTGCGGTACTAATCAATCCTTGGTTGGTACAATTTCAGGTCTACAATGTTTCGTATACCTAATAGCTTTCCAGAGCTTGGATACTCTAAGCAATAAGCATTTGTGTGAGGTATACCAATGACTTTATATGGTCCATTATAAACAAACTTAAATTTAGAGATTTCATTGTCTATCTCGCTCGATTTCTCATGAGCTTTTACAAGTACTAAGTCTCCGATCGCAAACTTAGCAAAACGCGCTTTAGCGTCAAGACGACGTATGCGAGCATCGGCTTTAAGCTTCATTACTTCTCGCAAACGATCTTTTTTCACACTAATACTAATGTCAATTCGTGGAGGGAATTTGATTATCTCTTCCACTAAACTCTTACTTCTGTCATCCAACAGGATTTCCTCTGGAGAAAATCCCGTCGATTCATGTCTCAAGGTGTTCATAATTCTCTCAAATACTACTACATATTTGCCCCATGCCCTATGGTTGTGATGGCAATAGGTACGGGAAAGTCGGCCTCGTCTTTGTTCGTGTGTTACGTTTGAGACACCATCTACAATACTTTCCAATTCACTTTCTGCATTATTGTCAATGCCGAGATTCCTCACATTACAGTAGTTCAAACTCATTCCTACGTCAATGTCATCTGGCCAGTTAACAATGCGTATAGGCTGGTATTGCCTATGCACACCGTCTCCTGCCTCGTCAAAACTAACTACTATTGTTTTATCTTGGGACGTACATGTCAAAGTTTTGCTTTCGCAGTTAATCACTGCACGGTACTTTAATAGCCAATCTAACACGATAATTACTTCCGTAGTTAAGTCTGGCACGACGACAAATTCTTGTTCAAATCGTGCCCCACATATCTCGAAGTTGACAAAAATCTGTTTTATGACCGGTTTACTGGCCTTCCCAGTAGCACCGATAATTTTCACTCCTGTTACTGGCATAACTACGATGCCGGGTCTGTCTTTCAGTAACTCAAATATTTTCCCAGATACAGCACTCAATTCTGCACCGGTGTCAATCAACACGTTTAGTTGTAGGTCGTGCATATTAACAGACACTACTATCTGTCTACACTTGTCCTCGACGGTTTCTTTATTTTCCCACAGTAAATCCTCGTCTATATCCAGGTCATTCCAGAAAAAACCATCCGGCTTTGATCCTAAATCCGGTTTATCTGGCGGCTTTTTCAGCCTCTGTTCACATACAGTTTTAATTTCAACACGTCTGTCCTGAGGCTTAGTCTGTAGCTTCGCCTCCAATACCGAAACCTTTTCCTGTAACTCGTCAACTAGTGAGTGTTGCTTTGCTATCAATTCACTAATTGTCACCTTTGTTGATTCCTCTTTGGCCAGATTGATCTCATCTGCCAATCTACCTGGAGAAATGTGCCCAGTAGTATCTGCAATTACTTCCTCTGGATCTGCGCAACCCACACTGCTACCGTCTGACCGTATAACGTCAGCTCTAACCTCATACACGCTGTAATCTACGTGCTTTTCTACCAATCGTGTCCGGCTATCACTAAAATTTTCGTAATCTTTCTCCTTAATACTCTCGCAATGTTTAAACTGGATGTTCACGTCGGATGGGTCGGCTACTTCTATCACTATAATTTTCGGTAAAGTCTGCCGGTTAGGGCCAGAACTTTCCGTTACTACTTCAACATCTAACTCCTGCGGGACGAAACACGACGAATCTTGCTCGTGCTCCCCATTAACATCAACTATTTCTGGTAAAGTCTGCCGGTTAGGGCCAGAACTTTCCATCACTTCACAAATACTATCTTCCTGTGGGACGAGACGCGGCAAATTCTGCCCGCGCTCTCCATAAATGCTTCTCCCGTACAGGCCCCTATAATCTCTTAGTTCGTCGTATAAGCGACCGAACTGCCTTAACCAGACCTCATCCCTCTCTGCATCCCCTCGCTCAATGACGGACGTGTTATCCGACATCTGATCTTCTCTCAACAATTGCGAATCATTCTTAAACTCAATCTCCAGTTCCGCTGTGGGTATTACAGCTGCCCCTTTATAATCGATTTCCGGAACACTACTTAAATTGTTCTCACTGACAGTGAATGTATTTTCTACTGCCGTGTATACAGTTGATCTACTACTTGTGGGCGCACTCCTTTCTCCTAACACTGGCACACTCTCCCACCGTTGATTATTCCATACGGAATTTTCATAACGACGACACCTGGGTTTTCTCCTGTTATTGGGCCGCCAAAATTTCTCCACGCCCGGTCGACCCCTCACCGGCGCGGCTAATGGTTTTTCCCTGTCTCGTCCCAGCAGATACGCTCCCCGGATACTGCTGAGCCGGCTGGTCACACCCTCTGGCGTTATTACTATTCTGCGCAGCCCGTATCACGCAAGTATGATACTGGTTTCCGTCATTCCGGTTATTATTTGCATTGTACCGATTGTCATTACGGCCCGAACCATTATTGTTATTGCTGCCAAGATTGCGGTATGCATTATTCCCATGGTTATCGTTGTTGTGGTTCCCGTTGTTGTTACCACGGCCTCTACCACTGTCGCGATTATTGCGCCAATTGTCCTCGTCCTCCACTCTTTCAGGAAATCATTGATTGTCCTGTAATTGCTTCCTACGTATCGTTTTGTATCATCTGGAAGCTTCTTGTAGAGTTCCCAGACTATTTCGGATTCCGAGCGGCGATCACGCAAATATTCCAACTTGCGGATCCAGCCCTCACAAAACTCCTTCATCGAGCCGCGCGAATTCGCATCGAAAGGCCTCGATACGACATATTCGCGCCAGACACTTTGCTGTTTTTGCTCTGACCAGTATTCAGCCAGAAACAAATTTTTAAACTCGTCAAAAGTCATGTTCGTAATGTTGAGGTTTAAGCCCCAACGCTTGGCATCACCAGCCAACACATCAATAACCGCATTAACTTTTCTCTCATTAGTCCATGATCTGGGTAAAACTCTTTCACAATTTTTAATGAAATCCGTCGCATGTATACCGCCTTTTTTCAAGGGGTCGAACCGCTCCTCTTTCGTCAACAATTCCGAACTATGTGCACAGATTGGCACATAGCTCTGTTTTTCGTCAAGTTTCTTTTCTAATTCCGACACTCTCGTAATTACTTGGCAAGTGGTTGTCGCAAGCGTTTCTACTTCCTTTTTTTGTTCTTCGCAGGTATTAGTCTGCTTCGTCACTTTGGTATCTACTTCGGATACTAAAGCCTTTAAAGTTTCCACCTTCTTTTGATCCTCTTTTTTCACTAATTGAATTTGTTCCGTCACCTTA